>NC_136058.1:224653984-225853984 GCF_964261635.1 Lissotriton helveticus | reverse complement strand
ACATTTCTTCGGATTATCTCCCACTGTTCCGTTTTTCAGTATCCTTTGCTGATGGCAATTGTGTTGTTCAGAACAAGTCATATCTCAGATTCCCAGGAACAGCCTTTGGAGGAACCTATAGACGCTTGAACTGTTTTTTCTTTTTTCTTTTTGTTTTCACTTCCACATACTGCACGCTTCTCAGGAAGGGTCTTCCTGGGAGGGTTGGTTTTCCTTTGGAGCACAAGGGGTGAGAACGCTAGGTATGTATGGTTCTGAGTCAAGGGTATTTGATAAGAACACATAAGGAAGGGTATCAGTCTAATGGTCTAATGTGGACTCCTGTCTTTCCAGGGATCTGTCCCGTAACATGAGAGAGGGTATCTCATCTTGCACATTATAGGAAGAGGATCTACGCCTGAGAGTAATCAGGTAGGGGTTCTGCTAAACGTACATAGAGCCGATAGGTAGAAGAGAGTCTGATGTTAACGTGTGTTCTTTATCTCTACAGGCATCCCTTCCGCAGCAGTTCCCGCCCCGGCTTTTTCCCTCACCTGCTTACCACCGTACTCTGTAAGCCGTTGCGTTCAGAGTGCGGGGAAAGCTGGAGGTGGAACCCTATTAGCATCATCCTGATTCCGAGGAGCTGTTAGACCGTGACAAGGACGGGAGGCATCAGCCAAGGCGATTTTTAGTAAAACACAACGGAATATCCAGCCAGCTGGTAGTACAAGGGCTGAATTGACACCCACAAGCCTTCGACAAAAAGGCAACACGCTAGAACGCTTCAGGCGTATGGAGATCAGCAAATGGTGGGAGGTGACCTCATTGCAAATCTACTTAGAGGTCAACCGTATAAAAAGGGGACTCCGGATTTTCATAATACCCACTCTGTCAATACATATGCCAAAAGTGCTACAAGACTGGGTTGAGAATACAATCGCATGTTCCCGGAGAATGTTGGAAATCTTAATAGCAAATGCCTGGGATGAACAAAAATGCCTGATTGGACAAATACAAGAACTAATGGATGATTTAAAGAAGGAAACAGACCAACAGGAAGAGGAAAAAATAATCAAATCAGTGGATGATAAAATGAAAGCATTCGAGAAAGACGTAGTGGCCAGAAAACAGCGCAAATTTGTGCACGACAAAATGGACTCCGCAACAGGCTGCATACTAGATAGACTTTGCAAGAAAATACGACAAAGTAAGATCTGAACTTAAGAAGGACAGAGCCTTGGAACTCCTAGAAACAAGCAAGGAGGGTTCTACTATTGATTTGAGTTTGGATCAAGATTCACTGGACAGCACAACATCTGGCAGTATGGAACAGCAGTCTTTTTCCCGGGAACTATTCCTCGTGCAGAAAGCGAAAGAACAATCAAAAAGAGGGAGGTCGAAAGGAAAAAGACAAGAAAACGCAGGCAAAACCACAAACGAAACATCAGGCGCAGAAAATGTAAGATCGGCATGGGAACAAGAGGCCAGAAGGAAAAGAACCAATAATGGAGGAGACTTCACCGAAACTAACGGTAATGAATCTGACTAACAAGATTCTGTCTAATGATGAAAAAGGTGTATTAGAATTAGGCTTGTCTTTCAGCCCTGAGACAGGTTTTAATTACGCACAAGCCAGAGTTGACCTGTACAAATTTGAACGTAAACTGTGTAAAATGCATGCTTTGATAAAAGACCCGAGAAGGACCTACACCAACCCCGACGATGACAGTGACATAGGTTTAACAATTGACGACATCACCACACTGCAAACCATGGCGAGCCTTGAACTGCAGGTATCGTGAGACCTCACCTCTGATTCCCTTGACCCTTTCAATCCCACACATACCAAGGACATTTCTAATCTCCTTGGTATAAATACCGGAGAAACCGCCTATACTGGATTTAGAGCCAAATCTAAGTATGTACCCATACCGGCTAAAGACAACATTGATGTATTTAGCGACCTTGTGGCTCAAGATTTACTTAAACTCCTAAAAGACGCCAAAGGGAGGAGTAACATGACAAGATCCCAATGATAGGCGGTGAAAAATCTACAAAAAGATCATGAGCTAGTTATCAAACCCTCCGATAAAGGAGGTAACGTGGTCTATATGACGAGAACAATGTACACCAGAGAGGCTCACCGCCAACTCAGTGACAGCACATGCTACGGGAGGGTAGACAGTAAATATCTAATTGTTCTAAAAAATCAGTATCACAGTAAACTAGTGGCATGGCATGAACAAGGTCTCCTAACATGGGAAGGAAAACAGTTTCTGAAAAATGACACCCTCACCACGCCCACACTATATCTTCTACCGAAGATCCATAAAAATACCAGCAAACCACCAGGCAATCCCATAGTGTCCTATAAAACAAGCCTGATGGAAAACACCAGCACATATGTTACCACTTTTTAGTCCCCTTTGTAAAAGATCTCACGTCCTATCTGCGGGACACACCTGATTTTCTTCACAAGATAAAAGACATCAAAATAGGGGATAATGACTGGTTGATATGTTTAGATGTGGAGGCTCTTTATACGAGCATAATGCATGATAATGGACTGAAAGCATGTCAGTTTTTTCTTAAAAAACAAAAGGCAGAGTTTCTACAACACAAATTAATGCTACTTGATATGATCGCAATATGCTTAAAAGAAAATGTTTTTATGCTTGAAAATGAATACTACAAGCAACTGCAGGGAACTTCCGTGGGCACCTGCTTTGCCCCAAGCTATGCCAATCTCATGGTGGGTTGGTGGGAGAAGCAGGTGCCCTAGAACGACCAAACAGAACACTGGATTTATAATGTGTCAAAATGGTTGAGATATACAGACAACATTTTCTTTGTGTGGAAAGGATCTGAAAGTGACCTAAATTTATTCATTAACTGTTTGAATTTGAATAATTTCAATTTGAAATTTACCAGACTTTATAGCCAAAGTTCCATTTAGTTTTTTGATCTTAAACTGACTGTGGAAAATGGAAGAGAGAGCACTAATCTATTCAGAAAAATGACTGCAGGAAATTCAATCCTGCATTCCACCAGCTCACACCCACCCCCGCAGCTTTAGATGGGGAATTCCTTATAGTGAATTCTTTAGGGCCAAGCATAATTGTAGTACTGAGGCATCATACACACAAACGAAGCAGGAGATGAAAGAGAGATTCAAAGACAGGTGGTACTCTAGAAAAGCTCTACACCAGACTAAAAAACAAGTGGAGAAGCAGTGTAGAGAAGAAATTCTAGAGAAAAGTAGAACCAAAGGAATACACAAAGATCCGGCCAAAGAACCTACCAGATATATCACCATATATGGCAGCCAATCCAAACAAATACACAGAAAAATAGATGGGACATCCTGAGACAGGACTCCATTCTGCATAATGAAATAAGTTCAGCTCCATCCATCACATACAAGAGAAGTGCATCACTGAGAGACATACTTGTGCATAGTCACCTCCAGCCCAAAGAGAACAATTGGCTCAGGCAAGCTAAGGGCTTCTGCAAATGCGGAAAATGCGAAGCCTGTAAACACAGCAGCAATGTCACAGAGATTACCCTGAGAGACCCAAAACCAAATGGAGAATACACAAACTGATAACCTGTAACAGAGAGTATGTAGTGTATGCCATAGTGTACCGGTGTGGCCTCTGGAACGTGGGGTCTACAACGTTTGCAGTTAAGAAGCAAATTTTAGAGCACTGGTGCGCGATTACTAATCGTGATCAAAGCTCCAGCCCTGCCAGACAGTTTGCTTAGGAACATGGTGCTGACTGGATCAAAGCCAGATTTTTGGGACTGGACACAGTCTACCCGAATCCCATGGGGGCAATCGAACTGCAGCCCTTCGCAAACGTGAGTCACGCTTCATCCTTTTAGCAGGCACCAAATTCCCAGACGGTCTTAATCAGGATGAGGAATTATACAGTCACCTGTAAAAAAAATTAGATAGAACCACTAACCTTGCCTTGACTGACCACTCACTTCCCGCCTCTTCCTTCACATTTCACACCCTCGCTTGTTTTTAACGTTACAACAGCAGACCTTGCTTATGTACAATTTATCGATCGGAATGTTATGGATTAACTAAGAATATTATCAACATGTGGTTCGAACAAATGTCGCTAATGTCATTCATCTGTTTGTATTTTTTCCAGGAGAAGGAAGCTGGGAGTCACCTGAATGTCACGTTCGTGTTAACCATATGAGCACTGGAGTCACAGGTGGACACCCTGATCTACTCCGGGTCATTTGCTTCTACGTAGACCATAGGGTGCTATACCTTCACTTGCACATACCAGCTAGTTTTCATGGACTACACCAACGTGCTCACTGATCTGACCAGATCAGTACATTGTATTACACATCCCTCTCTCCACACTGGAACAAAGCATAACATGGGTACTAGACCCACAAAAACATCTCTCTCGTACTAACGCGATGACCCACATTAGCTCAAGACAATCCGAGTAAAAACAGGTCTCACTACACTGAGAAGGACCATGAGTTTTCACTCATTTATTATACATAAATGCACAAATAACTGCTCAGTCTGATAGATATTGTTTTATTTCCACTTTAGAATTTTGGCACTCATGTTATTTAAATGTGACGTAACATTAATTTTCCTTATGTCTATGAAAGTGCAATTGTAACGACACCTTTAAAAGAGTTGTAAATGGAGGCGGAGGTCATGTGACCGAGACCACGGACGTGGTCGATATGCGTCGTCCTTGTCTGCAATCTCAATAAACTTACCTGCTGAAATTGATTGTGTAGGCTCAAGCTATTTTTTTCACTGGATTTCAATTCCCTGGAAATATATATTTATATATATAGATGTGTATATATATATATTCACTGAAAAAACCATAGGTTTCAGGCCTTATATAGTTAGGAATTAACATATAAAAAACCATTGAAATTGCTCCTATATAGTTAGTTGGACTAACTATATTTGGCGCACCCGCAATCCACTGCTGATGATGTCACATATTACATCATTCATGACACGGTCAGTGACATCACTGATGACATCACTGATGACATCTTAAATGACATCACTGATGACATCACTGATGACATCTCATTTGACATCACTGATGACATCACTGATGACATCATCCAGTGACTGTGTTTTTCTGTAAAGTTTAAATATGTTTTACATATTGAAGAATGAGTAGATGTATAAGTGTCTGGATGGAGGATTTAGTAGGTGCATGACTGACTATATGAGTGAGTGATTAAATGTATCTTACTGAATGCATAGGTTAGTGACTAAACTGTGTGAATGTGTGCATCAGTATGTCTGTTGTTGTGTAAGCTGCTGCATGTGTTGATCAGTAGCTATATGAGTGGCTATATGGGTTATTGATTGGTTGCCCAAGTATTTGTATGGGAGACTGAGTGTGTGTGTGGCTGGCTGGGAGGTGTGTGACTCTGTGCAGATCAATGTGTACTTGTATCAGTGATTGTATAAGAGAGTAAGCATGTGTTAGTATATGTTTGAATAAGTAAGGTGTAGATGAGGAAATGGAAGTGTGATTGATTCTTTACATGACTGACTAGGTGTGTGAGTAAATCCATGGATGAGTGGCAGTGTGTGAGTGTCTGCATAGGTATATGAGTGCATATGATAGTGTTGCATTGATGAGTGACTGTATGTATGAGTGATTGTATGGGTGAATGAGTGGATGCGTGTGTAGACCTAGGAATCAGTGAGTGCCTATGTAGTAACTGGTATTGGTGTGTCAATGGTTTCAAGAATGGTAGTCTGTATTTAACACGGGTGTATCAAAGGTTATATTAGAGTGTGAGGAGGTGCATCGTATTATCACATGAATGATGTAATCAGTGATGTCATCAGTGATGTCAAATGAGATGTCATCAGTGATGTCATCAGTGATGTCATTTGAGATGTCATCAGTGATGTCAAATGAGATGTCATCAGTGATGTCATCAGTGATGTCATTTGAGATGTCATCAGTGATGTCACTGACCATGTCATGAATGATGTAATATGTGACATCATCAGCAGTGGATTGCGGGTGCGCCAAATATAGTTAGTCCAACTAACTATATAGGAGCAATTTCAATGGTTTTTTATATGTTAATTCCTAACTATATAAGGCCTGAAACCTATGGTTTTTTCAGTGAATTTTCAAGGTTTTTTAAATGCTAATTCCTAACTATATAAGGCCTAAATCCTATGGTTTTTTTCAGTGAATTTCAAAGGTTTTTTAAATGCTAATTCCTAACTATATAAGGCCTGAAACCTATGTTTTTTTCAGTGAATTTGCAAGGTTTTTTAAATGCTAATTCCTAACTAAATAAGGCCTGAAACCTATGTTTTTTTCAGTGAATTTGCAAGGTTTTTAAAATGCTAATTCTATTAGCGGATAACGTTTAAATATGTTAATATCCTTGTGGGACCACCTGAGCAGCCCTAGGGATCTGATTTTTGGACCGGAGAAAGATGCTCTCTGATTGTGCCGTATTTCTTGCCTTCTGCCCCCCTGATTGTGCCGTATTTCTTGCTTCTGCCCTGGGTGTAATGGGTGTATATGTGTATTTATATACATGATTTGGTGTAAATCAGTTGAGTATTTTTGAGATATTTTAGTTAAAATAATATAGATATATTGGGAAGCAATTCCTTGCAGTTGACCCGCGGAGCCTACTAACATTTTTTGGGCTGCAAACACTTCAACCAGGAAGTGTTGTCAGCCATCTTGGGACTTGGCTTGGAAAGAAGTCCCCAAACAAATGTCAAAAAAAGTAAAAAGCATCGGATTTACACCAAATAACCAAAAGTACTCTTTCTGTACCAAGAGGTAGCTTTCTGTTTGGTATAATACTGTCTAGAGGTTTGGGCTGTAGTCGTCTTCAAAACTCTCTATGAAAATTAACTTTGGAAAAACACTTCTTCTGACCCTTCTTTTTCTCTGACTCCACTTGTCAGATTACCTACTGGTGACCGTGTGTGTCTATGTGCAATCATGGTAAGTGTTTGCTAAGGGTTGAGTAGAACTATGCCGAAGCTATTAACAAACATATGTTTTTTTACCCCCTCCACTTAAATCTGCCCCATGCCTTCCAGGATCTGCATGAATCTTTAGAGTCGTGCAATAGGCTTAACATGTTAACAGCCTGGAAATGTTATGCGGAATCATTAAAGAATACCAAAGTTATTAGACTATGAAACCGCTTTTGCCTCCTCATCCCACTTAACTTTGCTCCTCCTTCATTAATCTGGGTGACTCTTGGCATAGCAAGCAAACATACTAAATGTCTGCCAAATTTCATTTGGATTCAGCAAATTATGCGAAATGATGTCATAGTTATTAGCAATGGACATTTTTGGGCTCTTTCAAATGTGCCTCCCTTGACGAATCTGCACAAATATAAACATACTAAGAGTAAACTAAACATGTTAAGCATCTGCTGGATTTTGTGCAAATTTGTCAGCGCTAACACTTAATGCAAATCCAAAAAATACCTTTCCAACTAATAAGAGATCTGTAAAATGTAACCCCTTCATGCCCAGACAGGAACACTTTTTAAATGGTAACTGCTGAAAAATTACTGAACCAATTTACAACAAATCAAGCAAAGGCAATTCTTTCAGTGAAGATCTACAGGAAACAAACACTTCATTTAAGTCAATCTTTGTCATGAATTGGTTCACTTTCAGGCACATTCATGTTCTCATACAAAGCACTGTTATCAAAGTAGCAGTTATTTTAACAAATCAAGAGTGTAGAACACTTCCAGTTATTTTGCATTTATATGATCCAATGAGTTGAATGTCTTGAATAGTAAAACGCTCCTAGTAATATTGGTAGCAGTTGCAACCCGAAATAAGCAGCAGTGACAGGGTAGGCACACATACAGTCTCTTCCACAAAGACACACATATACTCACACAAATCCACATAATTCACAAGCGCACACATACACCCACCATTCATAAGCCTATACATGCGCACACATCCTTTCACAACCCACACATGCGCAGGCAGATACATTCATACATACACACATGAATTCATTATTCCGGTTGGGTGTTAGAAAAAAAAAAGAATGGCCCAGCCCTAGGGCACTCACTTTGCAGCGTGCCTGGCAATACGGTAATGATCCTATGTAGACTGAAATAATTATGAGCACATATCAGTGATTTCAAACAATGTACATTATGTGTGTGTGGGTGCATGGTGATGAAACTGTATTTTTTTCGGTCCATATTGCTTTGCCAATGTTTGGGGTATTCGTTGCTTGTGTTCGTATTTTTACTGTACATATATTAGCATATTAAACTGTTATTATACAGTTATGATAGAGTTTTTTTATACAAGATATCCCTCTTTCTATGCAAGTCTATCTTTATTTCAACTATGCAGTGTAATACTGTTTCATAATTTAAATTTCATAGCATCAGATGTGAAGTAGGCCTGCACGGCTTGGTCATGCTACACCCAGAGGACTCCTAGAGGAAGGACTAGCTGCTCAGGTCTGCTCCACCCATAAAATGGTGATTACACGTTGACAGACGTCCATACATCATTTGGTGCCCTCGTCATTTGGGAGGGCACCACGTGATGTATCGACGTCTGCCAATGTCCTACAAACAAAAAAACTTTTATCAAAGTACCCGAGGCGAACTGTCCTCCTCTGCTGGGAAAATAACACAAACGATTGTTTTATATATCCATAGCCCGTGTCTGTAATTGGAAAATCCGCTGCTATCTATGCATACAAATGCAAAATCTCTGCCATTCCTAACACCACTGACATCATCAGTGACATCACGGACCCTGCACGCAACTGCTCTTTCACACACCTTGAAATACAGCCTTGTACATTGACAGGTGCTTCTGCGTACCGACTAGAAATAACATGTATGGGGGTATGTATTACTAGTGAGGGAAATTACAGCACGCTTTATCATATATAGGCGTCCGCACACGCTCGAGCAGACATAAATCATCGGCAGTGGAAGCACACTATTTTAGCATTAATTCAGTTAACACATATAGATGTTATTTGCAGCTTCGGTTATGATTAGGCAATTATGCTGCAGTAATTGAAGCTAGCATTCAGTTTAAATATCAAAGGCTGTGTTTTACCTAATGCAGGCATGCGCGCCGAAGACGCTAATGGCGGCAGCAGCGGTGGAGCGGAAGTACAGATGATTTGTAGAGTGTTACTACAATGCGATTTAGTAGCGTGAACTCACTTTTATGCATCCGAAGCCTTAGGTTCAGGTCTAAATGGAGAAAAGTGTCATTGGAGTCAATTTTTGTAAACAAAGCGGGAGACGGAGCCTTGTGACATTCCCTTGGTAATAAATGCTTTCATGGCATTCCTCTTCACGCATAATGTTCTGAGTTGTTGTTGGTGCCTATTGCCAAGGGCAGGGATACGAAGACTGCGGGGCTCCCTCAGCACACGGGAGCCCCGCACCAGCCCACACTTCTTCATCGGGCCGGCAGCATCACCCGGTCTCCCCCTCGGCACGGCAGACCGGACGGGCACATCGAAGGCTTCCCCCAGGCAGGGGGAAGCGGAAACCACGTCCTCCCGGCCCCGCCCACAACCAGGCGGCGGCCATCTTGAGGCGGCTCGGGCCACGGCGGTGATCTCGGGGACAAAACGAGGGGTGGGCACCCTCGACATTAAAATAAAATAGATTAAAATAAAATAGGCCCCCCCCGCCAATTTTTTTTCCCCGAAAAATCGCGGGGTGCGCGCACGGTATGCGCTTACAGATATATAATTTTTTTCTCTTTTAATTTTCTCAGGAACTACTGGAGGGATTTACACTATTTAACCAAAAGCGTGATCTGCGTACCAGACTCTACCATTTTGACAAGTTTGGTGTAATTCCGTTCAGCGGTTCAAGCTGTAGCCGTGTCTAAAGGTCCTATGGAAATGAACATGGGGAAAACACGTTTTGGGACCCCCCTTTTTTCTCAGCCCCCACTTGACTAATCCCCCTAAAACTTTCAGGGAAGGAGAGGAGCGGAGTGGGCCATCTTCTTTGAGAAATTTGCGAAGATTCATCAACCAGCGCCAAAGTTACTCCCAATAGAATGTTGCGGATTTCCTATGGAAACTAGGTCCTAACTATATATACCTACTGGCGACCGCCAGTAGGTAATATATATATATATATATAGATATATATATATATATATATCTATATATATATATATTTCACTCCTTCCTGCTTCTCCAGGCACGGCATGCAGGACACAAAGACCACCACACAGCTCATCCAGTACAACAGGTCAGTTTATTATCACCTTGATTCTCCCTCTGGCATATATATATATATGTATATATGTATATATATATATATATATATATATTCAGCATAATTTCCCCGTTAAAGAGCCTCGACCTCACAGGGCAGGTGGTGCAGGGGTACGGAGCATCCCCAAAATATCCAACATAACTTCACACTCCACGCAGAGTGCCAGCAAGCGGAAAATCTCTTCGTAGAAGTCTTAAAACCTTACGCGTTTCAGCTGACTCAGCAGCCTTGTTCACAGGTAACTTTCACGGGATTTTGGCATTTCCAGCTTGATTGCGCCTGCCTTTTGAGGACTACCGGTCTCCAATGTAGTCATCAAATACTTCAGTTCCCAGAATGCAATGTAACCCATATCACTTTTGCTGGCACTCTGCGTGGATGACGAATAAATCAGTGCTTTTTTTTTCGACAGTCCAGTGTGTGGTGCATTCCTTTCCAGAATGTGGAGAAAGTTATGTTGGATATTTTGGGGATGCTCCGTACCCCTGCACCACCTGCCCTGTGAGGTCGAGGCTCTTTAACGGGGAAATTATGCTGGATTTTGTTAAAGTAAGAGCCAGACCCGCCCGCACCATGTCAAAGGAAATGAAGGTATGATTAATTTCAACCGGGGAAGAAAGGCATTTGCGAGGCAAGGGAGTGAAAAGAAACTCGTTTCATTCACGAAGGACTGAAAGAATAACGTCTGTTTCTAATTGAATGCAACTGGTGGCAGCAAAAGTGAAAAATATCGAAAAATACACATGCATGTAACTGCACTTTGTGAACTTTAAAGAAGACTGCAATATCCCCACAATAGTAAGACAAAGGGAAAACGAATTGCAAGTTTTAAACAAATTCAGTGCGTGATATGGGTTACATTGCATTCTGGGAACTGAAGTATTTGATGACTACATTGGAGACCGGTAGTCCTCAAAAGGCAGGCGCAATCAAGCTGGAAATGCCAAAATCCCGTGAAAGTTACCTGTGAACAAGGCTGCTGAATCAGCTGAAACGCGTCAGGTTTTAAGACTTCTACAAAGAGATTTTCCGCTTGCTGGCACTCTGCGTGGATGACGAATAAATCAGTGCTTTTCCGACAGTCTAGTGTGTGGTGCATTCCTTTCCAGAATGTGGAGAAAGTTATGTTGGATATATATATATATATATATATATATATATATATATATTGCGCTCGTCAAATCCCGGCAGATCCCCAGGAATGAAAACAGCACTCGGGAGGTTCCTTCTCACAGAGTTAGTTTATTTAACTGCAAGCTACACCACAGACGCGTTTCAGCGATTTGCCTTCATCAGTGTGTGTATCCACACGCACAACCAGGTACATTTATCTTGGTCAGCATTCGAATAGTGTAAGGGTTACACCTCTAAATGAGCATAGAAAGAGGACTATATCCCTCCCAACAATTGCGAGCTCCATCTTATATTGGTCAATATCCACCATATACATTACTCACAATAAATGCAGTGAGGCATTATGTAACCTGTAGATAGGTAAACACGCTACAGTGGGAGAGGTAACATACATCACTATGCTGAGGTTGCATTAAAAGATATAGCCGTGGATCGGCAATTGTCCTCCAGAAATATTCCAGCTCATTAGAGGTGGGTCCAACTCACACACTGGAATGGGTATATAACCAAAGTAATAAAAAAGAAGGGGTATATGTCAGCATGTATAAACTACGAAAAAGGTCAACACAGAAAAAGTGCCATATCTAGGTTGCACTGAAATACAAAAGTCATGTTCTATTAGGAATCAAAGAGCCCTTTGAACCCATAAATCATCATTGCAATTATTTTGAACCAAGAATAATCATTCATGTGCATAGATTCAGTATGACAACAGCTGTCCGATCTAAAATTGGTGGTTCTGCCAATTGTCTTAGGCACATACAATATATACAGTTCATACAGTTGATCCACAAAAGTTTAACAAACAGGAACCTATCTTATAAATGGAGACTCATAGAAAGCAAATACATCATTAACCTAGGTGAAATACCATCTCTTCCCCGCTGTTCATACCTTTAGGCCATTTTGTGGAAAGATCTATAATATAACGTGATTCTAGCCTACGTAATAGTCGTAGGCAATCTCCTCCCCTGACGTTATTTCTGATAGTGTCAAGACCAAAGTATTGCAACTTACTACGGTCTCTGTTATGTTTCTCGGCGAAGTGCCGGGCGACTGGATAAGATGAATCAGCTTTGTCAATCGCTCTTAGGTGTTCCAGGATCCGTAGTTTTAGCATATTGATGGGGCTCCCTATGTAGCGAAGGCCACATGGGCAGGTCAGGCAATAGACCGCTAGGGGTGTACTACATTTAATAAATTGCTTGATCCGCAACTTCTTACCGGTTTCAGGCACCTCAATAGAGAGGACCCTTTTGCTCCCTGCTCAGGCCTTGCATTTTCCACATGGGTAAAACCCACTCATGGTTTTTAAGGTATTACTCTTCAGAGGAGGTTTCTCTAAGTGGCTATTCACTAGGTGGTCCCCAAGAGATCTGGCTTTACTAAAGGTAATAAGTGGGTGGGTAGGTAAGTCATCCTTGAGTGTGTTGTCTGTCTTGAGAATATGCCAGTTTCTACGGAGCATGGCCCTCAAATCCTCAGCTCCAGCGGAAAAAGGAGTTATTAGTCTAAACTTTCCGCTGTCAGTTAGTGATGTTTTGGGATCCCTACTTGTGGTGGATCTGGGTGTCAGTAAGGAATCTCTTGGGATGGCCCTCACTCTTTTCAAGGTTTTGTTAAGTAGGACTTCTCCATATCCCCTGGCGACAAATCTACTCACGCATTCCCTCGCCGCCACTTCAAAATCTTCTAATCTCGAGCAATTTCTCCGGAGTCGGAGTAACTCTCCATAAGGAATGCTCTTAATGAGTTGCGGGGGGTGGCTGCTGCTGGCAAAAAGTGTAGAATTGCCTGTAGTGGTTTTTCTGTGAAGGGCTGTGTGAATGTGATAATCTTCTAAAAACACTTTCAGATCAAGATAGTCCGCCGCCACCGGACTCACCGTCCCTGAAAAGTGTAGATTATAATCATTCTCATTAAGTAGTTTGATGTAGGCTTGTGCTGTCTCAGATGTGCCCCGCCACACGATGAACAGGTCATCGATGTACCTGAACCAACCCTCAGTTTTACCCTCCGAACCATCTACAATACAGCTCCTGGGTACCTGCTCCTCCCACCAGCCAACGAAAAGGTTCGCATAGCTGAGAGCGAAGCAGGTACCCATCGCCGTTCCAGACACCTGCCTGAACAATTGATCCTCAAACAAAAAAATGTTGTTACTCAAACAAAACTCAGTAAATTCGAGGATCATAGTATTATGTTGAGTAAATCTTAATTGTCTTAAGTTCAGGAAATGCTGTATAGCTTCCAGGCCATGCTGATGTTCTATGACTGTGTACAAACTTGTGATGTCCAACACAATTAACTGGCATTCGTCATTCCATTTCACATTCCGAATTTTGTTAAGAAAATCCTTGGTATCCTGGACATATGAGGATAGAGTTAGTACCAAAGGGAATAAAAACTTATCAATGAAACGGGACATGTTTTCAGTGAGACTGCCAATAGATGACACGATAGGGCGGCCCGGTGGATGTTTATTGTCTTTATGTAGTTTAGGTAGATGGTAAAATGTCGGTGTGAGTGGTTGGCTGTTTCGGAGAAAGAGAAATTCGTCCTTATTCAGCATGTTACATTCATGCCATTTCCCTATTAGTCTGTCATAACTCCGGATACTGTCTTGGTATATAGCATTGGTACATTTGATGTAGAAGTTGGTGTCAGAAAGCTGGCGTAGTGCTTCATATCTGTAATAGTCTCTTGTTAACAGCACCACGTTCCCCCCTTTATCCGAGGGTTTGATTATGATGTTGTTATCCTACATAAGGTTATGTAGAGCCAGTTTTTGTTGCTCAGTGATGTTATGTTTCATGGGATGGTTCACTTTTCTATACTGCATTAGTTCTTGAGTCATGGCCTCAGTAAAGGCGTCAATAGCATCCCAGGGCATCTGTGGGATGAACGTTGAAGGAGGTTTATACCCGCTCTCTTCCCGATCTTGCTCAATTCCAAGGGCCTGCGCTCTCTGTGCTCTGTTGGGGGTCTCTGATGGATTATGTGCAGACTTTTCTTCCCGCAAATGGAGCTTCGAAACGCGTCGGGCAGATCCCGTACGGAGCGGCGTCTACGAGTGGATCCCCGTCCTCACCTATACATAAACCAAGCTGCTGTTCGCGTGCTACTCAAAGGTGGACACCTTCGAGCATTGATTTATACGCGGTCGTCCAGCCGCGGAGTATGCACCACCCCGGTACCCTGGGGGTCACGAAAGTGAAGCAGCAGTCGTACTTGGAATCGAGGACGGGCCCACTTGTGGAGTCCATACAGGACTTGATTGTGTGCTTCCCGGACCACACTTCCCAGAATGCACAGTCTCATTTGAGCCTCCCATCGGTGGGTGTGTTATATATAAAATGGGGAAGTGGGTTGGCGGTTGCGCACACCGCTTCCGTTAAAGCCCCTGAAGAGAAGCATATGGAGCTTCGAAACGCGTCGGGCAGATCCCGTACGGAGTGGCGTCTACGAGTGGATCCCCGTCCTCACCTATACATAAACCAAGCTGCTGTTCGCATGCTACTCAAAGGTGGACACCTTCGAGCATTGATTTATACGCGGCCGTCCAGCCGCGGAGTATGCACCACCCCGGTACCCTGGGGGTCACGAAAGTGAAGCAGCAGTCGTACTTGGAATCGAGGACGGGCCCACTTGTGGAGTCCATACAGGACTTGATTGTGTGCTTCCCGGACCACACTTACCAGAATGCACAGTCTCATTTGAGCCTCCCATCGGTGGGTGTGTTATATATAAAATGGGGAAGTGGGTTGGCGGTTGCGCACACCGCTTCCGTTAAAGCCCCTGAAGAGAAGCATATGGAGCTTCGAAACGCGTCGGGCAGATCAGGTACGGAGCGGCGTCTACGAGTGGATCCCCGTCCTCACCTATACATAAACCAAGCTGCTGTTCGCGTGCTACTCAAAGGTGGACACATTCGAGCATTGAGATATATATATATATATATATATATATATTACCTACTGGCGGTCGCCAGTAGGTAGTTATAGTTAGGACCTAGTTTCCATAGGAAATCCGCAACATTCTATTAGGAATAACTTTGGCGCCGGTTGAGGAATTTACATGTAATTTTCCAAAATTCAGGCCAGCTCTGCTCCGCTCCTTCCCTGGAAGTTTCGGGGGGATTCGTTATGCGGGGGCCGAGAAAAAAGGGTGGTCCCAAAACGTGTTTTCCCCATGTTAATTTCCATAGGACGTTCAGACACGGCTACAGCCCGAACCGCTGAATGGAATTACACCAAACTTTGCAAGGGACTGGTACGCAGAAGTGCCTTTTCTATATTTGGTTTAAATCGCTCCAGTGGTTTTTATGAAAAGTAACTTCAAAAACACATATATATCTATCTGCGCACTTCGAGCGCTTACCGGTACGTGTACCGGTAAGCGCAACCGGCGCGATACAGAAGTGCGCGAGCGGAAAGCTGATTGGCTCTCGGGTGTCTGTCAATATTCCAAACAGTCCGGAGGGTCCGCCATCTTGGGTCTCGGTAGAATCGAGACACAAGAGATTAAAAAAAAAGGGGGAAATGATTAAAAGGGGGCAGGGTAGACACCCCCTGACCCCCTAGGTTTTCTGAGGGGGGCCTAGAAGGACCCTGAAGGGCAAAAAAACTAATTGTTTATTTTTTTTATCCGCGGGGTAAGCGCTGGGTGCGTTCCCATGTATGCTTCCAGGTACGCGTACCCAGAGCGTACCACAGGGAAAAACACTGAAAGAAAATAGTGTAAAATAAGAATTTGGAGTGCTTAGAGGTAGGGTAGCTCTAAAAAGAGCCTTTGTGTTATGTGGGTGATTTAAATACCTACAAGTAGGTACCGATGCAGAGTCTAAAATTCAAGAGAAAGACTCTGTTCCCTTCATCTGAGAAATGTACACCGTCTCCTCTGTAGATGCCTTGCATGTTGTAACGCAAGTTGTTGTGGTATATGGAACCCATACCAGAGTCTCTTAGGAAAGCAGAAACAGATGTATTCACATGTTTCCTTGCTTTCTCAATCTGTGGACACAATTGGTTGGACCAGTTCCATTTTTGCCTTTGGCATATATTAGAATATACCAAGGCAGTTTTTGGAAAAAGTGACATCAATTGCCCAAAGGTGTCCTTTAAAAGCATTTCCAGACCTACCCCAGTCAAAGTGCCCAGGTCATTGCCACCACAGTGCACAATTATGAGGTCAGGGTGTGGTAGATGCATAAAGGATTTTACCAATGGTATCAATTGGTGACATCTCAATCCTCTCTGGCCAATCCACATAATATACACATTTGGTAAATCAAGGTTGTGAATACCTCTGTTTGCTGCATATCTTTCACTCCAGTGAACAAAGCTATGACCCACAATCCAGACTTTAGGCATCTTGAAGGTAGATGTGGTTGTATTCAGATGAGTTGTGGAAATGAAATGGCAGTTTGAAAGTAGGAGTTGTTGAGATTCAGTGCACTTGAAAAACAAGAAATGATTGGTGGTTTCCTAAAATTCTCCACTGAAAATTAGGGTGTATGCTTCTGTTTTTTTAAAGAAATAATTCTAATGGTTGAGAAAAAGTCATTGAAAGAAACATTGCACAGGATAAGCTGCTATATTGAGAAGTCAAACACCCTTGCTGGGTTCATTTGCTACATAGTATCATGAACTTTTCACCTGTGTGCTGAATTAGGTGGGAGTTACCATGGTAACAGGCTGAATGAGCACTGGGGGGATGGATGAATACTATGTGAGTTTGAAAGTGTTGAAATGAGGAACCAATTAAAATGTCAGTTTGGTTTTGAAATAGTGTGGGAAGAATTTTGATTGGTTAAGTCCAAGGATATGTGTGAAAAATTACATGGAATCAGGGCCATTTGTGGTTGCAGTGTTTGAGGTGCATTTGAGAGATTCTGCTTAAGAAAATCTGGTGTGTGTGACTGACACTGTTCTAAATCTTCAAAAGCATTTTTAAAGGTGAGTAATGGTTCATTTAATATATATAGAGTGCTGTATGCACTATGGGGAAGATAAGGAAGCATATTGGGCTTGTTTATTCTTGCATTGTGTCTCATGTTTCTATGTAATGCTGGCAAAAAATGAATGGTTCATATTGGAAATGTATTTTGGAAATGAGTCAGGTTTCTGCCTTGTAATGTAGTGGTCATTTAAATGGGCTGTGCTCTGTGTCTAAAACGATTTACTATGGTACATGTTTTTTGGTAAAATGTATTGCTTTTACATTTTTGACAAGGATCACACTGAGTGTCTGTGTCAATTAAGGAATTATATTTTCACCTTTTTCTATAATGTCACCTGTGTCTCCTCACAGTTTGCATCTCTTAGCTTATAAGGTTCTGTTTCTTTTTGCATTGTGTCTCATGTTTCTCACATGCACAGAAGGGCCTAACCAACAGAATGCACCTACTTCTCTAGTATAAGTGTCAGACTATTTTGACCAGGATCACAGAGAGTGTCTGGGTGAAAGAAAGAATTATATTTGCACATTTTTCTTTAATCTGTAAAGATGGTGCAGAGAGATGGTGAGATGGTATGAGCACAGACACACATAGTGGAGGCAGAGACAGACATGGTAGATTACATGTAACATCCTGGTCATGTGTCTAAGATCACACTGTGAGTCAAGCTTGATTTTAAATGAATCTGGGTGAATAATTTGCTTAGTTGATGTGTATAAAAATATGGGAATACATGTATTCTTGAAGTCAGTTAGGCTTTAGGATATGTACTAGTAGAGAATCTTAGGTAGCATGTCTGTCAGGACTCTTAGTTCACAAATAGGCTCTAAGCTGTGTAGTAAAGATCCAGGGTGTGCTGTTGAAATGAAAAAGGAATGTTATGTCTTGCTTATATATATGTTCTGTTTTTTGCCAGTAGAAACAGTGAGATAGTATGAGCACAGACACACATAGTGGAGGCAGAGACAGACATGGTAGATTACATGTAACATCCTGGTCATGTGCCTAAGATCACACTGTGAGTCAAGCTTGATTTTAAATGAATCTGGGTGAACAATTTGCTTAGTTGATGTGTATAAACATATGGGAATACATGTATTCTTGAAGTCAGTTAGGCTTTAGGATATGTACTAGTAGAGAATATTAGGCAGCATGTCTGTCAGGCCTCTTAGTTCTCAAATAGGCTGTAAGCTGTGCAGTAAAGATCCAGGGTGTGCTGTTGAAATGAAAAAGGAATGTTATGTCTTGCTTACATATATATGGTCTGTTTTTTGCCATTAGAGACAGTGAGATAGTATGAGCACAGACACAAATAGTGGAGGCAGAGACAGACATGGTAGATTACATGTAACATCCTGGTCATGTGTCTAAGATCACACTTTGAGTCAAGCTTGATTTTAAATGTATCTGGGTGAATAATTTGCTTAGTTGTTGTGTTTCAAAATATGGGAATACATGTATTCTTGAAGTCAGTTAGGCTTTAAGATATGTACTAGCAGAGAATCTTATGCAGCATGTCTGTCAGGCCATTAGTTCCCAAATAGGCTCTAAGCTGTGCAAAAGAGATCCAGGGTGTGCTGTTGAAATGAAAAAGGAATGTTATGTCTTGCTTATATATATATGGTCGGTTTTTTGCCAGTAGAGACAGTGAGATTGTATGAGCACAGACACACATAGTGGAGGCAGAGACAGACATGGTAGATTACATGTAAAATCCTGGTGAAAAACTTTAAAAGTGCTCATTTTACTAAAACCATTTATCACAGTCATTTCTTTAAGACAGAGAACTCCGCCCATGTGTTGAATATTAGACACTCTGTGCCTGTGTCTCATCTCACTCTGTGCCTGTGTCTCATCTCACTCTGGGCCTGTGTCTCATCTCACTCTGTGCCTGTGTCTCATCTCACTCATTTTTGACAAGGATCACAACCTGACTCATTTCCAAAATACATTTCCAATATGCACCATTCATTTTTTTGCCAGCATTACATAGAAACATGAGACACAATGCAAAAAGAAACAGTACGCTTTAAGCCAAGAGATGCAAACTGTGAGCAGACACAGGTGACATTATTGAAAAATGTGAAAATATAATTCTTTATTTCACACAGACACTCAGTTTGATCCTTGTCAAAAATGTTAAAGCCATACATTTTACCATAAAACATTTACCAGAGTGAGATGAGACACACACAAAGAGAGAAATGACACACACAAAGAGAGAGATGGGGCAGGTACAGAGTGAGATGAGACACAGGCACAGAGTGAGATGAGACACAGGCACAGAGTGAGATGAGACACAGGCACAGAGTGAGATGAGACACGCAAAGAGAGAAATGACACACACAAAGAGAGAGATGGGGCAGGCACAGAGTGAGATGAGACACAGGCACAGAGTGAGATGAGACACAGGCACAGAGTGACATGAAACACAGGCACAGAGTACCCTTTAAGCTAAGAGATGCAAACTGTGAACACACAGATGACATTATTGAAAAATGTGAAAATATAATTTACTTATTTCACACAGACACTCAGTGTGATCCTTGTCAAAAATGAGTGAGATGAGACACAGGCACAGAGTTAGATGAGACACAGGCACAGAGTGAGATGAGACACAGGCACAGAGTGAGATGAGACACAGGCACAGAGTGAGATGAGACATAGGCACAGAGTGAGATGAGACTCGCGAATTGAAAAATGACACACACAAAGAGAGAGATGGGGCAGGCACAGACTGAGATGAGACACAGGCACAGAGTGAGATGAGACACGCAAAGAGAGAAATGACACACACAAAGAGAGAGATGGGGCAGGCACAGAGTGAGATGAGACACAGGCACAGAGTGAGATGAGACACAGGCACAGAGTGAGATGAGACACAGGCACAGAGTGGGATGAGACACAGGCACAGAGTTAGATGAGACACAGGCACGGAGTGAGATGAGACACAGGCACAGAGTGAGATGAGACATGCAAAGAGAGAAATGACATACACAAAGAGAGAGATGGGGCAGGCACAGAGTGAGATGAGACACAGGCACAGAGTGAGATGAGACACAAAGTTTAACAATGAGGGGAGAGAGAGTCGTTGTGAATTCGTACTCCTTAGCAAATCTACATAAACAAACAGAATCCACTCTTATGACAGACGGGTTTCTCAACTGTGGTTGGGAGCACCCAGTGTTTGTTAAAATACCCCTCTCACACCAAAAGGACCCTTGGTGTCATGCTTCATCATTGGCGTCTTCGCACCCCTCTACGGGATGCGGCGTGCTGCGACCTGCGACTACAAGGGAGCACTTATTCACCGACTATGTGTGGTGTGTATGAGGGTTTTTTGTTTTATGTGCGTGAGTGGTGAGGTTATCCCAAAAAAATGTAATGGGCCCCTGGGCTGGCGCTACTAAAATTGGTGAATAAACGGAGGTGTGGAATGCAGGACAATGTGCATCACCTCCTGTGTGTGTATGTCAACATGTTTCGGAGTTTGGAACTCCTTCTTCAGGACGGGGTACACAAATCCCCACCTTACTCACAACCCGTCTGTCATAAGAGTGGATTCTGTTTGTTTATGTTGAGATGAGACACAGGCACAGAGTGAGATGAGACACGCAAAGAGTGAGATGGTGCAGGCAGAGAGTGAGATTAATAATGAAACTGTACTGCACTGTTGCTGTGACACAGTTGCTGTGCTATAAACTTACTTATGTTGTAAACTAGTGTTTATATGGTTCACTTATTGTAATTGCTATGTAGTATGTTAGTAGTGGTCTATAATATGTTATTTTTTCTTTACCACAGATTGTAATCATCTATAGAAAGATAAAAGAATATGCCGACGAAGGAAAGAAGAAGAAAAAGTTACAAACATGCTTTATTGGCCAAGAAAACACAATTAGAAGATTCATCCAAAACACAATCTTCAGTGAAAAAAAAGAATGCTCCTGGTAAGCAAACAAAGGAGTTTTTTAGGAAATTAACGCAATGTAAAAAACATCTGGATATTGTTTCAAAGAAAAAAAAATCATCTGTAAATACAAAGAAAAAGCAGAGCGCCCCAAAAAATGTTAGCCTGTAGAAGGAGATGATATTGTCTATAGTATTAGAAGGAGAAATCAATTTATTGACATTCGTAGATGAATGTTTTATAACAGAATTGTTTTAAATGTATTAAAAAATGTTAAGATTTATAAAAAGAAGACTTTTTTTTACAAGAAAAAGAAAAGTATAGTGATGATTGTGGATCAGGCTTTTGAAGTGAAAAAAATTATTCAGTTTAGTAATCAATAGAATTCGTACACTAGGAGCCCGATTCACAGAATTAACTTAAGACTCAATCCTAAACTTACTACTATTTTGGTATTCACAGACTGAACTTACTACTTTTGGTATTCACAGAAGTTAGGACTTTGTCTTAAGTTTGTCTTAAGACAGACTTAAGACAGACTTAAGGCAAAATCCTAACTTCTGTGAATACCAAAAGTAGTAAGTGCATTCTGTGAATACCAAAATAGTAGTAAGTTTAGGATTGAGTCTTAAGTTCATTCTGTGAATCGGGCCCTAGATAAGGTAATCAATGTTTTGAAATCAAAAGAAAGTGAAAAAGAGTAATTAATCGGACTAATTTTTGCGATTTTTTTTCTGGAGAATGGAAGCATAGTTCAAGTTGTGAGCCATTTTTTAATGAAGAGAGTTACTTTCAGGATAATGATTTGGTGCATGCAGTTGACACCAGTGGTGGAGCATATGAGGTGAAGGACGGTTGTCGGGTTGAAAAAGACAACATTGTGCCTAGAAATGCAGAAGAGGTGTTAGCTGATGAAGTTTTAGGGAGATGTCCTAAGGCTCCAGTGTATACTTGGAATTGTAGTAGTATTTGTAGTGTGCGACAGGATTCAATTGATTTGTTTCTCAATTTGTTACGGACATATACTAAGAAAAGTCTAAAATAAAAGATGAAAATGTTGCAAGAGTTAGATCCTTGCAGAGTGAGAGAAAAAACAGGTTTGCATGGGCATTCACTGGCTTGTCTGTCAAGAAACGTATGTTAGAGTGTTTTTCACCATTTTAGGATGTTAGCAGTGCATCATAATAAAGTGAGGAAATTAGTGAGAAGGTTGTGTTATGCAAAAAGTCCATCACTTAAGCTAAAACAGTTAAACAGTGCTCTTTTGCATGGATCTGAATTAGATGTGAAGAAGATTTGTGAAGAAATTGAGTTTTGTTATTTTGGTGAAAAAGAGGACAGTGCAGAAACTGATACAGTAATAGAAGGTAATGTGGAAGAGAATGTACAGATTTCAAGTACTGAAAAATTTGACCATGAAATTACAAAGTTTAAGGTCAATTCAAGTGAAAGGCCGATTTTTTCTTGTGTGTGTTGTCGAAGAACTCATTATAAGAATCAGACTAGGTTAGTTGATTTATATGTAAAAAGTGAAATGGAAAATAATAATGAGTGGAAGGATTTTGCAACTTATTTGTTTGTAGAAAATTGTTTTGATTTGGGTTCTGACCAACGTATTTGTAAATATTGTTATAATAAATTAAATGAAAACAGAATGCCTGCTAGAGCTGTTCATAATAATCTGGAGTTGGTAGACATTCCTTTTGAATTGATGGATTTAAATACCTATGAGTCTATTCTGATTCAATGTATACATCCTTTTCAGGCTATTGTTCGCATGGAGCCTAAGACAGGGAAATTGCCTCCTTCAGATTTACAGAGAGGATTAAAGGGAAGAGTTGTTTATTTGCCTCTAGATTTAAAGAAAAATATTGAAACAATTGGTGTAGAAAAAGTACAAGAGGAACATCTGGTTATTCTAGTTAATGGTGTTCCGACAAAGAGTAAGAAAATCTGGCAAGAATTAGTGGATGTTAGGAAAGTCAAAAAGGCAACGTTGTATTTGGTAAAAAACAATCACTACTACAAAAATGTATATGTTGGAGAAGAGGAAACGACTGTAGAAGAGGACAGTGATTTCTCAGCTGGGCAAATTGAAAAAGTTGATGTTTCTAGAAGTGAAGAAATGTATGAACATTATAGTGTTCATCCTTTGCATTCCAAAGAAGTAATGGGGAATGCTATTGACTTGTTTCAAATGAAAGAAGCAAAAGGAAGTCCCATTAGTGTATGGGAAGAAAGTTTGGAAGCTTGTTGTTTTCCTCAGTTATTTCCAACAGGTCAAGGTGGACGATATGACGACCGACCTGTTCAAATTCCTGCATCTGAATACCGGACTTTAAGATTATATGCAGAAGATCAAAGGTTTCGTCAATGCATTCCATATTTGTTTCATCTACTGTTTGAGAGTGACTTGTCTGGACTTTCTTATGCAGTGAACCATATACTGAAAAGTGGAGTACATCTGCAAAATGTTTCGGCAAGGGACTTTATGGATAAAGTCATACTGCAAGACAGTATTTTGGAATCTCACCTAATTAATCTCATGGCATGTCAGCGTGGTAATAACAAGTATTGGTACCGTCGTCATAGGGAATTGAAATGTATGCTAAGAAACTTAGGAACTCCTACATGGTTCCTCACTCTTAGCTGTGCTGAGTATGCTTGGGAAGACTTACTTCAATTTCTACGAGAGGCAAATGCAAACATTGAAAATATTGAATACAAGACACCTGGAGAACTGTGCTCTTTGGATCCAGTTAATGTATGCAGGTATTTCAATCATAAGTTTGAAGCTATGAAGTCTTTTATCACAAACAAAAAAATCCTCCGCTTGCAGAGGTTTTGGATTTCTTTTGGAGAAAGGAGTATCAAGCAAGAGGTGCTACTCACATACATATGCTGCTATGGATCAGAGATGCACCCAAATTTGGAACAGATTCGGATGACACAGTGATGAGTTTCATTGAACAGTATTCTACATGTGCTGTTCCGAAAAGTACAGAAAAAAACAATTTAAGACATCAAGTTTTACGCTTTCAAACCCATCGTTGTTCTACACAAAATGCCGTTTTGCATTTCCACGTCCAGTAACATCGAAGGGAAGAGTGAACAATTTTATGTTATCTTTACGACATACTGTGACAAGAAAATCGCCAAAAAATACATACAACTTAAAAAGAAATGAAGAGTCCAAATACATAAATGACTACAACCCAGTCATTTTGTCCATGTGGAATGCTAACATGGATATTCAATATGTTGCTGACAACTCTATTGCTGTGGCTCGATATGTGACGTCTTACATCACAAAATCAGAAAAGACAGAACTGAAGGAAATGTGGGAGGAAATTTCACATGAAAAGAGTCTAAGTAAGAAATTGTACAGTTACAGTCTGAAGATGTTGTCGCATCGAGAAATTGGAGCATATGAATGTTCTGATCGGTTATCATCAGCAAGTCTATATGCAAAATCTAGAACAATCATTTGGGTGAGTCTAGGTCTTGCTGCAACACGAAACCGAGTTTTGAAATCTATACAAGAAATTGAATAGTTGGCGGAGAAAGAACCAAACAGTACATATATTTTCAAGACAAATATGTTGGATACATACTATCCAAATAGAAGTAGTCATCTTGAGAACGTTTGTCTCTATGAAGTTCTGAAAACCTATACTTTTAAGAGGAACATCACAGAAGATATCAATAAAGGAGTATATGCTGTAATTGGATGTGAAGGATGTCTGGTGAAACAAAGAAAAGGCCATTTGATTAATCATCGAAAATTGAGTTGCGAATCTCCTGACAAAAGGGAGTTTTACTATTTAGCTCTTTTGCAACTCTTTAAGCCATGGCGTACAGAAGAGGAACTACTTGGAGATTTTCTCAGTTTTGAAGATTCTTTCAATGCAACTAAGGATACCATAGAATGTCCTGTTTTTTCAAATTATCTGCAAATGTTGAAAGAGGAAATACAGCAAGAATCTACAATTGCAGCAGAGATTGCTAGAGACAGTTCTCAAGACAGTCAGAGTTCTGCTTCATTGAGTCAGGATCCACTAGGAGGACCAATTATCCAAAATGAAGCTGCCACTGCCATGGATGAATTGGAAAGAGCAATGGAACAAGCTCAGGAGGATCTAGTTAACTTAGAAGATTTGGAAAAAGAACTAAACGTTGAGCAGAAACAAATATATGACGAAGTCACAGAACAGATTGAGCATGGTTTATGTCATGAGAAAAAAGAGTGCTCATGTACGTCATTTATACCTGTCCGACTGTACGTGAGTGGAGAAGCAGGAACTGGAAAAAGTTTTCTGATTAAAGCAATTGCAACTTATCTGCAGAAAAGAACAGAGTCATCGCTGTCTTGTGTTGTTACCGCTCCAACTGGGTTGGCAGCACATAACATTAAAGGGATTACTTTACATCGTTTATTGATGCTACCAGTGGAGCATGATAATAAATTAGAATACCACAAGCTATCTGGAGAAGCTTGTTGTGAAGTTTCCAGAATCTTGAAGAAAATGAAACTTCTTATCATTGATGAGGTAAGCATGGTATCAAATGTAATGCTTGCTTTTGTGCATTTAAGAATGCAAGAAATTCTTAAAACAGAGTATGATGTGTTATTTGAAGGCAAACACATCATTGTTTTTGGAGATCTACTGCAGCTAACTCCAGTGAAAGGACAACCAGTGTTTAAAATGCTTACGCATGAAGATACCAGGAAGTGCCTAGGAAGCATTGGAAATGTTAACATATGGTTAAATTTCAAATATGCAGAACTGCTTCAAAATATGCGACAGGCAAAGGATGAAGATTATAAAAATATTCTACAAGATGCAAGAATTGGAAAAGTAAGAGAGCATGGCAAAGAAGCTTTACATGCACGATTAATTTCAAATTTGTTTCCAAACGAAAATATTTTAAGAAAATTCCTGAAAACAAATCTGTGATATGCTTGATGCCAACTCTGCAAGAATGTTCAAACTTCAACAACAAAATGTTAAAGTTAGAAAATCAAGAGATTGTGAAACTGGAAGCTATTGATAAAATAGAGCATGAAGGAGCAACTATTATTTTGTCAGAAAAGTTGAAATCAATATTGGATTCTTTAGAGAAGACAATATCTAAAACTGCTGGTTTGGAAAAGACTCTGTATGCATGTTTAAATTGTCGTATAATTTTACGACGGAATTTACATGTGGAAAGAGGTTTAGTAAATGGAGCAATGGGTCATGTTGTTGATTTTGTGAATTACCGAAATAGAGATGGAACTGAATTTTTAAGAATTAAATTTGATGGAATAGAAGAAGTACAACAAATCAGTTGTTCTGCTCGATTTTGCTGGTGAAAGATTTATATGTCCGCCGAAAACAGTTTCCTGTTTCTTTGGCATATGCGGTGACTATTCATAAATCTCAAGGTTTAAGTGTAGATAGTGCTTTGGTGAATAGTGGAAGTTCTGTGTTCAAGGAGGGTATGGAATATGTTGCTTTATCTTGAGTCAGAACTTTATCTGGATTGTACTTGATTGATTTTGATGAGACAAAGATTAATGCAGATCTAAATTGTGTAAAAAAATATAATAGGTTAAGAAGAGAGTATGCTCCAAATTTACCTCAATATCCTCTATTTGAAAAGCGTGTGGTAGGCCAAAAAAGAAGAAATGAGAAAAATTGTAGTGAAGTTGTAGCAAAAAGAAAAAAAGTAGATGAACCAGTAATTGTAAGGAGAAAGGAAAAGGATTCAGTTAAAGATGTTGTTGGATTTCAGTTTGAAAACAGTTCTGGTGTCAACTGCTATGCTAATGTAGTGGTTAATGGTTTTTTTCTCCAAATTTCACAAGAACAGATTGTTGAAAATCGGGATCAAAGATGTTGTTGTTTGTTGAATTCTGTGTTTGAGAAATGTAGCAGTGATAGTACAAAAATAGAAAGTGTTTCTGAAATTCGAAATGTTTTAGACATATGTTCTGGTCTAAATCAATTTTCACAGAATATTCAGCAAGATTGTAAGGAATTTCTAATGTATATGCTTGTTGTATTGCAAGATGAAGGTATAAATGTAGAAAATCTTTTTGGCCTTTCTTATAAATGGCAGCATAACTGCGACAATTGTTCCTTTTCAAGTACTACTACAATAGACACTGAAAGATTTATATATTTGACTGTACCAGACTGCAAATCAGTGTATTTTAATAATCTAGTTAGAGAAGCAAATCAAAACATGGTCTGTACTCAATGTAAATCTGCAATGCTATCAACATTATTTATACAAAGATATGGACAGTATGTAATTTTAATGTTCCAACGATGTAGACTTGATGGAACTAAATTGACAACTTTAATTAAAAATGTTGTGGCTTCTCAATTACCAATTTCATGAAGAACCTTTGCAACTGCAGCAATTATTTACCATGATGGTCCTTCGACAACATAAGGACATTACACAGCTTATTTAAAATGTCAAAACGGCTGGACTAATTGTAATGATACTCAATTGACTTTCAAACAACTTTTGCCTTCTGACTTACAAAATTCTTACCTAGTGTTCTTACAACCGAAATTTTAGGAAAGGTAATTGGCCTATGAAGATTGGAGCAGTTAATAAAACTTAGTCTGCTAAGTTGGAGCTTTTCTTTCAGAAACTTGGGTAAATGGAGGTTTAAGAGTACTATTGAGTAATTTCCAAAGAAAAGGACTTTCCATATACTATTTAGCCTTGTGGAAAAGTAAGTGGATCAAAAATGAGTTAAGATATGTTTTTTCTAAGTTTTACATTATTTATTGAAACGTTGTATGGGTTTTTTAAACACAATCTTTTTGATTGTGGTTTTTTTTTGCCCGCTGTCATATGATGAGTAGTATTGAACTCACTGTTTTAAGTGAAATTCAATATATTCTGAGAACAGCAAAAATAAACCATATAACATGTTTTACAAGTTATTTAGTATTTTGTATTGTGAAATATTTATTATACTCCCCTTGTCTCATGCTCACTCACATTTTTCCACCCTCTATCACCCCTCTTTACTCACCCTCACTGCCCTTCTCTCACTCTCCTTCACCCCCGTTCCCTTACTCCACTTCCCTCACTACCCCTCATTTCCCATTCCTTCACTCCCCTTTCCCTCTCTCCCCTCCACCATTTTCCAGCTCTCAGTCACTCTACTTCACTCCCCTTCCCCTTCTTTCCTTCCTTTGCTCCCTCAGTAATTCCCCTTCCCTCAGTCACCTTACTCCACTTCACTCACTCCTTCTCTCACTCCCTCTGTCCTCTCACATCCTCACTCCCCTTCCCTCACTCTCTCACTCTTACCCTCACTCCCTCCATCCCCTCACTTTGTCACTCCCCTTCCCTCACACTCACTCCCTTCAACTCACCAACACTCCCTCATTTACCTTTCTATGCTCCCTCACTTAGTCCCCTTCTCTCACTCCTTCCTTCACTACCTCTATGTCCTCACTCCCTCACTCCCCTTGTCTTACACTCACTCGCCTTTATCCACCTTCTATCATTCCTCTTTCCTCAACCTCACTGCCCTTCTCTCACCCTCCCTCACCCCTGTTCCCTTACTCCACTTCCCTCACTTATCCTCATTCTCCATCCTTAACTGCCCTTCCCCTCACTCTCCTCCCGCAGTCACCTTTTCACAGTCCCTCTGCTTCACTCCCCTTCCCCTTCTTTCCTTCCTTTGCTCCCACAGTCATTCTCCTTCCCTCACTCACCTTACTCAACTATACTCACTCCTTCTCTCACTCCCTCTGTCCTCTCACTTCCTCACTCCTCTTCCCTCACTCCGTCTCTGTTACCCTCACTCCCTCTGTCCCCTCACTCTCTCATGTCCCTTCACTCACCCTCACTCACCTTCCATCCATCATTGTCATGAATGCACCCTCACTCACTCCCCCTTCCCTGTCACTCACTCCCCTTTCCTTACTCCCCCTTTCCTCCTTTAGTTTTGATAACTCACATTCCTTTAGTATCTTACTCACCTTCAGTTCATTTCTCTCTCCCTCTCTTCCTCTCTGTCACTGAATCTATCTGCCTCATTATTCTCTTAGTTATTTGCTCTCCCTCTATTTCTTTTTCCCTCTCTCTGTCCTTCACCATTCCTTTGTTTCCCTTTCTGTGTCCTTCACTCCTACTTTATCTCTTAGTACCCTTTTATGACTTTTAATCTCCTGCCTTGTCTCTTGTATTTTGAAATATATATTATACAAATTATAAGTAATTTTTTTTCCTCTTCCACAGATATTAAATTTATTAAAAATATGTCATTAAGTTTACATTACTTATCAGGTAAGTTTGACAAACAAAATTTACTTTCTCATCACTCTTTTCCTTAACCTCACTACTCTTCTCTCACCCACCCTCACCCCCGTTCCCTTACTCCGCTTCCCTCACTTATTCTCATTCCCCATGTTTACTCCCCTTTCCCTCACTCCCCTCCCACACTCACCTTCCTTCAGACCCCCTGCTTTACTTCCCTTCCCCTCTCTTCCCTTCCTTTGCTCCTTCACTCATTCCCCTTCCCTTACTCACCTTACTCCACTTCACTCACTCCTTCTCTCACTCCCTCTGTCCTCTCACTTCCTCACTCCCCTTCCCTCACTCCCTCTCTCTTAGCCTTACTCTCTCCGTCCCTTCACTTTCTCACTCCTCTTTCGTCACACTCACTCCCTATAACTCACCAACACTCCCTCACTTACCTTTCTTTGCTCCCTTACTCAGTCCTTTTCTCTCACTCTTTCCTTCACTACCTCTATGTCCTCACTCCCTCAGTCCCCTTGTCTTACACTCACTCGCCTTTATCCACCCTCTACCACTCCTCTTTCCTCAACCTCACTGCCCTTCTCTCACCCTCCCTCACCCCTTTCCCTTACTCCAGTTCCCTCACTTATCCTCATTCCCCATCCTTAACTTCCTTCCCCTCACTCTCCTCCCACAGTCACCTTTTCACAGTCCCTCTGCTTCACTCCCCTTCCCCTTCTTTCCTTCCTTTGCTCCCTCAGTCATTCCCCTTCCCTCACTCACCTTACTCCACTTTACCCACTCCTTCTCTCACTCCCTCTGTTCTCTCACTTCCTCACTCCTCTTCCCTCACTCCCTCTCTGTTACCCTCACTCCCATTGTCCCCTCACTCTCCTATGCCCCTACACTCACCCTCACTCACCTTCCATCCCTCATTGTCGTGAATCCACCCTCACTCACTCCCCCTTCCCTGTCACTCACTCCCATTTCCTTACTCCCCTTTCCTCCCTTAGTTTTCCTAACTCACATTCCTATAGTATCTTACTCACCTTAAGTTCATTTCTCTCTCCCTCTATTCCTCTCTGTCACTGAATCTATGCACCTCATTATCCTCTTAGTAATTTGCTCTCCCACTATTTCTTTTTCACTTTCTCTGTCCTTCACAATTCCTTTGTTTCCCTTTCTGTGTCCTTCACTCCTACTTTATCTCTTAGTATCCTTTTATGACTTTTAATCTCCTGCTTTGTCTCTTGTATTTTGAAATAAATATTGTAAAAATTATAAGTAATTTTTTTCCCCTCTTTCACAGATATTAAATGTATTAAAAATATGTCATTAAGTTTACATTACTTATAAGGTAAGTTTGATAAACAAAATTTACTTTCTCATCACTCTTTTCCTTAACCTCACTACTCTTCTCACATCCACCCTCACCCCCATTCACTTACTCCGCTTCCCTCACTTATTCTCATGCCCCATGTTTACTCCCCTTTCCCTCACTCCCCTCCCACACTCACCTTCTTTCAGACCCCCTGCTTTACTTACCTTCCCCTCTCTTCCCTTCCTTCGCTCCCTCACTCATTCCCCTTCCCTCACTCACCTTACTCCACTTCACTCACTCCTTTTCTCACTCGCACTGTCCTCTCACATCCTCACTCCCCTTCCCTCACTCTCTCTCTTAGCCTCACTCTCTCCGTCGTCTCACTCTCACTCCTCTTCCGTCACGCTCACTCCCTATAATTCACCCATACTCCCTTACTTACCTTTCTTTCGTCCCTCACTCAGTCCCTTTCTGTCACTCTTTCCTTCACTCCCTCTATCCCCTCACTCCCTCACTCCCCTTGTCTTACCCTCACTCACTTTTTTTCACCCTCTTTCACCCCTCTTTATTCACGCGCTCTACCCCTCTCTCACCCTCCCTCCCCCGTTACCTTACTCCAGTTCCCTCACTACCCTCATTCCCCATCCTTCTCTCCCCTTCCCTTTACTTCCATCCCCCACCCACCTTCTCTCAGTACCTATGCTTCAGTCCTCTTCCCCTCTATTCCCTTCCTTTGCTCACTCACTCATTCCCCTTCCCTCACTCACCTTACTCCACTTCACTCACTCCTTCTCTCACTCTCACTGTCCTGTCACATCCTCACTCTCCTTCCCTCACTCCCTCTCTCTTAGCCTCACTTCCTCCGTCCCCTCACTCTCTCAGTCCCCTTCCCTCATGCTCGCTCCCTTTAACTCACCTACACTCCCTCACTTACCTTTCTATGCTCCCTCACTCAGTCCCCTTCTCTCACTCTTTCCTTCACTCCCTCTGTCTCCTCACTCCCCTTGTCTCACGCTCACTTGCCTTTATCCACCCTCTATCACCACTCTTTCCTCAACCTCACTGCTCTTCTCTTACCCTCATTCCCTTACTCCGCTTCCCTCACTTATCCTCATTCCCCATGTTCACTCCCCTCCCCCTCACTCCCCTCCCACACTCACCTTCTTTCAGTCCCCCTGCTTCACTTCCCTTCCCCTCTCATCCCTTCCTTCGCTCCCTCACTGATTTTCCTTTCCTCTCTCACCGTACTCCACTTCATTCACTCCTTCTCTCAGTCCCTCTGTCCTCTCACTTCCTCACTCCTCTTCCCTCACGCCCTCTATATTACCCTCACTCCCTCCATCCCTTCACTCTGTGACTCCCCCTTCACTCACCCTCACTCACCTTCCTTTCCTCACTGTCATCAACTCACCCTCACTCACTCCCCTTCTGTCATTTGTTCCCTCAGTCACTTTCTACCCTTCATTCAGTCATTTTATCCATTCATTTATGCAGTGCACATTCATTGAAAAAAAGAATGAGGGAATATATAAGAAATATAGCTTTTTTTGGAGAATTGGAGGTAGTTCTAAAAATTACTATTTTTTCTTCTTTTTTCGTTTTTATATTTTTTTATACTTTTTCAGAACGATTTTATACTTTTTTTGGTTTTTTGGGGGGAGAAAAACAAAACCAGGGAAAAACAAAACTGCTCAACAGGAGCAAAAAAAGGGGAAAAATTAGTGGTGGGTGGAGCAGCGGTGTTCTTGTTTTCTGCAAACAATAAGTTGGACGGTCTGCTCCCCATAGCAAATCAATTCATCGCAGTCCTTGCACAGAAATTTCAGACCTGCAAAGACCGGCTGCACGTTGGGAATTAATCTTGCAGCTTGTCTACCAGAAGCTGTTGCTCCACCAGTCGAGGTGCTGCCGCCATCTGTTGGGGGATTGCGTGCCAGGTCCCTGACACTCTCCCTCGCATAGTTGTTGGGGTGTCTCCTCTCATCATGCCTGATTAAAGTGGCATTACCAAAGCTGTATTTTTTGGTTGGGTCACCACGTGACAAGGTGGTGCCACACATTTTCCAGCACACCTTCGCCACATTCACCTTCTTTTCACCTTTGGGGAAGGTAAAAAATTTCCAAATGAAATGTTCTTTTACTTTGCGCCGAGGAGGGTCCTCTGGCACAAACTCTTCATCAGAGTCACTGGAGGTTGTCTGTCTTCCAGCCATTCTTCAGAAAAAGACAAGATGCTGCAGAAGAAACAGGGAACAGCTCTTGCTATCTCCAAGTTCAAAGTGGTAGTGAGGGAAATGGGTGGGGACTTTCAATATTTGGAAAAAAAACTGTTATGAACCAATGAAAAGTGTTGTTTTAAGGTCACATGGCTTACGCTACGCACTCCAGAGTGCTTCCGGGTGCGCTAACGCGGCACGTACATAGGCGCTTACGGAGGCGCTTACGCGGCGCGTATGAATGATGTTTTACTTGTTTTCCGGAAATGTGTTTAAAGTTAAAATACGGTTATTTAAAATCAAAAATACTACTTTTATGAGTATGCCACTGAATGTCTTGCATTATTATTTACTTTAAATACATAATTATATATTTTTTCGCTCACGGGAATAGCGCTTACGCTACGTGTACGGGTGCGTTTACGGGTACGCGCACCCTGAGCGCTCCGGAGTAAAAAAAAAAAAAAAACAGGAAAAATACATTGAAAATTAATATTACAAAAATATAGAATATTTGAATATTTAAAAAAAATTATAATAATTAATAGCTATAAAAAATAGCTATACGTAATAATTCACTTTAAAAACTGTAGGTTTCAAACTCGTTATAGTTACGAATTAGCTTTTAAAAAACCTTTGAAATTCACTGAAAAAAACCATAGGTTTAACACTCGTTATAGTTAGGAATTAGCATTTAAAAAACCTTTGAAATTCACTAAAAAAACCATAGGTTTCACACCAGTTATAGTTAGCTGAACATTTTACTCATACAAAACCATTGAAATTCCAACGTTATAGTTAGTTGGACTCACTATAACTCGCGCGCCCGCAATCCACTGCTGATGATGTCACATATTACATCATTCATGACATGGTCAGTGACATCACTGATGACATCACTGATGACATCTCAAATGACATCACTGATGACATCTCAAATGACATCACTGATGACATCACTGATCACAATACTGATGACATCATTCATGTGATATTACGATGCACCTCTTCAAACTCTAATATAACCTTTGATACACCCAGTGTTTTTATACAGACTACCATTCTTGAAACCAGTGACACACCAATACCACTTACCACATACGCACTCACTGATTCCTAGGTCTATACACACATCCACTCATTCACCCATACAATCACTCATACATACAGTCACTCATCAATACAACAGTATCATATGCACTCATACACCTATACAGACTCTCACACACTGCCACTCATCCATAGAGTTACTCACACACCTAGTCAGTTATGCAAAGAATCAACCACACTCCCATTTCCACATCTATACAGTTATACAGACAACACCTTAATTATACAAACATATACTAACACATACTTACTCTCTTATACAATCATTGATACAAGTACACATTGATCCATACAGCCACTTGCACAATCACTGGCTCTCATGTATAGTCATTTAAATATGCCAACTCTCACATGCACTGTGTTTTACATATGTACTTACTTGGACATGTAGTACTGAGATATCCATTCACTCACCATCACAGCTATGCACACAGTCAACCGCCCATACAGCTGTTTCCTCATGCACTCTTGAAGCCATACACCTAGTGAATCAACTGCTCACACATCTATGCACAAAGTCACACACCTCCCAGCCACCCACACATACACTCAGTCTCCCATAAAAATACTTGGGCAACCAATCAATAATCCATATAGCCACTCATATAGCTACTGATCAACACATGCAGCAGCTTACACAACAACAGACATACTGATACACACATTCAGACAGTTTAGTCACTAACCCATGCATTCAGTAAGACACATTTAATCACTCACTCATGCAGTCAGTCACGCACCAACTAAATCCTTCATCCAGACACGTATACACCCACTCATTCTTGAATATGTAAAACATATTTAAACTTTACAGAAACACACAGTCACTGGATAATGTCATCAGTGATGTCATCAGTGATGTCATTTGAGATGTCATCAGTGATGTCATTTGAGATGTCATCAATGATGTCATCAGTGATGTCACTGACCATGTCATGAATGATGTAATATGTGACATCATCAGCAGTGGATTGCAGGTGCGCGAGTTATAGTGAGCCCAACTAACTATAACGTGGGAATTTCAATGGATTTGTATTAGTAAAATGTTCAGATAACTATATATATTGTGTCAGCCAACACACAAGGAGCACGCACGAGAATTCGTGTTACAACAAATCTTTTTTAATTCGTGCACAACCCCCCTCAGCACTGACAGGTGCGTTTCGCCACTCCGGCTTTGTCAGTGTCAAGTTTGCATTTACAAATCACCATTTTTAAAGTGAAAAAAGTGCATTGAACCAATAGTAAAAATAGATCATGGCCCAATTCATGTAAAATTCTAGTATTCTGTGGTGGCCATCTTACAATTTTGTTGTGGCAACGTTCAACATATGATTTTTGATCCCAATAGTAAATACATACAGCATCAATAGCAGTATTTCATGTCCTCCTCACAAATGTTAATAAATATTATAACCAAACACAAGCGGGGAAACAAATGAGAACATATATAAGATATACAATTATAATCATCTTTTCGATAATTAATGTTACTCACATTCTACCAACTGAGAAGGTATAGTAATCTATATATTTTTTCTCAGGTAAATATGCCTGGTGTTGGTATGACCCCTCGAACGGAATACCCCACTGTCAAAATTTCATAATTATACTGCCCTGAATGGGCATATTGAAATGGCTAGGGGGTGGATGATGCTGAAATACAATGAGTGGCAGAGTGGTCAGAGTAAAAGCATGGAAGAGGCTACAATCTCGCAAGCTGATCCAGTCGCCACACTTTCGCTCTGACCGCAGCAGCAGCCGTGGGGTAGGAGGGCGCGAGCAGAAGGACGCGAGCAGAGCAGAGGTCGCAAGAAATCTGTTTGCAGGCTTTGGTCCTGCCTTGGGCTTCACCTTGGCCTTGGCCCCCCGCACACTCCGCTCACTCGCTCATCATTATTCATTGCTCCGAGTGCCGCACGCCGCATAGGACAGCTCACCGGCAATCCCACACACCAGTTGGCTGGCTTGCTCACTCGCTTCCTTGCTTCTGCACCTCCCGTGCCTAGGTTACCTCTGTAATGCCTCCGGCCTGAGACAGTTTGCCTGCTCGCCCACCGCATTCCTTAGCCCCCAGCATCTTTTCAAGGCCTGACATAGTCGACCAAATCGTCACGCGCTTCGACTTCTGCCCTCATAACCAGGATTCACGAAGGGTTCAGATTACCTGACTGTTTTGCCCTGTTGGGTTCACCGAAGCGGCTCTGCACCTGCCAATTGTGCCGCAAGTGAAGGCTTCCACAGGACGGCTCCTGGGGGACTACATTGCCCAGCATCCTTCAGTGGCATGCACGTCTACATCATCTCCAGCGTCTGGAGGTGCTCAAAACACCGGGACGCCTCCCGGGCAGGCCCGTCCCACACCCGCCCCACGCCTGGAAGAGGCTGGGCTGGGGCCCCCCTCTAACGCCCACCGCAGGACAATAAGGATAATAAGTAAGCAATACGTCAAAGACTGTTTTCGGACCGAAGGAGGTGTGCTAACGTGTAAAACTTATTTAACATCTGGCATTAACAAATCCCCGTATTGATTTGTTATTTTGCTCCCAGAAGAACTTACGTAAGGGTGGGGTGGGAATGGTAGGGACCCTAGACTCTTTTCTAACCCGAGCAGAATCCGTACTCAGGCATGAAATAGAGATAACAGAAAGGTGGCTTTCACTTGACCCATTAAATTCACTTATAGGACAAACTGTCTCTAAAGATTGTAGTACAGAATCTATTGTATGTCTAGATTCACCACAAATTACCATCGATAGTTCCCAGATAGGTGTTCTAGGTGTGGATAATGAAACTGGTAAAATACCCATCCCAGCTGACATTCCTCCAAATGTCTGCACCAGACAGAAAAAATCAGCAGCCATCCCAGGAAATAACACCCAGGCTAAGAAAAGGAAAGCGCGGAGCGCACCAAAAGCTAGTTCACAGGCAGCAAAACTAGCTAAGAACAAGAGTGTGGCCTCAGTGAGGGGAGGGACTCCAGCTTTATTAGTTGAGAAGTAGCAAGACGGAGTGGGCATAGAGGGAGCTGATAGTGATCAGCCTGACCCCCAATCTTCCTCTGTAGAATCTAAAGATGAGTTTCTTAACCAAATGGAAGCTAAACTAATGGCATTAATTGATCCTCTAATGTCCACAGCACAGTGAGCTGAGAGCTGAGAAAACTCAGTCTAGAAGGAGCTGAGAGCTGAGAAAGCTCTGTGCAGAAAAGATTAAGAAAAGGAAAGAAAAGATAAAGACTCATCAAGCAGCCTTTAAAGTAAATATCTGTTATACAACCACTAACCAATACACAGCAAATCCCCACCTCCTAAGAAGGCATTTGTTCACCTACCGTTTCATAAATTGGATGGAGAGATTATTGGTGTCGAGATTTTGCTGGAGCGGTGGTAGCGCGCTCTTTTGTGAAGTAGGTATTGTGTATTGATGCGGTGAGTTTTAACTTGATGATCTTACCCCCCTGCCCCCCTTTCTTTGGTGGCTGTTGCAACAGTTTTTGGGTTTGCCTCACCTTAAATCGATACCTATTACGCGAGCGTGTATTGTAAATATAACTAAACCAGCAGCAAAGCAACAAAGCATCAACATCAACGCCTATAACACCAAATAACTTAATTAAGAAAAGTTGCTACTAGAAAAATGCGCTCTGGTAAAGAAGGAACTGTGGGCTCCCCTAAGAAACGAACCCAAAGAAATCAAGCATCCAATTCTCAAAAAAAAGTCTGTTTTAAAGCACAAATAAAGGGGCCTACTCAGTCGCTAATTTCACCTATAGCAAGGATGTTTGAAAGATCAACAAAAATTCCACAGAAATTTGACTTCATGAAAGACCCAACAACTGCACTTATGACTATGCAATCGGAGCACGATTTAAAATCTTTACAGTCCCCACTCAAACCAACGAATGGAACGAAAGGGGGTTTGGACCTAAACACTGAAGTGGGAGTTAACACACTTGCAAAGTCTAACGATAATTCAGAAGGAACAGACCTATGAACGGACTTACAACTAGAACATCTACCGTATAAAATATTTGTGCGAAACACAAAAAACAGAACAGTGGAAAGTGTAGAAGGCTTAGAGGTCTTTAATCACTCTAACATCACACAGTCATAAAAAATAATCAAGCTCATACGCCTAAAGAATTGCTACTAATACCAAAACAAGGGTGCCGAAACGTCCTGGAAGGAACAAAGTTTGTCCACGTACTAGGAAACCAACATATAGACGTAAATGAACGACTCAAAGTGCAAAATCACAACTCACAAGAACCAACTGAGCAGGCAAATATTAGCCACCTACAGTCCTTAGAAAATGCAAATAGTGAAGCAGGAAGCAAGAAACTACCATTGCCTATAAATGGTCCTGCAACCAAAAAACAATCAATATTAACAAATGGATCTGTAATTATAAAGGAAAGCGCTCCTATCAAATGTAATGCCCTATCGCCATGTCACAGATTGACAATTACACACAAAGGTATTCCCGATACCAAAAGAAATGATGTAGATAACAACAGTACCTTTAATACCAATGAACTAAATCTCGAGCATAACTCAAAACAAACAGGGAAAATGGACACCAAAACAATATGGGACATACATTATCAAACCTCAGTACTAACTCTGGAAGCTTCAGCTGTTCAGTCAAACAAAATGGATATTCAAATAGACATTTTGGGTCTTATGGCTAATGCAGTTGCAGGAATTGAGAATAAACTAGCTGACCTAAACAATTTAATAATAAAAGCACAAAAGGAAAAAGCGCCAACCTGCATAGAATGCATATGTGCTCCAATAATAAACAAATTAGTACTTATACCAGATGTTGTAAATACAATATTGGAGGACGTCAAAGAAGCTTTTCACAAAAAGAAAGCAGAAAACAGTAAGGAGGATGGAAACCAAATTAGTAAAAACCTAACTTCAGAAAGGAGAAACCGACAGAGTTGTCTATTGAACATAGTAAAAAGCCAAATCTGACAAATCAAGCGAACACAATCCACGATATAGGTGAAAATAAAGTAACCAACAAACCAGGATATTTGTCCAATAAACAGAACAAAGATGACAACGATTCAGATGCTTTTGAACTAACAAAAAGACAGAAAAAGAAACTAAGGAAAGCAAGAAATAGGGTAAATAAGGAAAGCTTTACTCACACTGAAATAGAAATAGCTAAACCCTACAAAGAAAGAGCAACGACTCTGGAATCCAAATACTCCACAACTACAAACACTTTAGATCGAAAGAGAAAAAATGAAAAATTATCAAACAAAGGAGAAAATGGGGCACCTCTAACTAAAGTGATAAAAAGCGCTGAAGGAGAGAACAAATACTACGATATCTTCTCTAAACCATCCGCCCTCAGGTCAAAACATAGACTGACTGAAAGTAAAATTATTAGTGTAACTGAAACCTCCACCCAAACCTCTGGTTTTTGTGAGGTTGAACAAAAAACAGTGCAGGAAGCTCAAATAACAAATACAAATAATGTAAATGGCTGTATAATAAATGATTTCCCTTTTTCTGGAATCCAAAACGATCAAATCCAGAGTAAGACTAGGGAAAACACTGAAAGACTAACACAGGAGTTCGGAATCATATTGCATGATGAGAACGACGCACAATGTCATATGCGTCCACCTAAGCAACCGCTGACCGATCAGTATGAAAAAAATCCGCCCAGTCAACACGGAATTTTTACAAAACAAGATGTTCTTCCAGAACGGAAAGAAATGGGAAATATTGGAGTAATGAGAAACTGTCCAAAAAGAGAAGAAATAACTGACGATCTGAACTATGATAAAACGCAAGATAATTTAGTCATTGTAAAAAGCGGTCAGAGTAGGCAGATAACTTGCACAGAAAATAAAAGACCAGGGAAAGGAATAAGCAAGACAACGCCAAATAAAAAAAGGACCATACAAATAGTCCTTAAGCCTATATATGAATCAAGAGGACCCTAAGACATTCTAAATAGAGGAAATATCCTCCAGTTAATGAAAAACCTACCAACTCTTGAAAGTATATCAACAGAAGATATTGAAACAGTAGGCTTTCAGTCAAATCCGGAAGGCACACTGCCACTAACACTGATTACAGTACCCACAGGTCCAATAGCGGACTCTATTCTGAAAGAGCATGGACGTTTTCATGATTGGGGTATATAAATCAGTCAACTCCCGCCAAAGGTCTATCCAATACCCCTTTTAAATACTGGAATTAAAACAAAAACATCTAAGTCTATAGAAAGTAACACAGTTTTCTCGGTATTAAAAAATCCTTTGGGAAAAACAAACCATGAAGCTAAAGCCTGCCCTGTCCCATTAGAGAAAGAGGACAGAAAAGAGGTAAAGAGACCATTGGATTATGGCATCCCTCCACAGTACAAAAGACTACTGACAAACCCTACCGCAAGAGCTACTGCAAGAAAACCCTAGGGTCTTTTCAAAACTGGTGATATGCTCATGGAACATCAATGGGATCTCTGGAGAATTGAAGGAAGCTAAAATTCAAGGATTTTCAACTCAAATCCATGTTATTTTACTGCAGGAAACATGGGCAATAGACCCATTTATGTTAAAACATCATATGGGGTACTATGAACCAGCCGTTAAATATCAGAAATTTGGACGTCCCAGAGGAGGGTTAGCAATTTTCGTATCAAATGACTTAGATGCGAAACAAGAGCCAATATATACGAACAACTCTAACCTTCTGGCATTAAAAATTCATTATAAAGCCAGTAAAAATATGCCATACAAAACTTTGACTCTAGTAAACGTCTACATACCGCCGAAAAGGTCTTTAAAGAAAGTGCTGACTACTGCCCTAAATAACTTATTACTAGAGCAAATTTTGGAAGACCCACTGGCTGATTATATTGTAACAGGAGACTTCAATACTAATTTGTTAATGCCCTTGGTACGGAGCGACTTTGTCCAGTCACAAAATCAACAATGGGCGATCCCTGACCCAAGACTGGAACCTAAAAATGTTAGTCAACAAAATAAAATAGGGACAAATTTGGTGAAGGACATGGAAGCGCTGGGCCTTAGAATATTGAATGGCAGATTTCCAACGGACTCTCCACCGGCTTGCTCATTTTATTAAAAAAACTGCACCTCACGAATTGACTACACGTTGACGTTGTTATCTATTTTCTACAAGGTGATATCTTATACCTTGAAAAAAGTTAAGGACAGCGATCACAGTCAGCAAATTATTGAGATAAAAACATTGTGTCCAAAATCTGAGACCTTCCAGACTATCCCAGGTGAGATCTGTACCATCAATTATACGAAACTTATATGGAAACCAGAAAATATGGATGAGACCGTGGCAAGGGCAAAAAAGCTAGCGACAGAATCTATGGATGAAAAAACAAGCATAAATCCCATTGAACGATGGGAACATTTTACCAATAAAGTAGTCACCGATAATACCAAAATAACAGGAGTACAAAGAAGGGAAGGGGCACATAGCGAAAACGTGAAGGCAGAGAAGACTACATCTTTTTTCCATATCCTGTAAGGAAACTCATATGCACACAAAACAGGTAGAGGAGACACCTGACGAAGTCTCCGCTCAACAAAAAAATAGCTGATTCACTGAGAGATATAAACCGTACCTTAAAGAAATTGATTTGGAATGAAAAGAGCAAAACCAGACAAGACCTGTGGACAAAAATATTCTATGCAAGTACATTGGCAAACTCAAGGGAGTTCTGGAGAATATTCAATGGCCTAGCTAGACCAAACAAATTGGGAATTGGAACCAGTTTATCCGAAGATGAATGGGTGACGTTTCTCAAAACACATCTAAATCTAAAGCAACCGTCTTTGATGCAACTTACTGTCGATGCTAGTTCAACAAAGATCGAGGAAGAAGGAGATAGTGACATTTTCATAACTTATAGTCAAGTGGCAAGTTTGATAAAAAATCAAAAAGATGATGCCCCTGGTCCAAATGGTATCCCGTTTGCACTTTTCAAAGAAGCGCCCGACTTCTGGTCAGTTCATCTTACAGATGTTTTTAATGAAGTGGTCCAGACAGGACAAATCCCAAAATCATGGAAGGATCACTTATAACTCCCATATTCAAGAAAGGAAACTGACAACAGCCAGAAAACTATGCTAAGCTGTTTGCTGGAATTCTCCTGATGAGTCTAACCGACTGGGCTAAAGAGAATCATGTATTACCCCCAAATCAAACAGGCTTCGTCAAAGGCCTTGATACGACAAAAAATCTTTTAATTTTAGCAATATTAATAGAAAAGGCAATACTAGCTGAGCTACCTTTATATCTGTGTTTTGTAGATTTTAAATCAGCCTTCGACTGTGTCGATAGAGAACTTTTATGGTACAAACTGGCCAAACAAGGAATACCAGAAAAGCTACTAAAGATGATTAAGCTCTTGCACTCTGAAACTTGGGTTAGGGTGAGGATGGGTAATGGCTCAACATTAACCAAAACAATTCCAACATCGAGTGGTCTTAAACAGGGTTGTGTGTTGGCGCCCTTACTTTTTAACTTATTTATAGCTGATCCTACCACGGAATTAAACGCCGTTAATGCCCACCCCCCAAGGTTAGCTCAAACTCAGATATCCAGTTTATTATATGCAGATGATGTCATCCTCCTGAGTTATACAAAGGTAGGGATGCAACCACTGATTGATGGCATCTCCAAGTACTCTGAGGAAAATGGTATGCATATAAATGAAGCTAAGACCAAGGTGATGGTAATAACAAAAACAATATGATTAAAATATGCACATAAATGGATCCTGCAAGGGAAAAAACTGGAGCAAGTACCTGACTATAAGTACCTGGGAGTAACTTTTAGTGATAATGGCAAGTACGAGACTCACAAACTTGACATTACAAGGAAAGCGAACTCCCTTGTTGGAGCATTTAGATCACTCCAGAAAACCATTGGAGACTTGTGTTATCGCCCCTTCTTAAAAAAAAAAGCAGCAAAACTATTGCCTTCTCTAACATATGGCAGTGAGGTGCTCAACGGGAAAGATGCAGTGATCATCAACACCTCGGTCGCTAAGACCTATAGAACTTTATTTTCTCTCCCACAGAATGCCTCACAAGCCCAAGTGAGATTGGAATTTGGGCTAAACGACCAATGTTATGCAAGAAAAGGGCATACAATGAAAACGTGGTATAGAATAAAAAACGATCAGGACAACGAAATGTCTCGCCTACTGTGGCTAGAAATAAGAAATAACAGGAACCTAACTGCCAGCTCCTATTTAAATCTAGCAGTTGATGAGTTTGGCATAACACCTATTTGGAACACCACGGTTGTCCGGGAGAGTTTAAAAAAAACAGTAAACAAACTTACCCATCATCTCTCCTTGATAAAGGACAAAGATATCTTTGTTAAAAGAAAGCATGCGTGGCCAATTGTGAATGGTTACAAGAAAAAAAAGATTCAAACCTACCTGGAAACTTCATGGTCGAAAAACAAAAAAACAGTTTTGTAAATGCTAGGTTTGGTAATTTTCCAGGTTTATGCCACTTGGCACCATGGAAAAGATCAGAAGACAACTCCCTGTGTAGGCTATGTAAATCAGGGCAAGAAGCCATCTTACACTTATTGTGTCTTTTTCCCGATCTGGAAGCTGAAAGAAAAAGTATACTTAAGAAACTGTTTAATGAACGTGGTGTAAGGACTTGTAGGCAGGCACTAATGGCACGTTTAAATCCAGAAGACCTACCAATTAACTCAGCTTTTGTCAAATTCCTTCAAATGGTTCAAAGAAAGTTGGAAGCCCGAGCTTGATTAAAATATGTACTGTGTCCATACGAACCGACCGATTGAACATTATATTAGCCTGATGGAAATTATTTGAATATACGGATTGTTTTAGAATTTTATATTTTGTAAATGTTTTATCTGCTTTGTATGATTTTAATTAATCAAACAAATACATTTTTGAACTTTGAACTTTGAACTCTAATTTCCAGACTTATGGCAATAGATCAGAGATTATTTAAAATAGAGGAACATTTGGAGAAGGATCCAAGAACTCGGATTGGGAGATCAAACACAAAAACAAAGGAGCATGGCCGGGTAGGAAATAGTTCTAGATTACAACACCAGGTAGAGGTACATCCACATCCCCCCTCCCTCACTTTAGAGTGTCCGTCGATACAGCCTGTGCCCTTATCGATTGTTACTAACACCCCACATATATGTACGCAAGCATTAAACGGACATGCAAAAAGATCGCAAAGGGGGGAAGGGGATAAAATAAAAGGGGTTGTTCTCGACCTCCCACCCGACGCAACGCCACATACCGTAGGGCTAGCAAATGTACCGAAATTGAAACCACTAGAAGAGGAACACTGGTCATCACTAAAGAATAAGGCCCTCCATTATTTAGATTTAAAAACTGGGCTTGGAAATCATTTATTTAATGACTTCATGATGGTCAGAAGGGTTGCCTGGGTGGGAAAATGCGAAAAAGGCCTGGCTGGGGACAATGTGGTGTTAAGCTTTAGGTCGCCAAACCTGGTCAGGTGTATATTGAATAGGACTGCACCTCTCACAATACGGAATGACCTTATTAACGTCCTCCCCTTGGGGAATTTTTACCGAGCAAATGCAATGCCCAGAGGGGAATTACAAAGGAATCCCGGATGGTTTCCGGGACCCATTACTTGTGAAGTGCCAACTCGCAATAGATATGAGGCTCTTAGCACATTAGAGCAAAATGATTGACTGGGTCAGATATCTAAACACCCTAGTCCTATACATCCACCTGCAAGGGAGAAGGTAGACCTGGCCCCAAACTATAATAGCCAAAATTCAGGGAATTCTACTATTCCTAAAACCTGGCTACAATGTGATCCAAAAACCAGATCTGCTGCTGTTGAGCGAAGTATAAATATCCCTAGAACACACTCAAAAGTAAATAGTCGACAATTCGATACAGTAGACTCTTGTATCACATACCAGGATAGTAGTATTAATATGAGAAATGGCAATCTCAAAACAAATGTGACACCGGCTAATTTTATAGACTGTGGTGAAAGAGAGGTAGAGGATGCACCTGAGTATAATTACAATGCGAGACGGGCTAATCCCATGACAGCTGACCCCGAATCACGGACAAATAACAACTTAAAATTTACCACATGGCTGGCATCAAAAATAAGATCAATGATGCCAATTGGGTAAATATATTGGACGGCTTGGGTGTTGTTTTATTACAGGAAACTTGGTGTGTCGCAACCTTTACCCTAAATGGGTATCAAAGCATTTGTACGGGTGCAACTCCATCAAGAAAGGGAAGGGTGAAAGGAGGCTTGGCAACCCTAATCCCAGTTGCCTTCCCCCTGACCGTAGGGAAGACTTTTCTCGATTCAAAATATTATCAGTTTTTAAAATTAACTTCTAATGAAAATCATGTATTTGTTATTATAAACTTTTATAATAATGCTTTTGACAATTCAAGGAGCACTGTAATTGACTAATTAGAAAGGGATTTAGATTGTTTTATGAAGGGAATTGTAGGACCTTGTGTTTTTATTTGGGCTGGTGACTTTAACAGTGATCTATGTGATATTGAAGCTGGTGAGCCTTGTGGGTACTGTGACCTCTCTGGTGAAAAAATTGCACAATTATAAACATGATAGATATGGGGAAACCATTAATAATGCAATTCATAAATATGATTTAACAATCTTAGAACCAATCACCCCAGATGGGGGAGAAAACCTGCGAACCTTTGTGGGAATGAGGTCATCCTCAAATATAGACCATGTCATAATATCATCTAATGGCAATGGGATGACCAAGGAGGTTCTGATAAATGTTAGTTTGTTTAGTGACCATCATTCCTTAAGTTTGATTTTAGAAATGAACTTGTCACCTAAACAAAGGGGTAAGGATGGAGACGTTGACATAGACATTCAAGGTAAGAACGGGGTTTCTTTGGAATGGACAGGTGTTAATCACCTGACTATTATGGAAATCCTTAAAGGGAAAATATCAAAAGAATTAGAAATATGTCTGGACGGTTCATCCACTCATACTTCGGTTATTAATGCCTTCTCCAATATCACTGAAGCAATCGCAGGTGATCTGAAACCAAAAAAAAGGAAAAAACCACGGAGCCCAACTCAAAGATGGTTTAACCGCGAATGCACAAGGATCAATAGGGAATTAAAATTTGCACTTAAACAACAACCTAGAGCACCGCAAAAGATAAGTGCCACCAGGAGAGATTATAAAAAGATATTGGAAATAAGGAAACGGGAGATCCGTGAAGAGGCTTGGGAAAACCTAAATCGAGCAGCAGAGCTAAAAGACTCAGCACTCTCCTGGAAGATAGTCAACCACCCATATTTTAAAGATTATAATGCAGTTAGGATAGATACTGTGATACCACCAGAAGATTGGGTGATCCCCTTCAAGAGTATTTTCAATCCAGAAGATATGAATCTTATGGATTGGAAAAATGAAAAATGTATCAGGGTGAGATCAGTTAAAACTTTGCCAGTCACACCAGAGGAAGTGAAACTTGCACTTCAGTAAAGTGCAAGTGGGAAAGCGGCAGGCCCAGATGGTCTGCCAATAGATGTTTTTAAGTATGCTCTGGACTTCTGGACACTGATACTTGTGACAGCTTTCAATGCTGCTTTGGGAGGAGCCCTACTCACCACATGGGTTGAAAGCGTTATCGTACCCATATTTAAAAAAGGGGACAGGGAAAAGGCTAATTGCTACCGCCCAATATCCCTTCTTAATTCCTCTTCTAAGATCATGGGACGAATCATGCTAGAAAGGCTTGAAGACTGGGCCAATGAAAATGACATCTTATCAGAGGCACAGTATGGCTTCAGAAGGGGTATTGGGATGGTGGAGCAATGTCTTAATCTAGACCTAATAATTGGGAAGTATACGCTAGCCAAGGAAGGTACTCTTCATCTATGTTTTGTAGATTTGACTAGTGCCTTCGACTTAGTAAATCATCAAAAATTATGGCAAACCTTAAGAGGGCTCGGCGCTCCCATAGAAATAATTGTCTTCTTATCCCAAATTTATAATTTTTTAAGCTCAAGGGTACGGTATGGAAAATTAGGGGAATGCACGCCTGACTTCGCAGTAAAGCGGGGTATTAGACAGGGATGTGTATTGGCCCCCCTCTTATTTTCCATATACATAAATAATGTGGATCCATTTTTACAAGAATTAGCCGTATATGCCCCAAAAGTCGGAACATGCCCCACCCCCTTGTTATTATATGCCGATGATGCTGTCTTGATGTCCAGAACTGCTAATGGCCTACAGTGTCTAATAGAAAACTTTGCCCAATACATGACCAACATAAATTTACAGTTGAACCTGAAAAAAACATGTGTAATGTCATGTGGAGGCAAAAGACAAAAGTGTAGACTGCATCACGTGGGTGGGGTTTTTATAAGCAGAACTCCGACTTTTTCATACTTAGGTTTATTATTTTGTATTAGCGGCACATGGAATCCGCACATTGAACTATGTCAAATGAAATTCCGAAAAACAACTGAGGGAATTATGAGGTTTGCCAAACTTAGGAATAAGCCTTTACGTGAAATCTTAAATTTACATAGGATTTATATAGGAGCAAGTGTGTTCCAGCAGTTAATTATGAAGCTGCCATATGGGGGAGAATAAATATGACAATCCTCCAAACTGATGAAAATAAGTTCCTAAAAAGACTGCTGGCAGTCCCTAGTGCAGCCGCAAACATAATTGTACACAAAGAATTGTCAGTCCCATACTTAAGCGATACTCTCAATATAGCTGCCCTTACACTCTGGCATGGCTTATGGACCAAGGAAGAAACTAAATTCTCTAAGGATTTAGTTATAGATTGTCTAGCGCTAGACCATGGTATGAAAATACCATGGTTGTGTCACATTTTTAATCTTTTGACAAAGTGCGAAATATGTACAGACGACCCCATAAGCATACAAGAGCATAGTAAAAGAGATCTGAAATTGAGATATCTTGCTGCTACTGGACATGATAGGGATAGGATGATCAAGCAAAAACAGTCAGTGGCAGCTTATTGTGAACGTCCTTATATGAGGGGCACCCAGTTATATCTTACCCTGGTTCAAAATGTCCAGCACAGATTTTATCTGACCAGACTAAGGATAAGCACTTTAAATTATTTAGTTGCTTTCCCAAAAAATGAGAAATGGCACAGAATCTTGCCCCTTTGTCCATGTGATGGCAAAACCTCTCAATCTGTGGTATATAAATAAATATTACCGGATCTATTTTTGAATGAATGAATGAATAACAGATAGCTCAATAAATAAGAGTCAAGATTCGAGGTAGTAGGAGTTTCTTGCAGGTTTTAATACAACATAAGGACAGGAACAGGACAACCTGCATAGGAATAGGATGACAGGGCCCAGCAGCTGCTGGGGCTGGATCTGGGATGAGCGCGCTAACTTTTAATAACAATACATGAGCATATATACATAGCGCAAACACATAGCATTACATTGCAGTAGGCGTAGCAGTGGGTGGAGCAGAAGGCGTGACGCGTAGCAGTCGCGAAAGATAAGAGTAAAAAGAAGGTGTAACTCAGACATGTGATGCGAACGTAGCAGAATATGTCATGAATGGGGCGGAAACCATGGAGGGGGCTACCTAAGGAGCCGGGACCTCTAACCTGATGGTGCGCGCAAACTGGCAATGACGTATCACTAGGAGAAGCTGGGGGCTATGAACTCTGTGCTAGGAGCAGAGACTGAAGTCTGGAGGGTCGGAGCGACATGTACCTAAACAGTATCTAGTATCTGATGTTTAGAGAACATGTTGATATAAACTAGAAGTCATGAGGGGAAAAGCTAACTGACTCTAAGACTAGAGCATGCATTTATTCTACATGTAGTGCGTGATGAAGAATATTAAATGACCATTAAATACAGTATTTCTCTTAACATGGAGCCGCATAGGCTAGACAATGACGGAAACTATTGATGCAGTTCAGTAGCTTAGGAATGCAGAGAAAGAGGACTAAACTGATAGCTGGAATCATAACATAGTCTTGGCAGACTCAGAGGCAGAGCCAAGCTGCACCGGGCACTGCGAGGCAGGAAGTAAGTGAAAGGTCGAGGATACAGGTGGGGGCTGGATCGCTCCTCAGCGAGGCTCAGGAGACAGGAGCTGAATCTGATGTCCGGGCCCTGTTGAGGCCTGGAGACGGGGACTTTATAATAGAATAACGTGCACACTGAGAAACATGGCAACATTACTTTACATAGGCCTGATATTCGTAGTATTCACGGGGACTGGGAAATGACATACCAGAGGTGGACACAACTATAATTGCGTCATTAATCGGACATGGGGAGTACATATGCATATTGATCATGCACACATAACATATGATGGATGACACGTAGGGACACAGAACATGGCAAAATTTACTTTTCCACATTCCCTCCTTGTCACTACGTTTCCATCAGGAAACATCAATATTCATGATACCATCTATCATTTCATACAGTACCATTTGTTCATCTCGAATTGTCTTGGAACGAGATTTAGAACGGGGCTTGGGACTAGGAATACAAGAGGTAGCACACATGCCGCAAATCGCAGGGCCACATTGTATACAGAGGCAGCAGCTGAATATGATCGCTACTGCGATACCTAGAAAGGACAGGACTTTCCATCCCCATGCGGAAATTATATTCCAGAACCAACCGGACCATGTCCAGGTGCCTGGATCTTGGTGTAACAGATGGGCAATTTTATGAAGTCTGGTTATAGCTGAATAAACAGACGGCGCGTTATTTGGAATGAAAATGCAGCAACTGGATCCGATGACTCTACAGGCCCCGCCCCTATCGGCCAGTATGACGTCAAGGACGAGACGATTCTGGAGCACGACAATTCTCATAAAGGATTGCTCTTCGGTTAAGTTACCTAGAGCGGAGGCAGTTTCATCTACTACAGCTTCAAGGGTTCTTGTTAACCTACGGATTAGCTTACTGTTTACAACTGTGCCTAAATAAGGGAAAACACCTTTATCAATATCAATGAATTGCTCTGCAGCAGTTTCAGTATAATCGACAATCGGGAGGTTTCTCTTGTGTCTAGTATGTACTAGGTAGGAATTCCTATGGTAGTCAGGTGGGGCTAGGAAAACAGGTGGCAGTAGGAAGGCAATGTAACAGGTTCCCTCCCAATCGAGGGGCAGACGAACATATGCGGTTTGACCACAAACAAAATAAGAATGACGAGAAGCTTTAAAAATAGATTTCCCACTGTCGCTATACTTGATAATAGTAATACAATCACTATGTCCTACGTGTACAGAACCATAATTACGGACACATAATTCGCCTTTGACTGGTAGTACTGAAATAGCAGGTGAGTCTGGAGTAGTATCAGACTGAACATTCAGGACCATAAAATTCGACGAATAGTTACCTAAATTGTACACTTCATTTTCTAGATCTAAACCTGTTCTGTGGGGGAAACCTTGCTTGTCTGGGAAACATGTGCTGTTAAGAAAAGACATATCTGTTGAGGACGACGTTAACGTGGACCATGCTCCACACGAACCATTATGTGAAAAAGGATAAGGAAAAAGTGGCAGAACTCCCTTTGACGTCTGGAAAGGGGGGAGTCGACCACACACCCAACAATTAGTGGCATTGCTGGTTTGATGTGAATAATGCAACATGCGGATAAATGTATTGTTACGCATAGCGAGGCGGTATGAATATTCGTGAGGAGGCAGATCACTAAACGTGTGCTCTACTGTAACATTAGAAGACTTATTTACATGTGAAACTGGAAAACACAGGAAAAATGCGTAACTAGTGCAGGAAATCATTATGCTGATGAATAATATGAAACTTAGAAAAACGATACATCGGTTTGAGTTTTGACTGACTCTCTCACTATGGGGGTCTATTTTATACATGTCAGAAACAGTCTAACCGTTTCACCTAGGGGAGGACTTAGACAATCAAACTGACTGACTTATTTTACTAGACCGGAGTTTTTGCTTATACTCCTGTTGCGGAGTTTTCTCTAACAGGGGAGGGGTTGTGTCAATGTCATTTGCGGGACAGTCCTTAGGAACAATGTTTTGACAAGTCTTGATATCCTGGGAAATGTTCTTGGAGACCGGCTTCAATCCGTAGAATTTCTTGACGTGCGAAAGGTGCACCCAGCCGCGGCGTCCTTCCAATTTCACAGCGGTACGGGTGGTGAGGAGGACCTGACGGGGCTCCTTCCAACGTGGCTCCAGCGGACTTGATCTGTCAAAGTTCCGGACGAGCACCATCGAACCTGGAACGATTTCATGCGGGGCCACCTCGGTATTGTCTGGAAATGCGGCGGCAACCTGTGAACGACATGAGTTGAGGGCAGACATCAAGGAAGCTAGGTAATCTGTCAGCATATTACTTGAAACATCCGTAATACTTCGGGGTCTAGGAGTACCCCACATGTTAGGGGGGCGGCCGAATACGACCTCATACGGGGACAGACCTGATCTGGAATGTGCGACCATGCGCATATAAAACAAAGCAACTGGCAGAGCTACTAGCCAGTCCACACCCTTATCTTTACATATTTTGGCAATTCGGATTTTCAGAGTCTGATTATGTCTCTCGACTAGACCGGCTGCTTCAGGATGGCGTACACAATGAAACTTCCACTGGTACCCTAGCAAAAGGGAAACGTGCTTCATCAACTCAGATGAGAATGGCTGACCGTTATCAGAATATACGACTCTAGGGAGTCCATATCGAGGGAAGAATTCACGAACCAACTGCTTGGCAGTGGTCGCGGCTGTGTAATCTGGAACTGGATATGCTTCTGTCCACCTGGACAAAGCGCATACAACTACAAGAACATACTTGAAACCTCGACATCGCTCCATCTGAATATAATCCATCTGGAGGACCTCAAAAGGGTGGTCAGGAGGCTGGAATCCCCCTTGTTCCACCGGGACACTTTTACCTGGATTAAACTGACAGCATATCATACAGGTACGGACTTTCTGCTTGGCTGCAGCTCGTAAATGCTTGTTGAACCAAATGTTCTGGATACTGTCTAACATTGCTTTTTCTCCTAAATGTGCTGGACTATGTGCGGTATTAATGAGGACTTGAACCATAGAGTCGGGGAGAAACCATGCGGTTCTACCCTTCGTTAACCATCCTTGATCTGTCTGGACCCCTCCTTGTTCGGACCATTTCTTGATTTCTTCGGGAGTAGCATGTAACTGGATATCTATGACATCCTGGGTAGGGTCCTTAACTGTCATGCATGTAATCGGATCTGGAGTATGTGTCATGTTAACTGGAATGTCTGGAGTCTGTGCTGTAAGCTTGGCTGTGCGATCTGCTAGATCATTACCTTGAGAAATAATGTCAGTAACTTTCGTATGTGCTTTGCATTTCATGATAGCGATAGATGTCGGTAAGTGTATGGCATCTAACAGAGCTTGAATAAGGAGACCATGCTGAATCTTGGTTCCATGAGAAGTCATGAAACCTCTCTCCTGCCAGAGCACTCCAAAGTCGTGTACAACTCCAAATGCGTAACGTGAATCTGTGTAAACATTAACTTTCAGGTTCTTGGCGTGTATACAGGCTTGTGTCAGAGCAACTAGCTCTGCTGCTTGAGCGGACAGGGTATCAATACGGTGTGTTTCAATAACTTCGGTGTCAGTAGTCACTGCATACGCGGCTACTAGTTCTCCTGTACTAGTTCTCATGCATGAACCATCCACATAAAGTGTCAGGTCGGGATCTGGTAACGGAATATCTGTCAGATCTTGTCTTGGCTTTGTTGTAATGTTAACTACTTCCACGCAATCATGTGTGGCTGGATTTGAATTAACTGATGGTAACAGTGTAGCAGGATTCAGGACGTTGCAGCGTCTGATTTCTATGTGTGGCTGAAACAATGTCAATTCATAACCTGTTAAACGTGCAATTGTCAAGTGCTGAGTTTGTGTTCGGTTTAAAAGAACTTCCACGGAGTGTGGAACTTGTTCTGTCAAGGTATGTCCTAAGACTATGGAATCACTTTGTCTGATAGCTAGTGCTGTGGCTGCAACTGACTTGAGGCACGCAGGCAGCGCCTGGGCTACTGGATCTAGTGTGCTAGAAAAATAAGCACAAGGCTTGTATTGTCCTGCTTGGTCTTGTGTGAGAACAGATAATGCTGTACCTTCACGTTCTGTGACGAAAAGTGTAAAAGGCTTACTGTAGTTCGGTGTGGCTAGAACTGGAGCTTGGCATAAAGCTTTCTTTAACTCGTTGAAACTAAGTGTATGTTCAGATGTCCAAGGGAGGACAGTCGATACGGCTGCCTCCTGTGTCGTTAACTGTATCAGTGGCTTGGCTAGAAATGCATACTGAGGAATCCATTGTCTGCAATAAGAAGTAAGGCCAATAAAGGCACGTACCTCCTTCTGGGTTCTGGGCTGGGGAAGACTCGCTATTAACTGGATACGGTCTGGTGTCAACTGCCTACCCCTCTTGGACAGTAAGTGTCCTAAGTAGACCACTTGCTGGACACAGAATTGAAGCTTTGAAGGGGACACCTTGTGCCCCATCTCGGCTAGGAAATACAGAACCGTCAGTGACGCTCGCTCGCAGTCACGTTCAGAACGGGCTGTTATCAGTAGATCATCGACATACTGGAGCAGGGCAGTGTCAGTTGGCATGTGAATGTTGTCTAGTTGTCTCTTGAGTGCTTGACTGTAAATACTAGGACTTTCTGTGAAACCTTGAGGAGCGCGTGTGAACATATAGCTCCTTCCATTTAAACAGAATCCGAAAAGAAACTGGCTGTCTGGATGGATGGGAACACTAAAAAATGCGTTCTTGAGGTCTATGACAGTGAAGAACGTGGCTTCGGAATCAATAGCTGTCAATAGGGAAGAGATATCTGGGACAACTGGGTACTGAGGAATAATACATTTGTTAAGTTCTCGTAAATCAATCACTAATCGATATACTGGGGGTGCATTTGGATCAGTACGTTTCATAACTGGAATGATCGGAGAGTTACATACATTGGAGTCAGTTTCTACAACTACTCCTTGAGCCATGAGCTCGTCAATAATTTTGGATAAGGCTGCTACAGCCTCGGGTGGCAATCTGTACTGCCTGATTCGTGGTAACACTACACCTGGCTTGAGAGTCACACGATGGGGTGTGATTTGCATGTAACCTACATCAGTTGGACCTTGCGCCCATAAATGCTGCGGAACTTTAGACAGTCTGGGATCAAAATCTCGTAATACATAGTGACCCTTAAAGTCACGTAGGAACAATCGTATTCCCTCTGGGGAACAACATATAACGGCACCTAACTCTTTCAGTGTTTTAATGCCTAATACATTTTCTGGACATGACTTAGTAAGTAACAGATCAGTAGTGCGGGACAATGGACCTACTTCTAGAGTGACTGGCTTTGAAATCTCATTAACGATAGGCTTTCCTGAAAATCCAAGGGAAACATTTCTTGAGCCTGAGAGCGGAGCCCCTGGAACTTCGGCGTGACTAATTGTGGTCCTACTTGCCCCTGTATCAATCAAAAACTTTCTGTCTTTCCCTAATACTTGACTGTGAACATAGGGACCTTCTTGATCTACAGGTATCTCGATGAGAGGCAAGCCTACCTCCCTCTCTAGGCTGTTTCATGAATATGGCTGGTACTCTGGATACTCAGACTGTGCATACTGGTACATCTGTGATGTAACATGCTGTGTTGCAGCAATAGGCTGCGGTGCTGTAACTGTCTGTGGTGCATTCTGTGACTGAGGAGTCTGTGAAACTTGCTCTTGTCTAGGCGGACGTGGTCTTTCTTTAGTCTTACCAGTAGCTATGTTATGTTTCAGAACCGTACACTCGTTTATGAAATGACCTGGCTGTTTACAATAATTGCAGTTCCCTTTAACGGGTGCTGCAGGATGACTGGCTTGATTCGGACCCCTCTTCTGACTGTCGTGAGGAACAGATTGTGCAACTAGCACTTTCATTTTCGTGTCTTTCATACGTTTTCTTTCGTGTTCTTGCTCTTCCCTGATTCTATTCTGGTGATACTGGAGCATCTGGAGCATCTGGGACGGAGTATTAGCTTGCCAGGTGCTTTCGACTTTCAAAACTCGGTTTTTAACTTGTGGGCTTGAATTCTCAACTAATTTAGTAACAAAAAGGTGAGGGTATGACTCACTACTTGTCTTGAGGCCACTGTTGATACTGAAACATTTTTCAAACCTAGAATAAAAATCACTAATATCCTCATCTTGCTTCTGTTTACAGGCTGAGATTGCATCCCAGTCTTCTTTTCTAGTTGTTAATAATCTGGGTAAAACTTGAATTAATAATTCTGGTAATTCTTTACATTTCTCTCCTAGACCAGTACCTGGTACTCGTATCTTATCTTCAGCTTCTAGGACTGCCCAATCTATCTTTTTCTCTCCCACCTCCCATTCTTTTTCCTTTAGCTTTTCATACACCCCTGCGGGCAACAGGACCTTTAACATTTTAATGATATCTGGGTATGTGTATTCTCCCATACGGAGCATGTCTTTTAATTCTCTATGGAACCCTGCTGGATCTTTGTCATGACAGGGAATTAATTTCTTCATCTCGAGAAGTTCCATCTTTGTGATCGGGGTGTAAACAAACACTCGTTGCATTTCGCCACCCGCTCCTCTGACTGGGTGGACTTCTCGTAACGGATTCTGTCTGTCTATGTAGAATGATTTACTTTCTGGGGGTGAGACATGAACAAAATGCGGGTTCAAGAATGTTCTATATTTATGACGTTGTTCTAAAATGACACTAATTAAATCGGTACCTAGACCTCTCCATTTGTACTGGAGTAACTCGTTCAGGATATCATGTAACGGGCCTGGATCAGAATGTTGACCCTCATACAGAGTAATGAGGTGCTGAATCATATACATACCCACCAGTCGTTGCTCGGCTGGGGGCAATTTCAGAAACATTTGTGCCACTATTTCGTCTGGAAAAGTGGTAGAATCAGTAATCCATCGGACTGCTGACCGAACTAGTTCCTGTTCATGCATAGTACTTAATTCACTATAACCGATTCGTGATTTCAGAATGTGATCGGTAGCTTGAAATACTTGTTCTAGGGAACCTTGTTCTGGTGCTGAATGATGGAAAACTGGCTTATGTTCTAGGCGTAAATGGCGATCTGGAAATCTAGATTTTCCTACATACGCTATTCTGGCTGTATTCTCGTCGTCTTCCTCTTCAGGATCAGAGGTACTTTCTTTCTCGCTTACTTGTGCTGCTTTACGCTGTTCGTGTATCTTTATTATCTCTCTACGGATTTTCTTGTACATACTTTCCATGGCACCAATGGTATTGTGCTTTCCTTCGGCTATATTATCACTCCACTTTGTTAGAGTTTTCATTTCTTCCGGGTCTTTAGACGGGTAATCTTGTTCTCTTATTAGACAGTTAATTAAGAACTTTAATATCATGCGCTGAATCTCGGCTTTCCTTTGAGACATGGCATCACTAATACTTTGTGGGTCATCCCCTGTACGGATGAAACGATATATCCTGTCTAGATCTTCTTTCATATTCGGCAGGGTGACTAGATACTCGGTCACTCTCCTTACGCGTACGGAATATAAAACCATATTAAACTCGCCTGGAACTGGGTCATAGACACATTCGCCAAGGGTTTGCCTGATCTCTGCAACAGACTTATTACTCTTAGGAGTACGCTGTGATGCTTGAGCATGTAATTCGAGTGCTGATAAACGCTTGTATGGCGGCGGGGTTTGAGGAAGACCTCCTCCTGCGGCCCCTAAACTGGAATCATCAACTGATGCTTTCCGTCCTGGCAGGGTCGGTAATTGTAACGTGGGCTGGACTTGTATGGCGGGCTGACCCGGGGGAGCTGTTAAGGGCACCCCGGTGTCTGGAGGAGCAGGAATTACCTGATTTACAGGGACTGGCGGAGCGCGAACAGGATTTGCATATTCGGGGACTGTGTCGTCCAAATAGGACGAAATAAAAATATCAGCTGCGGTCGGTTTGCGACGTAGCTTGGTCGGAACTAATGGTGGCGGGAAATTACTGGATGCCTCCGGGGTCGCTTTCGGCAAGCCCTCAGCAAGAAGAGGATACATACCCTTAATGAGGGCATTCCTCTGTCTGTCTGATTGCTCAGTTCTAACTCGTTCACCTATCTCGATTAATTCTCTTTCTTGGGCTCGTTCTTGGGATTCTCTACTTAGTTCTGTCTTTCTGATTTCTTTTTCGGTTCTTTTATGAGCTTCTTTGCGCCATAACTCGATGGCGTCTTTCTGTGATTGTCTGGCTTTCTTTTTCCATAATGCTTCCTCTACTCGCATGATGCATTCGGCATCCCATGTACCCGATACGGGCCATCTATACTTTTCTTCTAACTGTTTGGTATACTCTACCCATAAATCTAGATACAATATGGCACTTATGCCATGTTTCTGATACATAAAGTGACCTGGACTGTCCCTAGGCGGGACGGGAACTGCTGCTTCCAGCAGACCCTTTCTAGTTTTTAACTGACGTAATTTTGAGAAGAGCGGCATGACTGGACTCTAATCTGGACAAAATACAATACACAATGAAAACACGAAATCACGTCGCACTCATACCACAACATTAAAATACATGAAGAACATTTAAAAATAACAGTTCGAACAGAATACTACCTGAAAATACCGTGAACAGAACACTTGAAATTTCTCGAGAACAGAACTGACTAGAACAGAAACTAGATGCACTGCTGAAACAGTACGAAACTTACCGGTCTCTTAAAGAGACACGTCAGGACCCGTATCCACCGAAGTGGACACTTCGTTTGTGGGACTGTGTACCACCAACCCACAGACCAGAGTCAATGAAATTGACCCTGTCTAGATACCACCCCAGTAACGGTACTCACCGGGCAGCAAGAACAGGAGGCCTCGGACTGGACTGGACTGCTACGATGATGACGACGAACTTCGGACTTCGGACTTCAGTTACGGGTGGACCTCCGGATACCTCGGACCTTGGACTCTTGGCTTGGGCTCTGGTCGGGACTCGCCGCGTTCCTCCACCGTCTCGTCTGGATGCTGGACCGCCTCCTCCGTCTTCTCCGTGGGCCTGAGGGATACTTGAGCAGAAATATCTGCCACTGCGCAGAAGAGTTCCGTCACGACTGCAGAGGGTCAGGGGGTCGGCGTGGCTTCACCGACGCGTGGGGAAAGGGCAAGTCCCTGTTCGGGCGCCATTATGTGGTATATAAATAAATAATACCGGATCTATTTTTGAATGAATGAATGAATAACAGATAGCTCAATAAATAAGAGTCAAGATTCGAGGTAGTAGGAGTTTCTTGCAGGTTTTAATACAACATAAGGACAGGAACAGGACAACCTGCATAGGAATAGGATGACAGGGCCCAGCAGCTGCTGGGGCTGGATCTGGGATGAGCGCGCTAACTTTTAATAACAATACATGAGCATATATACATAGCGCAAACACATAGCATTACATTGCAGTAGGCGTAGCAGTGGGTGGAGCAGAAGGCGTGACGCGTAGCAGTCGCGAAAGATAAGAGTAAAAAGAAGGTGTAACTCAGACATGTGATGCGAACGTAGCAGAATATGTCATGAATGGGGCGGAAACCATGGAGGGGGCTACCTAAGGAGCCGGGACCTCTAACCTGATGGTGCGCGCAAACTGGCAATGACGTATCACTAGGAGAAGCTGGGGGCTATGAACTCTGTGCTAGGAGCAGAGACTGAAGTCTGGAGGGTCGGAGCGACATGTACCTAAACAGTATCTAGTATCTGATGTTTAGAGAACATGTTGATATAAACTAGAAGTCATGAGGGGAAAAGCTAACTGACTCTAAGACTAGAGCATGCATTTATTCTACATGTAGTGCGTGATGAAGAATATTAAATGACCATTAAATACAGTATTTCTCTTAACATGGAGCCGCATAGGCTAGACAATGACGGAAACTATTGATGCAGTTCAGTAGCTTAGGAATGCAGAGAAAGAGGACTAAACTGATAGCTGGAATCATAACATAGTCTTGGCAGACTCAGAGGCAGAGCCAAGCTGCACCGGGCACTGCGAGGCAGGAAGTAAGTGAAAGGTCGAGGATACAGGTGGGGGCTGGATCGCTCCTCAGCGAGGCTCAGGAGACAGGAGCTGAATCTGATGTCCGGGCCCTGTTGAGGCCTGGAGACGGGGACTTTATAATAGAATAACGTGCACACTGAGAAACATGGCAACATTACTTTACATAGGCCTGATATTCGTAGTATTCACGGGGACTGGGAAATGACATACCAGAGGTGGACACAACTATAATTGCGTCATTAATCGGACATGGGGAGTACATATGCATATTGATCATGCACACATAACATATGATGGATGACACGTAGGGACACAGAACATGGCAAAATTTACTTTTCCACAAATCCACCCTGCATCTTATTTTATTCTGCCCTTTTTATATGGATATCCGAAAAACTGTATTGAAACCACTATTTTAAAAAAACATGCTTTTTAATATTAAGGATGCGTTTAATTTTATCTGTAGTTTGGAGACCATGAAAATAATAAGTGATGTAACACTCTGCTATATGAAAAAGATGATGAGTAAGATATCCTCTAAATTGCATTCTTTGCACTGATTGCACTTGCACTTTATTGTATGAACTAATGGTAGATTGCATTTTAAGGATTTTGAAAAATGGACCTACTATTTTATGCTGCTTCTTTGTATTTTAAATTTGCACATGTTGTACCACCATTAATGTCCCTATGAAATTTAGTTAGAATGTACCCTTTAAGATATATGTGTATTAGTATGCTTTTATGGTGTTTGCCTTGTTGTCACAGAATAAAGCTGTTTTGATTTGATTTGACATCATTTTATGTGAGTCTCTTGTGATCAAGCCCTGAATGGGCAATTTTACTCAAATGTGATCAAACCTGAGTTGGTCACAGGATGGTAATATTGCTTATTTTATCCTGTCTAATAGGAGCGATCTTACCAGAATTCTCACAATCAGTTCTCACCTGTCAGACCATCAGGGGGGAGTATATTGTCAATAATGTGACAATAAGCTAATCACTCCAGGTGGGTCTACAATTCTTAATCATTGTTCAGACCCTGTGGTACCGTAGTATCCAGTTCTATGATATGCCTGGACTCCATAGAGCGTAGTTTCCTGACCCTATTCCCTCTTTTATTTTTGAGGATTTGGTCCAGGCAATAGAATGTCAATAGATCACGATTACTTTTGTGAGCACTTTCAAAATGGCAAGCCACAGGATAGGTATTATCTTTCTTCGCTATCACCCACATGTACTCCAGCACATGTTTTTTGGCAGGGTGTATTGTACTGCCTATGTATTTTTTTTTTCTGACAGGGACACTCTAGACAGAATGTGGTAAATTCTGAGTTGCAATTCGATTAATGGTTCTAGTGGACTTCCCTTTCTTTCCTTGTACCTCATATGAATTCTTCTTGTGGCTGAATTTACTAGCTTTTCATTTTAAACAGGGAAAGAACCCTGTTACGGGTTCATTCATACATTGAGTGGGCTGATAATGGCTTGCTACCAGATGATCTTTAATCGATTTTGATCTTCTGTATGTGATCAATGGCTGGGGTGAAATTACATTTTTCAAGATAATATCTGTTTTCAAGATATGCCAGTTTTTCCTGAACATTGTAACAATTTTAGATGATTGTGTATTGAAGCCTGTGATCATACGTACAGGCTGCAATTTGTTACAACCTTTTTTCTTCATAGTGCATTTTTGGATCAATAATTAATGTCTAGTTATTTTCTCAACTTTTTTACTTGCTACCTGAAGAACATTCTTTGAATAGCCCATTGCTTGAAAACGGGCATGTGCCTCATTTTTAGCATTATTGTAGTCTTCTTCAGTTGTGCAATTACGTTTTATGCGTAGAAGCTCCCGTTAGGAGATATTTTTAATCATGCTTCTAGGCTGGAAACTTTCCTCATGTAGCACGGCATTGCCAGACGATGGCTTTCAAAAAAGTCAAGTTAAAATCCTGGAATTTTCAGCACGAACCTCTAAATCCAGGTAAAAAACCAGGGTATCACTGATATGTCCACTAAATGCAAGATTGAAATTATTTACATTCAGCAATTTAATATACTTCTCAGCCGAGGAATATGAGCCCTTCCACACAATGAAAAGATCATCAATATAGCGGGCCCATAGTATTACCTGATCAAGCAATTTTTCTGGTGCCTCCATCCAGGCCACATGCTTCTGCCACCAGCCCACAAAATGGTTTGCATAGCTGGAGGCAAAGCACGTGCCCATAGCGGTACTGCGTTGTTGCCAGTACAGTGTCCTGCAAAGATAAAAATATTGTTTTCCAAGCAAAATGTTAACATTTCGAGAAGCATTTCACTATGTTTCCTCGGCTTTGTTCACGGTAAGTGAGCCATCATTTGTTTTTACTTTATATCCCATTTCTGCCATGAGAGGGCATTATGGGATATGTAGTATACTTGCATCCATACAATTTATTTACAATTGTCAGACGTAAATGGTTTCTAAATTATATACATCACAATGGCATAGCAATCTCATTATGCGCTTTCCATGGGGTATAATGCCCAATTAATTATGTATTTGGCAGCATTAATTATAATGTCAAATTTATTCAGAAGTTATAATGCATGCTGGGTCATGTAGTTTAACATTTTTCAAACCAAATTCCAAGGCAGTACATTGTACGTGTTTACCTGGTACAAGTCTTATTGATTGCATTTAATTACAATGTGTCTGATAGTTATCTGAGTATAGTACTCCAGTCATATTGTTTTGCATTTCTGTTGCATTTTTGTTTTTCCCACTTCTGGTTTGTGGTTAGAGACAGTCTTGCTGGATGGTGGCATTGTCCAAATATAGTATCTTTATTTTCCTGTAGCTTTGATTACCAAGGGGCAGATGTATCAAGCTACCATTTTGCGATTCTCAAATAGCGATTTTTAAGGAATCGCTATTTGAGAAGTGCAAAATGGTATGTATGTAGAAAATCGCTATTTTTTAGCGATTTCTTAAAATTCCTTAATTGCGATTAGGAAATTGCTAATCGCAATTAAGGCATAATTTCCCATTCATTTCTATGGGCCAGGAGGCCCATAGGAATTAATGTGAAATTATTCTCAATTTGCGATTAGCAATTTGCTAATCGCAAATTGAGAATAATGTCAAGGGTGCAAGGGTGTCTTAAGGACACCCTGCTGCACCCCTGAATTTGACATGTGTGCGCATATGGCGCACATACAAGCCCTGTATGAGCGTCATATGGCACCTTTAGAATTTTTAAAAAGTGCATTTTGAGAAGAATTCGCCAATTACCACCAACTACAAGTTGGTGGTAATTTGCGAATTCTTAGTCAAAAATCGCAACACTGAAATGCTTAATACATTTCAATTAAGAAATCGCAATTTGCCATTTCTTAAAAGCCTTGCAATATTAAGGAATCGCAAAATTTGTGATTCCTTAATATTGCGAGGCTTTTTGCATGATACATTCCAAATCCCGTTTTTTTTGTCACAAACGCTGCTATTTTGCGAATCGCAGCGTTTGCGACAAAAAAAATGGATGATACTTCTGCCCCCAAGTCTCTTAACCAGTTTTTAAGTGTCAGAGTAGTTTGTATGCCTGTTATTTGGGGTGTAGTACTCAATGATATGTGACCAGGTTAAGTAGTTTTATTTTCTTAAAGAACGTTTGTACTTTTTGTTTTCCCACCTTTTTCCAGTGTTCGCTGTTCAGTCATAACTCAAGATGTACAAAGAGTTCCTCATCATTATTCATCCTTCTTGGCACCTTAGTTTCTAATCTGATGATGAAACGTGACTCTGTCTATCTCAATTTCTTGTGTCTGTCAACTCCTCGTTCATCAGGTTTTACCATAAAGATTCCATAATATGACATGGCCTTCCAGTCGCTACTTTGACAGGATGCCATATGTTTGGCTGTGACGTAGGACATATCTTTATTCTTCACTGCCCTAATGTGTTCCAGGATTCTTTTTTTCAACATGCATGTTTGCAATTCCGCCCATGAACCCACCAGGACGCCGTACCATGAAGCGGTTAGGAGGTATTTCACTTCCTTTTTGGGTGACCGGGATTCCTGTGCACACCCCCACGACGAACTCCCGGCTGAGAGGTTGCTGCGGTTCTAATGCAGGGGACTTGAGGGGGCGCTGGATTATCGATTTGCCCTACCTGCCATCACACCTGGAGTCTGTGCCTGCCATTGATTCCCTCTCCGCAAATGAAACCCGCCAAGCATCTCCTTCCCTAATTTGCACCATACCGTGGCATTCTAGGATTTGCAGTCTTTACCTACAGGACTGCACGTGGGAGCTTGAAATCATCAGGGGGTGGAGCAATTTGGACTTTAACAACATCGAGGCAGGTCTGCCTACGCCACAGCAGAGCAAGCAGATGGGAAGGAGCGCTGACGAAGGCACACATGCCGAAATGCATTCGCAGAGGACATTTCTTTAATAAAGTGCCGCTTTGAATCCTCTGCATGGGTCACTATTTCTTTTCGTTTGGGAAGAATCTTCATTCATGTTGCCATGCGACTGCCAGCGCGCACTACAGTGTACCCCCGCAGCACAAAGAGATCAGGGCGTTCTGGCTTGCTGTTCCGAGCATCTCTTCACTTTGATTGCGTTTGCAATTCCGCCCATGAACCCACCAGGACGCCGGACCATGAAGCGGTTAGGAGGTATTTCACTTCCTTTTTGGGTGACCCGTATTCCTGTGCACACCCCCGCGACAAACTCCCGGCTGAGAGGTTGCTGCGGTTCTAATGCAGGGGACTTGAGGGGGCGCTGGATTATCGATTTGCCCTACCTGCCATCACACTTGGAGTCTGTGCCTGCCATCGATTCCCTCTCCGCAAATGAAACCCCGCCAAGCATCTCCTTCCCTAATTGGCACCATACCGTGGCATTCTGGGATTTGCAGTCTTTGCCTACAGGACTGCACGTGGGAGCTTGAAATCATCAGGGGGCGGAGCAATTTGGACTTTAACAACATCGAGGCAGGTCTGCCTACGCCACAGCAGAGCAAGCAGATGGGAAGGAGCGCTGACGAAGGCACACATGCCGAAATGCATTCGCTGAGGACATTTCTTTAATAAAGTGCCGTTTTGAATCCTCTGCATAGGTCACTATTTCTTTTCGTTTGGGAAGAATCTTCATTCATGTTGCCATGCGACTGCCAGCGCGCACTACAGTGTACCCCCACAGCACAAAGAGGTCAGGGCGTTCTGGCTTGCTCATCCGAGCATCTCTTCACTTTGATTGCGTTTGCAATTCCGCCCATGAACCCACCAGGACGCCGGACCATGAAGCGGTTAGGAGGTATTTCACTTCCTTTTTGGGTGACCGGGATTCCTGTGCACACCCCCGCGATGAACTCCCGGCTGAGAGGTTGCTGCGGTTCTATGCAGGGGACTTGAGGGGGCGCTGGATTATCGATTTGCCCTACCTGCCATCACACTTGGAGTCTGTGCCTGCCATTGATTCCCTCTCCGCAAATGAAACCCCGCCAAGCATTTCCTTCCCTAATTGGCACCATACCGTGGCATTCTGGGATTTGCAGTCTTTGCCTACAGGACTGCAAGTGGGAGCTTGAAATCATCTGGGGGCGGAGCAATTTGGACTTTAACAACATCGAGGCAGGTCTGCCTACGCCACAGCAGAGCAAGCAGATGGGAATGAGCGCTGACGAAGGCACACATGCCGAAATGCATTCGCTGAGGACATTTCTTTAATAAGGTGCAGCTTTGAATCCTCTGCATGGGTCACTATTTCTTTTCGTTTGGGAATAATCTTCATTCATGTTGCCATGCGACTGCCAGCGCGCACTACAGTGTACCCCCGCAGCACAAAGAGGTCAGGGCGTTCTGGCTTGCTCATCCGAGCATCTCTTCACTTTGATTGCGTTTGCAATTCCGCCCATGAACCCACCAGGTCGCCGGACCATGAAGCGGTTAGGATGTATTTCACTTCCTTTTTGGGTGACCGGGATTCCTGTGCACACCCCCGCGACGAACTCCCGGCTGAGAGGTTGCTGCGGTTCTAATGCAGGGGACTTGAGGGGGCGCTGGATTATCGATTTGCCCTACCTGCCATCACACCTGGAGTCTGTGCCTGCCATCGATTCCCTCTCCGCAAATGAAACCCGCCAAGCATCTCCTTCCCTAATTGGCACCATACCGTGGCATTCTGGGATTTGCAGTCTTTGCCTACAGGACAGCACGTGGGAGCTTGAAATCATCAGGGGGCGGAGCAATTTGGACTTTAACAACATCGAGGCAGGTCTGCCTACGCCACAGCAGAGCAAGCAGATGGGAAGGAGCGCTGACGAAGGCACACATGCCGAAATGCATTCGCTGAGGACATTTCTTTAATAAAGTGCCGCTTTGAATGCTCTGCATGGGTCACTATTTCTTTTCGTTTGGGAAGAATCTTCATTCATGTTGCCATGCGACTGCCAGCGCGCACTACAGTGTACCCTCGCAGCACAAAGAGATCAGGGCGTTCTGGCTTGCTCATCCGAGCATCTCTTCACTTTGATTGCGTTTGCAATTCCGCCCATGAACCCACCAGGACGCCGGACCATGAAGCGGTTAGGAGGTATTTCACTTCCTTTTTGGGAGACCGGGATTCCTGGGCACACCCCCGCGACGAACTCCCGGCTGAGAGGTTGCTGCGGTTCTACTGCAGGGGACTTGAGGGGGCGCTGGATTATCGATTTGCCCTACCTGCCATCACACTTGGAGTCTGTGCCTGCCATTGATTCCCTCTCCGCAAATGAAACCCTGCCAAGCATCTCCTTCCCTAATTGGCACCATACCTTGGCATTCTGGGATTTGCAGTCTTTGCCTACAGGACTGCACGTGGGAGCTTGAAATCATCAGGGGGCGGAGCAATTTGGACTTTAACAACATCGAGGCAGGTCTGCCTACGCCACAGCAGAGCAAGCAGATTGGAAGGAGCGCTGACGAAGGCACACATGCCGAAATGCATTCGCTGAGGACATTTCTTTAATAAAGTGCCGCTTTGAATCCTCTGCATGGGTCACTATTTCTTTTCGTTTGGGAATAATCTTCATTCATGTTGCCATGCGACTGCCAGCGCGCACTACAGTGTACCCCCGCAGCACAAAGAGGTCAGGGCGTTCTGGTTTGCTCATCCGAGCATCTCTTCACTTGTATTGCGTTTGCAATTCCGCCCATGAACCCACCAGGACACCGGACCATGAAGAGGTTAGGAGGTATTTCACTTCCTTTTTGGGTGACCGGGATTCCTGTGCACACCCCGGCGACGAACTCCCGGCTGAGAGGTTGCTGCGGTTCTAATGCAGGGGACTTGAGGGGGCGCTGGATTATCGATTTGCCCTACCTGACATCACACTTGGAGTCTGTGCCTGCCATCGATTCCCTCTCCGCAAATGAAACCCCGCCAAGCATCTCCTTCCCTAATTGGCACCATACCGTGGCATTCTGGGATTTGCAGTCTTTGCCTACAGGACTGCACGTGGGAGCTTGAAATCATCAGGGGGCGGAGCAATTTGGACTTTAACAACATTGAGGCAGGTCTGCCTACGCCACAGCAGAGCAAGCAGATGGGAAGGAGCGCTGATGAAGGCACACATGCCGAAATGCATTAGCTGAGGACATTTCTTTAATAAAGTGCCGCTTTGAATCCTCTGCATGTGTCACTATTTCTTTTCATTTGGGAAGAATCTTCATTCATGTTGCCATGCGACTGCCAGCGCACACTACAGTGTACCCCCGCAGCACAAAGAGGTCAGGGCGTTCTGGCTTGCTCATCCGAGCATCTCTTCACTTTGATTGCGTTTGCAATTCTGCCCATGAACCCACCAGGACGCCGGACCATGAAGCCATTAGGAGGTATTTCACTTCCTTTTTGGGTGACGGGGATTCCTGTGCACACCCCCGCGACAAACTCCCGGCTGAGAGGTTGCTGCGGTTCTAATGCAGGGGACTTGAGGGGGCGCTGGATTATCGATTTGCCCTACCTGCCATCACACCTGGAGTCTGTGCCTGCCATCGATTCCCTCTCCGCAAATGAAACCCGCCAAGCATCTCCTTCCCTAATTGGCACCATACCGTGGCATTCTGGGATTTGCAGTCTTTGCCTACAGGACAGCACGTGGGAGCTTGAAATCATCAGGGGGCGGAGCAATTTGGACTTTAACAACATCGAGGCAGGTCTGCCTACGCCACAGCAGAGCAAGCAGATGGGAAGGAGCGCTGACGAAGGCACACATGCCGAAATGCATTAGCTGAGGACATTTCTTTAATAAAGTGCCGCTTTGAATGCTCTGCATGGGTCACTATTTCTTTTCGTTTGGGAAGAATCTTCATTCATGTTGCCATGCGACTGCCAGCGCACACTACAGTGTACCCCCGCAGCACAAAGAGGTCAGGGCGTTCTGGCTTGCTCATCCGAGCATCTCTTCACTTTGATTGCGTTTGCAATTCTGCCCATGAACCCACCAGGACGCCGGACCATGAAGCCATTAGGAGGTATTTCACTTCCTTTTTGGGTGACGGGGATTCCTGTGCACACCCCCGCGACAAACTCCCGGCTGAGAGGTTGCTGCGGTTCTAATGCAGGGGACTTGAGGGGGCGCTGGATTATCGATTTGCCCTACCTGCCATCACACCTGGAGTCTGTGCCTGCCATCGATTCCCTCTCCGCAAATGAAACCCGCCAAGCATCTCCTTCCCTAATTGGCACCATACCGTGGCATTCTGGGATTTGCAGTCTTTGCCTACAGGACAGCACGTGGGAGCTTGAAATCATCAGGGGGCGGAGCAATTTGGACTTTAACAACATCGAGGCAGGTCTGCCTACGCCACAGCAGAGCAAGCAGATGGGAAGGAGCGCTGACGAAGGCACACATGCCGAAATGCATTCGCTGAGGACATTTCTTTAATAAAGTGCCGCTTTGAATGCTCTGCATGGGTCACTATTTCTTTTCGTTTGGGAAGAATCTTCATTCATGTTGCCATGCGACTGCCAGCGCGCACTACAGTGTACCCTCGCAGCACAAAGAGATCAGGGCGTTCTGGCTTGCTCATCCGAGCATCTCTTCACTTTGATTGCGTTTGCAATTCCGCCCATGAACCCACCAGGACGCCGGACCATGAAGCGGTTAGGAGGTATTTCACTTCCTTTTTGGGAGACCGGGATTCCTGTGCACACCCCCGCGACGAACTCCCGGCTGAGAGGTTGCTGCGGTTCTACTGCAGGGGACTTGAGGGGGCGCTGGATTATCGATTTGCCCTACCTGCCATCACACTTGGAGTCTGTGCCTGCCATTGATTCCCTCTCCGCAAATGAAACCCTGCCAAGCATCTCCTTCCCTAATTGGCACCATACCGTGGCATTCTGGGATTTGCAGTCTTTGCCTACAGGACTGCACGTGGGAGCTTGAAATCATCAGGGGGCGGAGCAATTTGGACTTTAACAACATCGAGGCAGGTCTGCCTACGCCACAGCAGAGCAAGCAGATTGGAAGGAGCGCTGACGAAGGCACACATGCCGAAATGCATTCGCTGAGGACATTTCTTTAATAAAGTGCCGCTTTGAATCCTCTGCATGGGTCACTATTTCTTTTCGTTTGGGAATAATCTTCATTCATGTTGCCATGCGACTGCCAGCGCGCACTACAGTGTACCCCCGCAGCACAAAGAGGTCAGGGCGTTCTGGTTTGCTCATCCGAGCATCTCTTCACTTGTATTGCATTTGCAATTCCGCCCATGAACCCACCAGGACACCGGACCATGAAGAGGTTAGGAGGTATTTCACTTCCTTTTTGGGTGACCGGGATTCCTGTGCACACCCCGGCGACGAACTCCCGTCTGAGAGGTTGCTGCGGTTCTAATGCAGGGGACTTGAGGGGGCGCTGGATTATCGATTTGCCCTACTGCCATCACACTTGGAGTCTGTGCCTGCCATCGATTCCCTCTCCGCAAATGAAACCCCGCCAAGCATCTCCTTCCCTAATTGGCACCATACCGTGGCATTCTGGGATTTGCAGTCTTTGCCTACAGGACTGCACGTGGGAGCTTGAAATCATCAGGGGGCGGAGCAATTTGGACTTTAACAACATTGAGGCAGGTCTGCCTACGCCACAGCAGAGCAAGCAGATGGGAAGGAGCGCTGATGAAGGCACACATGCCGAAATGCATTAGCTGAGGACATTTCTTTAATAAAGTGCCGCTTTGAATCCTCTGCATGTGTCACTATTTCTTTTGATTTGGGAAGAATCTTCATTCATGTTGCCATGCGACTGCCAGCGCGCACTACAGTGTACCCCCGCAGCACAAAGAGGTCAGGGCGTTCTGGCTTGCTCATCCGAGCATCTCTTCACTTTGATTGCGTTTGCAATTCTGCCCATGAACCCACCAGGACGCCGGACCATGAAGCCATTAGGAGGTATTTCACTTCCTTTTTGGGTGACGGGGATTCCTGTGCACACCCCCGCGACGAACTCCCGGCTGAGAGGTTGCTGCGGTTCTAATGCAGGGGACTTGAGTGGGCGCTGGATTATCGATTTGCCCTACCTGCCATCACACTTGGAGTGTGTGCCTGCCATCGATTCCCTCTCCGCAAATGAAACCCCGCCAAGCATCTCCTTCCCTAATTGGCACCATACCGTGGCATTCTGGGATTTGCAGTCTTTGCCTACAGGACTGCACGTGGGAGCTTGAAATCATCAGGGGGCGGAGCAATTTGGACTTTAACAACATCGAGGCAGGTCTGCCTACGCCACAGCAGAGCAAGCAGATGGGAAGGAGCGCTGACGAAGGCACACATGCCGAAATGCATTCGCTGACGACATTTCTTTAATAAAGTGCCGCTTTGAATCCTCTGAATGGGTCACTATTTCTTTTCGTTTGGGAGGAATCTTCATTCATATATATATATATATATATATATATATATATATATATATATATATATATATATATATATATATATATATATATGTATGTATATATATATATATATATATATATATATATATATATATATATATATATATAAACCCTGGGCGGAGAACTACGCTCCGCTCGCGGAGTTTGCGAATTTTCGACAACTTCGCGCTTCGCAGTGAGCGCGTAGTTGTCGACTACTTTGCAATCTACAGCGTAGCGCAGTAGTTTTTCTTCCTCGCGTGCTCAATAGCATTCTCGCGTGCGCGGTAATGACTTACCGTGGTTCTGCGTTCGCTTTCTCGCTTTTCTCTCCCGGTCGCGTTCGCTACGATGTTTGGAATTCGGCCGCACAATCCCATGCGACTGTGAGAACGCGATAACGTCATTCGGACGCGCGAACACGTCATTAGGATGCGCGATCTTCCTTGCAGCGCCATGTTGGTAAGATTGCGTTTCCGAACGCGCAGAAACTGCAATCTGGCACAGAATATCTCCCGAGCATGTTAAAACCTTCTCAAAAATTATCATTTTGCTCAGGAGAACCCCTCAGATTGTTATTTGGCTGTATTTTTTGGGGCAAGGAGTCCTCTTTTTGTTTCTACTCTTTTTTTCAAGAGAAAGGAAGTGCCCCTGAGTCTCCAACTTCCTGTTCCTGTCCACCAGGCTCCTCCCAGTTCTTTGTCCATGTGGTGTTCACTTTCATTTGGATTTGAAGCTGGAAGGATCACTCTTTGTGTATGTCTGCTGCATCACAGTATTTGTTTGGATTTATTGAGAACTTTTGGATTTTAACTTTTCTTTTACAAGTAAGTTTGAGAATTGAGAATTGGTGTACTGTAAATGTTTGTTTGGTTTGGGTTTTTTTTAACTACAGTTTTCTGTGCTTCTCAATCTTTCTTAAAAATTATTATTGAGGGAGGCCTGTACTTTCATGAGGTGCCAAGTTGTATGTCTTTGAAATTAATTTCATCCAGTAGGCCTAGAGGTACCCATGGGTCCAACCATGTTTCTGTGGTGTCTGTAAAACATCATGGATGGCATTGGATTCAATTGCAAACTCTGTTGTAGTGGAATTTCAGGTTTTTGTGTGTAATTAGGTAACCCTAGTAGTTCATGTAGTGTAGGCCTGCTTGAGTTCAATTACTTTCTGTGGGCGGCTTGGCCAGGTGGTGGTGGCCATTTTGTGTTTTAAGCCACTGTGCTTTTGCCATAGGCCTCCAAGCTTGTGGCCTACTCTGCCAGTAGGCCCAAGGGTACTACTGGAGTCATCATCATGGGTGCATGAAAGTTGATCAACTGTTATTGTGGTGTTTAAGTTGTAAGTGTAACATCATGTACGTCATGGATGGCTTTGGATTGATTAGCAAAATGTGTTTTTGGTGTTGAATTGCAGGTTTTGGGTGTGTGTTGAATAATATGGCTTTTTCTGCGCACTAGGTAACCCTAGAATTCAGCTTGCGTAGTTTTGGTAACTTTGCACAGTGCAACAACGTGACCTTACAGTTTTTGTCTTCTTCGCGCGCTCAATGTGCGTGCTCGGGCACGCCATAATGGCATTTTGTACAATTCGCGCTGCCGAACACGCCAAATTTGCAATAGCGCAAGCAATATGTCTCGAGTTGCATAAAACCTTCTCGAAAATGTTGATGCTGTTCATTTTGCTAAAGAAACTCCTCAGGTTGTCATTTGGTTGTAGTTTTTGGAGCATGGACCACTTACTGTTTCTGTCCTCTATGTACTTTGTTGTTTGAGGGTGGCCTGACCATGTGGGTGGCGGGGTGGCCATTTTGTGAAGCCAAGCATTGTCCTTTTGCCATAGGCATGTATTGTCTGTCTTCTCTTTCTTTTCATATTGTTGGGGGTGGCCAGGCCATGTGGGGGTGGCCATTTTGTGTGACCTTCCATCGTGCGTTTGTCGCAGGCCTACAAACTTGTGATTTCTTCTGCCAGTAGGCCTAGAGTCCCAGAGGTAGTCAGCAGGGGTGCTTGATGTAGCGGTTTCCATTTTGTCTGTTGAATTTAACATCATTTAGGGCATGGATGGCAATGCATTGAATTTCCAAATGTGGTGTTTGGGGTGTAGTTAACTGTTTGGGTGTGTGTAAAAAACTGTAAATGCCTTTGTTGTATGTGCTGTTGTTGTGTAACTTTCAAACCTTTTAGCCATGGGGATTTTCTTTTTTGCATTAAGCTGTGATGTGTAACAGGCATCCTCCTTTTTCTGGCCATTTAGGGATATAGGCCTGCTCGAGTTTATTGTTTTCTAGCCTTTACCCATGTACCTGTGATGAGTGCCCATGTGGCTGGGAGCTGTGGTGGTGGTAGTAGTAGTGTGCTGTTTTGTTTTTGACAAATTGGCTTGTGTCCTGCCATTGTTCCTGTTGGCTTACTGTTCACATCCCCATTGCTATCTGCTGCAGGTCACTGATGCTGCATCCATCCGAAATGATGCACAAATTAAGGATAAACAAGTTCCACTTCCACTACATTTGCATTTTAGTTCTTTGCTATTCTTACTCTTACTTAGTGTACTAATACTTCTAGTAGTAATTAAAATTAAAGCAAAAAAATTCCACATTTGACTGATGTTATTCTGCCTTCTCTGCTTGTAGGTGCACAAAAGACTGAAGAGGAGGTGTCTGTCATCATTCATCGCCTGTTCTACTGCCAGACGGACGTCCTTCTGTACTACGTGTGGTGTGACTCACCTGACCAGACATCATTCTCAGCAACTTGTGCAACTGAGTGCTGCTGCTGACATCTGAAGATGGGCCCAAAGAAAGCAGGTACCAGGTCCTCCAAGACCAAGAAAGTTGCTGAGAAGAAGAAGGAAGAACAGAAGAAGGAAGTGACACTTAAGTCTGGTGTTGACCCCAAAAAAAAAGTATGCCTGCAGCAGCGGTAACCGGGGTCCAAGCTGGGGCCAGCACCTCCTCATCAGTGGGGCCAAGCCACCAACCCAAGCCCAAGCAGATGAGTGAGGAAGAGGCAGCCAGCCTAATAGTGGAAAGCAGTGATACTGAGCCTGATCTAAACTTATCGCTATCTCAAAGTAGTACACAATCCACGCAAGAGGGAACACAGCAGAAAAATGGTGAACAACACCCAGCGCCCGCAATAGTAGATGTTCCAAAACAGCATCCACAACCACCGCCCGCAATTGTAGATGTTCAACCAGAGCCACCACCCGCAATAGTAGTTGTTCAACAACCACCCCCCACAATAGTAGATGTTCAACGAAAACAACAACCACAACCACCGCCTGCAATAGTAGTTGTTCAACAAACACCACCTGCAATAGTAGTTGTTGTTCCTCCTGAAGTCGGGGCAGTTCAGGAAATTGAGCCTGATGCAGAGCAAGAAGAAGAGGAAGCACCTCATGCAGGAGATCTATTGTTTTCCAAATCCCCACCAAGGAAAAGGAGGGTTCGTCCATCGAGTTCTTCGGCAAGCACCCTTCTGATGATCTTGATCTCAATTGGGAGCCACAAAAATCTGAGAATGAGAGGGAGAGACATCCCAGGAAGACCAGGCTATGGAAAAGGAAGGTTCTAGGAAGCCTTACACTTTTGGAGTGCGATGTTGAACAGCCGGATAATGATGGTGATGACGAGTCAGACCCAGTCATCACAAGCATTACTCCTGGGCCTGAGGACATGGAGACCAACATTTTTACCCTATCGAGAATGGCTGTGACTAGTAGGGATGTAGCACGCATACCTCCAACACAGGCCACACCAAAACTACCTCCAGCTTCCATTTTTACATTTGCACGGGGCCGGCAGCGTCCTACATCCAGCGCAAGTTCCACCTCAGCAGAAGTAGGTAGTGGTACTAATGCGCAGCCACATAGTGAAATTCAACACACAACCTCCAGTTCATCCGGCATTGGAAGTGGCACCTCTAGCAGGAGACAAAAGTTAAGCTCCCCAGTGTGGGACTTCTTTACAGTTAGCGCAAATGAGGACAACATTGCTATATGCTCCATTTGCCATTCCTCTGTTAGTCGTGGTAAGCTTGGTACAAACTATGGTACCGGAGGCCAAATGACCCATTTGAAAAAAAAACACGCAATCAAGTGGAAGGACCACCTACATAGCATAAAAGCAGGAACCATTAATGTAGGTGGGGAAGTAGTAGAAGGTCCACTCATGGTCGAACAGGAAGAAGAGGGAGACATTCTATCTGGTAGTGGTACACAAAGTACCCCTGTCCCCAGCACTGCAGTGGTAGAGCCCACATCCTCCACATCAGCAACATCTCAGTGGCACCAGAGTAAGAGTAACCCGGAGACACCAAGGAGTACGGGAGCAGTTCCTCCGGCGCAAAAGGCGAAACCAACCCCTCCAATAATCATGCCCTCCTTACCTCAGACTAAGGTACAAAACCCCACTACAACCGCTACCCAACAATCATTACACCCCCTTCCTCAGGATAACACTAAAGATAATAAGGATAACAAACAAGCCCCCAATGACTCGCAGTTTCAAACTCCATCAGTAATCAAGTCATTTGGGAATGCCAGAAAACCTAGAGTGGTTCATTTGCCCCCGGAGGCCAGCCCCTACACAGTAATTTTAGTAGGGGTACCAGAGCTGAAAACCACCTCCAGAGAGACAGTAGCCTCTCTGAAGAACAAGGTGATCAGCTGGCTTTCCATGTATAGACCTCTACCACGAGGCATAACCGGCGATGTACTGATGGTTAGAAGGGTCCCATGGGTAGGCAACTCTAAGAAAACCATCCAGGGGGACTGTGTGATGATAAATTTCAGAGATCCTGGGGCGGTCACCTGTATTTGCGGATGGTACCCAGATGACCAAGAAACCACTATTAAGTCATTACCCCTCTCCTTCTTTTATCCATCATTGATCTATGAAGGGGATCCAGAGAGATGGAGTATTCCTATTGAGAGGGCGGACGAGTGGGATCACACCGGGATAATAAACCCTAATTACCACAGAACTCAACAATATGTGTTCCCCATACCAATCTGGGAGGAGGAGGGATGGGAGACGTATTGTGGGAGGGGTGGTGGTCGGGGGGAAAGAAATAGAAGGGAATATCGCCCCAGATTCCAACACCCAACATACTTCCCAACATTTAATAGATACAGTGCGCTAGAAATGGTTGATTGACAGATGAGGCCACAAGGCAAGGAGTTTTTCCATTACCAAAGACAAGGCTTAGATAGATCCAACACATCCAGCCCCACACAACAGACAATAGTAAAGACAGGTCAGAAAAGAGAAATGACCAATATAAGTGACCTTAAAGTGTTCACTAATGATCACCTCGATAGCCATAGGGAAAAAAGAGAACCCAGAACAGACGAGAATATACCACTAAACTCTTCGCCAATGACAAACGATCACACCCCCCCTCTATTACTATCAGGAAACAGACTTTTTAAATGATTTACCATCAGGGACTCCTATTGTCGTGGGTGGGGATTTTAAATCACATTTCGAGCCTCTTGTAGGTCTCTTAGATGGCTCTTCACTAGAAGAGGATGAAAGATGGTTAGTTCCCCCAACGGTAGCTCCTCAGCCTAGAGCATGGACCGCACTTGCATTACAGATTACTGCCCTAACCCTTAAACACGGATTCAGGGCGTGCAATGGTCGTACTAAATCTGACAACCCCAGCAAACATACCTTCAACAAATTGGGAAGGGAGTCAAGAATAGATTATGTTTTAGTCCAACTGTCTTCATGGCACAATATAGTTGATTTTAAAGTGCTAACAAGAATTGATAGTGATCATAACGCCCTGGAATTGGACTATGTGAATCCTGGAAAGGAGGGGAGGGACTATGTACTTGGGGCGTTGAACCCCAACCCATGCTTACGCCTACAGAATAATAGAAAGAGAATCAGATGGGAAAAACTGGCCACCAATAGGGAAAAACTATCATCCCTCTATATAAGAGTAATTCCAATACTAGAAAAAGTTGGATGTCTTAATTGGGAATCACCCACTCGGGAAAAACGCACAATATTGTGCTCCCTACATGAGGAATTAACTAGGAATTTGGCTACAGTTCTCTTTTCTAAGACCCACAACAGAGGAGTTGGCCACCACCGCTCCACATGGTACAATGCAAGCTGTCGCAAGTCAAAGGGGGACCTTCTCTCTGCTATCAAAGAGGGTAAAAGTAGACCAGAGATACAGTCCAGAAGAGGGGCATACAAGAAAATGGTCAATAGTGCCAAAATGGAATGGGATCAGAACAAATGGGAGGAACTTACCACCTTCCTAGCTTCAAAGGACTCCCGGAAATTCTGGCGCATAGTAAACAGAGGGTGTGAAGATCTAGCTCCAGCAATTGAACCAAATATTGCCCCAAGCGTCTGGCAAGAACATTTTCAGTCACTCTATAGAGAGGAAAACGGTGCCAGATGCTATGATACTCCTCCAGTTCCAAATCAACCTAGAGTGGAACTTTTCACAGAAAAGGAGGTTAGAGCAGTGATCACAGGCTTACCATCGGGCAAAGACCCAGGTTTGGATGGTCTTCCTGGTGACCTGTTTAAACAGGAGCCTGATGTATGGACCCCCTATCTATTGGTACTGTTTGATGCTGTTTTGAGGGGCATGGATGTGCCTTCCACTTGGCTGGGAGCGGAGGTGGTCCCCATATTCAAAAAGGGCTCCCCTCTCCTCCCAGCCAACTACAGGCCCATCAGCCTCATAGACGTCACCCAGAAACTCTTCGGGAGGCTCATATTAGAGTGGCTCCAGACTTGGCTTGAGGACCATGCCATCTTGTGCCCATATCAGGCAGGTTTTAGAACAGGGATATCAACTACTGATATCAACTACTGACCTAATATTTCGTCTCAACCTCATTTACTGGAAGACAGCATTAGTCAAGAGGAGCAGCTTGTACACTGTGTTTGTGGACTTGAGAGCTGCCTTCGACTTAGTCCCCAGATTAAAACTATGGAGAGTCCTGGCAGAAATGGGTGTTCCGGCAGAAATCTTATCCATCTTAATTAAATCCACCAGAATAACTTTGCACGTGTCAGGTATGGAAGGAATGGGGACCTTACAGATAGATTCCCCGTTGACAGAGGGGTTAGACAGGGTTGTGTGCTTGCACCGACCCTGTTCTGCCCCTTTGTGAACGGGGTGATTGCTCACCTGGCCACGATCCCAGACATCGATGCCCCAAAGTTGGATGGCAGCAGGGTGCCCGCCATCATGTTTGCGGACGACACCCTGCTGCTATCCAAATCTCCCATGGGAATTCAAAGGGTATTGGACGGATTTATTGATTTCTGCACTGAAAGGGGACTTGAGATAAACGCACAAAAAACAAAATACATGGTCTTAAATCCCATTCAATCAACTCGCCCGAATCCCCTGCTCGGCTCGGTCCGCCTAGAGAGGGTCAACACCTTTGAGTACTTGGGGGTTACCATAAATGAAAAAATGACCTGGGACACTCATATGACCAAATCTAATTTGATGCAGATAGTGGGAGGCATATCAAGGATGGTAAAGAATTCCACATACCGTCCATTGAGTCCAATCATACAAATTAATAAAGCACAGTCAGTTACATATGGGGCCGAACTCTGGGGCCATACCACCGCTCAGAAATTGTTGCTTACTGAAAACAAATTCATCAGGCAGTTGGTAGCTCTTCCACCAAGCACGCCCCTGATCCCCCTGAGATTGGATTTGAACATCAGGCCAATCAAGGACGAATTGGGACTCAAGCCATTAACATTTTGGCGAAGACTATGGAGTAGCATTGATCTTATTAAATATAGGTCAGAGCTCCGGGAGCTCTTAAATACACCAAAAGCTAACTCCATCCCTTGGTTATCCTATATAAAAAAAATCATTTGAGACACTTAGTTTACCAGAGCTATGGACTGACCCGGAGAATGCATGTACCAGGATTACACGGAAAGAACTTTCAAAAGTTTACTACAATCTAAAATTGACTGTTGCCGTTAATAATACGCGGGTGGGATCTTTGATCAATTTATTCACTCAAAACAAAGACCTTTACTTCTTTGAGTACGTTTTGGACGGAATGAATCCACCGCTTGCAAGGAAACTCTTCTTGCAGTGGAGGTACGGAACCCTCCCGCTAAGGTCATTCACGAGCTCATGGTCCTCGTCCCCGACTACTGAGCAATGCCTGGGTTGTGACTATCATCGAGAAAATGACATGTGGTATTCTTTCGCCAATCCTGTCGGAAAATTAGGAAATATTGGCTCATTCCCCTCCTCAAAAACATGGGCTTTAGAAAATTTCTACCTGCATATAGAATTTTGAAGTCTGACTCCTCCCCACAAATTGTTTTTGCAATGGCAAAATTTCTAACGGCAATGTGGCACGTACGTTCTCGCATTACTAAGCTGAACGAGGTCTCTTAATCATGTGTAACTAAATTTTTTTTTTTAATTCATTTAGCTAAGACCAATTTTTAATTCTCATTGTGTATTGTAAATATTTTGCTGTTTATATTGAGTGTTTATCTTTTATGATCTAATTGGTCGAAATAAAGATTTAAAGAAGGAAATTCAACACACAACCTCCAGTTCATCCGGCATTGGAAGTGGCACCTCTAGCAGGAGACAAAAGTTAAGCTCCCCAGTGTGGGACTTCTTTACAGTTAGCGCAAATGAGGACAACATTGCTATATGCTCCATTTGTCATTCCTCTGTTAGGCGTGGTAAGCTTGGTACAAACTATGGTACCGGAGGCCAAATGACCCATTTGAAAAAACACCACGCAATCAAGTGGGCAATAGTAGATGTTCAACCAGAGCCACCGCCCGCAATAGTAGTTGTTCAACAACCACCCCCCACAATAGTAGATGTTCAACGAAAACAACAACCACAACCACTGCCTGCAATAGTAGTTGTTCAACAAACACCACCTGCAATAGTAGTTGTTGTTCCTCCCGAAGTCGGGGCAGTTCAGGAAATTGAGCCTGATGCAGAACAAGAAGAAGAGGAAGCACCTCATGCAGGAGATCTATTGTTTTCCAAATCCCCACCAAGGAAAAGGAGGGTTCGTCCATCGAGTTCTTCGGCAAGCATCCCTTCTGATGATCTTGATCTCAATTGGGAGCCACAACAATCTGAGCATGAGAGAGAGAGACATCCCAGGAAGACCAGGCTACAGAAAAGGAAGGTTCCAGGAAGCCTTACACTTTTGGAGTGCGATGTTGAACAGCCGGATAATGATGGTGATGACGAGTCAGACCCAGTCATCACAAGCATTACTCCTGGGCCTGAGGGCATGGAGACCAACATTTTTACCCTATCGAGAATGGCTGCGACTAGTAGGGATGTAGCACGCATACCTCCAACACAAGCCACACCAAAACTACCTCCAGCTTCCATTTTTACATTTGCACGGGCCGGCAGCGTCCTACATCCAGCGCAAGTTCCACCTCAGCAGAAGTAGGTAGTGGTACTACTGCGCAGCCACATAGTGAAATTCAACACACAACCTCCAGTTAATCTGGCATTGGAAGTGGCACCTCTAGCAGGAGACAAAAGTTAAGCTCCCCAGTGTGGGACTTCTTTACAGTTAGCGCAAATGAGGACAACATTGCTATATGCTCCATTTGTCATTCCTCTGTTAGTCGTGGTAAGCTTGGTACAAACTATGGTACCGGAGGCCAAATGACCCATTTGAAAAAAAAACACGCAATCAAGTGGGAGGACCACCTATGTAGCATAAAAGCAGGAACCATTAATGTAGGTGGGGAAGTAGTAGAAGGTCCACTCATGGTCGACCAGGAAGAAGAGGGAGACATTCTATCTGGTAGTGGTACACAAAGTACCCCGGTCCCCAGCACTGCAGTGGTAGAGCCCACATCCTCCGCATCAGCAACATCTCAGTGGCACCAGAGTAAGAGTAACCGGGAGACACCAAGGAGTACCGGTGCGAAGTCTGCGGCACGAAGTACTGCATCGAGCAAAACTGAAAGAAATACCAAGCAGCGTACCATTCTTATCATGTTTAGGCAGGAGGGAAAGTACGAGCGCAACCACCCAATAGCACGTTTGTACAATGCTAAGCTTGCTAAAATGTTAGCACTGGACCTTCTCCCTTTTTCTTTTGTTGAAGGGGTGGGTTTCCTGGAATTTGTGACAACCATCTGCCCAAAATGGAATGTTCCTAGCCGCTACTATTTTGCCAGAGTTGCTGTTCCAGCACTACACCACGACGTGATGGAATTGCTTGGAAAAGCCTTGCAGCAGAGTGCTGTTCATAGTATCCATCTGACAACAGACATGTGGACCAGTTGCCAAGCCACTGATTACCTGTGCATCACTGCACACTGGATCTCTTTTTCAGGTGTTAGAGACAAGGTATCTGCAGGCATTGACACTGTTGAGATTTTTAATGATACTCGCAGACATGCAACTGTAGCCATATTTGCTATGGAGAAATCGCATACTGCTGCAAACATTTTGGCTGAGTTTAACAGCAAGGTCTTTGAATGGCTGCGACTAAGAGGCCTTAACATTGGTTTTGTTGCCACCGACAATGGCAGTAATGTAGTTAAGGCCATGCAAGATGGTCGCTATTTCAGGGTCCCGTGTTTGGCACACTGCATTAACATTGTTGTTCAAGACTTTCTTAAAAATGAAAGCAAAGTCAGCAACTTACTGACCATTTGCAGAAGAATCTGCACGCATTTCAACCATCCTTTTAAAGCCCGTAAGCAGCTACGGGTCATTCAACGTGAGTATAAAATGCCAGTCAAAACACTCATCCAGGAGGTCCCAACACGTTGGAACTCTACTTATTACATGCTTGATCGGCTGTTTGAGCAGTACATACCACTTAATGCTTATGTCATGACAAGAAGATCAGGGGATCCTACTATTATTAAAGCCATGACCGTTAAGACGTGGCAATGGGACCTCATTAAATGCCTGACAGAGATGCTACTTCCTTTTGAGGTCTTCACACGTGCAGTCAGCAGGGAGGACTGTACTATGGGCCAAGCTATCCCATTGTTGTACATGCTAGAGCAAGAGCTGAAGGAGGTGTCTGAAACATACGAAGGTGTTGAAGGAAAACTTGAAGCGTGTTATTTGGCGAAGGCCTTAGCCGGCCGCTTATCTGAGAATACAAGGATTCAAAATAAGATTGTGTCACATCAACATTACATTACTGCCACAATTTTGGATCCACGGTACAAATTATTTGTGAACAGTAATGCAGTAATTCCTTTTTCAGAAGGGGATGTTGCCAAGTACAAAACTGTAATAGCCGAGGAAGCCACTGATTTAGAAAATGAATGGCTCTCAATTAGAGGCCTGCCAGTGCCAGCCCAGGACAGTGCAAGTACTACTGAGCATCCTACAGAGTCAAGTTCTTCTTCACAGCATGAGAGCAGTGCGTTTGCTTCCCAGCAGTCACCAACACTACCAATACCAACAACAGCACCAACAGGATCTGATTCATCAGACACAACCAAAAAATAGCTGCTTGGTTTCTACAGAAAGGGATGGGTAAGTCCGTTGCTGTTGCAAAGCCAAAAGAGGACAAGCAAACCGGAGCACCACTGAACATTGAGCGGATGGTCCAGGCCTATCTGGATGACACAACAGAGGTGTTCATGGAGCAAAGCCCATTGGTGTATTGGTATAGGAAAAGAAGCCAATGGCCAGTACTCAGCAGGCTGGCGATAAAGTATCTGGCTTGCCCTGTTGCAAGTGTCTCTTCTGAGCATGTTTTCAGTGCTGCTGGTGCCATTGTAACTGTGAAAAGGACCAGTCTCTCGCCCAAAAGTGTGGAGAGGTTAACCATGATCAAAATGAATCAGCACTTCACACCACCAGACTACAAAATACGTGAATCACAGCTGGAAGAGGAGAGCGAGTCTGAAGACATAACTAGTGGGTTACATGACCTACTTCTGTCAGAAGAACCACCAGGGTTTGAGGACGAGCTCCTCTTCCCTGACAACTAGGCTTTTAAATTGTTACATTCTCCCTTCCTTTATTTGTGTGTATATCTGTCTTTCTGGTTCAAACTTCAAAATCAACACCATCCTTTCTCTTACTTTTAATTACCTATTGGAGTTGCACATCTGTGCATTTAACTGTACACTCCACTCCTCAGAGTTCTGCTCCATCTTCCTGACTCACCCTAAATACATTTCCATCTTGCCATACATTGGATGGAGATGGAGAATAGTACAATAATGTAGCCTATAACAGTCCCTCCATAACAAGTGAAACGTACGTGACTATAGCCATCTTCTGTTTTGTTTCCAATCTGAAACTCATCACTGTCTTAAGGCTACCACCTCTGTCTGCAGGCATACACAACTCTTCACTGTCAGAACTTGAGCAGGGCTCCAAATTAAAGTAAACTCGTCATCACTTTCAGAAGGCTCTGCTGCATCTGTGATCTGACAGCCACAGGGGACCACGCCAGACTTACCTGAGAGCAGCGAGGGGGTCCACGAACGCCGTTTCCACCGCCAGAGAGTCAAACAAGGCATTTCATCGCGCCGCCGCCCCGGGACCACAGTTCCCGGAAGCCTCAGCGGCGGCGCGCACCAGTGACCTCACACCAGCGCCCGGAGGCGCTTAAATCCGCGCAGAGGTCGGCGGAGCTTGGGGACCACGCCAGACTTACCTGAGAGCAGCGAGGGGGTCCACGAACGCCGTTTCCACCGCCAGAGAGTCAAACAAGGCATTTCATCGCGCCGCCGCCCCGGGACCACAGTTCCCGGAAGCCTCAGCGGCGGCGCGCACCAGTGACCTCACACCAGCGCCCGGAGGCGCTTAAATCCGCGCAGAGGTCGGCGGAGCTTGGGGACCACGCCAGACTTACCTGAGAGCAGCGAGGGGGTCCACGAACGCCGTTTCCACAGCCAGAGAGTCAAACAAGGCATTTCATCGCGCCGCCGCCCCGGGACCACAGTTCCCGGAAGCCTCAGCGGCGGCGCGCACCAGTGACCTCACACCAGCGCCCGGAGGCGCTTAAATCCGCGCAGAGGTCCGCTCCGCGGGACGCGAGCGGGACGCCCGGGCAAAGGGCGGGCCCTCTACGGCCCTCATCGGCAGGAAGAGGCAGGGGCAGGGCCTGACCCCCTGTTTCACCAGAGACGCGTCCACAAGTAAGATCTAGTTGCTCCGTTGTTTACCGTGTTACATATATGGCAACTAAAAAGAAACCTGCTGTTGTGCCCGCTAATACCATGGATAACTATGTTGTGCAAACTGTAAAGAAAATAAACGAACAAAGGAGGGAATCACTTGGGATAAGCCAGTCACCAGATTTGCGCAGGTTAAGCCCTACCTTACCTATGTCAGCAGAGGATAGTCCTTTTGTGATGGTGGACACAAGGGTTTCAACTAATGTTTCACCAATGATTGAGTCTGACAGTCAGCCACTGATCACGTTAGTATCCCCTGTTATTTTGGATGTAGACTTTGATAGCGTTATTGATTCAGACCCAGACACTGTTACTGGTCCTGTGGAGAGCGATTTACCTCTAATAGAGCACACACCTCGACCTGTGCGTGCCTGTGTGAAGAATCAGCGGAAACAGGGTGGTCAAAGACCAAGAGTGAAAAGGAAAAGAACATTATCTCCAGGTTCCTCGAGAGCTCCCCTAAAGGCAGTAGGGGACGGGACTGTAAGAAATAAAGGAGAGGATAAATTGTTTGCTAAACTGCTTGAGGTTGTAGAGGGTAAACTTATCGAAATTGTAAAACCTCTGATCTCTAAAATAGATAAACTCCAGGCGGAAGTAAAAAGACTTGGAGGTATGCAAACTAAGCTGACGGAGGAAATAGGTAGTCTCAATACTTCACTATCAACAAGAAATATTATAGAAGGGGTTGATCATGCCGGAGAAGGGATACCTGGTGTGTTGACTGATCCAGCCCATACGTCGGCCCCCAAAGTTAATCATAATATTACAACAGTAGAAGGGTGCCCGTTGATAGTTAATATCCCACAAGCACAAGTCCACGGTACTGACCCTCTGCAATTTATTGAGGAAGCTTCACCTGTTGTATTAGTGTTAGCTAATGTACCCCAGTTGGACGACGGTATCATCGAGTCAGCCAGCTCTCTGAGTAGTAAGGCCCTTCACTGGCTCTCTGGTAATATGAGGTTAGCGCCTGGTGGGTTACAGCAACTGGCGCATGATATCAAAGCAGTTAAACGTATTCCCTGGATAGGGAATCGCCCCAAAAGATTTAAAGGGGATTGCGTGGCGATAACATTTGCACATCCCAATATACTTCCTAATGTTTTAACACATATTTTTCCACCTCAGCGTAGAAGAGGTACGGTGGTTCCCCTAACACTAAAATTTTTCCATGGGGAACAGCAAAACGTAACCCTACCAAAAACGCCAGCATTAGGATGGGATAACAATTTGATTAACAACCTGAATTTGCATAACCGCTGGGCATCCCCCCTAGTCCCAAGTCTGCTATTGTACAATAGATTTGATGCCCTGTCTGGTCTTAACAACTGCGATTGACAAGAGGTCAGACATGAGTCTGTCGCAGTGGTTGCAGGAGTAGATTTACATCAGCCCTTAATTACAACTGGTAGTATACTGCCTAAGTCTGTGGGTACATCCTGCAATACCCTAGTGGGGGCGTCAACAACTTGCCTTATTGCCAGTTGGAATATAGCAGGACTAGTTTCTAAATTAAATGTACTAGGGTGGCTAGAACTAATTAGAACATTTGATATCTTATGTTTGCAAGAGACCTGGTGTTTAAATTTTAAGGGCCTCGATGGTTTTGTAGCCTATGAGTTACCAGCAGTGGCAACTACCTCAGGGAGGGCCAAAGGTGGTTTGCTAACTCTGATTTCTGTGAAAATGCGAATCCGGGTGAAGGAACATATTACTGTGGGCAATAATTCCCAACTGCTATGGTTAGCGGATGAGGCAGGCAAAAACATTCTGTTGATTAATATGTACAATAATGTTTTTGATGCCAGTAGATATACGGTTATTTTAGAACTTGATGTCGCAATCAAACAATTGATGAAAGCCTCCAATACGGTTTTCGAATACATATATGTTGGAGATTTTAATATTTCTGTTTGCCCTCTCTCTAATCAAAGGTTGTGTGGTACTTTGAATCGTGTTGGAGAGCCAGCTACGCACTTCCAACACAATACATATGGAGAAACTTTGAACTCTTTCCTACTCGCCTATGATCTAGAGATTTTAGAGATTGAACAGGACGGGAAGGGTGATAGTTTGCCAACCTTTGTGGGGCGAGGGGCGAACACTGCGATTGATTTTATTTGCATGTCTTCCGAATTAGCTGATTTTAGTTCTGTTGTCAAGGTTGTAGATCATATGGTTAGTGACCACAACTGTCTTGTTATTGAAACTAGGTTTTGGGAAGCTTGCATAATTCCAGATAGTAGTGCTATTTTAAACATTGAAGTACATAGGCCGAATGGATTTAGAATAAGGTGGGCAGGGGATAAGGCTGAAGTAACTTCAAATTGCATTATCTCCTGTTGTTTAAATGATATCACTTCTATTATTGATGAGAAATCAAATATGAAGGCCTGTATTTCCCACTTTACAAAAATCAATGTTTTTATTAGTAGTAAGTTTACTAGGTCTGCTGGAAATTTCAACTACAAAGCTAGGGGATGGTTTGACAACGCATGCACTGTGGCATTGAAGACATTAAAAAAAGCATTATCCACCAAACCTAGAGATAAAACAGTTGTAGTTAAGCTTAGATCTGACTATAATTTAGCTCTTAGGCAAAGGAAAGTTGAACTACGTGAGGAAGCTTGGGAGCGATTTGATCTAGCGGCTGTATCGAATAATTGTACGCTTTTTTGGGCAGCAGTAAATAGCCCTTTTTTAAGAGATGATAAACTTCCCATGTTAACCTCAAACATGGGTAAGGAATCATGGGTACAGCATTTTTCTGCCATTTTTAATCCCGATATGGTAACGTTGCCGATAAGTTGCTCTTGGCCAGTACTTAATTTAGATATCACCTTACAGGAGGTCCTAAGTAGTATCAGGGCTAGTAAGGGCGGTAAGGCCCAGGGACCCGATGGTGTACCAGTTGATGTATACAAATTTGCGCCCGAGACTTGGGGGCCAGTACTAGCCAAAGTTTTTAATGCTGCTGTTCGCTATACTATTCCGTGTACCTGGTCCGAATCTATAATAGTTCCAATTCATAAAAAAGGGGACCGAGGAAACGCCAAAAACTACCGGCCAATCTCGTTGTTGGATTCGTCGGTCAAGATCATGAGCCGTGTACTCCTCGTCCGATTGGAAGAATGGGCAGAGTCTAACAAAATAATGACAGACTGCCAATATGGGTTCAGGAAAGGGAGGGGTTGCATTGAACAATGCTTAAATCTTGAGCTACTGATCGGGAAATACACCCGTGCAAAAAAGGGTTCACTTTACCTCTGTTTCGCTGATCTGAGCAGCGCTTTTGACCTGGTGGATCACGCCATACTATGGACTACCTTGCTAGAAATGGGAGCACCCAGGGAAATTATATATTTTCTGGCCCGTTTATACGAGAGGCTTAGCTCGAGTGTCCGGTATGGGCCTTCGGGCGAATGCACAGATAAATTTAAGGTCAGGAGAGGTATCAGACAAGGGTGTGTATTGGCACCCTTGCTCTTCACTCTGTTTATTAATGAAATAGACTCGATCTTACAGAGGGCGCCAGCTGACGCACCTAGAGTAAACACAAGTACCATCCCCGTGTTACTCTATGCGGATGACGCTGTGTTGCTCTCTAGGACTCCCCGGGGTCTACAGCTTTTGATAGATAAATTTGTGGCCTTCATTGAGAAAAGAAAGTTGGTCATTAATAAAAGCAAGACATTTGTGATGGAGTGCGGAGCTAGTAAGGTAAAAATTAAAAAGCCCTACAGGTATCTCATTGACGGCCAAGTGGTGCAGTCTGTGGAAAACTTCTGCTACCTGGGAGTTAACTTTTCCAAAAATGGCCACTGGGATGTCGAGCACAAGGTGGTGCGCGACAAAATGATCAGGAGTGCCAATGGAATATTTGCTTTTGCAAGTAAATTAGGTAGTAGAAGGCCTAAAGAAATGCTTAAGATTTTTGAAGCTAGGTGTCTCTCGGCTGCCCTCTACGGAGCAGGGGTTTGGGGGGTATCCAGGGTAGAATCCCTACAGGTAGAAGAGAATATGTTCCTGAAAAAATTGCTGTGTCTCCCGACCTCTACTGCTAATAGTTTGGTCCATAAAGAACTAGGAATACACCATATAAACGATCTATTACTGTTGAGACCTTTGATGTTGTGGCGTTCAGTCTGGATGAAAGACGAAACCTCATTTAATAGGGCCATCATTGAGGATTGTTTACGCCTAGACTATTTTCTTAAAATCCCATGGATCAAGTACACAATTGATTCTTTCTCTAGTGTATTTGGGCTTAACGTTACATTAGATCACTGTTCTGCCTCGGATCTCTCTAAGGAGAGTCTGAAATCAATTTTCTTAAATCATTGTGCAGAAAGACGAGCTACGGATGATCTTAAACTTTCCACTTGTATACGTTATAACCATTTGAATGAATTTGTGGGCCTACACCCTTACCTCATCCAGGTGACTAAAGGGCAACACCGGTTTGTTCTCACCAGGATGAGGATGGGTACGGTCCACCTATTGGTTGCATTCCCTGAGATTAAGAAGCGCCCTACTGGTCCATGTCGGTGCGACAATATTTCGGAACAAAGCACAGAGCACTTTCTACTTATATGTAACCTGTATAGCGAATGTCGTAATTTCTTTTTAAAACCTTTATTTATCAAATTTGGAGCAAGAACTGTTAAAGCGGCAATGAAATTACTTTTTAATTTGCATCACCCTGACATCTGTTTTTACACGGCTAGTTTTTTACTTAGGGCCATCAGCTATAGGAAAAGCATGATTTTTTAAACATATTTATCAAATTTCTTATTCCATCTTATTTATTGGAAAATTTTTAAGTGTGTCATTTGATGTTATATGTATCTTACTGTATTTGTAGCTGATTGCGATTGTCAAAGTGTATTTTCTTTTAATATGTATTGTATGTATGTACTTTTATGGACATGATTTACATGCTTCCGAATAAAGTTTTTGAATTGAATTGACAGCCACAGAGAAGAGCAAGACAGGTATATGAAATGAATGATGCCATACATTGCATTGGATGCTTGCTGACTCTGAGCAAATGTGCATGAAATAGAACTATACTAGTAGTTTAATATAATACCAAAGTACTTGTGTCTCAAGTGATGGTCAATGTTTCCATGTTGTTTAAAAATATGTATCCAATTGCACGCCTCCTACTGCAGGTGCAGTCTGGACTTAATCGTAGTCACTCACTATAGACTGAGTTGCTGTTGGTGGTCTGTTGGACAACACGTACACGTGCCACACCGGATGATGATGACCACCATACCATCTTTGCACGCTGTCAGTCAGTTTGATCTGAGATGATTGATGGAATACGTTCAGGAAGTGGAATACAAGGTAAACACAACTAATCAACAAGAACCACAGCAGACCTAGGCTACATGTGTGTGCAGTGGTGGAATAGAATAGTGGTATGATTGACTGATAATGGCGCATTGATTTAATCACTTGATTTGGAAAATGCTAGGTTGCTGTATATGCCTTTTGTCTGGAACTGTGAAAAATTTAGGTAAATGGAGTTTGGGCCACAGACTCACGGCCCGGTGTTGTGGTGTGGTCCTGTAACTGTTCTGTGCTGGCTCCTATCTTGTTGTTCATTTCAATGACTGCTGTGCAACTAGAAGAGTAGAGTTAAACAATTTTTCCAAGTCGCCTCAGTCTGAAAGTCTTCTCGCTCACGAGTCTTGTCTTTTTTGCACTACACCGTAATTGATTTTTATGTTTTCATTCAGTTAACTTATATTGTAATACCTCATTTCTTTTTCCATCAACACTTACAGGCCGGCCTTTTACCCAGTGCTATTATACTTGGAGCAACAACTCACACTTACCTTACCAATCCTCCTCATCATCCAGCCAGAGGCGCCCAAGAATGATATTCAGTCACAGTGTCCATGGAAGGGAGGACAAAGATGAATGACGAGATACAACTACACATTTGGACCTGGATAATACAGTAACTTTAGTATCATTTTCGTAATTTTTTTATTCCTTTTTCCTCTTCATTTATTTTACGTTTGTGTTTGGTAATTGATTGTTCACTTAATCTATTTCTTAATTTTCTTTGCTAGCTTTCAGCCCGCTACAGCAGGCATTACGGTTTCTTAGAGGGCATACAGCCTAGGCAAAATTCATATTCATATCATATATAAGAAATACTTCCTTTGAATTGTGTAGTAGTAGTTAAGTACCACTCATTGTATATTATTAACCATCAAGTTATAACTTATCTTCATCATGCATGCATTTCCTTTTTCTTACTTAACTTTAGATTTATTGGATAGTAGTGGATCATCAATCATCGTCTTCATTGTTTTGCTTTTGTTGTCTCCATGCGTACTGTTTTTCTTTGTCAAACCTTTCCCCAAAACCCCGTTCCCATCCATTCATCAAACCCTAACCCTCTTCCCCCGGGTTGTGTGGTTTTATATTGAGGTATGATGTTACTACATTAAATCTACACCAACAATTGATCACACGCTTGCTGGGGCAGATGTGGTGAAAGCAACACTAATCAAATCAAATGTCAACGAGGCAGGGTGAGGATCTTCTTCTGCTTGCCCACCCAAGCTCACTGTATGTACTAGTGTACAGGGCAATTAATTTCCCAAAGGGACCCAACGAATAAATCTAAATAATTGGTGGCATTGTTTGAATTTAATTTTACAGCATTTAGGTTTACGAATTAGGATTGTGTTTTAGTGACTCCTTCAACACAACTACAGTTATCTTTTTATACTTGGCAGTCCTTGACACCATTGATTTCTTTGAGTTTAGCAGTTGCAATATAGTTTTTATTTTTTTGTCAGTCTTATGTACTGTACTTTTCTACTTCTCCTACATTCCCTCCCAGGCAAATTACTGTCTCTTTATTTTTGTTTGCCAATGCAAGTGCCTTGGCAGTTCTTGACACCATTGATTTCTTTGAGTTTAGCAGTTGCAATATAGTTGCAATATAGTTTTTATTTTTTTGTCAGTCTTATGTACTGTACTTTTCTACTTCTCCCACATTCCCTCCCAGGCAAATTACTGTCTCTTTATTTTTGTTTGCCAATGCAAGTGCCAGTGTCTAGTCTACTACTACCATCACACAACCACGGCATACTCTCCGTTGTCTTGGGAAACCATGCAGCCCTTGCGGTGTCGAAATTAATCATCATCAATCACAGGTAAGAAGAGACGTTTGCTGGGAGGTATAATGGAGGAGAGACTGGTAGTACTAATAGGACAAATATAACTCAGTGAGGGTTACCGCATCTATCTGTTTGCATGTTACACGTGTGGTCAATTAATAAATTATTTAAATCAAATACTGGCCGCTGCCCTGCATCTAGAGTAAACCTTGTGACGTACAACACTAACCCCACCACAAAACAACATCATATGTTTACGTTGAAAATAAATAACATTTATTCATGTACATAAAAAAAATCCTCCTAGTCCTATCCCACCCCATCCCCACCCTAACCCCAACCAATGTCCAAGTCCAAAGAATGTCCCACAAAATTAACTCCAACACCCAATTCCCACCCACCAACAAAAGTATTAAAAATGGGGCAAATGAACAGGGTCCATTACAATCGGCGGGCTTTGAGGTGTTTGTCCACTATTATTTTGACACGCTCCTCTAATTGGTCCTCCAGCTTTGCCACCCGGAGGAGAAGTTGTTGCCGAAATGCACAGCACCTACATTTGCATCCATGATGTGGGGGGGCGGCAGATATTGTGAAATGCCGGCGGTGAGCGGCTGCCTGACCACGGCGCCGTACTCCTGCAAGTGGGGCCTGACTGGGGCCTGGGGCATTGGAAGAGGCAGCAGCTGCTGCCGCCGCCTCTTCCTCCTCCTCCTCGGCCTCAGCCACCAGCCGGCGGTACTCATCCACAATGGCCTGCAGTTTCCTTTGCCGGGCCCTGGTTGCCAACTCCTTCCGTGATGGTTTTTGGGAAGGAGTATGAGTATCTATAAAAAAAGAAACAGAATTGTAACTGAAACTCTTCAAAATTAATTCAACACATAGTGGCATAGTAGCACTAGCAAGCGCAGTACATACAATTGGTGGCAACTTTTAGTATCTATCTAATCTATCCTCCTGCTTCCCCTGCCTGTAACATTTGTTGAAGTTTTTTTCCGGCATTATACTTGCCCTAGTACTATGGGTGGACTTCAGTACACAGAAGAACACCACTCTTTTTTGTATCTCCTTTTATATTTTCAAAGTAAGACTCTGCTTTAAGTGACAGTCTCCACCTATGATGAATACAATACATCCAGGGGGCATGCATCCATTAAAAGTAAATGTCTATCATTCTTTATTATAGCCTTAGCTCGTTTTACTTTCACCAAAAACCACCCATGCGTCCACTCCTTCCTTGCCTTAGGTTTGATTGACACAAACTCCGCTCATGATTCTTGCTATCCACTATATCCATGCACCCATATTGTTTTGCCCAACCAGGCATGCATCTTCTTTCACCTTCCAGTTCTACCCATCCTTCAACAACCCATGCATTAACCTTCCAAAGTATCCTTCTATGGTAGTCTTATTACATCTCTTTCGTCCTTCCTCCTTCCACTCTAGTTCACTTCTTTCCCTTTTTATTCAACACATCCCTCAAGGTCATCTGATCTGACTTTTAGTCTTCTCCATAACTTTCACAGCTGAGTTGGAGTCTGATAGAAGAGGCCTTGTTTACTCAACTCACGCTGGTAATGCTGCAAAGGGTGTCTTCTTCAACCATTGAATATTGTCCAGTACAACTTCAAATTCATACTTTCTTAACCACTTCCATGCTAATGAGAAGGTCAGCTCGTCATGCAGTACACTGGAGCTGTGCTTATGACGAGCTGACCTTGTCATGAACAATGGGATATCTGGAGTACCAGCACCCAGCGGGAAAAGCCTTAGCAGCCAAGGTGTTAATAAGTCTCATAGCACAGTGAGGGAAATGTTCCCCTTCCACCTAGTAATGCAAATAAGTAATGAATATAACTTACCACCGCCCACCGCAGACATTTCCTCCCCACTGGTGCTCCTGCAGGTGCCGCAGCCACTGTCCCCTCCTAGATGGCATTAGCATCGCCGCTGGCCCCGTCGGCACTGGTGGTTGGTAGTGATTGTGCACCTATAGAAGCAAGAACACCTTTTTAGATGCCTGTACACCTCCCCCTATTTTACTAGTTGTACTTTTTTTTTTTACCAGGAAGGAAGATTGAAAAAACAGTTACGTACAACATAAATCGTTGTAACTAGTCAGAATTGCATACTACTGTACAGCAGTCATTAGACAGAGTTTAGTTTACATTTATTAGATGGTCCCTAGGGTCGTCTCATCTCTACTCCTACTCTAGTCTTTGGAAAGTTAGCCTGAGCCATGTAACCATTTTAGATCTGGGTCTACTGTTTTGCCCATGTTACCTCGCAGCTTGTTGCACAGTAAGAAAGACACCTTTGAGGCCACATGAGTGTTGCATACAACTAAAGAGGTTGACAAACAAGTATTGTTAGTCCCTTTTGCTTATCCATAATGTCACACTTTTTGGCATGACTGCTAAAAACTTGCATAGTTGTATTCACTGTCTAACGTGCAACATTTTTCTCATAGGCAGATGAGAAGATTGCCTTCTACGACCCAGAGATTTGCAGAGCTTACGAAAGATGCATGTGTAACCAGTATACGTTCAACGGTGAGGGGTCTCCCACAATTCCCACAGTTCTCTATCGTGCACTAGTTGTACAAAATGTATAGTATTTAATCTTCTTTATTTTGCATGGTGGAGCTGGATGTTTTTCATGGAACAACTTACAAGTTACAACAATACAAAGCTTGTTATTAAAAAAATAAAGTTTTTGAACTTGCACATAGACTCTGTGGTATATTTTGAGTGTCTGGGGTGTTGTGGACTTAAACGAGTGAGTGAGCAAAAGGGTGTTCTGTTCTGGGTTGTGTAATAAAATCGTTGGGTATATCTGACTATCTTCGTGTGGGGGGTCGGGAGTGGGACAAATGACTATGACTGAGACACTTAGGTAGGTAGATGGTCAGTGAATTGTGGGTTCTTCTGAGTTCTGTGACTGGGGTGTAAGTAAGGTCCAACCTCCCTATCACCAACATCCTATTTTCTTGTGCATAGTTCTGTATGTGGCTGTACAGAGAATAACCACAACAGTAGTAGTAGTATACTAACCTAACAAAAATTAGTAGGCAAACATCTGGTTGCACATTTTATTGGTGGGAATTGACAAAGACTAGAGATTACAGAGGACAACGCAAAAGACAGGAGTGGACCCAGTGGCTACAGCTATTCTATCACATCTTTATTCAAAAGAATACCTTAACTAAAGAGTGGCCATCAGGGCAAGCTTAGCTACAGACAGTCTAATAGTAGGTGCTCAGAGAGTCATAGGGCAGAGGCAGTTTGATGGACCTGAAAGTCAGGGATGGCATTGGATACCCAAAATTTGGAAAACAAATTGAAGACCAAAGAAGGTTTTGCTAACATTGAATTAGTAAGGAGGCTTCATAGGTTGGAAAAAATAAGGTGCGTTAAAAAGTTAGGGTAATATAATTGTTAATAATATAAGCACTGTAGGACTTACTGGGGCCAGCAGCAGGATCCTCGGTAGAGGAGCGCTCCTCTGGTGGTTGTCCCACCGACTCGGACCCTGTCTTCTTGCCCCTGGGTGGTGCTGATCATGTAAGAAAGAGAAACATTGAGTGCTGTGAAACAAATACATCATTCAAAAATCCTCTCAAACATTTTAGGAAACAACAATTGCAATAAAATTGACTTCGAAGTCTAAATGACTACTGGCTGACAGGATTCACAGACCGTCTACTTATAAAACACTAATCAAATGTTCCATAAACATTCTAATTGCAGAATATACTAACGAAGCCAGTACCACCTGACCTACACCACCTATTCCAGAATCCAGACGGGCGAATTGTTCAGTGTGTCGGCATTTCCATTTTATTTTTCCTCGCAAACATGCATAGATGAGATGGAGGACACATGCATAAATTTGTGCATACACGAAATTATTGGTTGCTTGCATCATATGAACTGCTACTGACTGACGTGACAATGCTATTGCTGCTAAGCCTACCACTCAGTAAACAAACTTCAAACCGGTTCTATGGAGGGTGGGATAAATAAGAACTAACTAAGCATTCAGTGACAGAGGAGGCGTCATGTAGACCGTTAAAAAATTATGAACTAATACTATCCATCCACCACTATTTCACTAAAGGACAATGTAAGGACTAGACTCTAGCAATAGCATTAACTAACTTCAGTTCTCTAAAATAAACTCTAACATCAATAATCACCAGCCTAAGCTAGTGCAAAGTTACAAACCAGTAAGAGAAGTGGCGAGCAGCACCTGTGTCATACAATAACAGAGGATTTTGAGACGGAATTGATCTGCAATGTAACTAAGTGCACCAGTAATCGTGTTACTTATTCATCCAAGAATTATACACAATACTTTTACTACTATATCTATATTAATATTACTAGCTACTCTCCAAGGCCCACGACCTCGACACCTAGCAGGTCCAACAGGTCCTGCTCCCTGTCCAGAATGTCTGCCCACCGGTTGGCCAGCTGCTGGTGGGTGCGCCGGATAAACGAGCGGCAGAAGACTGCCCGGCGTACCTTCGCCCACCTGCGGTGACGCTCCTCTGGAGCCTGCTGCCAAGGTCAAGGGGAGGTGGCGCTGGATGAAAAAAACCAGGGCGGCCACCTCCCCGAAAAGTTTCCGGGCCTGCACCCCTGCAGGTCGCATTCTGCTGCAAGGCAGCCGGCTCTTGGGCGCAGGCGCCTTGCCCTTCGAGCCGGTTCTGCTGCTGCCCTTTGCCATGGTTCTGGGGTGGAAGTGGAGGTGGAAAAGGAAAGTTAGCACAAAAGGAAAAAAATTTAGGGGGAAGAAGAAGGAGCTTAAATAAAGAAGTAAAATAAAACACTAGAAAAGTAAAAAAAAAAGGTGGAAAAGTAGAAATAAAATGCAAAATATAAACTTAGGGAAGGAGAGAGATAGATGATGAGTAAAACAAGTCAGAAAAACTGTGAAAATAAGTAAAGATTGCAAAGATAAAAGGTGGATAGAAAACTAGGCCCAGAACTATAGCATAGAGTGTGAAAAAACAAGATGGCCGAGCCCATCGCGACCACGTGGGTAAGTTCACGCGAACACGCACTTTGTCAGCGTGAACAAGTAGTTGTGTTCCCGAACATGACTTGCACAACGCGAACACGTTATGCGCGTACCAGAAGAGGAAATAGGAAGCGCGAGCGGGCGGGACTATTGCCAGGGTCTTGAGCAAAAAATCACTGTCGCGTTGGCCATCCCTGGACACGTGTTTCGAGGTTGTTACCTCTCGTCAGCAGGGAATAGGCATATATGTAGGGGTGCTGCGTAGGCTCATGCTTACTTCATGGACCATAATGCTTTGGGGACATACGCTGGTAGGACAAGCAGTGTGCAACCAATTGGACTTTCTTTTATATTCAGGCTCCCTGGAGCTGGTGGGGCTGATGAGCCCGGGTTACGCACCTGCGTGCTATGAGCGGTACCGGACCTGAGAACATTTTTTGTCAGCCTACGCAGCACCCCTACATATATGCCTATTCCCTGCTGACGAGAGGCAACAGCCTCGAAACACGTGTCCAGGGATGGCCAACACGACAGTGATTTTTTGCTCAAGATCCTGGCAGTGGCGCACCCGCTGATGCTTACTTCATGGACCATAATGCTTTGTGGCAACACGCTGGTAGGACAAGCAGTGTGCGACCAATTGGACTTTATTTTATATTCAGGCTCCCTGGAGCTGGTGGGGCTGACGAGCCCGGGTTACGCACCTGCGTGCCATGAGCGGTACCGGACCTGAGAACATTTTTTGGCAGCCTACGCAGCACCCCTACATATATGCCTATTCCCTGCTGACGAGAGGCAACAACCTCGAAACACGTGTCCAGGGATGGCCAACGCGACAGTGATTTTTTGCTCAAGACCCTGGCAGAGGCGCACCCGCTGATGCTTACTTCATGGACCATAATGCTTTGGGGCAACACGCTGGTAGCACAAGCAGTGTGTGACCAATTGGACTTTCATTTATATTCAGGCTCCCTGGAGCTGGTGGGGCTGATGAGCCAGGGTTACGCACCTACGTGCCATGAGCGGTACCGGACTTGAGAACATTTTTTGGCAGCCTACGCAGCACCCCTACATATATGCCTATTCCCTGCTGACGAGAGGCAACAACCTCGAAACACGTGTCCAGAGATGGCCAACGCGACTGTGAGTTTTTTGCTCAAGACCCTGGTAGAGGCGCACCCGCTGATGCTTACTTCATGGACCATAATGCTTTGGGGCAACACGCTGGTAGGACAAGCAGTGCGCGACCATTTGGACTTTCTTTTATATTCAGGCTCCCTGGAGCTGGTGGGGCTGACGAGCCCGGGTTAGGCACCTGTGTGCCATGAGCGGTACTGGACCTGAGAACATTTTTTGGCAGCCTACGCAGCACCCCTACATATATGCCTATTCCCTGCTGACGAGAGGCAACAACCTCGAAACACGTGTACAGGGATGGCCAACACAACAGTGATTTTTTGCTCAAGACCCTGGCAGAGGCGCACCCGCTGATGCTTACTTCATGGACCATAATGCTTTGGGGCAACACGCTGGTAGGACAAGCAGTGTGCGACCAATTGGACTTTCTTTTATATTCAGGCTCCCTGGAGCTGGTGGGGCTGACGAGCCTGGGTTACGCACCTGCGTGCCATGAGCGGTACCGGACCTGAGAAAATGTTTTGGCAGCCTACGCAGCACCCCTACATATATTCCTATTCCCTGCTGACGAGAGGCAACAACCTCGAAACACGTGTCCAGGGATGGCCAATGCGGCAGTGATTTTTTGCTCAAGACCCTGGCAAAGGCGCACCCGCTGATGCTTACTTCATGGACCATAATGCTTTGGAGCAACACGCTGGTAGGACAAGCAGTATGCGACCAATTGGACTTTCTTTTATATTCAGGCTCCCTGGAGCTGGTGGGGCTGACGAGCCTGGGTTACGCACCTGCGTGCCATGAGCGGTACCGGACCTGAGAACTTTTTTTGGCAGCCTACGCAGCACCAATACATATATGCTTATTCCCTGCTGACGAGAGGCAACAACCTCAAAACACGTGTCCAGGGATGGCCAATGCAACAGTGATTTTTTGCTCAAGACCCTGGCAGAGGCGCACCCGCTGATGCTTACTTCATGGACCATAATGCTTTGGGGCAACACGCTGGTAGGACAAGCAGTGTGCGACCAATTGGACTTTGTTTTATATTCAGGCTCCCTGGAGCTGGTGGGGCTGACGAGCCCGGGTTACGCACCTGCGTGCCATGAGCGGTAGCGGACCTGAGAACATTTTTTGGCAGCCTTCGCAGCACCCCTACATATATGCCTATTCCCTGCTGACGAGAGGCAACAACCTCGAAACACGTGTCCAGGGATGGCCAACGCAACAGTGATTTTTTGCTCAAGACCCTGGCAGAGGCGCACCCGCTGATGCTTACTTCATGGACCATAATGCTTTGGGGCAACACGCTGGTAGGACAAGCAGTGTGCGACCAATTGGACTTTCTTTTATATTCAGGCTCCCTGGAGCTGGTGGGGCTGACGAGCCCGGGTTACGCACCTGCGTGCCATGAGCGGTACCGGACCTGAGAACATTTTTGGCAGCCTACACAGCACCCCTACATATATGCCTATTCCCTGCTGACGAGAGGCAACAACCTCGAAACACGTGTCCAGGGATGGCCAACACGACAGTGATTTTTTGCTCAAGACCCAGGCAGAGGTGCACCCGCTGATGCTTACTTCATGGACCAAAATGCTTTGGGGCAACACGCTGGTAGGACAAGCAGTGTGCGACCAATTGGACTTTCTTTTATATTCAGGCTCCCTGGAGCTGGTGGGGCTGACGAGCCCGGGTTACGCACCTGCGTGCCATGAGCGGTACCGGACCTGAGAAAATTTTTTGGCAGCCTATGCAGCACCCCTACATATATGCCTATTCCCTGCTGACGAGAGGCAACAACCTCGAAACACGTGTCCAGGGATGGCCAACGGACAGTGATTTTTTGCTCAAGACCCTGGCAGAGGCGCACCCGCTGATGCTTACTTCATGGACCATAATGCTTTGGGGCAACAGGCTGGTAGGACAAGCAGTGTGCGACCAATTGGACTTTCTTTTATATTCAGGCTCCCTGGAGCTGGTGGGGCTGACGAGCCCGGGTTATGCACCTGCGTGCCATGAGCGGTACTGGACCGGAGAACATTTTTTGTCAGCCTACGCAGCACCCCTACATATCTGCCTATTCCCTGCTGATGAGAGGCAACAACCTCGCAACACGTGTCCAGGGATGGCCAACGCGACAGTGATTTTTTGCTCAAGACCCTGGCAGAGGCGCACCCGCTGATGCTTACTTCATGGACCATAATGCTTTGGGGCAACACGCTGGTAGGACAAGCAGTGTGCGACCAATTGGACTTTATTTTATATTCAGGCTCCCTGGAGCTGGTGGGCCTGACGAGCCCGGGTTACGCACGTGCGTGCCATGAGCCGTACCGGACCTGAGAACATTTTTTGGCAGCCTACGCAGCACCCCTACATATATGCCTATTCCCTGCTAACGAGAGGCAACAACCTCGAAACACGTGTCCAGGGATGGCCAATGTGACAGTGATTTTTTGCTCAAGACTCTGGCAGAGGCGCACCCGCTGATGGCTCCTTCATGGACCATAATGCTTTGGGGCAACACGCTGGTAGGACAAGCAGTGTGCGACCAATTGGACTTTCTTTTATATTCAGGCTCCCTGGAACCGGTGGGGCTGACGAGCCTAGGTTACGCACCTGCGTGCCATGAGCGGTACCGGACCTGAGAACATTTTTTGGTAGCCTACGCAGCACCCCTACATATATGCCTATTCCCTGCTGACGAGAGGCAACAACCTCGAAACACGTGTCCAGGGATGGCCAACGCGACAGTGATTTTTTGCTCAAGACCCTGGAAGAGGCGCACCCGCTGATGCTTACTTCATGGACCATAATGCTTTGGGGCAACACGCTGGTAGGACAAGCAGTGTGCGACCAATTGGACTTTCTTTTATATTCAGGCTCCCTGGAGCTGGTGGGGCTGACGAGCCCGGGTTACGCACCTGCGTGCCATGAGCGGTACCGGACCTGAGAACATTTTTTGCCAGCCTACGCAGCACCCCTACATATATGCCTATTCTCTGCTGACGAGAGGCAACAACCTCGAAACACGTGTCCAGGGATGGCCAACGCGACAGTGATTTTTTGCTCAATACCCTGGCAGAGGCGCACCCGCTGATGCTTACTTCATGGACCATAATGCTTTGGGGCAACACGCTGGTAGGACAAGCAGTGTGCGACCAATTGTACTTTCTTTTATATTCAGGCTCCCTGGAGCTGGTGGGGCTGACGAGCCCGGGTTACGCACCTGCGTGCCATGAGCGGTACCGGACCTGAGAACATTTTTTGGCAGCCTACGCAGCACCCCTACATATATGCCTATTCCCTGCTAACGAGAGGCAACAACCTCGAAACACGTGTCCAGGGATGGCCAACTCGACAGTGATTTTTTGCTCAAGACCCTGGCAGAGGCGCACCCGCTGTAGCTTACTTCATGGACCATAATGCTTTGGGGCAACACGCTGGTAGGACAAGCAGTGTGCGACCAATTGGACTTTCTTTTATATTCAGGCTCCCTGGAGCTGGTGGGGCTGACGAGCCCGGGTTATGCACCTGCGTGCCATGAGCGGTACTGGACCGGAGAACATTTTTTGTCAGCCTACGCAGCACCCCTACATATCTGCCTATTCCCTGCTGACGAGAGGCAACAACCTCGAAACACGTGTCCAGGGATGACCAACGCGACAGTGATTTTTTGGTCAAGACCCTGGCAGAGGCGCACCCACTGATGCTTACTTCATGGACCATAATGCTTTGGGGCAACACGCTGGTAGGACAAGCAGTGTGCGACCAATTGGACTTTATTTTATATTCAGGCTCCCTGGAGCTGGTGGGGCTGACGAGCCCGGGTTACGCACCAGCGTGCCATGAGCGGTACCGGACCTGACAACATTTTTTGGCACCCTACGCAGCACCCCTACATATATGCCTATTCCCTGCTAACGAGAGGCAACAACCTCGAAACACGTGTCCAAGGATGGCCAATGCGACAGTGATTTTTTGCTCAAGACCCTGGCAGAGGCGCACCCGCTGATGCTTACTTCATGGACCATAATGCTTTGGGGCAACACGCTGGTAGGACAAGCAGTGTGCGACCAATTGGACTTTCTTTTATATTCAGGCTCCCTGGAGCTGGTGGGGCTGACGAGCCCAGGTTACGCACCTGCGTGCCATGAGCGGTACCGGACCTGAGAACATTTTTTGCCAGCCTACGCAGCACCCCTACATATATGCCTATTCTCTGCTGACGAGAGGCAACAACCTCGAAACACGTGTCCAGGGATGGCCAACGCGACAGTGATTTTTTGCTCAATACCCTGGCAGAGGCGCACCCGCTGATGCTTACTTCATGGACCATAATGCTTTGGGGCAAAACGCTGGTAGGACAAGCAGTGTGCGACCAATTGGACTTTCTTTTATATTCAGGCTCCCTGGAGCTGGTGGGGCTGACGAGCCCGGGTTACGCACCTGCGTGCCATGAGCGGTACCGGACCTGAGAACATTTTTTGGCAGCCTACGCAGCACCCCTACATATATGCCTATTCCCTGCTAACGAGAGGCAACAACCTCGAAACACGTGTCCAGGGATGGCCAACGCAACAGTGATTTTTTGCTCAAGACCCTGGCAGAGGCGCACCCGCTGTAGCTTACTTCATGGACCATAATGCTTTGGGGCAACACGCTGGTAGGACAAGCAGTGTGCGACCAATTGGACTTTCTTTTATATTCAGGCTCCCTGGAGCTGGTGGGGCTGACGAGCCCGGGTTATGCACCTGCGTGCCATGAGCGGTACTGGACCGGAGAACATTTTTTGTCAGCCTACGCAGCACCCCTACATATCTGCCTATTCCCTGCTGACGAGAGGCAACAACCACGAAACACGTGTCCAGGGATGACCAACGCGACAGTGATTTTTTGCTCAAGACCCTGGCAGAGGCGCACCCGCTGATGCTTACTTCATGGACCATAATGCTTTGGGGCAACACGCTGGTAGGACAAGCAGTGTGCGACCAATTGGACTTTATTTTATATTCAGGCTCCCTGGAGCTGGTGGGGCTGACGAGCCCGGGTTACGCACCTGCGTGCCATGAGCGGTACCGGACCTAAGAACATTTTTTGGCAGCCTACGCAGCACCCCTACATATATGCCTATTCCCTGCTAACGAGAGGCAACAACCTCGAAACACGTGTCCAGGGATGGCCAATGCGACAGTGATTTTTTGCTCAAGACCCTGGCAGAGGCGCACCCGCTGATGCTTACTTCAAGGACCATAATGCTTTGGGGCAACACGCTGGTAGGACAAGCAGTGTGCGACCGATTGGACTTTCTTTTATATTCAGGATCCCTGGAGCTGGTGGGGCTGACGAGCCCAGGTTACGCACCTGCGTGCCATAAGCGGTACCGGACCTGAGAACATTTTTTGGCAGCCTACGCAGCACCCCTACATATATGCCTATTCCCTGCTGACGAGAGGCAACAACCTCGAAACACGTGTCCAGGGATGGCCAACGCGACAGTGATTTTTTGCTCAAGACTCTGGCAGAGGCGCACCCGCTGATGGTTACTTCATGGACCATAATGCTTTGAGGCAACACGCTGATAGGACAAGCAGTGTGCGACCAATTGGACTTTCTTTTATATTCAGCCTCCCTGGAACCGGTGGGGCTGATGAGCCCGGGTTACACACCTGCGTGCCATGAGCGGTACCGGAGCTGAGAACATTTTTTGGCAGCCTACGCAGCACCCCTACATATATGCCTATTCCCTGCTGACGAGAGGCAACAACCTCGAAACACGTGTCCAGGGATGGCCAACGCGACAGTGATTTTTTGCTCAAGACCCTGGCAGAGGCGCACCTGCTGATGCTTACTTCATGGACCATAATGCTTTGGGGCAACACGCTGGTAGGACAAGCAGTGTGCGACCAATTGGACTTTCTTTTATATTCAGGCTCCCTGGAGCTGGTGGGGCTGACGAGCCCGGGTTACGCACCTGCGTGCCATGAGCGGTACCGGACCTGAGAACATTTTTTGCCAGCCTACGCAGCACCCCTACATATATGCCTATTCCCTGCTGACGAGAGGCAACAACCTCGAAACACGTGTCCAGGGATGGCCAACGCGACAGTGATTTTTTGCTCAATACCCTGGCAGAGGCGCACCCGCTGATGGTTACTTCATGGACCATAATGCTTTGGGGCAACACGCTGGTAGGACAAGCAGTGTGCGACCAATTGGACTTTCTTTTATATTCAGGCGCCCTGGAGCTGGTGGGGCTGACGAGCCCGGGTTATGCACCTGCGTGCCATGAGCGGTACCGGACCTGAGAAATTTTTTTGGCAGCCTACGCAGCAACCCTACATATATGCCTATTCCCTGCTGACGAGAGGCAACAACCTCGAAACACGTGTCCAGGGATTGCCAACGCGACTGTGAGTTTTTTGCTCAAGACCCTGGCAGAGGCGCACCCGCTGATGCTTACTTCATGGACCATAATGCTTTGGGGCAACACGCTGGTAGGACAAGCAGTGTGCGACCAATTGGACTTTCTTTTATATTCAGGCTCCAGGCTCCCTGGAGCTGGTGGGGCTGACGAGCCCGGGTTACGCACCTGCGTGCCATGAGCGGTACCGGACCTGAGAAAATGTTTTGGCAGCCTACGCAGCACCCCTACATATATGCCTATTCACTGCTGACGAGAGGCAACAACCTCGAAACACGTGTCCAGGAATGGCCAACTCGACAGTGATTTTTTGCTCAAGATCCTGGCAGAGGCCCACCCGCTGATGCTTACTTCATGGACCATAATGCTTTGGGGCAACACGCTGGTAGGACAGTGTGCGACCAATTGGACTTTCATGTAATGAAAAGATGTTAATATTTCACTTCTGTTCTTTGGATTTTCGTCACAATAAAATACACTGAACATAATCTTCACAAAAGTTATTTACAAAAGTTTAAGCTATTGCTATTATAAATTACAATAACTTTTATTTAAGTATTAATTATTTAAAAAAATTTAAAGCCATTGTTATTCGTAATATCAATACATTTAAGTCAGGTAAATACAACACATATTGCATTACAAATGCTATAGGTGTCACATTTGCGAAAGTTATAACTATTGGCACTGTAAATGACAAAGCTATTAATGTCGCTATTTTCAAAAACAAAATATAAATAAAAAATGTGTCATTTACAATACCAATAGCTCAAACTTTCCTAATGCGAGACCTATTGCATTACAAAGGCTTGTTCAACTGGTAACTACTGGAAATGTTACCGCACAAGTGCCTCCTACTGATGCAAATTTGCTTGCAATTAGTGCACATGCCTGAACACTGATGCAACTTACGTGATCCAACAGCGCATGTTCAACTAGTCTAATGGATCTGGGGCTGACGTACACACTCCAATGCCTTTGAGTCAAGTTTGCGGTATATAAATCTTTTTTTTAAAAACAAAAAACGTTTTAATATACCTTCCAGGTTAAAGGGCCAACACATCCTTTAAATGGACAATGCTTGTCTTTGAGTGTCCTGAAGATATGCATGTAGTGAAATTTTGTTCACATCAACAAATTATGGCAATAGAAGTAAGCTTATACTCTGCCTCCCTCGGCTAACAAAGTGGGTAACTCAATTATCACACACAGCCTGAAATGGCCAATCATAATGGCTGCTTCAAGTCTGTGCCTGTGTTTACTTCTCCAGAAACGGGCTCTTCTGTTTTCTCAGCCACAAAGGACCATGTGAAAAAGTAACATTTAAAACAAGAAACACTGTGACAGGAGGTAATGAAAGATGACTGACACAGCCCAGATGAAAGAAAAGGACATGCCATGTAAACGACAGATTTGACCCCAGATGTGGAATGATGTCATGGAATAGATTTGACAAGCTGAGGTTCAGGAAACCTAATCTGCTCGATGCTTTGGGAGTTTTCATTGTTTCGCTTAGTAAAGTTTACACAGCGGATCAGTTACCATGTAATGTTTCATAGGAGAAGTTTAGATGATCTGACACCCGATCTGACCCATGCCATTTCACTTTCAAATATACATAACTCTGCACACACAAACACCTCAGACACGCCACACACAAAGCTCGCGAGTAGACTACACACTCCAGAATATACGTGCAAAGATAAACAGACCCACACGACTCTCTCTTTTGCAAACATAAGCACACGTTGCCCCCTATCACAGGCACGCTTAATGCACAGCCTAAACATATGTACACAGAGAACAGATACAGATGCATGGTTACCCACATGTATATGCAAACAACTTCGATGCATACATATTGTCATATACCTAAAAAAATCCACACCACTAACAAAAATAGCAATGCAAAGCTCAGTCATAAATGCATACGCCCCATCAATACAAACACATCCATCACATACAAACAGTGGCGGTTGCGAGCTGCAGAAATTGGTGCAACAGCTCAGGGGAGGGAGGGTCAGGATATTAATTTTTTTTCAAACGTACTTGCAGCCTGACTTCTGCGCCTCTTCAGACGATACTCACATAGGCTCCCAGTGTCCCCTGGTATTACCCAGCTAAGAGAAGCTTAGTGATTGGGCGGAGAGGGCTGGTTCCACACTCCAGCAGGGACTGGGATCCTGTGCTCCTGAGCCCTGCCAATATCTCCAAGCAATATAGCCTGGAGATATCCAAGTGCGCATGTCACTTTGGCCGTCCTAATATGGCCAGGTAAACCGACATGCGCACTGGCAGTACCCTGAGCCCACCACTCCTCCTGCTTCTGATGGCCTCGGCGGCAGCTCTGGAGTGAAATAAAATGACAATAAAGCAGTTGTATTAACTGCTTTATTATCATTTTATTTTACATGCGTCTTCTGGGTCCAGCAGTGGGGCGACGCTCCTCTGCCATAACAGAGGAGCTGCCCCTGCACCCCATTCTTTGCAGACACTCTCACTCTAGCTCTCTCATTCATGCACAACCCAACATACATTCATACGAATCTCATGAATGCATTTCTCACATATACAAATCTCACACATGCTCAAACACACATTTTCATTACAGACAAGAACCAAACCACACACAGAGAAATAAGCTGTACTTATTCACTTTCCAACCATTTTTAGGTCTCGCCTACAGCCAGATTCAAATGTCTGTTCTTGAAGACCTGTTACCTTCAGCACCTACAACGGGCTTTGGATTAGCCCTTGCTCATGATTTGAAGGCTATATTGTCTATCCTGTCCCTTTGATCCTCAGTAGATGAATGTTCTCCCTGTTCTTGGGTTAGGCCCACTCCTGCAGCATTTCTACCTTATATTGTTTTTGATTGGATGAATTGTACCCTTCCACTGTTGACATGAGAGGACAATTATTTCTTTTTCTTTCAGCACTCTCTGCAGCCAAACTTTCTTAACTTTTTTCTTTGTTTTCAATCCTATTATTTATTGATGTATTTTTATATGTGTTACTATTTCATTTTTTTCCGATGACCAAGGATCTGCAGACTGCTATTGTATCATTCATTATGCTCCTATCACTATCATTCCTCACCCCTGTGTTCTCCATGTGTACTTTTTAAGGTTTTTGGTGTTGTCAATAAGATCTGCATGTGATTTTGCTGCTTCACACTATTAAGGGTAGTTCACTTTGTCCCCATTTGTGCCACCTTCTTCGAGTGGTACATTTTGTTATGTTGTGCAGATTTTTAGAGAGCACTATCACCCAGGAGGGTATTCTTGCACTGAGCAGGGGTGAACATAGCCAAACCTAGGGCATAGTGGGACTATTTGAAAAGCTAGATCTTCAGCTTCTTGCAAAATTCAACAAGTGAGGTGGAAGCTCTTATGTGTGGTGACAAGTAATTCCATGGTTTAGGAGCGATGTAGGAGAAGGCTTGACAGCTGGATCGATGGAATGTGTGAAAGTAGGAGTCTGGACAAACTGGGGCATCTGGAAGGTTTGTGAAAACAGATGTGATTATTGAGGTATGCTGGGCCAGTGTTATGTAGTGCCTTGAAAGTATGGGATGAGTACGAAAAAAGAATTCCAAGGTTGTCCCTATGCTTGCCTAAGCAGGCACATGCATGCACACACACAGTGGGCATCTTACAGTGGTTTTTTTACTTAGGCAAAATCATCAAAGAAAGCCGCTGCAGATGTTTGTACATGCACATCCTCATAGGGGAATGAATTTTCTTAAAGAATAAGAAAAACATTTAAAGATGCCACCACTGATGCTTGTGCATGCACAGCTAACATCTTGGCATGTTTTTTCTTGTGCTCCAAAAAAAACCATAATGAAATGTTCACTGTGACTGCATTCATAAGCATGGCAGCCAATCTATTCTATGCTATCTACCAGTTTTAAAAATCACGTGGCTACCCAGCACCGGGCTTCTTAGCGCTCACAGAGTTAGCTAGAATGAAATAGAAAGATACAAATTTAAGGGAAGAGGTACGTTTTTAGTTTCTTTATAGAAACCCTATAATTGTCTTCTAAGCTCAGGCTAGTAGGCAAAGAGTTCCAGTGCTTCAGTGCACTGAAGCTCCACTTCTGGCTTTTTTGACTGCTTGTGTAAAGGGATCCCTAGGATCCTGACCTCCGGCTTGCTGGATGATGTTCTCTTACGGAGGGTGGCCAGCTAATCAGTTCCCAGAGTGTAAGGTTCCTGCCGACCCCCATAACCTCTGTTTTCTCCCTGTTCAGTATTAAGCAAATGGCTGCCATCCAATTGGAAACTTTTCTATGCAGCTTTTAAGAATCATAGATATTGAGCCTTTATCAGGCGATAGGGAGACAATCAGCTGGGTATCCTCCTTATAAGATACCATAGTAAAGACAAATGAGCAAATGATACCAGATAAAGTGAAAACCTAAGCATCAAAAAATGTGGGGCTCAAGGAAGAACCCTGAGGTACTTCACACTTGAGCTGATGACTCACCATCTGAAAAAACAGGCATTGGCAAAGCCAACAGTTGTCACTTATGATAGCTATTGGGTTCGCCAATATTTTCTCGCTCTTTCTCTCGCACACCTGCACACATAGACACATATATGAACATGCTTTATTTTTGAGCAAATACTTCACCCATAGTCTCAGACGTACATCTCACACGAATTCACAAATGCACATTATCATCTTAGACCCCATACATTGAATATATGCTAAAGAAGACTGATAGCTAGACTGTGTTTGATAAGTTTCTTATTTTTTTGTGTGGATTAGTTGAATGCCTGTTGTTCCCTCTCGGAGTAGTACTCGATAATTTCAGGGTCAGATATTATAGGCTGTACTATTTTAATGCTAGTCTGCTGCCATGCCCTGTATACAGCTGTTGCATACTGATTGCAGCATGGACCTAATGACATGACACCTGCCCATACACTGGTCAGTCATGCAGAACATCCTAATTATGAGGACTGTCCATCATTTTGGAGTGTGTTGGTGTCCTTTTTTTACTTTGCTAATAATATTGCTATGGTTATAAGATAATCACTGACTGTGTGGTAACTAATTTATAAGAACTCGTCCACTTGGTGGTCTTTGATTGTTTTAATGTTTAAATGTCCAGTATTTGTTGTATGGAATATTTTGTGATATATATACATATATATTTTTTTTTCAATGAAAAAAACACAGGTTTGAGAGACGTTATAGTTAGGAATTTGCATTTCAAAAAAACGTAGCAATTAACTGAAAAAACACAGGTTTCAGGGATATTATAACCCTGGGCGTAGTTTGCGTAGTAGCACTACACGTAGCTGCACGTAGTATACTTTGTACTACACGTAGTACTGCTTAGCTGATGGCACTGTGTACTTGTCTGCACTGTGAAAAAATTGCAAATGGCATCTTGCACAGTGCTATTTATGATAAAATAAGTATCTCTATCTTTATATGCTAAAGAGCATATAGTACTTTCACAAAAGTGAAACTGAAAAATTAGCAAGCAGTGAGAGAGATGATGATTTTGGGATCCTCCCTAACCTAGGGAGAGAACCAAGCAGATGCCTTGAAAACAAAAAGCACATCTTCTAGAACGATTCAGTGGTGGTCCCATCCTCTTAGAACCACCCCAAGCACAGTTATTGACAAAAAACAATCCCAACCAAAGGCCCTGCAAAGCATTATGGGACGAGATTAGCAGTGGGCAGTGAATATTATAGTATCCACTATCAAAATAGTTCTACAAGATGTGCTTTTTGTTTATGCTCTTTGTGTTCAAGGCATCTGCTTGGTCCTCCCCCTAGGTTAGGGGGGACCCCAAAATCATAACCTCTCTCATTGTCTAATGTTTTCATTGAAAAAGTTTGCTTTTGTGAATTGGTTATATGCTTTTTAGCATGTAAAATTGCTTTATCAAAGCATCTGGGAATGTTGTTGATTTAGCTGCTATGCTACGTGATTAGGCACAGTTTTTGTACTGTGCTATGTGCAAATTGCAGATAGCGAATTAGTACAAACTACGTATGCTCTGTCAGCGAAGCGTTGTACTATGCCCAGGGTAAATTATAGTTAGGAATTAGCATTTAAAAAACCTTAGAAATTCACTGAAAAACTAAAGGTTACAGAGACGTTATAGTTAGGCTGACATTTCACTCGTCCAAAACCTGGATGGCCACCCACCCCATTCACTTGTGTCCAGGCCCGGAGGGATGGGGTCCCAGGGGCTGAAATCAGCCTGGGGAGGGGAGCAGCACACCCCTCCTCTCCTTCTAATAATTGGCCGGGCCTCCCTGTACCCTTGTTTGGTGGAGATTTACCTCTTTATAATCTTGTTGTCCTCTCTATATGAGGATTCAACTTATCATAGATTTCTGGATAAAGATGCACAAGGAACAATCACATTGCGAAATGCACACAAGGACACTGGAGACATTTGCTCATGAGTCATTACGCAGATGTTTTTTTTTTTTTGGCAGAGTTTTATATAGCGCGAAGTAGACCTGAACCGAATCAGGTATCAGAGCGCTTTACATAGCACCAGTTACGTTACATGAGGACAGACACACATTCATTTTAGGCACTGGGAGATTAAGTGATTTGCCCAGAATCACAGGAGGTTTTGGCGTCGTTACCGAGACTCGGACCCAGATCCCCAGGTCCGAGGTCGAGCGCACTGGACATTTAACCAACGAGGTAGCAGTTTCTAATTGACCTGAAGAAAATGCTCCACATGAGTAGATATTTTGTGCAAAACTGTGAACGTTTGTTGGATAAAGGGGCAGGTGCAGTTCTGTTGTGACCCAGTAACTCACACAGTTACTAGCACACCCACAAAAATACTTAGATACCCACTCACACACTCAGGCACTCACACATCCAATGATAGATCCAAAGACAGACCCACTCAAACACCCACTCACAGACCTACTCGGACACTCACATGTACTCACAGACCCAATCAAACACTCAAGTCCCACTTACAGACCCACTCAGGCACTCTCACACCCACTCACAAACTCATGCAGCCACTCATAAACCCACTCAGACACTATCACAGCCACTCAGATAGCCAATCAGACACTCATGCATCCACTCACAGACCTACTCAGATATCCATGCACATACTTACAGAACCACTTATACTCTTGCACACCCACTCACAGACCTACTCATACTCATGCACCAACTCACACACCCACTCAGAGACTCACACACCCACTCAGAGACCAACTCAGAGACTCATGCACCCACTCCCAGACCACCTTAGAGACTCATGTACCCACTCACTCAGACACTCGATCACCCACTCATAGACCCATTCAGACACTAACTCAGACACCCACTTAGACACTCAGAGCCTGATGCACAGAACTAACTTAAAACAAAATCCTAAACTTACTACCATTTTGGTATTCACAGAAGGCACTTACTCATTTTGGTATTCAAAGAAAATCCTAATTGTAAGACTTTCGGTATTCACAGAAGGCATTTAGGAGTCCTAAAGTTAGGAGTCCTAACTTTACTACTACTAATTTGAGGAAAATCCTAATTTTAAGACTTTCAGTATTCACAGAATGCATTTAGGAGTCCTAAAGTTAGGAGTCCTAACTTCTGTGAATACCGAAATGAGTAAGTGTCTTCTGTGAATACCAAAATGAGTAAGTGCCTTCTGTGAATACGAAAATGGTAGTAAGTTTAGGATTTTGTCTTAAGTTAGTTCTGTGAATCGGGCCCTCACACACCAACTCACAGATCCACTTAGACACTCACACACCCGCTCGCAGACCCATACAGCCCTTCATGCACCAACTCATAGATTCACAAAGCCACTCACACCCACAAAACCACTAACTCACCCTGCCACAGACCCATACAGCCACTAACATATTCAGTCACCGACCTATATAGCCAGTCACACACATATACCCTCAAAGATTACAGGTTAGGATTAGGAAATGAAATTTAAAAAGCCTTCAAAATTCACTAAAAATACAAAGGTTAAAGGGACGTTATAGTTAAAAATTAACATTAAAAAACCTCCGAAATTCACTGAAAACAGCAAATGTTATAGTTAGGCTCAGATTTCACTCATCCAAAACCATAGAAATTCAGCAGTTATAGTAACCTGAGCTAACTATAACTTACGCCCCCACAATGCACTGCTTATGATGCATATAGCTGTGTCTGAACTGGGGTGGCAAAGTGAGCTAAAGAATTATGATGGAGTCAACCCAGATCTGTGACTGGGGGTGAGTGTTTGAAAAGTTCAGCTCTCCGTCCATCATCTCCTTGTGTTTGATTTGATCACCCTAAGTTGGCAGAGCATGCCCAGATGTGGGTCCCTTGATCACTTTGCCACTGGATTCAAGCTAGCCTAGCTGATGAGGGCTATTAGCCTAACACCAGTCCTAGGATGCTTGTTTCCATTCTAGGGAAGACATGGCTTGGCAGTTTGGGCTGGACTGTTCCCACAAGGCAGAGGGTCAAGACTGATTTGCATATAGCTGTGTCTGAACTGGGGTGGCAAAGTGAGCTAAAGAATGATGATTGATTCAACCCAGATCTGTGACTGAGTGTGAGTGTTTGAAAAGTTCAGCACTCCTTCCATCATCTCCTTGTGTTTGCTGTGTTTTCCCTAAGTTGGCAGTGTATGCCCAGATGTGAGTCCCTTGCTCACTTTGCCACTGGATTCAAGCTAACCTGGCTGATGAGGGCTGTTAGCCCAAAACCGGTTCCAGGATGCTTATTTCCAGTCCAGGGAAGACATGGCTGGCTTGGCAGTTCAGGCTGGACTGTCCCCATGAGGCACAGGGTCAAGACTGATTTGCATATAGCTGTGCCTGAACTGGGGTGGCACAGTGAGCTAAATAATTATGATGGATTTAACCCAGATCTGTGACTGGGGGTGAGTGTTTGAAAAGTTTCAGCACTCCGTCCATCATCTCCTTGTGTTTCCTTTGTTTGACCTCACACACACATCACTCATGACAAGGTCAGTGCCATCACTGATGACATCTCAAGTGACTATTACCTTTGTTTTTTCTGTGATTTTATATATATTAGGTAGTTAGAGTTAGAACCATGTCTCCATAGGGAAAGTATTTTTTGACTTGCCTATATCTTTGGCGTTGTTTGACGAATCTTCGCGATTTTTTTTAAAGTGTGCAGCGATTCTAGTTGTGCATGGAAAAATTTGGTGCCATCTGTGAAGCGGGGGCCGAGAAAAAGGGGGGCTCAAAAAGTGTTTTTCCAATGTTAATTTCCACAGAGATTTGTAGACATGACTACAGCCCAAACCGCTGGATGGAATTACACAAAATTTGGCAGAAAGAACCATTTTTGTTATTTGGTGTAAATCCAGTTAGTAGTTTTGGAGATATTAAAAAAAGATTATATATACTCCAAGGATCCGACAGTTCCCATCCTAAAATTTGATTGACTGCCAACACTTCAACCGGGAAGCATTGACAGCCATCTTGGGACTCAGTTCCAGCCAAGTCCCACAAAAATTTTCAATAAAAAGAAAAGGTGGCAGGTAGGAATACCCTGACCCCCTAACTGTGGTCCCTCTGTGACCCCAACAGGGCCAAAAAGCAATTTTAAAAAAATCATTGCCATGGGAAAGTGATGGAGCCACTAATCTGCAGCAAAATTTAAAATAAAGCAAGCTCAGTCTTGAGCACTTTTTTACATTATGGCCCCCTGGGTGGGCTAGGTGCCAAGGGCAAGTGGGCATTTTTTTTAAAGAGAAGGGGGTGCACAGAGCCCCCCTCCATGGGCTTAAATATGTCCCGGGGGCAATTATCTCCCCAGGGTTTCATTTTAATAGTGCAGGGGGCTGCATGGACCCCCCCCAAGCCCCGGTGACCACCCCTTCTCTAGGGCTATAAATAAATTGACTAAGGGGGTCCACATAGAGTCCCCTGAGCCCCTAGGACCACCACCTCCCAGGGGCTAGATGCAAAGAAATGGGGGCTTCTCAAACCTCCCTAAGCTCTGGGGATCACCACCTCCCAGAAGCTATAAACACATTGACTGGGGGGGCCACACAGGCCCCCCTAATCCCTGGGGGCGACCGCCTCCCCAGGGCTAAGTTAAATATGAAGCAGTGGGCAATTTGGACCCCCTAACCTCTGGGACCACCACCTCCGTAGGGCTTTTGTTTTGTTTTTAAAGAGGAGGGGTCCTCACAGGCTATTCCTGCCCACCAGGACCTCCACCTCATGGGGGCGGCCCATGCACATAGAAGGAGGGGGGTTGCACATCCCCTTCTTGAGCCATACTTGGCCCTGGGGATTGACCCCCACCAGGGCTGGCTCCTGCTATGTTTCGCGGTGCCAACACCCTGGACATAGCTGTTGTTTTTACTTGGCATGAGCTTTGACAGCTCCCACCAAGCAAAAGCAAACATATCAGTTCCACCGGGCAGGAACTGTCAAAGTGCTCACTACCACAGGAAGCAGAGATGCAGGCAGGGAAGAGATTAAATGATTGCTCCGGCATGGAGGGAGCTGCTTTTTTCAGCAGCTCCATCAGGTGGTGGGGACTCAGCTGGGACCATGGAGGCTTTAAGTCTCCCCCTGCTGACCCAGAGAAAAGAGCAGGAAGAGGCTAAATCAAGGTAATAAGCGAGCAGAAAGAGTCAGAATAATGGTGTGAAATGAACAGAAAGAAGCAGAATAGTGGTCAGAAATGAGCAGAAAGAGTCAATATAAAGGTCAGAAAGGAGCAGAAAGAGCAAAATAAAAGTGAGAAACGAGCAGAAAGAGGCAAAATAAAGTTCAGAAAGGAGGGGAATTAGGCAGAATAAAGGTCAGAAAGGAGCAGAATGTGAGAAGCGAGCAGAAAGAGATAAAATAAAGGTGAGAAACAAGCAGAAAGAGGCAAAATGGAGGTCAGAAACCATCACATATAGGCAAAATAAAGGTGAGAAACTAACAGAAAGGTGAGAAATTAGCAGAAAGGTGAGAAATTAGCAGAAAAAGGCAGAATAAAGTCATAAACGAGCGGCAGGAGACAAAATAAAGGTGAGAAGCAAGAAGAAAGAGGCTAAATAAAGGTGAGAAACTTGCTGAAAGTGGCAAAATAGAAGTCAGAAACCCACACCAATAGGCAAAATAAAGGTGAGAAACGAGCAGAAAGAGGCAAAATAGTGGTTAGAAACCCGCACCAATAGGCAAAATAAAGGTGAGAAATGAACAGAAAGAGGCAAAATACAGGTCAGCAACGAGCAGAAAGAGGCAAAATAAAGGTGAGAAATGAGTAGCAAGAGGCAGAATAATGGTCAAAAAGGAGCAAAAAGAGGCTAAATAGAGGCCAGAAACTAGCAGAAAGAGGCCGAATAAAGATCAGAAACGAGTATAAAGAGGCAAAATAAAGGTATGAAACGAGCCGAAAGGGACAGAATAAAGGTCAGCAATGAGAAGAAAGAGGCAAAATAAAAAGGTGAGAATCAAGCAGAAAGAGGCAGAATAAAGGACAGAAATGCAGAAAGAGGCAAAATAAAGGTCAGGAGTGAGCAGAAAGAGGCAAAATGACAGGCAAAATGAGCATAAAGAGGCAAAATAGAGGTCAGAAATGAGCAGCAAGACGCAAAATAGAGGTCAGAAAGGATCAGCAAAAAGCAGAATAAAAGTCAGGAATGTTCAAAAAGAGATAAAATAATGGGCAGAATGAGCAGAAGGAGGCAAAATTGAGGGCAGGACTGAGGAATGAAGAAGCAGAAAAATAAGCAGAAAATGAGCAGAGGAGGCACAAAACTGTAGGCAGCAGAGAGTAGTAGACTGCAGGCAAGCTGGACAGTAGGGCTGACACTGAGGGAGCTGGCACGAGGACCTGCTCTTGAGTGCCCTCCTTTTTTTACTGTGCACTAACTGACAGATGCACTCATGCACCCACTCATAGATCCACTCACACACTCATGCACCCACTCATAGACCCACTCAGAGATTCACGCACCCACTGACAGACACATTCAGTCACTCCTGTTCCCACTCACAGATCCATTCAAACACTCATTCACCCACTCAAAGACCCACTGAGAGACTCACACACACACTCACAGACCCACTCAGAAACTCACTCGCACACTCATGCATCCACTCACAGAGCCACTCAGTGACACACAGCCTCTCACAGGCCCACTGAGATACTCATGCACCCACTCTCAGATCCACTCACACATCCACTCACAGACCCACTCAGAGATTCTTGCACACTCTCACAGTCTACCCAGATACTCATCCACCCACTTATAGACCTACTCAGACACTCATGTTCCATCACTGACCCACTCAGAGACTCATGCAACCACTCACAGATCCACTTAGAGAGTCATGCACCCACTGACTGAACGACTCAGACACTCACTCATCCACTCAGAAATTCATACAACCACTCACAAACCCACTCAAACAATCATGCACACACTCACTCACTGACTCAGAGGCTCATCCATCCACTCACAGACCTTCAAAGACACTCATGCACCCACTCACAGACCTAGTTAGAAACTCACAGACCCACTCTGACACTCATACACCACTCACAGACTCACTCAGACACTCACAAATCCAGTCACAGACCCTCTCAGAGACTCATGCAATCACTCACAGACCCACTCAGAGACTCATGCACTCACTCACAGATCAACTTAGAGACTCATGTACTCACTCACAGACCCACTTATGCACCGCCTCACAGACCTACTCAGACATTCAAACACCCACTGACAGACCCACTCTAACAGCCACTCACAGGCTTACTGAGACATGTATGCACTCACTCACACACTCACTGCCAAAGGTTAATGGTTAAATTTAGGAAATAACATTTAAAAAACCTTAGAATTCCACTTAAAAAACAAAAGAGAGAGACATTATAGTTAGGAAACAACATTAAAAAAACCTTTGAAATTCATTGAAAAAAACGTTACAAGGACATTATAGTTAGGAAATAGAATTAAAAAAACTAGAAAATCACTGAAAAAAACAAAGATTACAGAGACATAGATAGGCTCTGATTTCCCTCTTACAAAACCAGTGAAATTCAGCAGTTATAGTTAGCTGAACTAACTATAACTTACTCCCCCCAAATGCACTGCTTATGACTTCACATATTACATCACTCATGACATGGTCAGTGACATCACTCATGACACCTCAGTGGCAAAAATCATGTGCACAATCACACATAAGGGGTGCATTTAACACCCAAGTTAGACTACTGATTCAGGTGCCTGTGTCAGAACGTAGGCGCCGGCTGGAATATTGGTCAAGTCAAAGGAAGCTTTGTCCAACCAGGTTTAACCCAGCACTTCTTTCAGACCATGCCCCCTTATTAATGAGGTCTATTTTGGCCATTGCCCATCTAAAAATGTTCATTGCGAAAGTTAGTAATGTTTATAGAGCTGTGCAAAGTTTCTTTTATGCAAGCATAATTTTGCTAATTTTGCATCACGCTTCTTTTGTGAAATTTCCAAAATTATGCTATTACTCTATGTCACATAATTAAACACTGATCATGGCATATATTTTATATGTGAACAGGTACAACATGAATGAGCACTGCATTTTTTTTATTTTTTGGTATGTGTGCCAGAGGCTCCAGAGAATCGCATGTTAACAGTTGTTCCCACTGGCTTTTATTGGAACAGTTAAACCATTTTTTCCACTTGGCCTGTTTTGCTTTTGTGTGAATCCAATTTGGTTAGTACATACAGGACTTTTTTTAAAGAGTTTTCAGTACATTCACATGGGAATAAAGCCTCCTCCTGAATTAAAACATATTCCTTGTTTGTTGAGCAGCAATAGATGTATGAAGAGGTTTGAAGTGAGGGTGAAGTTGCCAAATAATAATAACATTTGAGCAATATATGTAGGAATCTGTGAACTCTGTACTAAAACCTTTCTTCTGGCTGATCCCCAGTATGGTGTCATTGACAAAAGGTGCTCTTTGCAATTGTTTGCTGTCCCCCAAACCAGAATAACGTTGAATCGGCTCAAGAGTTGTTATTGCACCACCAGAATAGTGACTTACTAAAACCTAGAATTTCGGCGACTAGTAGGGATGTTTCTTGTTTTTCTGCCATATCCAGGCAAGTTTGCCTCTAGTGTTTATTGGGGTTGTATTTGTAAAGACAATGTTGAATACTGCCTCCTACCTCGAACCTCAAACTCTCATGCTTTCATCTTATTGTGCTGATGATGTATATTCCTTTGTGTTCTTATGAGTCTCCTACCATGAAATACTGTAAGTTATCTATACTACTATTATAAAGAGAGAACTGGAAACCTTTGAGGCGGGTAAACTCAATAAGTACAGCACCAATCACAACACCCAATACACCTTTGTAAAGGGTAGGTTCAGCAGATGGACATAGGCTATACAGCTGGCCACCATATACATTAGAAAGGTCAAAGAACATAGGGGGGTAAAGTAGTCCCTTGTGGGTGTGTTAAACTCCAGTGGGCGCGTTGTGGGTGTGATCGTGGAGCGAGGGGGCGTGGCGTGTGGCGTCTCATCAAGCTCCAAGTTCACTACCTTCACTACAGTGGGCGTGTCGTGGGCGTGGTTGTGGGGCGTTATGCTATAGTAAATGTCCACGGCATGCCGTTGGCCACGTACTACAATCAATCAATGTGGGCGTATCGTGGGCAACCATCATATGGGCGGATACATGGGCGAGTACTACAAATGAAGCCCAACCGGCGCATTCTACAAATGAAGCGCCGCCGCTTCAAGCACAACTTTCGACATAGGCACAAGTAAATATCCAAGTAGTAACAACAATATGCAAGGCCCAAATCATGCGCAACTTTAATCATATAGCCCTGTTAATCGCTGCGTACTATTCATTAGCATCAAAAGGGCGCGGCTACCAACCCCAATCACGCATCCAACATAGCTTTCTCATGATTGGACGCGTCACCGAATAGACCTGCTAATCGCCGCGTACTATTAATTAGCATAAAAAGGGGCACGGCTAACAACACCAATCACGCACAGACATACCTATCTCATGATTGGACGCGTCACCAAATACAAGGAAGTAAGGAAAAAAACACGCGCCTTCCGGAAACATTGACGAACCGCCATAACGTTAAACTTTCACTCTGTTTTGGGCACTTGGCGCTTTACTCTAAACGCCTCCGTCGCAGGGCTACACCGACCAAGGCTAATATTCAACATCATCACGCACGCACATTCACGCCAGAAAAACATTCACAATCAGCACAAACACACAACGAACGAACGAAAGATACGGGTAACGCACACGCACTCAAAGAAGCCCTCCGCCAGAACGTCAAACTTGCACTCTGTTTTGGGCACTTTGCGATTCACTATAAACGATCCAGGCAAAAATTTAAAAACATCACCCACGCACATTCACGCCGGAAAAACATTCACAATCAGCACGCACACACAATGAAGGCAATAAAGATACGGCCAATGCGCACGCACTCAAAGAAGCCCTCGCTAATACAACGAGAAGGCACAGGCAATGAAAAAAGTCCTCACAAACGCATATTCACACACTCACCGGAACAAACAAATAAAAAGATAAATAGAACAACAACGCACAGGCACTCAAACCACCGCTCAAAAAAACGCACGCAAACGCCAGCAAATACCTTAAAATCAAAAACAACACACAACCAAGGGGATAAAAATACAGGCAACGCGCAGCAACTGAAACCAGCCATCTAAAACGCTCACACACACCAGGAAATCGGTCAAAAAACAAACTTACTAACACACTAAGGGAGCAAAAAATACGGACAACGCACAGGCACTCAAACAGACCCATAGAAACGCGCATTCACACAGCATAATTTGTAAAAATAAAGATTCAATTTATCCTACTGTATTAAAAGTTAAACTTTACAATGGTAAACAAAGTCATAGGCATAGACTTACGAGAAGACTGCTTCACTCATGGACAGTTATATGTAGCACTCTCTAGGGCCGGCAATTTACTAAATCAATTTATTCTATGGCCACATTCAAATGAAACCAAAAATGTTGTATACCGTGAAATCTTAAAATAAATTAAACTTTTCCATTCCAAACATTACACACATACTTTTTATATCCCGGACAACATCGGGACGGGCTGCTAGTATTTTATAAAGCAATAGAATGGTAATTCTGACTTGACTTGAATTTCCGGGCAGTACAACATGAGAGGAGTCTGGGAGTGGTGCTAGTGTGAGAGGCAAGATGGTGGTCGGTTAAGACCGTAGCAGTGCACAGCCCGGTAGAGAACCCTTATCAGACTGCATGCTGAGATAAGGAGGAAGGATATACACTGTGATGACCCCCGAGATGCAAAGTGAAGTGGTACAAGGCCCCCCAAGAGTTTTCGGGGAGCTATGTGCACCTGATAGGAACGATAATTGAGCTGCTGGTTCTGAGGCATTTCGTACCAGAGGGTCAGATTGGCGAATCATACCTGTTTGGTACAACAGCGTCCACAGAAGTCGAGCATATGGGATCAAAGCAAACTGGAGGAGCAGCGAAGTCAAGGGCTCCACGTCTCGCACCGAAGGGCCAGCTGGAGGCTGGCGAGATGAGTGACGAAGCTGCGTCTGTGGCAGCTTCGCCCGCACAGACGCCTCGGCAGGGGCGCCAAGGGCAGCAAGCCGAGCTACGTGAACAGCGCAAGCAACTCCTGGAGAAGAGAGGTGAGGCTGCAGTGAAGGTTTACCCGGCCAGCCCTACAGTGGTTGAGCTGTTGAGAGGCCCCCCCGGGAGGATGTCTCAGGCTTACATCGATGCAGGTCATTGCAGAGGCAACCCTGAGCAAGGTGCAGAGGAGCAGCGAGAGGAAGTCGGCTCTCCTGCACTTCTTGATGACAGACAAGATCGGAATGCAGCGGAGAACAAAAGTAGGCCAGGAGTGGATAACCCCCCTCTCCAACTGACAGCTAACAGGGGAGAAATCGGCACTGACATTATAAATACAGTAAACCTGGAAGCTAGCCTATGTGAGGCAAATCTGGGTGGGGGGTGAAGGGGACTTCCTCCAGTCTGATTCAAATCCCCCAACTCAGGTATCTCAGGCAGTGGCTTTTCACAGGCCGGAAGATCTATTAATTTCAGCATGTTTAACTCTGACAGAGGGATCTCAGGGAGCTGGCATGACTGACAAGTCAAATGTGGAGATGGACCTGGAGGATAAAGATCTGCACAAGGAGCCTAGTGACTATTTCTTTTCTGTAACCTTTTCTTTTCAGATGAAAGTGAGTGGTCACAAGATGGCTCGGTCATCTTTATGGATGTTAGTATTAATGATATGAACAAGGTTAATGGTGCCAAGGCTAAAACCGTGCTGAGAAAAATAAGAAAGTTGGGAGATAGACTTCTTACCTGGGATTATACTCAGGTCCGTTTGGAGCAACCCCTCCAATGCTCGAAGCCATCTTTCAGGCCATATCGATGCACCGTGATGAGACGCATCAAGATGAACATAAGGACCAGTCAGCGATGCGAAAGGTGCAGGGGGTGGTAAGGAAGTTGACCAAAACCTGTAGTGTTATCAGGGTATGGTTGACATATCTAGAGTCTAGGATTGTTACTACAGAATCCGACCTTACAACTACGCAGGCGCTAACTAAGTCTCATGAGACCCAGCTAGTCGACATACAATGGAAGAGGGAGGAACATGAGATCCGCCAGCGGCGCATCAATCTGCAGGTGCTCGGGGTTCCCGAGAGGGTCGAGGGGACAGATGTACGCTTTTATGTTGTGGATTTGTTAAGAGATGCGTTCCCGGAGCTAACAGACTGGAACTTGGCCCAAGAGTTGCAACGCGCTCATCGAATCCTCTTTGAACAAAAACAACCGGTGAGGGAAGGTGCATTACCACGGGCCATTCTAGCATATTTCGGTAACTTTTTGCTGCGTCAAGCTATTTTTGAACAGGCCAGACCCGAAGCAAAGAGAACTAGGGATGGAGTTCCCTTCTTCGTCCGACCAGATTTTTGCCACACTACCGTCGAAAGGCGTCGGCGGCTATGGCAATTGATTAAACCATTTCAGGGCAAAAACGCACGAGCTTTCTTGAATAATCCTGCTCGGCTAAAAGTGATTGGAGGGGGGGGGCAAACACAATTTTTTGTGTCAGAAATCAACGCTAAAGAATACCTAGATGTACTTACAGGATAGAAAGGATTAGTTTATACTAACTCAGAAAGAAAGGATTTGAACACGGGAGACTATACTTTATTGATAAAAACAAACAACAACTAAAGTGTGAGAAAACGTGTGGGGTGTATAAGTGGGGGGTTTTGCTTTGAATTAAATGCAGCATGTATTAGGGAATAGAAGGGTGAAGAATTTTAGGGCTCTTGGTGCTGTGCGGCGCATCCATCGTGCACAGACCCAAGTTTGAGTGCCCCTCTTGTGCTGGGTAGGGAGGAGGGAGGAGGGGGGGTGGGAGGAGTTTGGGTTGGGGGTGGGGGGAACCCAAGAAAAAAACTTACCCAGAGATGAAAATGAAATATGTATACAAATAAAAGAAAACAGATCATTGTACCAATGGAGGGGGGAAAAATAAACAGAGGAACACTACTTGGGCACAGATTTAATCTCAGATCGGGAGGGTAGCTATCTGCTCAGTGAACGTAGCGGGATTGAATGACGGAGGGAAAAGGTCAAGGCTGGCTGAATTTGTGAGGACGAATGCCTTTGACGTAGTGTGTCTACAGGAGACCCTTATCCCGTGGGGGAAAGAGGGCTTGATGGGTATTGGTAGGTATGATATGCTGGTATGTATGTCTCAAAGCTCAAATATTCGAGGAGTGGCAATATTAGCAAAAACTACCTTGGGCCTGGCTAAAAGCAAAGCTGATGATGTACTGGGAAGGTGGGTAGTGGTATAATTAGGGGTAGGGCTTACGGTGTGTGTAGTTTATGGATCAAATCAGGATGATCCACAGATTTTTGGAAGACCTTGAGCTGGAACTTGTTGTAGGAGAGTAGGGTCTGCTTCCTATGGTTACCCCCACTTTTTGTGATTCTCTGGTTTTTCGACTTTAGTGTAGCTGTGGGCCTGCCAATCAGACCCCCCGCCCAGCTGTTCTCCCTCTAAATTGATACCATGTACTTTAGGTACATACCAGATTAGTTACTGGGTCACCCATGTAAGCCCCTGTATAGTGTACCATAGGTACCCAGGGCATAGGTGCACCTTAGGCCTACCAGGGGCTGCAGCATGTATTGTGCCACCCCTGGTTTTTCTTCCAAACTGTCACCACAGGTCTGTTCACACAGCCTGGGTAAGGTGGTGTAATCACCCCTTACTTAGATATAGCATACCTATATCTATATATATATATATATATATATATATATATATATATATATATATATATATATATATATATATATATAGGTGTTAGACTGGGCACTGAAATAAACCGATAAAAAAAAGTTGCTGTGTGCGGCGTCCTTTGTGCAAAAAACTGTCTTTTTGGCCATTGGTCTGGCCCAACGCCAGCACCCGCTGTGGAGCGATCCTGTGAGCAGACCATATTGTTTGAAAATAAATATATATATATATATGTATATATATATATATATATATATATATATATATATATATATACATATACACCTATAAGCCACTCCTATGGTAGGCCTCAACAATCCTGGAGGCAGAGTGCTTGTTTTTATGTGAGAGGGTGCCCTAGCATGAGCTGAACCTCTCTGCACCTTTTGGAACCATCTCCTTATAGCTGTTCTATGATATAGCCATACCATATACTCTTAAGTGCATTATAATCCTTGCAGTTAATGCTAACTTTGGTTTGGCTTTATCAAAACATGTCGTGTAAGGTGTCAAACACTTTGGAATACTACCCCCCACCCCTGGCGGCAGGGTAGCATTCCACCTTTCTAGAGTGAGAAGACATGTAGCTACTGTTAAACCCGGTTAAAGTTAAACAAAGCCCCAGCATCATAAAATGTATGCTGCTGCCACAGACACGAGTCTGACCTCCTGCTGCTGGATGAAACTCCAGCAGGGGAGGCTTGGACAATAGGTTTCCTGTCCAGGGAGGTGCCAGCACCTCCCCAGACAGGCTTTTAGTGTATTGGGGCAGGTAGGGCTGCATTCAGTGAATGCTTTCCAGACACTGCCTGGGGCACACAAGGTGCTCCATGCATAGCCCGGTTCAAACCAGTTGCTGGGGCACTCAGCCCCAGCACTGGCGTGAAACTGGACAAAGGGAAGGAGGGTGTAACCACCCCCTGCCCAGGTCCACCCATAGGAGGGACCTAGCCAGGTAGTCCAGCTCACAAACGTAGTATAAGTATGGGAGCTGTGTCCCTAGGACTTTAGATTACCCTGGATGAAACTTTGATACAGAATCCTGGACCTTCGACATTCCATTTCGACTGGAAGACGGAAGACATCTCCCTTGCGGTCAAGGAGTGACCACCCTGTTCAAACAGGCACCAACAGCAACTTTGCCGGTCTGCATTTTCAAGGCACCCGCCAGATCTCGAAGAATCTGCAACAAAGGACACAGACTTCCAGACATCTCTGACCCTGACCCACACCCACAGCAAAGCAACACGTGGCGGACACGAGAGACGTTGGATCGGGACTCCGGGACATCCTGCATTTTGCAAGCTGTACTCCTTCAATGAGGTATCTCGAAGTTGTGCTTTGGGGTGCTTGAAGCCCTAGCCCTGAGCACCATTTGCACCGAAGCCCAGGCCACCACACTCCGCGAGTGTTCCGTGGGCTCCGCTTTTGCATTTGAGCGTGACGCGTCTTTCCAGTTCCTTGCCCATTGGCTAGTGAGCCTCCTGAAGACTTTTCTTTGAACTTAACTTGCTTTCCTGGTTGCTCAAGGCTTGCTCCAGCTTTCCTGCAAAGGAGAAGTGCCACATACCTTTCTGGTTTGCAACAGAGCCAATCACAACATCCTGCATGGGTTGCAGTTGCCAAGGCTTGTTGGGTCCAATCTGGATACCAACAACGCAGTCCACTAGATCCTTTGTGCAACAGCATGAATCCAGTGCCTGGTCATCGTCGATGCCTCCTGGACCTCGGGGCTGAAGAGACAAGTTTGACTTCTTCACCTGAAATCACCCGACATCACCTGGTTCCTTCCTGGTCACTGGCTAGTGACCCAGAATCTGTCCCTTCTGCTTTTAGGTTCTTCAGATCTTCAATCCACCCTTGGATCCACCCGGACACTATTCCTCTGGTCGCCTGCAGCACTTCTTTGCAGCTCTCCATAGAAAACGACGACGAAACACGACACGGAAAGACACCTATGCACCCGACTTCCCTGGGTGAGGTAACACGAGTACTCCGGTGCTCCCGTGGGTCTTGACTCTTGAAGTGCCCTAGTTTAAAGGGGTTTCATCCTAGTCCATCTGGAAGTGTCCTTAAATTGTATAATTGTAACTTTTACAATCACCATAGAAAGTCAATGATAACCAGCGCCTGTGTTTAGAGACTGCGCGCGTCTCCCGTGCGCCTCCTCCTTTCTAACCTTTGGTTGTTTAGAGTAGCCCAAGCGATTCCACAGGCCCCAGGCCTCCTTTCTAATTATCTCGTGGATCTTATACCACTATTTTAGTATATGGTTTGTGAGCCCCCTAGGACATAACGTATACTATGTAACTTATCGTATATTAATTGTGTGACTTGTATTATATTTTTACCTCTGACCTCATAAAGAGTACAGAGGGGTTGTGTTTAGAATAAATACTTATATATTTGATATATACCTTGTGTGGTGTCATTTAATTTGGTATTCAAAGGATTATAATTGGTAAAACAACTTGCTTAACTCGCCTACTGAAGCCTTAGCCTGATGACTGCTGGTTCATGCTACCACTAGGATAGCTTTCTATAAGGTTGACTTTACAACCACCATCTATAAGGCTTGATTAGACTGGTGCAAGGTGCCCACTAGAACTAGTGGACATGAATGAATGAATGAATGAATGAATAGGGGACTTATAGGGCGCAACTTAGCCCAAGGGCATCAAGGCGCCAGCCATAACAAGATGGACAGACAAACAGACACCTAGTCTTAAAGCACCGAAATACAGGATCTACGGGTATGCCTCCAAAAACAGCCAGGTTTTTAATTGTTTACGAAAAAGCCCTGGACAGGGTTGGTCAGTCAGCTCTGGGGGAAGGGAATTCCAGAGCTTGGGCGCCAGAGTGGAAAAGGCTCTCCCTCCCCATCTTGCTTTTGCAAATCTCGGAACGGAAAAGAGACTTTTAGAGGAGGAGCCGAGAACTCTACTGGGACAGTAGGGTTGAAGAAGGGACCTGATACCTTCAGCTCCTGAGCCAAAAAAAGCCCCGTGAGCAAGGCAGAGAAGTTTGAAAGATATCCTGTACTGGACCGGGACCCAGTGGAGATTGTTCCGGGCCAATGATATTGAGGAAAGTCGAGGAAGATCCAGGACAATCCTAGCTGCGGCATTCTGTACCATCTGGAGACGATGGACAGAGCTCTTATTCATACCCCCGTACAAGGCATTACAGTAATCCAGTCTCGAAGAGACAAGAACCACTGTAGCTTGCTTCCGGGCAGCTGGAGAGAGGTAGGCAGCAATCTTTCTGAGGATCCTGATGATACCACAGCAGGTGGAAACCGTCCTACTGACTTGGAGGTCAAAGGAGAGCGAGGTATCTATCAGGACCCCCAGATTTCTGGCCGAATAGGAGGGAACAGGACAATCCCCAAGGGAGGCCGGCCACCAGTCCCTGGACCAAATGTCACGATTCCCCTCGAAGATCAGAACATCCGTTTTTTCCCCATTAAGCTTTAAAAAGTTCTGGATCATCCACTGTGAAACAGCTTCCATACAAGATCTGAAATTAGAAGCAGAGTCAGCCGCTGACTGGGTGAGGGAGACCATAATTTGGGTGTCGTCAGCATAAGACAACACCTCGAATCCAAAGGATCTCACAACCCTGGCAAGGGGGGGTCACATAGATATTAAACAATAGGGGACTTAAAGAAGAACCCTGAGGGGCCCCACAATGCACAGCCTTAGGAGAGGACAGGAACTTGCCTAGCTTGACTCTTTGTTCACTTTGGTGAAGGAAAGAAGTCAGAAGACTGAGTGCCGACCCACCAACCCCTATCTCCCCCAGCCTGGAAACCAAGCCCGAGGGAGACAGGGTGTCGAAGGCTGCTGTAAGGTCGAGAAGGACCAGAAGAGTGGTATGGCTCTTGTCGACCCTTGAGCGGATGTTGTTAATCACTATAGTGAGGGCGGATTCCGTGCTGTGAGCACTTCGAAAGCCATGTTGTGAGCTATCCAGAAGGTTAAAATCAGCCAAAAAGGTGGTGAGATGGCTTTTGAGATGAGCTTCCAAGATCTTAGCAGGGGCCGGCAGCAGGGAAATTGGACGGAAGTTTTTCAGGACTCCAGGGTCCAGAGATGCCTTCTTCAAAAGCAGTTTAACAACTGCCATTTTCCATGGAAGAGGAAAGATTCCCTCAACAATTGCCTGATTCATTACCTCAAGGAGGGGAGGGACAGCCACCTCCCTACAGGTCTTCAGAATTTTTAATGGACACGGGTCCAGAGGAGAGCCTGACTTGGTGTTGTCAAGGAGTCAATTTATCCCCTCTAAGGTGAGCAAAGGAAAGTCAAGAAGAGTGGGCACAATCTTCCCAACTAAGGGGACAATTTCATGCGTGGAGGGCAAGGGGGCGTTGACATCCAATTCTGCATTAAGAAGTTCGAGAGATTTGTAAATATCAGCGATTTTAGTATGAAAAAAGATGAGATGTTCTCGCAGAGTTCCTGGGATTCAACTATAGGGTCCATGATCTTAGGGACAGAAAGGGAGTCAATGATCTTAAAAAGATCTCTGGATGATTTTAAAGAGGCCGTCAAGTTGGCATACTAGGCTTTTTTTTCCTCCATAATAGCTAATTTGTATGCTTTCAAAAGAGATTTATGTTGTGTCTTTCCGGAGGGGTCTGGATGGGCGTGCCAATACCTTTCCTGTTTTCTACAGCCCTGTCTCAACCATCATATGCCAGGCTAACTTCTCACACTTGTGGCATGGCCTTGCCTGTTAATTTTATACAGAGAATTTAATTTCTCTCTAGATTCTCATCATGGGCAGCTAAACGAAGGGGCATACCATGGTCGAAAGCCAAGAGTATATAGGGCGTTAACATCTCTTAAGAGTAGTCATGGTTTGGTTGATATCTGGGCTATGAAAAACCTAAACAACCCAGGGTATACGTATTATTCCTTCCCCCATAGGAAGTATGTCAGGACTGATTATTTTCTTGGTACAAGTGATCTACTTAATGGAGCTGGAATTAGGAAATTTCCTAAGGTGAACTCTGATCACAATGTATTCATTTTGGAGATTGAAATTGAAAGATTCAAAAGAACTCAAAGCAAATGGTCCTTTGATAGGAAATTCCTTGTAAATAGTGATTACATTTAGCATATTAAGAACTGGTCACAAGAATTCTTTGATATAAACAGATGTAGTGCCGTCAAGGGGGCTGTGTGGAATTCTTTTTAGGCTGGCTTTAGGGGTGAAATAATTAGCTTTGTCGCTAGGGCAAGGAAACTGAGGGAGATTAAGAATGAACAACTGATGTGCTATGTGTAGTCTAGCAGAGGCAGAAGAAGAGCATGTTCTACTAATAATGCAGGGCCGGGAGGTGGTTGAAACCCAGCATCGAATAATCGCTCTTAAGGCGGAAATAAATAGCTGGCTAACCCAGAGATCGGCACAGGAATATCAATCCCAGTGAAATAATTCTTACGAAAATGGTGAACTAGTTGGGAGGAGATTAGCCCTTCGTACCTGGCAGAAAACAGCTATGAATTGAATACCCTCTATTAAAAAAACTTAACAAATATATACTGATACAGAGGATATAATCAGGGAGTTTCAGGATTATGATCAAATATTATATTAGGATGATACGGGCGCAGCCGGAGTACTACAGGATAAATCCCGTATGGTAACCAATACTGTTCTTGGCGAGGGGTTGGATAGTTTAACTAAAGAAGAGCAAGAAAAGGATATCTCATTAGAGGAATTTCAGGTAGCATTGCAGGAAATGGCTACAGGGAAGGTTGCTGGCCCTGATAGGATACCCCTGAAAATTATGTAAGATATTAAGAACTTTGATAATCCCTCTTTTACTTGATCTTTTCAGGGGTGTTCAATATAGTTGAAACCCTCCAGAATCCTGGAAAGAGACGGATATCATCATCTTTCCAAAGAAAGGAAAACCAATAGATAATGCAGCCTCATATCGGCCGTTATCTTTAATTAATTCTGATACAAAAATCTATTTGAAGATATTGGCTAACCAGTTAGGGAGGGTTATAGCACATCTGGTCTCACCTGGCAACATGGGTTTATCCCAGGATAAGAAACAACAGTCCATATTCGTAGGGTCATTTCGCTATTTGACATCATGGCCAGGACTGGGAGCCAGATAGCTATGATCCTCCTTGATGCCGAAAAGGCATTCGATCAGGTATCTTGGAAGTTTTTATGGGGGATACTGGAGTTAAAAGGTTTTGGACCACAAATCATAAGGGCAATTAAAGCTATGTATTCTGACCCAAGAGCCCGGCTACAATTGATTGGAAAGGAGTCTGGTAACATTTTAATATCCAGGGGAACCAGGCAAGGGTGTCACTGTTCCCCCATTTTATTTGCTCTATATGTTAACCCCCTGGTGGTTAAGCTACTGCAGAACCAGAAGATTAAACCTGTAGTAACCAGTGGGTACGAGACTAAGGTGTTGGCTTATGCTGATGATGTTGCATTGTTAACCACAGATCCAACAGAGGCAATTAGGGAGATTTAGCCAGTTAGCTGAGGGATACGGGCTTCTATCATGGTACGCACTGAATAAAGGGAAGACAATTGGTTTTTGCACAGATAATATCTCGTTTAATGATTCTAGATGAGCAGAATCAGCAGTTTACCTCAGGGTCCATATTAATTCGAAAGTGGAAGAGATTGTGAAAAGTAATTATTGATCCCCTAGTTAAGACAATAGCCATGGATTTAAAGGGATCACTGAAAAAATATTGATAGCAAAAATATAGACCTACAAAAATATCGAGTTATAGAATGCCAAAATATCGACTTCCTATCTCCAAACAGGTAAGTACAAAAATATCGAATCAAAAATATCATTGTAAAAAATATAGATAGTCAAAATATCGAATTTTTTAAATAGTAAGTAATTTCAAATTAATGAAATAATAAATATAACTAACTTAAACATACTTAAAATACTTAAATAACATTAAAATGAATAAATAATCAATATAAATAAAAACCAATTGTTTTTAATACATATATATATATAGTGAACAAGGCGGCAACGCCGAAACGCGTCTAAGCAGACACTGATCCTTGAATAAAAGTTTGGATTCAGACCCACGGAGTCAGCGCCTTCTTCCAATCGTACAAGTATGGTATGAAAGAATATATATATATATATATATATATATATATTTATCAAGAGGCCCTGTTCACGCTGGATTACTGCTTGCAGTTTTTTCTCCTCTGGGGTACCGGAATCTACAGGGCCCACCACCCAGCCAAGGAAGAAGTATGACGGTGTTGATGCCAGTGTGCACCACGTTGGGCAGGTAGGACTTCCATGCCTTGCCCCCGCCAGAAAGGATTCCTTTGCCAAGTAGGTTTAAGCGGTTGGGGACTGGAGGAAGCGCTGCTGCACAAGTGTGGTTTTGGACATTAGGGCTATTCACAGACTATGAAGCACAATTCTTCTTCCCCACTTTACCCCTGCGATACCTACCAGAGTCTTGCCGCTGCATGCTGGAACTTGTAGGCGCTGAACATCAAGCGGACTACAGGAGGTATATGCGCTGTGATGACATCGGTGTGGGAGGAGCTTCAGTCCGTGGATGAGGAAAAGGCAGGACACATAAACCTTCCCTCACACCCTTTTCCACAATCACTTGCACCTGGCGCTGCAGAGGCAGACCACGCCGAAATGCATCCCGCCATAGAGGGTGACAGAATTCTACTCTGTTTGTGCAGCTCCAATAAAGCGCTTCCGATATTTTCCTCAGTGTGGCCTTTCTCTTTCTCTGAAGGAGCATGTTTGGATATATATATATATATATATATATATATATATATATATATATATATATATATATATATATATATATATATATATATATATATATATATATATATATTACCTACTGGCGGTCGCCAGTAGGTAGTTATAGTTAGGATTGTTTTCCATAGGGAATCCGCAACATTCTATTGGGAATAACTTTGGCGCAGATTGAGGGATCTGCCTGTAATTGTCCTCAATTTTGCCTCGCGGTAGTCCGCTCCTTCCCTGAAGGTTTGGGGAAGATTCGTCAAGCGGGGGCCGAGATAAAAGGGGGGTCCCAAAACGTGTTTTTCCTATGTTAATTTCCATAGGGCGGTTGGACTCACTTTTAGCCCGAACGGCTGAATGGATTCCCACGAAACTTGGCAAAATTTTAGGGACTGGTAGCCCGATGTGCCTTTGCTATGTCTCAAGATATGTGATCCAGTGGATTTTGAGTAATTTAGGTTCAAAAAAATATATATATCTATAAGCGCGCACAGGTACGCGCACCAGGGAGCGCACCCTGCGCGCTACGCGAGTACGCGAGCGGAAAGCTGATTGGTTCACAGGTGTCTGTCAACATGCCAAACAGATCGGAGCGGCCGCCATCTTGTGTCTCGGCAGGATCGAGACACAAGAGGTGCCAAAACAAAGGGGGAAATAACCAAAAGGGGGCAGGGTAGACCCCCCCTGACCCCCTAGGTTTGATGTGGGGGTCATAAAAGGGCCCCGCCGCATAACATTTTTTTTTTTTTAAATCGATTTTCGTGCGGGGAGCGCCCGGTACGCGCCCCGGTGCGCGTACCGGGGAGCGTAACCTGGAGAAAAAACAATGACAGACTTCTTTACAATGTAGCATTTTTTAATACATTGGGGGTAGTTCTTGTTCATTTTTTTAAGAACACAGCTCTTTGATGAGAATTGGAGGTAGCTCTGAAAAGAACTTTTGTTTTTCTTCTTTTTTTTTTTTAACAAAAACAAAAACAGGGAACTGGAAACAGCTCAACAGGAGCCAAAAAAAAAATTAGGCCTGGGGATGGCAGCGGTGGTTCTCGAGAGCTCGAACCATGAGTGTGACACTTTGCTCCCCATAGCAAAGAAGATGGTCACATTTTCGGCATTTTATTATAGCCTGATTAAAAGCAGACTGAATATTTGGTATCATCTCCTGCTCACGCCGACGCACAGAAGGTGTTGCTCCACCGGTAGAAGTAGAGCCACCATCCCTGGGAGCCTCTCGTGCCAGAGCCCTGACACTCTCCCATGCATAGTTCTGGGGATGTTTCCTTGACACGTGGCGTATCATCGTCTAGTTCCCGAAGCTGTATTTTTTTCTGGGATTTCCTCTCGATGAGATTGTGTGGCATATTTTACACTCCACCTTTGGAGCATTTACCTTCTTCTCCCCCTCTGGAATTTTGAAAAATTTCCAAATGAAATGTTCCTTCACAGTTCGTTCAGGAACCTCCTCATCAATGAAATCCTCAGTCTCATCACTGCTGCTGGATGCTCTTGCAGCCATGATAATCGAAGTAAATATGACACAGGTGCCAAAAGCAGGTCTTGCACTCACAAAAGTGAAACAAGAAGTGAAGGAAATGGGTGGGGATTTCAGTCTTTGAAAAAAAAAAAGTTAGGAACCAATGAAAAGAGTTATTTCAAGGTCATATGACTTATTACGCTTATGCTACGCGCTCTGGAGCGCGCCCGGGGGCGCGTAGCGTAAGCGCGTCAGGACTTTGCGCGATCGTATGCGCTCGTGTGCATCCGGGTGCGCTTACGCAGTGCGTCATATGACGCATCACGCGGTTACGCGAAACGTCACGATGTTGTTTTTGTTCGCGAGAATAGCGCTAACGGGACGCTCACCGGTACGCGCCCCGGGAGCGCTCCGGGGCAAAAAAAAAAACTATTAAATAATTATACAATTTAAAATTCGTTATAACATTTTTTACTTTTTATACCTATAGAGATTTGCTCTTAAAAAACCATACCTATTTAAACAGGAACTCTTACAATCCCTTACTCTCACATATAGTCCCTTATATACATCAATATTCACATATACTACATTAAAACATATGTAGTTACTGATAAAGACAATAGTGAGATAGTCATTCAGTCAGTAACACACACATATACACAGTCATCCACCCATACAGTCCTGCACATATGCTGTCTTCAAAACATATACAAACAGAGAGTCAGTCACTCATGCATCTATGTTCTAAGTTATACCCCCACCAAACATATAGACACTCATATTGATATTAAAAAAAAACATCTAATAACCCATATACATACACATGTAGCTACTCACCAACCCATGCAGCCACTTATACACAAAGTGAAACACTAATCCATATATTGAAATATTTAAACATTACTCACTAATATATGTATACACTAAGATACACTTAATAAGCCAGTGAACCAATCAATTTTTTTTTTTAAAACATCCATGTAAACCCTTATTTAAACATTCATTCTTTCATCAACTTTTACATATACATATATAACACATATTTATTTTTAAAAAATGCACGCATTCACTGGATGGTGTCATCAGTGATGTCATCAGTGATGTCACTGACCATGTCATGAGTGATGTAATATGTGATGTCATCAGCAGTGCATTGCACGCGCAAGTTATAGTGAGTCCAACTAACTATAACGTGGGAATTTCAATGGTTTTATGCGAGTAAAACTTCCAGCTAACTATAACAGGTGTGAAACCTATGGTTTTTTCAGTGAATTTAATAGGTTTTTTAAATGCTAATTCCTAACTATAACTGGTGTGAAACCTATGGTTTTTTCAGTGAATATATATATGTATATATATATATATATATATATATATATATATATATATATATATATATATATATATATATATATATATATATATATATATATATGTATTGCTTCAAATCGCTCCTTCTGGCAACCCCTTTCCTGGGGTGGATTGTTCCCGGCGGAGCCACCGGCACGAATATCCAAGCAAAACGGTGTTCCTTTACAAGCACTCGGGCATCCAGTGAAACCACAGACCACACAGGAGTCCAACAAAGTAAGGTTTATTCCATCATAAACCGAACGTGACGCGTTTCGTGCTCCACAGAGCGCTTGATCACACAAGTTGTCACAGTGAGTCTAAACATTTTAAGCCTTGTGTCATTAAACATAGAAAGGAGACTCTACATTCCACTGATCCGCCATCTTGCACTAGTCAGCAATGCAAGTATCATGGTTTTCAAACAAGTCAAAAATTAATTGTTAGAATATTTCTTATACTAAAATCCTTGGTATCTCATGGTACAACAATAAACATGAGGAAATAAATCATTTTGGCATTACATTTGAATCAGTGTTATGTATGGTATCTTTGCATCATTGGGTTCATTCTCATTACCTTGGTTTTATGTGTAAAGTTATCAGAGTCATGACCGCCTTAAACTTGTTCTTTTTAAAAATGTATATTGTCGTAGCAACCCGGTTCTGTAGTGAGAACGTCATCTCTTCAAGGGGCCGGGTTACGTTCTCCACGTCATTGATGTAGTCATGGAAACGGTGTACGCTTCTAATGCCGATAAACCCACCACGGTGTTGTCTGGGAAATGGCATATTCTTATAACATTAATCTTATGCCTCCACATACTAATATTTTTTGTTCTTCGCTCTAAGGAGAACAAAAATGTTCAAGTACCGAGCTTACCCAAATGGGGTTGTGTGCTTGTGATGTCAGTTGCCATGGTAATTATTGAACGTGCAACTTTATTATCCAGGTCCGTGAACAGTAGTTCACCGCGACGTGGTTGTTGTCTTGTTTCCTAGTTAGTGGAATAAATTAGGATGGATATTGGAGCAGTCAGGCTGCAGATAATCACTATGTAGGTAGTAGGGCTTTTATATGCCACATGCGTCCTTCTCTGGTTAGTGAGATTGTGAAACATATAGGTCTGTGCCCATGTTTGTTTCAGTAAAACCTAGGTAGTAGGTCAAGCAGATAATCATCATGTTATATACAACACTGTGACAAAGAACAGGGTATAAAAAAAAACATATAACTAGTGCACATCCGAAAAATTAAAATCCAAATACTTTTGTAACAGATGGTAGAAGATAACCACAGTGCAAGGATTAGGGTACTGGTGTCGAGATCCACAGACAACTTCCTTTCCTTAACATCTGTGGAAGAGAAGAGAAAAGAAGAATGCGATTAGATATGGGTTAGAAACAGAAGAAATCTCAGAGTTTCTGCAAAACATCACTCAATATAGCTACTATTCTAGTTGTAAATGTACATAAAATTTTTCGTCAATGTTATGCCCTGTTGGATAGCGGGTACACAATCCAATAATATGTCTGGATTCTTTTTGTCTTAATTTAAGCAAATGATTTCCTCCCCTGTGACCCAGATTCACCTGTTCGATGATGTAAAATTATAGTTTTTTAGGGTCTGAGAAATGATGAGTTTCGAAGTGGCGGGCTACAGGATATTGTCTATCTAGGTTACTGATAGCCCGGGTATGCCCCAAAATACGTTTTTTAGCCATATGTATTGTGCTGCCGATGTATTTGAGATCACATGGGCAGACCAACACATATATCACGAATACTGTCGTGCAGGTCAAAAATTGGTTAATCTCTTGCATGGATTTAGTGCTCGGATTCCAGTACTCTTTGACCATGTGACTGTTTGCGCATGCTTTGCAGTGTCCACAGGGGTAGAAGCCTTGCAGGCTAATACCTCTTGGAACTGTACTCATGCCTATGTCATTATGTACAAGGAGGTCTTTGAGAGTACGTCCTCTTTTATACGTGATGCTTGGTCGTGCAGGGAGTGTGTCACCTATAATGGGGTCATTCTTTAATATACTCCAATTTTTTACCAAGCTTTTCTTAATTTGGTTGGAGTTCCCATTATACGTAAGAATGACTCTAGTAGTCTCCGGTTTGTCATTGTCATTGTCCTCTGCCTTTCTGATTGAAAGCAAGTCGTCACGTTGGATCTGCGCTACTTTCAAGCTTGCTCTCTTAATGACCCACAAAGGATGACCTCTTTCGAGGAATCTTTGTGTCATAGTTTTTTCTTCCATCAGGTAGTCATCATTATTACTGCAGTTTCTTTTGGCCCTAAGGAGTTCTCCAAAAGGGATACTCCATTTCAGTTGGTCCGGATGGCTACTTTGGGCATGAAGAAGGGTGTTCCCTGCTGTATTTTTTCTGAATAGTACTGTGTGGATCTTTTTCTGTTTCATTTGCACCTTTGTGTCCAAATATTCCACTTCGTTGTCACTTATGTTACATGTGAGAATGATATTTCTATCATTCCGGTTCAGTTTCTCTATAAAGTTCAGTGCCTGGTCTCTTTCCCCTTTCCAAATGACGAAAATATCGTCAATGTATCGTAGCCACACTTGGACTTTTTTAAAGTCCTCTTTAAAGTCATCGTTGTCTCTGATGTCAGCCTCCCATGCCCCCATGAACAGATTTGCAAAACTTGGTGCAAAAGAAGTACCCATCGCACTACCATGGCATTGCACGAAGATATCATTATTAAATGAAAAGAAATTGTTCTCCGAGCAGTGTTTTATCATGTCTAATATCATAGTAGTATGACCTAGATGCTTTCTGTCTCTGCCCTTTAGGAATCTAGCACAGGCTTCCATGCCCTGTTTGTGTTTGATCACTGTGTATAGGGCAGTCACATCCATCGTTATCAATAGACAATCTTTATCAATGTTAACTTGATTTATTTTGTCAAGGAAATCCTTGGTATCTCTCACATACGTTGGAAGTCCAATGACAAAATATCGCAAGAAATGGTCAACGTAACGTGAGACATTCTCTAATACACATCCTCTGGACGAGATGATCGGTCTACCCGGAGAGTTTGCTTTACACTTATGTACTTTTGGGAGAAGGTACAAGATTGGGAGAATAGGATGATCTTTTTTAAGAAAACAGTATTCCTCCCACTCTAACCACCCTTTGTCTCTCCATTCCCTCAATTTGTCCCATAGTTCTTTGATACTTTGATTATATTCGGGACGGTTGGAAATCCTGTACGTTTTACCATCATACAGTTGTCTTTCAGCCTCTTGTATATACATTTCTCTCGGCAAGATAACGATATTCCCGCCTTTATCTGCGGGTATTACTAGGATACTCTCATCTTCTGCTAGTTCTTTCATTGCTTTTTTCTGTGTTGCTGTCATGTTGAATTTTAATCTTTTCATATTTTTCGTCCAATTTAGACTGCGGAGTTCTAGCAGTTCTTTGCCAATTTGGTCTTGAAAGTGTTGATGTTATCATGGTTCATTTTGGGAGTAAATGTGGACTTAGGTTTAAAAGACGTACCCGCTGCCAGGTCATGTTGTATTTCTAGCGCATCAAGAATTCTTTTGGTTTCACCACTCAAGTTCAGGTCTTCCTGATCATTGGTCAGTTCGTCAATTGCCACCATACTGTCAATGTCACCTATGATAATGCTATCATTCGATCCCATTGGTTCTTTGGGACGCTGTTTCTTACTTTTGCTAGGTTTCAATTTATGCCACTTTTTTAATTTTAATTTTCTACAGAATTTGAAGATGTCTATTTTTTCATCCACGTAGTTCATTGGTACAGTTGGACAGAAAGACAAACCTAGGCAAAGAGTTCTTTTGTCTTTCTGACTGATTGTTCTATTGGATAAATGTATTATGGTCTGATTTACCTGTGTATCATCCATGATTATTTGTTCTTTTGATACTGAGCCCTTTTGTTTCCCACTGGCTGCTGGTTGCTTTTTCTGTTTGCGCCTCTGTTTGCATTTCTTCCTCTTCTTGATCCGGTATTTCTGGGTCTTGCTCTTGCGTTTGGTGTTTGTGGATTGTTCTTCGCTTGTAGTCTTGAAGATGATCTGGTTGCTTGCCGGCTCTGCTTCATGAGCCGGTACTCGTCTAAAAAAGTCCTTCGTTTGGGTATCGCTCCTTCATTTGATTCAACACTCTCCGAACTTTTAGTCATTTCTGAGATGTCCGTAAGTGAATCACTTGTTTCTTCTTCATCACTTTCTACATTCACGTTTCTATACATAGGTGTAGTTCCTTGTGCATTGTTTTCATAGAGATGATCATATTTTTTACTATGAGTAAGAATTCTGCCCGACTCATAATCGCCACAGTCTCTGTGCAATTTATATTGTTTCCTTTTCTTTATATCCTCCTCCAGGATTTTTAGTCGTTTCTTCATTTCCTCTATACATTTTGCGATTATCTCTTGGTCTGGGTGTTTATTAAGTTCTTCCGTTAGTTCTTCTATTCTTTTTTGATCTTTATTCTGTCCGACCAGGCATACTTTACAAGGATTTGCATCATCACTCTTGAGCTGTTTGAGGAATTTTGTGACCAGTCTTCCAGCATTTGTGGATCTGGTGAGTCATATGATGGAGTTAAGTAAATTCGTAGTCCCCTTGGATTCCATGCAACAGATTAACCAATTTTTGACCTGCACGACAGTATTCGTGATATATGTGTTGGTCTGCCCATGTGATCTCAAATACATCGGCGGTACAAAAGGGGGTGGCGATGGACGGAGCATCTGAATCAATCAAATACTCACACCCAGTCAAAAGATCTGGGTTTAATCCATCACCGTTCTTTAGCCCACTCTGCCACCCCAGCTCAGACATGGCTACATGCAAATCAGTCTGACCCTGTGCCTCATGGAAACAGTCCAGCCCGAACTGCCAAGCCATGCCTTCCCTGGACCGGAAACAAGCAGTTCGGGCTGCACTGTTCCCATGAGGCACAGGGTCAGACTGATTTGCATATAGCCATGTCTGAACTGGGGTGGCTGAGTGAACTAAAGAATGGTGATGGATTAAACCCAGATCAGTTGACTGGGGGTGAGTGTTTGATTTGTTCAAACGCTCCGTCCATCATCCCCTTTTGTATCGCTTTGTTCGCCCTGTGTTTTTTGCAATTTTCACCCCGAGTGGGCTGGGTATGCTCAGACGTGAGTCCCAGGCTCTCCACACCACTGGAGTCAAGCTATCCAGGCTGATGAAGGCTGATAGCCAGAAACCGGTCCTTGGATGCTTGATTCCGGTCTGGGAAAGACATGGCTTGGTAGTTCGGACTGGACTGTTCCCATGAGGCACAGGGTCAGAGCTGATTTGCATATAGCCAGTGTCTAACCCAGGGTGGTGTGGAGTGCACAAAAATGATGGATTTAGGCCCAGATCCTTGTACTGGGGTGAATGTATGACATTGCTCTACATTCTGTCCATCAACTGTGTTTTTTGCAATTTTCACCCCGAGTGGGCTGGGTATGCTCAGACGTGAGTCCCAGGCTCTCCACACCACTGGAGTCAAGCTATCCAGGCTGATGAAGGCTGATAGCCAGAAACCGGTCCTTGGATGCTTGATTCCAGTCTGGGAAAGACATGGCTTGGTAGTTCGGACTGGACTGTTCCCATGAGGCACAGGAGTCAGAGCTGATTTGCATATAGCCAGTGTCTAGTCTAACCCAGGGTGGTGTGGAGTGCAAAGAAATGATGGATTTAGGCCCAGATCCTTGTACTGGGGTGAATGTATGACATTGTTCTACATTCTGTCCATCAACTGTGTTTTTTGCAATTTTCACCCCGAGTGGGCTGGGTATGCTCAGACGTGAGTCCCAGGCTCTCCACACCACTGGAGTCAAGCTATCCAGGCTGATGAAGGCTGATAGCCAGAAACCGGTCCTTGGATGCTTGATTCCGGTCTGGGAAAGACATGGCTTGGTAGTTCAGACTGGACTGTTCCCATGAGGCACAGGGTCAGAGCTGATTTGCATATAGCCAGTGTCTAACCCAGGGTGGTGTGGAGTGCAAAAGAATGATGGATTTAGGCCCAGATCCTTGTACTCGGGTGAATGTATGACATTGTTCTACATTCTGTCCATCAACTGTGTTTTTTGCAATTTTCACCCCGAGTGGGCTGGGTATGCTCAGACGTGAGTCCCAGGCTCTCCACACCACTGGAGTCAAGCTATCCAGGCTGATGAAGGCTGATAGCCAGAAACCGGTCCTTGGATGCCTGATTCCGGTCTGGGAAAGACATGGCTTGGTAGTTCGGACTGGACTGTTCCCATGAGGCACAGGGTCAGAGCTGATTTGCATATAGCCAGTGTCTAACCCAGGGTGGTGTGGAGTGCAAAGAAATGATGGATTTAGGCCCAGATCCTTGTACTGGGGTGAATGTATGACATTGTTCTACATTCTGTCCATCAACTGTGTTTTTTGCAATTCTCAAATACATCGGCAGCACAATACATATGGCTAAAAAATGTATTTTGGAGCATACCCGGGCTATCAGTAACCTAGATAGACAATATCCTGTAGCCCGCCACTTCGAAACTCATCATTTCTCAGACCCTAAAAAACTATCATTTTACATCATCGAACAGGTGAATCTGGGTCACAGGGGAGGAAATCTTTTGCTTAAATTAAGACAAAAAGAATCCAGACATATTATTGGATTGTGTACCCGCTATCCGACAGGGCATAACATTGACGAAGAATTTAATGTACATTTACAACTAGAATAGTAGCTATATTGAGTGATGTTTTGCAAAAACTGTAAGATTTCTCCTGTTTCTAACCCATATCTAATCGCATTCGTCTTTTCTCTTCTCTTCCACAGACATTAAGGGAGGGATGTTGTCTCTGGCTCTCCATACCAGTACCCTAATCCTTGCACTGTGGTTATCTTCTACCATCTGTTACAAAAGTATTTGGATTTTAATTTTTCTGATGTGCACTAGTTATATGTTTATTTTTTTACCCTGTTCTTTGTCACAGTGTTGTATATAACATGATGATTATCTGCTTGGCCTACTGCCTAGGTTTTACTGAAACAAACATGGGCACAGACCTATATGTTTCACAATCTCACTAACCAGAGAAGGACTCATGTGGCATATAAAAGCCCTACTACCTACATAGTGATTATCTGCAGCCTGACTGCTCCAATATCCCTCCTAATTCATTCCACTAACTAGGAAACAAGACAACAACCAAGTGGCGGTGAACTACTGTTCACGGACCTGGATAATAAAGTTGCACGTTCAATAATTACCATGGCAACTGACATCACGAGCACACAACCCCATTTGGGTAAGCTCGGTACTTGAACATTTTTGTTCTCCTTACAGTGAAGAACAAAAAATATTAGTATGTGGAGGCATAAGATTAATGTTATAAGAACATGCCGTTTCCCAGACAACACCGTGGTGGGTTTATCGGCATTAGAAGCGTACACCGTTTCCATGACTACACCAATGACGTGGAGAACGTAACCCGGCCCCTTGAAGAGATGACGTTCTCACTACAGAACCGGGTCGCTACGACAATATACATTTTTAAAAAGAACAAGTTTAAGGCGGTCATGACTCTGATAACTTTACACATAAAACCAAGGTAATGAGAATGAACCCAATGATGCAAAGATACCATACATAACACTGATTCGAATTTAATGCCAAAATGATTTATTTCCTTATGTTTATTGTTGTACCATGAGATACCGACGATTTTAGTATAAGAAATATTCTAACAATTAATTTTTGACTTGTTTGAAAACCATGATACTTGCATTGCTAACTAGTGCAAGATGGCGGATCAGTGGAATGTAGAGTCTCCTTTCTATCTTTAATGACACGAGGCTTAAAATGTTTAGACTCACTGTGACAACTTGTGTGATCAAACGCTCTGTGGAGCGCGAAACGTGTCACGTTCGGTTTATGATGGAATAAACCTTACTTTGTTGGACTCCTGTGTGGTCTGTGGTTTCACTGGATGCCCGAGTGCTTGTAAAGGAACGCCGTTTTGCTTGGATATCCAAGCAAAACGGCTCTCCTTTACAAGCACTCGGGCATCCAGTGAAACCACAGACCACACAGGAGTCCAACAAAGTAAGGTTTATATATATATATATATATATATATATATATATATATATATATATATATAAAACATAGTATTAATAACAAACATACAATATCTTTACCATAGGATAGCTAGAGGGTTAAATTTACTATTACCACTCCAGTGAGTGCACCAGTAGAAAAAACATTGGCATGCATAGCAGTAAAAATGACTATTCCCACTCCAGTGAGTGCAACAGTAGGGAAAGCATTGGATAGCGGGAGGGTAAAAATTACTATTCCCACTCCAGAGAGTACAACAGTAGGGAAAGCCTTGGATACCATAGGGGTAAAAATTACTATTCCCACTCCAGTGAGTGCAACAGTAGGGAAAACGTTGGATAGCGTAGGAGTAAAAATTACTATTCCCACTCCAGTGAGTGCAACCGTAGGGAAACGTTGGATAGCGTAGGGGTAAAAATTACTATTCCCACTCCAGAGAGTGCAATAGTAGGGAAAGCGTTAGATAGCGTAGAGGTAAAAATTACTATTCTCACTGCAGTGAGTGCAACAGTAGGGAAACGTTGGATAGCGTAGGGGTAAAAATTACTATTTCCACTCCAGAGAGTGCAATAGTAGGGAAAGCGTTGGATAGCGTAAGGCTAAAAATTACTATTCCCACTTCAGAAAGTGCAACTGTAGGGAAACAGTTGGATAGCGTAGGGGTAAAAACTACTATTCCCACTCCAGTGAGTGCATCAGTAGGGTAAGCATTGGATAGCGTAGAGATAAAAATTACTTTTCCCACTCCAGTTAGTGCAACAATAGGGAAAGCGTCGGATAGCGTAGGGGTAAAAATTACTATTCCCACTCCAGAGAGTGCAACAGTAAGGTAAGCGTTGGATAGCGTAGAAGTAAAAATGACTATTCCCACTCCAGTGAGTGCAACAGTAGGGAAAGCGTTGGATAGCGTAGAAGTAAAAATTACTATTCCCACTACAGAGAGTGCAACAGTAGGGAAAGCGTTGGATAGCGTAGGGGTAAAAATTACTATTCCCACTCCAGAGAGTGCAACAGTAGAGAAAGCGTTGGATAGCGTAGGTGTAAAAATTACTATTCCCACTCCAGAGAGTGCAACAGTAGGGTAAGCATTGGATAGCGTAGAGGTAAAAATTACTATTTCCACTCCAGTGAATGCAACAATAGGGAAAGCGTTGGATAGCGTAGGAGTAAAAATTACTATTCCCACTCCAGAGAGTGCAAGAGTAGGGTAAGCGTTGGATAACGTAGGGGAAAAAATTACTATTCCCACTCCAGTGAGTGCAACAGTAGGGAAAGCGTTGGATAGCGTAGGGGTAAAAATTACTATTCCCACTCCAGAGAGTGCAAGAGTAGGGTAAGCGTTGGATAACGTAGGGGAAAAAATGACTATTCCCACTCCAGTGAGTGCAACAGTAGGGAAAGCGTTGGATAGCGTAGGGGTAAAAATTACTATTCCCACTCCAATGAGTGCAACAGTAGGGAAAGTAAATACTTCATATATAATTACAAATGAATTAAATATTAATACCAATTACAAATTAATTAAAATGTATTCCCAATTTAAGATATTATAATAATTATTCAATAAAAAATATTAAAATTAATTTAATTACTAAAAAATAATTACCTATTAATACAAAATACTTACTAATAACAATATATTTTTTTAATAATTAACGATTAATTGAAAATAAATACATATTTATATATTAAACAATTTAATTAATTACAATTAAATGACTTCCCACCCAATTCCCCTATTAATTAATCGGGGGGTGTTCCAATTGCATGCCTTATGTATGCAGACGACATCCTAATTTTGGACCTCACCCCAAAGGGCTTAAACAATCGGTTGCATGCACTTTTTGAATACGCGGAAAGTCATTTTTTATCAATAAATACGGCAAAAAGCAAGGTGATTTGTTTTTCTGGTAGAAAGAAGCCTAAATGTTCTAACTTTTCATGGGTTGTGGGGGGGGGGAAACTAGAATGTGTGAAATCTTATACTTTTTTAGGTAAAATTGTCACTCACAATCTAAGTGACAAATCACACACAGATAATAATTCCCGGAAGGCTATTTCTCAGGGAAAGAGCTTAGTTTCCCTATATAAAGCAACAGGTAGAAGGCATTTTTCTATTCTCTTAGATGTTTTTAGAGCGAAAGTTCCAGCCTCCCTGTTATATGGAATTGAATTAGTTGATCTAAAAAAATGGAGTTTTCTAAACTCTGCAGAAGGAAAAATTCTTCGGAGTTTAATGTCTGTAGGCACTGCAAACTCAACTGCTTCCTTGCGACAGGAATTGGGTTTACGTAGCAGCAGGGTTCAAGGTCTTGCTAGTATTATACGCTGGGTAGTAGCTTTATCTAAAGGTGAACCCAATACCTTAAGAGACCTTATAAAAAATGAATTACTAGGATCGTTTAATGACTTCTCATCAATTGTAAAAAACTTTAGACTTGCTGTGTTACAATTGAAATTGGATGAGGAGACTTTATTTTTACTGTCCTCTCATCAATTAAAAACAGTTTTGAAGTCAGCCTCGTGGGAATTGGGGTTTTGCCTGGATAGAGACTTCTGTCTAGCGAAAAAAGGTTGTACGCCTGTTATTGAATCTTATACCCCACGGAAAGCACAACCATATATGTACTGGAACATCGCCCATGGCGTGAGACGCCTGGTGTACTTATTAAGACATAATTTGCTTCCGCTAAAAGTTTTACAAGCCAGCTGGTTTGGTTGTTCGGCACGCTGTGATCTTTGCCAATTACATGATCAGGATCTAGATCACGTGATGTTCATCTGCCCTACACTGATGCCTTGCAGGCGTAGATGGTTAAGATCAATCTGCCTACAACTTAACATATTATCAGCATCTTCGTTTAAGGCAGCCTTGATTAACCCTCCTAATGAAATGTTTGTTTTTAAACTGTACAACTTTTTTAAATGTTTTTTGGACCTGTATTAAGATATCTCATGTGATTGTGATGAAAATATCTTCTTTTTCTTTTCTTTTTAAGTATTTGTGCTTTGTATGTATATGTTGTTTTATGTGGACCTCATAAAGAGTTCCTTATCATAATAAATAAACTTTGAACTTTAAAACTTTGAACTATTAATTAATTACCAATTAAAAAATAAAATAACAATTAATTGTAAATAAGTAGCAATAAATAATTTAACATATTTAATTAATTTTAATTAAATTACTTCCCACCCTATTCCCCTATAAACACACAACCCACTCCTGAAAATAAATAAATACAATTAACATAATTATCAATTAATCCATTAATAAAAACTAATTACCAATTATATTTTAATTAATTGCCAATTAATAATTAATTAACAATTAATTGTACATAAATACCAATAAATGTTAATATTTAATTACTTATAATTAAATTACTTCCCACCCTATTCCCCTATAAAACCACAACCCGCTCCAGAATTATATTACGCAAAAATAAATACCATAAATTGACTTGCTTACTTACCTAAAATTCGATATTTTTGTTGTCTATATTCTATCCATCTATATTTTTGTTGTCTATATTCTGTCCCTCGATATTTTTGCTGTCTATATTCTGTCCATTCGATATTCTTTCCATTCTGTATTTTTGAGTCGATATTATTGTCATTCTATTCGATATTTTTGTAGTCTATATTCTGTCTTATCTATATTATGTCTACTCGATATTTTAAACTCGATATTTAGCTACCTCGATATTTTTGTTGTCGATATTATGTCTTCATACCATTTAAAGAGAGTAAATGGGCTACATCTGTCTATAATCAGGAGCGGGAACTTTTTTTAAATGACCATGTTGCCTAAAATCTTGTACCTATTTCATTAAATCCCGCTTGCGGTGGATGCCCCCCTATTGAAGACCTTGGATTCTATCTTCTCTAATTGTATTTGGCAATATGGGAAAGTGAGAAGGTCATTAAAATATTTAACCCTGCCACAAGATAGAGGAGAGTTTACAATCCCTAATATTACATTATACTACTGGGCGGCCCTTCTCCACCAGATGATCTCCTTGTTTGTAGTAGATAGAGACAGTCAGACGGAACGGGGTTTGAGAATACCTACAGTATATGAACTTGACATAGGGAAGGAAGCTCCTGGGTAGCTGCTGAGACAAATGGAGCAGGTTATTATAAAGAGGTGCACTTCAAGGAAATATATAGGTCATTGAAGATATGGAAAAAAGTGTCAGAATTCATGGCAATACCTAAGGTTTGCTGCTATACTCCTCTGTGGCGTTCATCACTCTTTCCACCCCTGTTTTACAATGCCATGGGGAAAGGATGGGAAGAGCTTGGTGTGGTTACAATTGGAGATCTCTATGGTGGAGAGCAATTTTCTCAATTTTCTAGGCTGCAGCAGGAGTTCGGAATTCCAAATAATCATTATTTTAAATATGTGCAGATTAGGAGTATCCTTACCACATGTAGACCAGCCATTAAACTAGACAGGATACCAATGATGGAAGTTATTATTAGGAAATCGAGCAAAATTAGGAATATTTACAGCTTACTATTAGATGAACTGCCAGATGACTTAGAAAAGACTGAGACAGCCTGGGCAAGGAAACTGAATAACCCAGATGTGGATATTTATATGACTTTATCTATAACTGCGAAAATACTTTTATCCACTAGCTGAAAGGCACAATTGTATAAAACTATATTTAATTTATATTTTACATCTTCTAAATTATTTAATTGTGCAAAAAAGGCAGATGACAAATGTCCCAGATGTGGGGTAGGACCGACTACATTGACCCAATTGTTTTACGATTGTGATAAATTGTCCCTATTAGAAAAGAGATTGCTTGGCTTTTGGGAAAGATTATTCGGCTCTAGGATGGAACTGACCCCATCCCTGTTGATTCTAGGACATGATAGCTCGTTGGGGCTTAATACCGCACAGGAATATTGTATATTTGGTGGAACAGCAATATTTAGGATAATGTTAGCTGCTAAGTGGAAGGATGCAGATCCACCGACCTTCCAGGTGTGGCTTGCTAGTCTTCTTGTATTATACAAGCAAGAGAAGGCTTTGTGGGCAGGCTGGCCAGAATTCGGGGGGGGGGGCAGGGGGAATATTGCATATATTTCAGAATGGAGCTGAGAAGAAAGGGGATTTTAATAAGGGACTAGGGGACCAAGAGTGGCGATGGTAGACTTCTCTAGCTGAACGCTCCCACTATGCAGGAAGAACAGGGTCGCAAGGGATTTATGCCCTATAAGGTTGAATTGCAATACTGTCTCGCCTGGGTTTAATCTACTAACCTCAAACTGTATATGCCATGTTTTAGTAAGCATTGTTATGCTGGATTAGTTAATCGATGGTGTCTATTTTTCTAAGCAAGATATCTATATTTGTATTTTTGCAAAATCCTACTAGAATTAGATTTTAAGAATGAATTGTATGGTTTTATGATTTTTAAACTTGGTTTTAATTCTTTGATTCCAAAACTGTATAAATCTCATTTTAGCAATTGTTCCTATTCTGGATAAGGTTACATGTGGTGCTCCTGTTTTTGAATTGTATTAACTGCTTTATGATTTGATTTGTTGATATTTATTCTTGTAAACTGAGCTATCTGGGTATGAAATTAAAAAAAAAGAATGGTAAATCTGAAATTAATTTCGTAGAATCGAACCTTTTATTGTAGGTACATTTGTCATTTTAGGGCATATCATCAAGCCCCGGAGATAAAATTATCGGTGCTTTAGCGTCCGTTTTCGGACGGAAAGCTGCTATAATTTTATCGCCTAATCAGCAAGGTCACGCTATCGCGTGAATCCTTGCATTATCACCCTTTCCCCCAACGCCCACCTTTGCATCTCTAATGATATGCAAAGTGGGCGTTCCTGCCCTAACATAACTGGAGAAATGTCGCTAAGCGACATTTCTCCAAATATCAATGGACACGCTAACCTGCAGAGCGACAAGCGAAGTAGCGATAACCTCTGTTATCGCTACTTTCCTTACGCCTGCTTCAAAACTGACTTAGCTATGATATCCTATGTAAGGTGGATATCATGGCTAAGTATGCCTTTCCCTATCAGCAAGCTTTTGCCAAACCTTGTGCGATTATCGCTGTATTTCCAGCGATAATCGCACAATTGACAGCTTGCACTCAGAATTTTATCGCTTTGGAGATAAGCGTGCTGATAGCGCTCTATCTCCGTGATAATATTCAGAATTGGCCAGCGATAATTATCCTCGCGCTAAGAGTGCTGAGCGATAATTATCGCATGGCCTTGATAATATACCCCCTAGTCTTTTCTACTTAAAGGAAACAGCACTTAGGGCCATATTCTCATGGCTGGCGATAAAATTATCGCTGCTTTAGCAGCAGGAAACTGCCGCTAAAGCAGCGATAATGGGCTTGATAATATGCCCTTGTGAATTCCCATAGAAGCCCAGGTTCACACCAGAACATGGGCTTCTATGAGAATTTACGAAGGCATATTATCAAGCCCATTATCACCGCTTTAGCTGCAGTTTCCTGCCGCTAAAGCAGCGATAATTTTAACGCAGTTCTTGATAATATGGCCTCAAGTTTGGCCAGCACTATCTTCGAAGAGACAGGCTGCGAGAAGCACTTATTTCTTGCACTGTGAGAAGAGACGCCCCCCATTTATTTTTGATTCGGACGCTTTAATTCAGGTTCTCGGTGGCCAGCACTTTACTCCCACTGGCACACCCCCACAATGGATGTAAGTATTTGTCCAATGGGCAACACTTGCCTTCTTTCAGGTAAAGTTTAACCCTCAGCCTGAATGTAAGAAAAGCGCAGATATTCGCCATGCACGATCACCGCGTGTGATCTGAAATATAAATCAGTGCCACACACCCGCATGCGCACTAAACCCAAGTGCAAATACACACCCACAGAAAAAAACAGACACATACAAGCACAGGAGCATGCACGACCACACAGACTCACATACACACAAGGCATGTATGAACACACTCGTACACTGGCAAATACAGACATAAGTACACATGTAAGCGCACGCGCACACACAGACGGGCTCACACACATGCACAGCTGTGTGTACTATCGTGTACACATGCAAACATACTAATTAGCACAAATGCACAAAAAGACACTCATAACCACATGTTCACGTGAACACACGTATGCACACACACACTTACAAATGCCTATATAGGTGGGTTGTTGATCAGAGCCTCTTACAAAGGCCATACTGTGTCACCAGTAGTTTCTGGCCTCAGTGGTTAATATTAGCATTATTAAAGTGCAAAGCGCTTCGACGGCTCGTCAGGGGCATTAAGTGCTATATAAATGAAATTACAATAATACGGTAGCTTTGGCTGATTAGGGTACCTGCCAAGGGCGGTAACCATAGGGATGGCGGACGATGCTGTCAGTGAGCGGGCTGGTGTGACTCGAAGGCCCTCGCGACCCCTGGAAAAATGTTTCCTCGGAAAAGGAGGACTTAATACTGAATTTTCGTTTTTGAGCTTCGAGTTTACCACAGCGCATTATTTTAGCAGCGTGTTTTGTTTTTGTAAAAGGGCAAGTGAACAGCGGCGGCAGCAGCAGGAACGGCCCTGCAGTTGCTGTGGAAACCCATCGGATCATGGCTCTTGAGGTGAACCTGGCGACAATGGTTGGTTTAAGGCAAATCAGGAAATGTGCAAGCGAGGGCTCGGGTATATTAGCGCGAACAACGGGCGGGGTGGCCCCTGCCAATTACGCCAATCAGCCCACATCACAGCTACAGCCGGAGCACTGAGAAAATGTTTGCCCAGCTCTGAGGGTAATTCAGTGCTCAATTTGCAACCAATTGAGACAGTGCCTGGGGTATAAATATACATTCTAGTATAACTAGCAGTCAGAGAAACCGAGACCTCATCCAAACAGATTGGAGCCATCTCAGTTCATTCCTGAGAGCCAGTCACACTGGATGTGTGTGTCTGGAGAGGGGGTCTGTGTGTGTGTGTGTGTGGTGCATACACACATTTGTGCATGTCTGTATGAATGCGAGTTAGTGTGCACTGTCCGTTTGTGGGCTACATATATGTGTGTGTGTATATATATATTTTAGGAGGCGCAAGCCAAACCCGTCCGCCGTTTATTTTTATGATATTTTGCACCTGTTAAACTTGTGAACTCTTAAACAAAAAAACAAAAAAATTGTGAACTGGTTCTTCACGAAAGTTGACCGGGCATAAAAGAAAATGTATATATATATATATATATATATATATATATATATATATATATATATATATATATATATATATATATATATATATATATATATATATATATATATATATATATATATATTATATATACATTTTCTTTGCTCGTCAGTCCCTTTGTTCACCTCTCGCCCACCACCGCGGGGCCATCCGCCGTTCTGTCTATCCTTCATTTCTGCCTCCCTTTGAGGTTACATTATGAAAAGAGGTGCTCGGTTGACATAATTATTTTCTGTCCGTGTGTGTTTTAGGCAGGTCCTCCCTGGGTCCACTGTGTTACGGACTATATCAGAAATATATAAAACAAATCCCTCTAGATATGTATCCTTCTGAAAACGCTCACGATTCTGTAAAATCTATCTAGTGCTAAGAAGCATGTTCCGAGGCTCTCGCACTCATTCTGCCTCTGGTAGTTTGAAGATGTTTTTGCTGAGCTGTCCCTCAACAAAAGGTATCACATATTTGCAGCTCGTGCCGTAGTTTATTCTGCTCATCTTTCCTTTGCACGATTGTTAGCAGGGTTTTAACTAGACAAGCACCAATTGTGTAACTTCTCAGTTGGTTGTATAACGACAAACTGATGTCATATCCCTGAAGGGCGGCCCGTAATTTACATGTTGAGATCATGGTTCAGAGAACGCGGTAGCAATTATAGCCGTGCAGCTGCAAGCTTCGGCACTTGAAAAAAGACAAAACCTCAAAAGTTGGAAACACGTTCATTCATGTGTTGATAGAGACACCATGCAGAGGTTACATGGATCTTAGAGTTGCACCTTCTCGCGATGTGTGATCTGCTGCAATAAGATGTGATCGCTGAGAAGAAGAGTCAGGGTGTTTGTTGCATCGTAACTTTCCAACAAAGCTTCCAGCCTGTTAAATACTTAAGGGTGGCGGCTCAGTCACACAGAGATAGAAAGAGGCTTTGAATACACGCATCCATGTGTCAACACGCTGTGCACCGAGAATTGCAGCTTTAACACATTCATTGTTAAATATTACAAAACGAGTGCGTTCTACTTCCCGCTTCCCATTGATTCCTGTGCATGGTGTCGCACCCCAGTGCTGGAGCCCAAATATAGATAATTTAATGCTAATTAAAAGGTACCGACTGAGTTATGCTTCATTAACTCCAACACACATTCGGCTCCAGTTGAAATCCTGCTGCATTAAGTCAAGAGCTGTTGATACTAATATCTTATCAATATGCCCATGCCTGCTGCCTAACGTGACTCCATGTCCCATTTAATGACGATCACACAACTTATGTAGTATTCTTATCTCCCATGTAACGGTGATCATGCACCTTATGTAGTATTCACATGTCCATGTAATGGTGACCATGCACCTTATGTAGTATTCACATGTCCATGTAATGGTGACCATGCACCTTATGTAGTATTCACATGTCCATGTAATGGCGATCATGCACCTTATGTAGTATTCACATGTCCATGTAATGGCGACCATGCACCTTATGTAGTATTCACATGTCCATGTAATGGTGACCATGCACCTTATGTAGTATTCACATGTCCATGTAATGGTGATCATGCACCTTATGTAGTATTCACATGTCCATGTAATGGTGACCATGCACCTTATGTAGTATTCACATGTCCATGTAATGGTGACCATGCACCTTATGTAGTATTCATATGTCATTTAATGGTGATCATACACCTTATGTAGTATTCATATGTCCATTTAATGGTGACGAAGCACCTTATGTAGTATTCATATGTCCCATTTAATTTTGATCATGCACCTTATGTAGTATTCAAATGTCCATGTAATGGTGACCATGCACCTTATGTAGTATTCACATGTCCATGTAATGGTGACCATGCACCTTATGTAGTATTCAAATGTCCATGTAATGGTGACCATGCACCTTATGTAGTATTCACATGTCCATGTAATGGTGACCATGCACCTTATGTAGTATTCATATGTCATTTAATGGTGATCATACACCTTATGTAGTATTCATATGTCCATTTAATGGTGACGAAGCACCTTATGTAGTATTCATATGTCCCATTTAATATTGATCATGCACCTTATGTAGTATTCACATGTCCATGTAATGGTGACCATGCACCTTATGTAGTATTCATATGTCATTTAATGGTGATCATACACCTTATGTAGTATTCATATGTCCATTTAATGGTGACGAAGCACCTTATGTAGTATTCATATGTCCCATTTAATTTTGATCATGCATGTAATGTAGACTTTATATGTCCATGTATTGGTGACCATGCACCTTATGTAGTATTCATATGTTCATGTAATGGTGATCGTGCACCTTATGTAGTATTCAAATGTCCATGTAATGGTGACCATGCACCTTATGTAGTATTCATATGTCCATGTAATGGTGACCATGCAGCTTATGTAGTATTCACATGTCCATGTAATGGTGATCATGCACCTTATGTAGTATTCACATGTCCATGTAATGGTGACCATGCACCTTATGTAGTATTCATATGTCCATGTAATGGTGACCATGCAGCTTATGTAGTATTCACATGTCCATGTAATGGTGACCATGCACCTTATGTAGTATTCACATGTCCATGTAATGGTGATCATGCACCTTATGTAGTATTCACATGTCCATGTAATGGTGACCATGCACCTTATGTAGTATTCACATGTCCATGTAATGGTGACCATGCACCTTATGTAGTATTCACATGTCCATGTAATGGTGACCATGCACCTTATGTAGTATTCAAATGTCCATGTAATGGTGACCATGCACCTTATGTAGTATTCATATGTCATTTAATGGTGATCATACACCTTATGTAGTATTCATATGTCCATTTAATGGTGACGAAGCACCTTATGTAGTATTCATATGTCCCATTTAATTTTGATCATGCACCTTATGTAGTATTCACATGTCCATGTAATGGTGACCATGCACCTTATGTAGTATTCATATGTCATTTAATGGTGATCATACACCTTATGTAGTATTCATATGTCCATTTAATGGTGACGAAGCACCTTATGTAGTATTCATATGTCCCATTTAATTTTGATCATGCATGTAATGTAGACTTTATATGTCCATGTATTGGTGACCATGCACCTTATGTAGTATTCATATGTTCATGTAATGGTGATCGTGCACCTTATGTAGTATTCAAATGTCCATGTAATGGTGATCATGCACCTTATGTAGTATTCATATGTCCATGTAATGGTGACCATGCAGCTTATGTCACATTTATACGTCCCATTTAATGGTGATGATGCACCTTATGTATTATTCATATGTCCCGTTTAATGGTGATCACACATCTCAAGTAGAATGTTATGTCCATGTAATGGTGATCATGCATCTTATGTAGTATTCATATGTCATGTAATGGTGATCATGAAACTTACTTAGTATTTATATGACAATTTAATGGTGATGATTGACCTTATGTAATATTCATATGTCCCATTTAATGGTGATCACGCAACTCATGTAGAATGAATATGTCCATGTAATGATGATCATGCACCTTATGTAGTATTCATATGTTCTATTTAATGGTGATCATGCACCTTATGTAGTATGCATATGTCCATGTTATGGTGATCACGCACATTATGTTGTATTCACATGTCCATGTAATGGTGATCGTGCACCTTATGTAGTATTCACATGTCCATGTAATGGTGATCATGCACCTTATGTAGTATTCACATGTCCATGTAATGGTGATCACGCACCTTATGTAGTATCCGTATGTCCATGTAATGGTGACCATGCACCTTATGTAGTATTCACATGTCCATGTAAAGGTGATCATGCACCTTATGTAGTATTCATATGTCATTTAATGGTGATCATGCACCTTATGTAGTATTCATATGTCCATGTAATGGTGATCATGCACCTTATGCAATATTCATATATCCCATTTAATGGTGATCAGGCACCTTATGTAGTGTTCATATGTTCTATGTAATGTTAATCATGCACCTTATGTAGTATTCATAAGGTCATGTATAGTTAATTATGCCCCTTATGCAATATTCCTTTCATCTTGTAAAAGGCGTTTAAAACCTTTAGGTAATATCCACGCTATATGCAGATGCATAAATAAATAAAAGGTTACATAAATATATGAAAATAAACATTTGGCATAATGAGGTTAAGGTATTTTTGCATGTCTGTGTAGCTTCTTAAAGTGATACTGTCTCGAAGTGCGGGAAGGGGTGCGTTGGAGTCACCTTGGAGATGACCTTTGGCGGGAGAACTTCAGAGCTTCTGTCCTCACCCTCATCGCTGAGTTTAATACCTTCTGCAGCCTGTCTATATCCCTTATGGAGAGGCGTATGCAACATTAACGTACACAAGAATTGCATGTTAATCGAATCTTTCGAAATATTTGACCTTCCAAAATCGGGCACTGTGAAACAAAATGTCTCAAGTTATCACCGAATATGAGGAGTGCACAATGGCCGCTGTGGTATTGTCGGAGGCACCCTCCCTCCCGCGCGGGCGGCATTAATTGTAGGTTCTCAGTATGTACACAGAGCACAGTGCACACATAACCATACGCGCACACTCATACACAAATGCAGAAAAACAGACAATGAAAAATGCACACACGAGTGTGCACAGAGACACCGGCAGAAAGGCAGACACGCGCACGTATGTGCATGCCTGCAAGTGCAGAGACTGCCGCGCATACTTGCAAGCACGCGCGCGCGCACACAAAGACACACATTTTACGCAGTAACATATATAGATTTAGATATAGCTGTTTGTATTCTTACGTCTAAAATGCACGCTTATGTTAAAGGTCCTTATAAGTAAATACTTTTGGGGCAAGATAGAAAGTGTTTATAAAAGCTAACGAGGCGTCTGCACAATAGCCCCGCAGAACACGCTTTAGGAAACGGCGAGTCAATATTCACACAGCTTCCTCCCAACGACTACTCAAAACAGCCTCACATATTTAAATGGTGCGAATTGCTAAACTGCAATAGAACACGCCCACTTGTTGATTTTTGCAAAACGCGTAATTTTTTTGCATTTGTAGAAGTTACATTGAAGATTTTTTTCTGGCAAATTTAATGAAAAATGTGATGAAATACGGAAGCATTCTCATGATGTTAGCAGCAGGCCGAAGACTGCCCTGAAACGCTCTGACAGCATGTGCAGCAGGGCCTAGTACATGTAAATAATACGGAGCGAGGAATCTCGCGAGACGTGTGGGCCTCTGGAGCACAAACACACATCTATCAGGGCCCCTGCGCGCGCCTTTCCCCCTCGAATGCTTCGCAGGCCTTAAAATATGGCCCAGAGAATTACGAGTAATCAGATCCACAGGGGGTCAATAGAGCAAACTTTTTAAGACTAATGTTTATTTAGAAAAGTGAGTGGTGTCTGTGTTGCTTTGCTTGTGCCCGGGTGCCAAACGGCTAATGGCTTTAGCAGACCCTCCCGAGCGAGCTTCTGCAGAACGGCTCAGGGACCACCAGTGGGAAACAGGCCGCCTCCGAGAAAGAGTGGAGGAAAACATGCACGGGGGTTTCAGAGAGGAGCCCGCTCAGAACCACAAGCCCTGTGCTGTGTTTGTCTGCTTCCCTGCTCCATTAAACAAACCCCGCGAAACAGAGGTCAATGCAGTGTGGCCACCTAACAAACAACCACGCATGTGGTGTGCAGTTAACATTGAGCACTTTTAATAAAATCAATCTATCTATCTATCTATCTATCGATCCTTCTATCTATCTATCTATCTATCTATCTATCTATCTATCTATCTATCTATCTATCTATCTATCTATCTGTCTGTCTGTCTGTCTGTCTGTCTGTCTGTCTGTCTGTCTGGATGTCTGGATGTCTGGATGTCTGGTCTGTCTACACGCACACGCACAGGTTTCACATTATTAAGGCTTTCTTCAATTCCTAACAAGTGTGCACCAAACCTAGTCTGCACACACCCTTGGCTGTCCTTTGTTTCTCGAGACAGGTGACTGTGGTAAAACATTTCACAAGTAACACTGGTGTAAAAACTGGCTTCAATATGGAAGGTGAAAATGTGTTTTAAGTATGCCGATATCAGAGAAAGTAAGTGGCATTTTTATAAAGTGCGCATCTATCTCAGCGCTAAGTGTTCCTGAAGTAAAAATACTTCAATACTAGGCGTACATAGAGAAGAAATAACACGGAGGTATGCATTTGTATCCATTTGAATAGCATTTCAACAACGCAGAACATTAGGAAAAGTATTAGAAAACAAAAGTGGCGTTTCATGTGCACAGTGATTTTAGGGGCTTTGTGGCGCCGCGGCCAGGGCGACTGACGCTGGAATCTGGGGATCAGGGTTCGATCCCCGGCTCCGGCAGCAGGTTAGCCCAGCACCATGTGACTCTGGGCAATAGCTTGCTTAATCTTCCCGACGGCCCCCAGCGCATAGAGACCCTAACGGGTGATTGTGCGCTATACAAATGTGGATTATTATTATTATTATTATATTAAAACGTCTCATTACGAACGCCCCCAAGGAATAAATGACCTATGTCTGGCTGTTGCCTGCAACAGGAACAATTTGTAAATATGCTATTTTAAATTTTGGCTAGTACAACCTGTCTTTTGTTAGTTTGCAAGGTGATAAAATATTACATGGTAACAAAAATGAAAGCATATTATTTTGTAATTTAGCTGCATTTTTCAACATAATTCCCCTGCTGACCGTACACACACCAAAGGAGTCAAAACAAAAAAAACAACACCTCTCCTAGCTCCTAGAAAGTCCATCACCCTTCACATCTCCCTTTTCTCCGGGTGTCCTGAGTGAAAACATTCGGTTTGTTTGGACAACTGGAAAACTCATCAGGAAAGCAGGGAGTCTCCCCCGTCTCCCACGACAGGTCCGAATGGGAAATCAATTGCAAAGCCCGGCCTGGGAAGGACATCTTGCTCTGTTACTGAGCCTCAAGAGGTGAAGCAATGCAGATTTCTTTACTTCTTTTTTCAGGGAAGGGCAATGTTTGGTTAATATTTACCGTTCGAAGTGCCACAGTCTCTTCCTGTACTTCACCCACGTGCCACGGAAATAAACACGGAAGCGTGTTCCGACGCAAACAAGCGTTACAAGAGTAGAAATATCCATTTTAAGTGAGCTGACTGACCTACTTGTGGTTCAAAGCTCTAGGGCTTTCTACTGGCAGTGGACGGGCTGTGCTTTTGTGATCAGGCGAACTCTCAGCTCTCCCAAGAAGCAGATATATACAAGCAGAGAGTAGATTTATACATTATAAAGACAAGCCCCCGCGGACCACGTGCTGGCTTCCTCACAAATGTTTCGAAATGTGCATTATTTGAACATCGGCTTTTTTTGCATATGGAACTATCAAGTTGTTGACCATATACGCCAAAAATAACAAAAGGTAATTGCTTCAATCGTTTGATAGGAATGCAGTCATTTAAATGGATACACATTTCCCTCCAAAAAGACCCATTTGTGTAAATTTGTCAATCCAAGCAAAAGCAAGCAATGTGAAAGACAATAGGGATGACTTGGGCACGAATGCACATTTTTGTACTTTTATTTGTTTGCAAATATATGCAATATTCAAAAACACCAGAAAACATATAAAACGTCTCTGACACTTAAGTGCCCTCCTTTTGAGATGCATGTCAGGAATATGCCTTCCCTCACGATGCGAGACAGCCAATGGCTCAAGGGGGCTGACCCATCACCCCATGCTGTATGCTGTGATGGGGGAAGGAAACTGAATGAAGAGGACTGGCCATAAGTCTGTGTAGGTATGTACATTTCTATTTTAATTTGATTTTGAAAATGTGAGGCTGGCATGCCGCCTTTACTTGTCGCTAGGCCAGAACTAAAAACAGCAGCTTTTATAAATACATTTGGGAGGCAAGTTTCTATTAAAAAAATGAAGACATTAATACCTTCATTCTACAATTACATGACACATAAAACCAACACTGGGGCAGGGCTGGCCCAAGCCAATAGGTACAGTAAGCAGCCATAAGAGCGCAAAGAAGCATTGGTAGGCGCACATCCTCCATAAATCAGTGTGATCAGTATCTCTGTGGCTCAGTGATGCTCATCACTGAAGTGTGAGCTGGGTCGTTTCCAGGTCTGTATTGTCTGTGCTATAGTGATCAATTTGAATTCCTTCACCTGTTCAAAGACTGGTGCTGAGTAGGTAGACGTGCAGTTTGTTTTAAATATAAACCTCAGAGAGGAGCCCGCTCAGAACCACAAGCCATGTGCTGTGTTTATCTGCTTCCCTGCCAGTAGGGAAATCCCATTTTCACAAGCCCCTAGCACTGTTTTGTTTTATGTCTGGCCGCCCTGTCACGTTAGTTCAATTAATATTGCATGGTACACAGTCAAAGACATTGTGCAGCATAAATTGAATACACCACACCTTTCTGTGGCAATAAATATATTTTTTCAACACATTCAAGGCCTCATTTATGAGGACTTGGCGCAGGGCCGCGCCGCAAGTCTTCTTGCTGCTCTACTCTACGCCAATGTGAAAGGGCAGGAATGCACTGTATTTATGAAATACGGTGCATTCCTGTCCTTTCCCTCTGCGCTGATGCACAATTTGCTGCCTGATGCCAATGTAGGCACCCTTGCACCATGGTGCTAGGGTGCTTCTGTTGCAGGCAGGATTGTTTCTGTGCAAGAAGGGGTACCTTCCTGCACAAATACAATCGAGAGAGGCATTTTCCTTTTTCTATGTGTGCTGCAGAATGAGGAGAAATAAAAAGATGTCTCCTTGTTACGCCAGCTCTATGGAGGTGTAAGGTTTTTGCATGGTCCCTGGTTTGCATCATTAAGTAAATTTGGAGCACCGTCACAATCCATGGTTGTTGCATGGGAACACCCACTGCAACACCCATGGAACACCTCCTTGAAGCAGAGTAAGGCAACGTAGCGACTTGCGCTGTTTTGTCTTACTCCATATGGACGAAGCCATGAAAGCCACGCGGAGTGGCTTTGCTTTGCCTCATATATATGATTGAGAGGCTTGTGTCGCCGGAGCGTAAAAAAAAGTGGTGCTTCGATGACGCAAGCCTCTCATAAATAAGCCCCTAAGTGTCTGTTGATAGTGCCACTCATAAATTCATTTATTTAAATTTTTCACCCATTAAAGCAACATTTTCACAAAAAATATGCAGGTGGTGATGGATTGATTAATTAATGCCACGCACTGCACATAGTAATTTTGTGATTTATGCGTTAAAAAGTCTCAGAGACAGAGAATCACATAAAAAAATTCCAGTGGCCGTAGATAAGCAGCAACTCTGTGACTGTCCGAATATTAAAACGTGTGCTTACAGTTGGTATTACAATAAATGTTTTTTATTTCCTTCCTTAGACCATACTGCTATTCCCGCTGTAGATCAGGCAGACTCCTCCGAACCCCGGTGCAAAAATCACGCTTGGGGGAAATTTATATTACACCAGTGTAATTCACAACATTTTAGTAATTTATCCTTATGCTTTATATGTGGAATTCCCAAATTATGCCACCTTGCATAGTTATGCATCATCAGTGGTAAAAATGTACCACACACCCGTCATTTGCGGTAAAAATTTACAGCACTCACATGAAAACAACAGAACGCAAACAGTTGTTGTGCGCTGTGCTTTTGTTTAAATGCATCCTGGGGCCAAAGGTTGATGTGAGGATGCATTTTCAGCTAAAATATAGTGCAAACAGAAAGATTTGCAGTTTGCATGATTACATGTAAATTTGCATTAGTCTGCAGACATGATAATTACGCGAAAGTAATTCAAATACATTTCGCACACTCCTGGCAAAAGCAAGAACCAGTGCATGGTAGCAGCTCAGGTGCACTGCCTGTAAATGGAGGCCATTGCTGTGTCTTTCTGTTAGCAGGTCATCCTGGAACAGGAGGAAAAGGAGGAGGCAACAGCAGAAGCTTCCTCAAAGTCCTATTCATCAAGACCTACAGCATGGTGTCACCATCACCACATGTCCTGCAGGCAGCCACGCACACTGCCCCTCACAGGAGCGAACCCCCCTACTTCCTCAGTTACAGAGTTAATTCTTCAGGAAGTGTTTCATGGCCTGAAAGAATCAAAAAGGTCCAGAGGGGCCAAACTGGCAGATTTTACTTTTTGGAGTGGTATTTTCATTAGTGAGGGGGTGGGGCTTTTTGTGGGTGAGAAGAGTTGGGGAAGGGGTCGTTTTAGTAGTTTATTTTTGTCTTTGGTCACAGAAGGGGGTAGATCTGTTACAGTTGGTGTGGCTGGCTTTGTTTTTTTCACGTAAATATATGTTTGGTTTTATACATAACAGTCACTAACTTATTTGCTGCGGACCTTGTTGCTGGGACTTGCGGGGGACTAGGAGTCCTGTTGGCTTTGCTGTTGCTGGGGCTTTGAAAGGACGCCACAAGCGCCGCACTCGCTCTCCCGGAGTGCCGTTGATTGCTGCTTTACCGCTGCGGGACTGCGAGGCTTTGGAACCAGTTGTAGCCTCTTCCCGCAGCGGCCACGCCCCCTTATTTGCCGAGCCCATAACCTTTCGCGGCACCCGCTTCGCGGGTGCCACTCACTAACTTATTTGCTGCGGACCTTGTTGCTGGGACTTGCGGGGGACTAGGAGTCCTGTTGGCTTTGCTGTTGCTGGGGCTTTGAAAGGACGCCACAAGCGCCGCACTCGCTCTCCCGGAGTGCCGTTGATTGCTTCTTTACCGCTGCGGGACTGCGAGGTTTTGGAACCAGCTGTAGCCTCTTCCCACAGCGGCCACGCCCCCTTATTTGCCGAGCCCATAACGCCACTCACTAACTTATTTGCTGCGGACCTTGTTGCTGGGACTTGCGGGGGACTAGGAGTCCTGTTGGCTTTGCTGTTGCTGGGGCTTTGAAAGGACGCCACAAGCGCCGCACTCGCTCTCCCGGAGTGCCGTTGATTGCTGCTTTACCGCTGCTGGACTGCGAGACTTTGGAACCAGCTGTAGCCTCTTCCCGCAGCCGCCACGCCCCCTTGACTGTTGAGGGCTACAAGAGCAGCCTGGGCTCTCCGCGCCTGGGCTCTCCGCGTGCGGGACGAGGCACGGGACGAAGACCGGACAAAGGGCAGACAGTCTTAGACAGTCCGAGACTGGCCGTGACTGGACTGGGCCGACCACTCTGCTACTACCACATTTGAAGTATCCTCAGTTCGTAAGACTATTTTACTTACTCCTATTATTCTATACAAGAAGACTGTTGACTTGCTTGCCTCTTTCCTCTCCCATTTAAGTACTGTTTGTCTGAGGGCATAATACCCCTTATATTCTTGTGGGTGCTAATTAGCAACTGTGTAATATGCCAAAAAAACGAGCTCCAATCGCGTCAAATACGATGGATAATTATATGGTCCAAGTAGTGTCTAAAATTAACTGCGAAAGGCGTCAGTCATTAGGACTAAGCCAATCACCAGTACTCCCTCCTATAAGCCCATCCCAGCAGCTATTTACTGTGGCCGATACATCCCTACAGGCTGCAGGTAGCGATGCCCCCGAGACCGATCTCCATGCCAGTGGGATGTATGATCAAAGCACACTCCCAGCGGTCGATCTAGAAATTGACCCTGAGGCTAATTTGGAAAGTGATGTTGATTCTGATCCAGAGATACATGTTCAGGTCTTAGAAAATGATCTTTCCTCTGTAGAGCAGGAAACTAGGCTAGACAGAAAATGTAAAAAGACCCTACCCAAGCGTGGTGGGTTACGCTCAGGGTTAAGGAAGAAAAGGGCTTCACCTCCTCGGAAAACTAAGGATAAGAATATGGATGCTGGGGAGGCCAGTGCCAAGCACATCATGGATGACGAGCTATTTCTTAGAATAGCAGATATGATTGAGTGTAAAATCAAAGCCATTATAAAACCAATGGTGGCCAAAATTGATAAGCTCACTGCAGAGGTGAAAAAACTCGGTGGGATCCAGAACAAGGTAAATGGAGAGGTTGGCAACATAGTGACCCTGGTTTCAAATTTAACAGGTACATCAGGGGAGAATGGTCCGACTGTGGTAGAGGTAGAGAGAAGTATGATGGCAACTATTCCACCTGGTCAGATGCCAGCAAATGTAGATATTCATACAATAGTAAGAGAGGAGGTTTTGCCAACATCCACCGCCCAACCAGTATTTTGTCATGAAACAGATTCTCCTCAATTCATGGTAGAAGCTTCACCTCTGGTACTGGTATTGGCAAACGTTCCACCGCTGGCACCTGGGCAACCAGAATCCCCTACATCCCTCTCTAGTAAGGCGTTGCACTGGCTGTCAGGCAATATGCAGATGGCTCATGGAGGGAAACAGCAATTAGCAGGGGAGATTACGTCGGTCAGAAGAACAGCCTGGATAGGGAGCAGACCGAAAAAGTTTAAAGGGGACTGTGTGGTGGTGAACTTTTCCCATTCGGCTGTTCTCCCCAATGTTTTGTTAAATATTCTCCCCCCCCAACGTAGGAGTGGCACTATTGTTCCCCTCACCTTAAAATTCTTTTACGGTGAGCGGCAAAATGTAACGTTTCCCAAGATTTTAGGGCTAAAGTAGCACACCTTGATGAATAGGTGGGGAGTAGGTGCCCAATCTAACGAATGGGGGATTAGTTTGGGAAATAGGTTTGGTATTCTGTCAGGGCTAAATGACTGCGATTGACTCCAGGGGGACTGTAATACTGCACGTACTAGACCACCTCGGGCATGTGAAACGGATGATATTTTAGTTCACAGTCCCATTCATACAAGTGATACCTGCTTGCCCCGGTCTATCATAGATGGCATATGTAATACCTTATCCACCCCAACAATAAACCATATAGTCCCATCTGTCATCCAGGAACCTGGTGGGGGGCAGGGTAACTATGGAGAGGGCAGTGGACCTCTCGTTCGGGTCGGGACCAATGGCCACCGCGATGTCGTGCCCAGCCACGTTCCAGCTGTAACGGATCCAGTCCTTAGGATTTTCAGTTGGAACATGGCAGGAATTGACAGGAAGCTGGCCCTGCCGGACTGGAATGCTCTTGTGGAAGAGTACTCCATCTGTATTTTCCAGGAGACATGGAGCAGGAAGCCGACCCATAAGGTGGGATATTCTTCCTACTCTATTTCTGCTGTCTATCCGGCATCGGGGAGGGGACGCCCTTCGGGTGGCCTCCTCATCTGGGTGGCAACTTCTTTAAATTGTAGAGTAGAGGAGCACCAGACCAATTGCCCTGATCTCCTTAACATCACCTTAAAAGATGCCCGGGATGCGCCATCTTGAATATTTATAACATCTATGCTCGGGGCACAAAGGGAGGTAGACAGTCGCCCACTATTGCTCTCCTGGAGGGCTTGCTAAGGTCATCTCCATTTAAATCATGTACCCTGGTTGCGGGCGATTTAAATTGTACGTTCGAGCCCTTGGGCTCGGACGACACCATGGTTTTGGAGGAGGAGGACCAAAGGAGGGGGATTCCGGTTCTAGAGCTAACCCCGATCAAGAGGTGGACTGAAGTGGCACTTCAGATTATCACCCTTAGTATGGAATTCGACCTGAGGGCCTTCAATGGGAGGTCAAGCTCTGATAAGGCAGGAGCCCATACGTACAATAGGCCCAACCACACGTCAAGAATTGATTACATCTTGCTTGACGTGTCCTTATGGAGCTCGGTGAGGGATATGGAAATTATCACGTCCGTTGAGAGCGATCACAACCTGCTCTCTCTTGCTTTGACTCCCTGGTGGTCGGAGGGTAAAGAGGGCCTGAGGCCCCGTACCATCGCTAAACTTGGGGAAACATATGTTTCGAACTGTGGTAAGAGGCTGAAGTGGGCAAAGCTCACCCTATCCGTGGAGAAGGTTGCAGCTATAACACTACTTCTGGCCACAGCCCAATGTAACTTGGACTCTCTTGAGGGAGGGCCTGAGGAGGTGTCTGGGATCTTTTGTGACTTGACCACGGCCATAAGCAACTTGTTCAATGTTCCAACTAGACACAATGGGGCTAAGACACGGGCCCGCCCATTGAAAAGACAGGGCTGGTATACCCATAAATGCGGGGCAAGTAAGAAAGCACTGGTGGAAGCAGTCAAATCAAAGTCCCAAACTAGGATCAGGTCGGCTAGGAAGATCTACACCCAAACCCTAAAAATAGCGAAAAAGGAGTGGGAGGAAAAGTTCTGGGCGGACCTTCTGGATGCTAGCAAAGGAAAGGATGTTAGGGGCTTCTGGAATTTGGTGGGATCCAGGAACAGACCTGATGATACGTTGAGGACTTGCACTATCCCGGCCCAGACCTGGTTTAACCACTTCAGGGCCCTATACTCACCGGTAGAAGGGTCCCTCAATGAGCCATTTTCCCCTACCCCTTTGGCAGAGGACAGTGTTCTCGACCCCTTCACTTCACGGGAGGTCGTGAATGTAACCAAGTCCTTGGTACCCTTGAAGGCAGCTGGTCCTGATGGGCTTCCAGGGGATCTACTCCGTGCCTACCCGATTGAATGGGGCAATCTGGTAACTGCCCTTTTGAATGCTATCATGGAGGGAGGACCTGTTCCTGAATCTTGGAAAGGGGCAGAGGTTGTGCCCATATTTAAAAAGGGATGTCGGGACAATCCGGGGAACTATAGGCCGATAAGCCTGATTGACTCAACACAAAAGGTGGCGGGGAAGGCGATCCTGGGGAGGATTCTACACTGGGTGGATGAAAACCATATCCTGTTGGATTTTCAGGCGGGATTCCGCTCAAGAACAGGGACCATCGAACAGGTCTTCAGACAGATGCTACTGCACTGGAAGGTGGTGGTGCTGGGCAAAGGCAGTCTCTATTTGGCCTTCATTGACTTGAAGACTGCCTTTGACCTGGTTCCGCGGGAGGAACTCTGGAGGGTTCTGCAGGGTCTTGGGTTGCCCCCTTACATTCTGTCGCTCCTGATCAAACTCCATACAGATAACTATGCCCAGGTGCGCTGGGGCCAGAATGGGGAAAAGACAGACAGGATCCCGATCTGCAGGGGCGTCCGACAGGGATGTGTGCTGGCTCCTACACTATTTTCCTTGTACGTAAATGGTGTGGTAGAGCACCTGCTACAAGAACCAGCAGATGCACCCTCCCTGGGGGGCGTACGGATCCCTACCCTACTGTTTGCAGACGACACCCTCCTCATTGCCAAGACTCCCCAGGGTCTCCAGAAGCTTCTGAACCGTTTCCAGGAATTTTGTTCGGCAAGGGGTTTGGTGATCAATGTAGACAAGACAAAATACCTGATCATGCACCCACCACGGAAACTAGGACGTGCTCCAGTTTTGAACTCTGTCTCCCTCGAGAAAGTCTCTGAGTTTGACTATTTGGGAATACGCATGAGCGATGCTATGAGCTGGACACCCCATATTAACAAGATGGTTCTCAGCCATAAAAGGGTGGGGGGCGCGCTGCTAAGGGAGTATCGCGCCTCATCTAAACAGTCCGCGGCACCCGCAATTGACATTTACAAAGCAAGAGGAGTCACTGCAGCGTTATACGGGGCGGAGCTATGGGGTCTTTGTAACTTGGAGGCTCTATCCAAGTCGGAGAACAAATTCTTGAAAGACCTACTGGCTCTCCCCTTGAGCACCCCCACAGTTCCGGTGCTTTTGGATGTGGGCTGTAAATCGATCAAGGATCAGGCTCGCCTCCGGCCACTGCTTTTATGGGCCCGTTTGTGGAGGGTCCCAGAACTGAAATCATATGCCGATGGGCTGTCTGAGGTGATGGGAATGGGGGGCTGGTACAAGATTAAGTGGTTAAGGGATATCAAAAACCTCTTGGGGGAACTGGGTTTGTGGGCTTCTTGGGCTACAAAATCTTCTCCACCCAAGGCTATCCTGAAAAAACTGTATTGGGAATGGGTCTCCTCGCAGCTTATTGGTAACTCCCGTCACTGCAATTCCACCGCAGCTTTTCTAAGAATTAAGGACGTGGTGGCCTACGAACCCTATCTGGATTTGATTACCATGCCAACTGACAGGGCTCTTTACTTTAAGTTTAGAGTAGGCACTCTTCCGATAGGGGATCTCCTTTCAAGATGGAAAATGCCTGTCCAGTTTTCGCCTTTTTGTGCCCTTTTTTCCACAAGGCCCGAGACGGTGGCACATATCCTCTTTGAGTGCCCCGATTATTCTCGACCAAGGAGGTGTTGGCTTAAACCTCTCTGCAGACTATTAGGGACACGCCAGCACATGGTGGCGTTACGCATTTTATTAACTGATACTTCCCCCCCTATAGTCTGTGGTGTCTCAAAATTTTTAAAATGGGCATGGTTGATTCGCTCTAAAAGACTGTCTATTTCAATTTAATTCATTCTTAACTAACTTATTGTATGTACCAATGACATTTTTACTTGTTTTAATTCTCGAATGCATTTTTAAATTGATGATTTGTAGTTTTATACATGTATGTAATGCTTTTAAGATATATTTGCATATCGAAATAAAGCTATCAACCACATAACAGTCTTTTTTTTACTAGTTTATTTTTTTTTGTTTTGCAGTTTGAAAATCCATTGGATCCCTGGTAAACCATAGGAAGTCCACCCACCTCATTATCTAAAGAGGGCAAGTCCCAAACTTGGCCCATCAGACAGAATTTTCATCAATCTTCCTCTTTGTCTAAAACCTGAGCTCTTTTGCTACTGACTCCAGTCAGTGTTGGGAAATTGGCAAGGGTCAACCTATGCCCCACCCTTTATCATGACTTGATGTCACTTGAGCACACTCCCACCACTCGTAGCTTTGAGCTACCCTCCCATCTGCAGGCACTACTAGGGAATACTTACCATAAAACAGATCTACCATCACATTACACTGCCTGCCACGTTGAATCCAACCACTTAGTAATTCTTAGGTCTTAACCTAAGCATGAATATCTACTGCCTTCCCATTACCAGTAAGAAGCAGTTGATGCAGAGGTTTTTACAAAGTGACTAACATTTGTTCACACTATCAGACCTAAACACAGAAGATGTCACAGGAAACACAATGTCCTCATATTCTGAATGGAGCAGGCAGACCAGAAACAAGGATTAGGGATGGGTGGTAATCACTTAATTTGCTGTAATGTAATTACATGAGATTAGAGAAAAAGTACATTAAATTATGTGTGCAAGGATATTGCCCTGAACGTAACACTATTTTCCTAGAGGAAATTTAACTCTAGCTTCCAAAATGGGCATTAGGTTGGATTTTGCATTAGGAAAATAGCACTAAGTGCCACAGAACAGGAACAGCAGCAGACAACAGCTACTTGTGTTGCAGGGATTCTGCCCAAAACCAGAACTATGCGTCAAATTATGGGACCTTAGTACATAGGGACAGAGGCATCCTACCACCTTAGTACCCATGAGCCCAGGACTGACTAGATATAGTGTCGTACTTGCTCTCTGTTAGATTTGGGGGTCTCTAGTTGGCACAGGTAGGTACTTGTGACAAATAGGGACCCATACCTCTAGTCAGGGTAAGGGGTACACTCCTAAAATAACCCCTGCTCACCCCCTTGGTAGCTTGGCACGAGCAGACAGGCTTATCCAGAGGCAGTGTGTAAAGCATGTGACCACATAGAGTAACCCAGTGACAACACTAAAGATGGACACCACACTGTTGTATATTAAAAATAAGTATTCTTTATATAGATTTAACACGAGACCATAAACGACAAAAATACACAATACTATACTTAAGATGGTAGTTTTAGCTTAATTCAGTTCAGTTCTTAAGATGTGACACTATGCGTCAATGTACCTTACGGAGCGATGCGATTCCACAAGTAATGTTGCAGCAATGGAAATACGGCAAAGTTCTAATGCAAAGAAATAAAGACGTGAATATCTTCCAGATGCAGCATGCTTCTCCGATGATGCGAGAAGTCTCGATTCGACGCGTCAGCTGCAGCGGCAAAACCCTTGTTCTGCGATGCGACGGCAACAGCTTCTGCTGCGACACTCTACTCCGACGTTTGCAAAAAGCTTCCTCACGATGCGACAACTACAGCGGCAACATCCTTGTTCATAAATGCAACAGCAGCAGCTCCGATGGCAGCACGCTACTCCGGAAATGCGAGGCGCTTTCCTCGATGCCGTGCAATGGGACAGCGACAGCGGCGACACCCTTGTTCAGAGATGTGACGGCAGACACAGCGACGGCAACACGCTTCTTCCTTGTTGCAAGACACTTCTCTCGATGCGGTGCAATACGACAGCTACAGCGTAGACACCCTTGTTCAGAGATATGACGGCAGCAGCAGCGACGAGGACATGATTCTTCCTCGTTGAGTCACGCTTCCAGTTCCCTGCGACACACAGTCCTTCAGAAGGCCCAAAACAGCAGCAGGCACTTCCAAAGAACTCTGGGGAGCTGGGGGGATGAAGACTGTTGTCCCTGAGACTTCCGCAGGAGGCAACCCATTTACCAAGCCCTTGGAGATCCTTCACAAGTTGAAAGTAAAGCACACAAAGTTCTTTCTCCTCTCTTTGGCAGTCAGGCAACCACTGTAGGCCAATCCCCTAAGCAGCACTTCAGCTTAGGAATAGTCTCTCCTCAGTTTATTCAGGTTCCTCTCTTCAGCAGAGGTTTCTTCTTGTAGTACAAAAGTGATCTAATTTCTTGGGATCAGGGTCCCAATATTTATACCCCAAACTTCTTTGTTCTCGGAGGGGAGATGGGCCTATTCCCAGTCCAAACCTGTTCTGGAGCACTCTGTTTCCAAGAGTCCTTCTTTCCTTTCACAGTGCAGGGCAGGAACATCAGAGGCCCCACAGGAGGTGGAGCCAGCATTGTGGAGGGAAAGCACAGCCCTGGAGCACTTTGTTGACAGCATTCCTTCTCTTCTTTCACCGTGCAGGGCAGAGACATCAGCCGCACCCCAGGAGGTGGAGACAGCATTGTGGAAGGCAGGCACAGCCCTATTCAAGGTTCAGGTGAAATCTCCTCCCACCCATCTAGATGCAGATCTCTCTATTCACCACTGGTCTGACTCATTCTGTCTCTTGGAATCCCCCAGCCCTGTCACTCAAACTCCAGACAAGGAATACACAACCTAGGAGAGGCAGGCTTTGGATAGTTAGACAAGAGAATACCTACTTTCTCAAAGTGGTATTTTTAAACTCAGAATGTTAAAACCAACTTCACAAAAAGATGTATTTTATCATTCCGAGTTCAGGCATACTAAACTCGAATTTCTACCATGTTCTCTGAGTCAGTTAGCATTATAAGAATGTAATAATTTAACTGCCCATTCTGGCCTGTGGAGAACAGGTAGCCTTGCAATAGTGAAAAACGAAAATGGCTGTAATTCACTATTAGGACATGCCACACACATCAGGGCATGTCCTACCTTATACTTACAATGCACCCTGCCCTTGTGCCTACCATGAGTTTGAGTTTAAAATATTTATAAAAGCGCACCTTCACCAGCGGTTTCATAGCGCTGTAACAGACAAATCCCCAGAGGAGGAGTAGCAAAGAGAAGAAAAAAGGAAAACGAAAGAACAGGTGACTTAGTTAAAAGCTTTAGCGAAAAAATAGGCTTTGAGTTTCTTCCGGAATTGAGGGTATAGAGTTAGGGATCTAAGCTCTAAGGGCAAAGAGTTCCACAGGGCTGGAGCAAGGGTCGTGAGCTTCGACCCTCCCCATTTCTTCCTCCGGAAACGGGGAACTGACAGCAGGGATTGGGTGGATGATCGTAGTTCCCTAGTTGGTACATAGGGAATGATCTCAGATGTAATGAAGTCCGGTGCCGCGCCATGTCGAGCTTGAAAGATGATAGAGGCAAGCTTAAACTGGACGCGTTCCCGGACAGGGAGCCAATGTAGGGATTTAAGGAGGGGTGTTACATGATGGGATTTTGGAAGATTGAACACCAACCGTGCCGCCTGGTTCTGAATAAGCTGCAAACGCTTTAAACAATATGCAGGAATACCTGCATATAGGGCGTTGCCATAATCCAGGCGGGAAATGACCATCGCCAGGATGATCAATTTCAAGGCATCAAATGAAAAAAAGCGGGATACCTTGCGGATGGTGCGAAGTGAAAGAAAAGAAGAGGATACCACAGAACTGACCTGGGAGTGGAGAGTGAGCTGAGAATTGAGCTTGATACCTAGAGTTTTGACTGAGGTAGAGGGAACCGGGGGGGAACCTAGGGAGGGGTCCAGAAGAGGGGAGACCAGGGACTGGAGCAACCACCCGTCAGTACCACTTCGGTCTTATCCGGGTTAAGTTTCAGGTGGTTGTAGTTCATCCAGTTCCGGATAAAAATCATAACAGACTGAAAATTAGAAATGGAAGCAGAGGAGGAAGAAAGATTGAAAACAAGTTGGAGGTCATCCGCATAATTATACACGCTGACCTTCATTTGCTGCAACGAAAAAATAAGGGGGGCGATGTAAAGGTTGAACAGAAGAGGTGAAAGGGAGGAACCTTGGGCGACCCCGCACTGCACTTTCCGGACGTCCGCAGAAAAATCACCCAGGTGGACGGCCTGGGTGCGGTCCCTCAGGAAGGAGGACAAGCATAGCAGGGCGGTGCCCCCGATCCCCGCCGCCCTGACACGGGAAAGTAAGATGGTATGGTCAACCGTGTCAAAGGCGGCTGAGAGATCGAGGAGGACCAGCGCCTGGGCCTGGTTAGTGTCCATTCCTTCCCTGAGGTTGTCGAGGACAGAGAGAACTACGGACTCCGTAGAGTGGGCTGGGCGGAAGCCGGCCTGGCGAGGGGCCAGAACCCCATACTCCTCCACAAACGTGCTCAGGGTCTTAGTGACATGACGTTCGAGCACCTTAGCCAAAAATGGTAGGAGGGAGATGGGGCGATAATTAGTGGGGGCCGAAGGGTCTGTGCCAGGCTTTTTTAAGATGGGGACAATGACAGCTGTTTTCAGTGAACTGGCTACAACCCCCTGGGAGAGAGAGCTGTTGAGGAAATGAAGAGGGGGGTCTGGACAAGTTGTGTAAATATGGCGAAGAATGTGCGCGGGGCAGATGTCTAGTGGGGAGCCAGATTTGACCAAGGGGATTATCGAGGTCCAGGATTCCTTGGTCAAGGGGGGGAGGGCATCTAGGTGCCCCTTAGGTGGGGGACACTGTGGGTCAACAAAGGTTAGGGAGGGTGAGGGAATATTAGCTTTAATAATAGCAATCTTCTCGATAAAGAAATTATTTAGGGAGTGACAGAGCTCCTGGGAAGGGGAGGGCTTAAGAGATGTCCTGTCAGAGAATGCCAGGTTGTGAACTGTCGAGAAAATTTCCCTTGGCCGATTCTCAGCTTTGAGAATCTTAGAGGAAAAGTAGGCCGTTTTTGCTGCCAGAATGGCCTTCTTGTATTGAGCCAGGAGAGTGGTAAACTCAGATCTGAGTAAGGGACAATAATTCCTCCTCCAGGCACGTTCGGCTCGGCGTACCGCTAGTTTGGTGGTTTTAAGATCCTCGCTAAACCAAAAATTGGCGTCCTTCTCCCGCTTTGAAGTCACCCGCTTCAGCGGGGCAATGGAATCACAGCCTGCGAGTAGCCAGTGTTCAATAGCAGCGGCCTGAGAAAGAGTGGATAGACCTTGTAGGGTAGGGTAGGTGGAAGTTAACAGAGCGGATAATTTTTCTGGATCCACTCGGCTCCATGAACGGACCCAAACATTCTTTGGGAGTGGGGGCCTGACGATAGGGCTGATGGGGAGGGTGAATGAAATCAAATGATGATCGGACCAGGTGCAGGGTAAGATAGACAGGGAGTCTACCGGACAGTTCAAGGACCAAATCTGGTCCAAGATATGTCCTTTGACATGGGTGGGGGAATGGACGTGTGACACAAATTTAAGAGATTGAAGTGTGTCTGAGAACTGTTTAGAGGATGGACACTCCGCTGGATCGAGAGGCCAAAAGTTGAAGTCTCCCATTAATAAAATGGAAGAGTTGATGACCGTCAGAGTGGCGAGTACCTCTTGAAAATCCAGAAGAAAACGTAAAGGTGACTGAGGGGGACGGTAAGTAAGAAAACAGGTAAGAGGGGGGGTGGTAGATGCAGTACGAATGGCGAGGTATTCTATTGTGGCAATCTCTGGCAGGGATAGAAGTTGGAAGGGGAGGTCGGTTCGGGTAATGACCGCTACGCCACCCCCCGTCCTGCCAGCGGAGCGGTCCGCCCTTAGAGCATAGTATGGAGCAGGAAGGGTGGCCAATAGGGCAGGGAGAGAATCATCGCTAAACCAAGTCTCGGTTAGGAAGAGAAGATCAGGTGCGTGGAGGTCTAGCAGCACCGACAGTTCGTGTGAGTTGGCCACTGCTGACCGGGTATTGAGGTAGTAGCAAGCGGGTACACTTGCCCAGACAGCATGACAGTACCAGACTGCACAAAAGCTCTGCAATGGCAGACCTTAGACACATTTTACAAGGCTGCTTCTGTGGGTGGCACAACCAGTGCTGCAAGCCCACCAGCAGCATTTGGATTTACAAGCCCTGGGCACACTTAGTGCACTACACTAGGGTCTGACAAGTAAAGCAACCAAACCAATCATGGAGTCACTGATCAATACATTAATTGACAGTAGGGCGCACTTGCACTGTGGCACTGGACAGCAGTGGCACAGTGCCCAAAGCATCTAACACCAGCAAAAACACAGAAGGCAACAGCAAAAATGGGAGGGAGACCCACGCCAATGGTGCCAGGTGTAACACTCTACTACTCACTCACAGAGAAACAAGTGATTAAACACCCCAGAACACAACACTCCTGAATCTCTCAGGAATCGTGGTTGCAAGTACACCCTTTAGCTCGCACTCTTGTACTTGTCCACAATCAGGTCTGACAGAGACACAAACACTTTTTAAATGTTTATTTTAACTAACGTTCTCTAATATGCAGTATACATGCCACAACAAGCAGTAAAATGCACAATACAGTAAGCTTAGCAGTTAGTTCATAAATCATGAAAGGAGATGTCATTATGAAAAGACAATATAGCCTAACCTCCCTCCCCTTGCATAGAAGTAGTATTGTTATATATAGAAGATCTCCAGGGTTTGTCTACAGACCCTGTATCTTAGCCTATAGATGGTAGATCTACATCATAGGTGTTATCTCAATCTTCTTCCTGGAAAGGTCCCTCTCCAAGTGTGTGCTACCTATTTGTGTATTCCAATAAGACCAAAGTATGTTGCCCAAAACAACAGCCGCATCAGTATGTTTTGTCTAGGTGCTACAGCCTAGCCGGAACTATGGAGGTTACCTCTATCAGGTCTGGAGTTTCTCTCTATATTTTAATGCCTAAATACTTAAAAGTGTGCTGCGCTATCGAGAGAGTGAGCTGCCCAAATTGTATAGTATCCGGGCGTACGCCGGGGTGGAAAAAGAATACCTGTGATTTTGCCTCGTTTATCTCTAAACCAAATATTTGCTCAAAGTGACTGAATATACCTGGGGTGGTCGTTAGATCATGGTTCAAGTCTTTTACATACAGATTTATGTTGTCTGCATATGCCGACAGTACATGGGAGGTGTTCCCTAATCTAATACCTACTCGTGCAGCTAGTCTGTAATTTAATAGCTAGTGGATCTCGTGCGAGTACGAATAACAAGGGAGACAGAGGACAGCCTTGGCGAGTGCCTCTGCCCACCTGGTATTCGGGAGATATGGCCTCCAATGTGTGCTCATGCTGTAGGAGCTCTGTACAGTATTTTAACCCATTTCAGTTTTGTCGGTGGTATGCCAAACGTCGCCAGTGATTTCACCATGTAGCCCCAGTGGAGTGTGCTGAAAGCTTGTTTCAAATCCAATGTAATGCAGCCTGCGTTATGATCTCCAGTAGATGTTGTGCCCAGGACGTGATAGAGGTGACAAATGTTTAATGAAGTGCTGCGTGTTGGCAGAAAGCTGCACTGTCTGTGTGGATTAGGGTCTGCAGGTATGGGAGGAGGCGAAGCGCCAAGATTTTACTTTGTCTTTTATACTCTGTGGTAAGGCGGCCCGGTTTAGATAGGGACACTACCAATGCCTGCATTGTAGTGGAAGGGAGGTGCCCTGCTTCTAATGCTATGTTATACAGCTGCTCAAGTTGTTGGACCATAGTGTCTGCAAATGTGGTAAAGAAATCTGGGCCATATTATCAGGAATGGCGATAACATTATCGCAGCTTTAGCGGCAGGAATCTGCCGCTAAAACGGCGATAAAGGGGCTTGATAATATGCCCTTGTGAATTCCCTTAGAAGGCCAGGTTCACACCAGAACATGGGCTTCTATGGGAATTCATGAGGGCATATTATCAAGCCCATTATCGCCGCTTTAACTGCAGTTTCCTGTCGCTAGAGCGGGGATAACTTTAACGCCGTTCTTGATAATAACGATTCAGAAAAGGGGGTGGTGATGAACAGAGTGTCTGAATTAAGCAGACCACTCTTACCCAGTCCAAAGATCAGGGCTTGATCCATCACCGTTATTTAGCTCACTGCCCCATCCCAGCTCAGAACCTGGCTATATGCAAATTAGTCTGTCCCTGGCCCAGTGCATCATGGGAACAGGGCAGACCAAACTACCAAGCCAATTCTTCACCAGAAAGGAGACAAGCTTCCGGGGACCGGTTTCTGCCATTTCAGGCGTCGTCAGCCCGGCTTGCTTGAATCCTGATGGAGCAGTGAGCAAGGGACTCATGTCTGAGTATACCCTGCCACACCTATAGTGGCCAAAAACGATTCAGAAATGGCTTGGTAGTTTGGTTTGCCCTGTTCCCATCATGCACTGGGACAGGAACAGACTAATTTGCATATAGCCAAGTTCTGAGCTGGGATGGTGCAGTGAGCTAAAAAACGGTGATGGATCAAGCCCTGATCTTTGGACTGGGTAAGAGTGGTCTGCTTAATTCAGGCACTCTGTTCATCACCACCCCCTTTTCTGAATCATTTTGTCCACCATAAGCGTGGAAGGGTATACTCAGATGTCAGTCCCTTGCTCATTGCACCATCAGGATTCAAGCAAGCCGGGCCGACGACGCCTGGAATGGCAGAAACCGGTCCCCGGAAGCTTGTTTCCTTCCCAGTATAAGAATTGGCTTGGTAGTTTGGTTTGCCCTGTTCCCATCATGCACTGGGACAGGAACAGACTAATTTGCATGTAGCCAAGTTCTGAGCTGGGATGGTGCAGTGAGCTAAAAAACGGTGATGGATCAAGCCCTGATCTTTGGACTGGGTAAGAGTGGTCTGCTTAATTCAGGCACTCTGTTCATCACCACCCCCTTTTCTGAATCGTTCTTGATAATAGGCCCCTTTATCGGTAGCCCCTCTAAGCTGGGGGCATTATTGCATGGTAATGGCTGCATAGATTCCCTGATTTCTGACCTAGTGATGGGGCCTGATAGAGCATCTTGTGCAATGCGGTCTAATTGGGGAAAGGGTAGGTCAGCGAAGAAGGCGTCACCGACATCCTCCATCTGGGGCGGTGGGGCTTGATATTGGGTTTCATAATACTTACAGAAGGCTTCATTTATGGCCTGTTATGTGATTACAGTGTCCCATTGAGGTGTGATTATCTCATATATGACTACGGTGGGGGGTGAGTCACATAGGATGCGCGCCAGCAGTGCTCCGGATTTTTCCGCTTCAGTATGTTTTAACTGAGTATATGTTCTATAATCCATCACCCTGATACGTTCCAGCAGTTCAGCGTATTTGATATGCGCCTCCTGCAATTCCTCTGTTTTTGTGGGGTCCCGAGCAACAGCCTGTTCTAGTGCACTCAAATTGTTTTCGATAGTTTTAAAGATATTGTGTAATTCCTGCCGTGCCCATGCAGTGGTACTGATGGCTATGCCCCGAATCACAGGCTTAAACTTGTCACATTCTATTTGCCTGGTGGAGGCAGTATCAACGTTTTCGGTGAAATACTTCTTGATACCTTCCGCCATAGTGTTCTTAAAGATGGGGTCCTCTAGCATCTGCGGCCATAATTTCCAAGTAGGGACCGGGGTGGGAGTCCTACCCCAGGTGTGGGTTAATTCCAGTGGGTTGTGGTCAGACAGGGTTTTGCCCAAATAGGTAGTATGTGTGATTTGCGCTGTGAGGGGTGTAGAGCAAAAGAGTCTGTCTGTCCTCATGTGCAGCTGGTGTGTCGGAGAAAAACTGAATATTCCCTACTGGTTGGATTCGTGAGACACCAGGCAACACCCATCTCCCAGCCCTCCGCCCACTGAACCAGTGCCTAAGCCTGCTTAATGGACCCCGCTCCCGGAATGGGGGATGTGAACAGTCCATGACAGTGTCCATGACCGCGTTGCAGTCGCCGGCTAGGATCCATTAGTGCATTGACCAGTCCGTTAACACAGTGTTAATGTTTGCCAAAAATGTATCATGATCAAAGTTAGGGCGTAAACACTACCAAGAATCACCTGTATGCCATCTAATGTTACAGGCACTAGAATGTATCAACCTTGTGGGTCTGTACGTTGTTCCAGGGCTATGAAGGGGACCCCACCCCTGATCCATATCATCGCCCCTCTAGAAAAGGCTGAATTTGATGTGGAGAATATTTGACCCCTCCATTTCCTGTATAACTTTACAAATTCAGAGTCTAAGAGGTGGGATTCTTGGAGGAACACTATGTGGGTCCTGCGTCTGTTAAGTTGTGCATTGACCCTGTGACGTTTGCGTATAAAAACCCAGGGCCCGGACATTCCAGGTTATTATTGTATTTGCATCTGTCATGTGATCAGTTGTCTGTGTAGGTGGTAGTCAGTAGGGTAGGGCGCCGTAACAGGAGTAAAGAGACGTATCATGTGGGGTGCCATAAACACAGAACTCCCTTGGAACCATGAATACTAGTTCCAGTGTTCTAACATCATTGGTCTGAACTGATAACGCAACAGTGTGAACTGTGAATGAGTCACGGGGGAACTTCTTAAGACATGCATAGTTAGTGTGAGTTGTGTGAGCCCGTAATACCCGGACCCAATATATCTATGTCAATATGACAGTGCCGCAGCTGGGGGGTTTAGTGTGTGTTGCGTGCATCTGCTCGCAGATTTCTTACCATTTAACATTACATATATACCGACAGCTTGTGGCAAGTCCTTACTCCCAATTGTTCATCAGCCCAACAAACCATCTCCAGTCTGAGGAGTTACATTAGGGAATAAGGCAACACTATTTTCAGACTCTGAATGAGTAGTGTTCTCTTCAGACGAGTCAGATGCAGATTGTAGGTGTGTGTCTCTGAAGGTGCTCTCTGCACGGCTGCTTGATGCCTGTTCCGTGGAAGGAGTACCACCCTGGGGCTGTTGGGCAAGTTTAGTGCGGTATGATCTCTGCGAGTTTGGCGCCCTCCTGTTTTGAGACATACTTTGCGTGGAAGACCTTGAAGTTGTTGGTGGGAACATGATCTCCAGCCATTCATCTGCTTCTTTTGGGGTGTCAAAAAAGTTTGCTTTTTGTTAATGAATGACTTTTAGACGAGCTGGAAAGAGTAGATCATATTTAAGATCCAAGGTTCTGAGTCTATTTTTAGTCTCTGTGTGTGAGGACCTCCTACGCTGGACTAGCATAGTATAATTGGGGTACAGTGAAATACTGCAATTTTCATATTGTATCGAGGACCCTTCTCTGGCCCTCTGGAGCAACAAGTCTTGGTCCCTATAATTTAATATCCAGGCAATCCTAGAACAGGGCATGGCTCCTTGGGATCCTGTGCACTATCTATACACAAAAGAAGCCAGAGAGGCACCCGGGGACACATGCTCCTTGGATCACTGCTCTATGAATATGGTGGCATGGGACCCCTTGCATCGCTCCGGCAGGCCTATGACCTGGACGCTGTTCCAGCGGGCTCTGCCTTCAGCATCGTCCACCCGCTCTTGTAGTCCGTTCATCTGATGTTGAAGTTGTGTGAGCTGCACCGCTTGTTCCTTATGTTGTGATACGAACTCCGCTATGGCAAGTGTGTTATCCCTTACACTAGTGGCAAGTTTGGCATGGTCTGCTTTCAGGAGAGTGAGACCTGTTGTCAAAGAGCTGATCAGTTGCTCAGTGGCCCTCCTGGGATCGCACACTTCTTGTAGTATAAGATCCAGCTTGTCATGTTCTGAGACCATATTCGTTGGAGGGATGGCCGGGAAGTGGCGTCCATCTCCTCCACCTGCCGCGCGCGCACAGTGGCAGTCTCAGGGACCTTGCTCTTCACTGACCCCATCGTTATTGTTTCTATCTCCAGAAGGTAGTGCTATGCCTTACCCGCAAATGTGGTTAGTCGTTTGCCGTGTCTCCGCTCTGAATCTGGTATGTCCCCGTCCAAGTTGGCATACTTTTAACGAGTGGGTGTATCCTACATGGGTTCACCACCTCATTTTGCAGTTGCTAGGGCCCGACAGGGCCGTGCAATGTACCAGGACCCGGTGTGTCTCTTCCAGTGCCATGCGGAAGAAGGGAGGATCAGCGCCACACTCCAGATCTAGGTACCGGCAGGGTGCTTCTTTTGGCATAAGGCCTCACTATGCTGTCACAGCCCCTTCCGGGGCCCACAGGCTGCACCAGTGATGCATGTGCACAAGTCTGTATACCCCAGCCAGTTGTTAAGGGGGGAGGAAAGGGGGAAACACTACACCTGGCAAAATGTGGGCACTTCAAGGCGGTACTCACAGCGGCTCACCAGACTCTGGCGCAGGCGTGCGCAGCATCATTCAGGCCCGGGCTCAGGTGGAGACAAGAGTACTGTTGGCGGTAGGATCAATGCTCCCAGGGCCCCCCTGTGTAGAGCATGGCCACCAGGCATGTACATCGATACTGTCATGAATTGAGCGCCAAAAGCGCTGACAACGTGAACATTACATTACACTGTGTTATGAACTACAGTAACCAGAATGCCGTGAAGGGCAGGAAGCGTTTTCATCTATATAGGACACCACCAGAGGGGGCGCTGTGTACGTGATTTTGGTTCCAGTGTGCTGGTGATTGAACCTGTGTTTGCCCGCGTTTGGTCGTCTTGCCAAGCGGAGTTCCCTAACGAGGAAAGCGGCGTGAGGCTTCCGCCGTGTGTTTGATTCAGTCTTTCGTGATCCCCCTTCGCTCTCCGTCCCGGCTGGGGCTGGAGTCAGCGTTTCAGAAGCTCTTCACTATCAGAGCGGGTGACGCGGCTGTTCCAGGCGGCTGCCTGGAAAGACTATTATTCCCTCGGCTGAGGGAATACAACTGCAGGGAGCAAAGACTTCCTGACCTGGCGTGCAGCAGCTGTTGCACGCGGTTCATACACCGGCTGGTGTGTGTACACCGAGGATCTCCGTGAGTAAAGTGTCCGCTGTGAGGCGCTTTCAAGTACTTTTCACATTGGATTTTGGGTTCTGTGAACACTATTCGTTTTTTGTCTTCTTTTTGGAATACCGGATTTCTGTGAAAGCCTTACAAGACTTGGTTCTGAATACGCTTACTTTGTTTTGATATTATTGGATATACCTCTGCTGTTCAAGGGGATTTCTCTAAGGACCTTTAATTTTAGTTGATCCCAGGAAGGCTGGAAGGTACGCATGGAGGGCGTATAATTGGTTGAGTGCAAGAGAGGTGTGGAGCCGCCTTGTGGATTACTGAATTGTTGTTATCTGTGTTACAGATATGATTTTGTAGAAGGAAGTGATTCCGTTCGCTACCTACCAAGAGGGAGAAGAAGCCTTATAGTTAGCAACTGTGGTAGGTGGTGTTTCTAGCGAGAATTACCGAGAGTAGCCAGCATTGTGTGCATATTAACATCTGTGTGTTCTGCTTTTTCTCTCGTTTCAGCCTCCCTTCCCGTTCCAGTCCCTTCCTGACCCTTTCCCTCGCCTGATTTCCTTTAAGCTCTGTGGGTTTCTATTCAGAGCTTAGGGCAGTCTGGAGGTGGACCCCTTACAGCATCACCCTGATCCCGAGGATATGAATCGTGACAGAATCACGTACCCAAGTATTGTTATTCTCCTGGTCAGGGGGTGCTGTGGGGATGGCCACCCTGGATGATGTACTGCGTGCGCTTAGTTTGGTTCAGAGTGAACTAGAGGCTTCCAGAGCCGAAACAGCAGCTCTGAAAGAACGGTTTGAGAGGCAGGCACGTAACCCCTTTGATGCCACTACGGGTGGTTCGCCTATTCAGGTTACGGTGTCTCCCCCTATTCCGTTGGCCAGTCCTGAGAGGTATTCTGGGGATCCGGCTAAAATCCAGACTTTTCTGACTCAGGTTACCTTGCACTTCTCGTGTAGACCCGCTTCTTTCCCTTCACATCTATCACGGGTGGCGTTTGCTATATCTTACTTAACGGGGGATGCGGCCAATTGGGCTGTGCCTTTAGTGGGTACGGATGACGCCTTGTTGTCTGACTGGGATGAATTCCGTACCGAGTTTGAAAGAGTCTTTGACAGACGTGCTACCACATTGAGCGCAGATAGGGAGTTGCTAGGCTTGCGTCAAGGGAAATCAGACCTTGTAACCTATATGACTGCTTTTAATAGGTTGGTGGTGGAAACATCCTGGCCCGAGGAGAAACGGATGGCACTGTATTATCAGGGTTTGAGTGAGGAACTCAAAGACGTGCTGGCACAGATCGATCCCCAGCCTAAAACCTGTATCGGCTTGATAAACCTCACTCTAAAGTTAGATCACCGTATGTCTGATAGGGGTGGAGAACGGAGGAGGGGTGAGAGGTCTGTGGGTGGACTGCCTGTGGGGGGACGTTCTAGTGTGAAAGAGTCAGGACCAGAACCTATGGAAATTGGGGCTATTCGACCTCCTTTAACTAAGGCCGAGAGGGAGAGCAGAAGAACCCTGGGACTCTGCATGTACTGTGGAAAAAAGGGGTATTTTGTCAGGGAATGCTCCATGAGACCAAAGAAATCGAGTTTCTATTCACCAGCCAAACAGCTAGCCGTTACTACGACAGGGGCTAGTCGGGTTGGTTTACCCAGTGCAGAGGGTGTAATAGCGGAGCACAAGTCGTCTCCTGAGTGGAAAATTCCGTCTCTAGAGATATCCACGTGCAAGCAGTCGGAGAATCATATAGTGTTGTCAATGTTCTTGAATACAGACCAAGAAAGCCATCCGGTTGTATCCATGATAGATTCAGGAGCCACAGGCAATTTTATAGATCAAGGCCTGGTCGATAGATTGGGGTTGGTGAAGGTCCCTTTGGGTATCCCGGAATTAGTGTTGGCGGTGGATGGCAAGCAGTGGAAGTCAGGACCTGTCACAGCACGCACAGAGAATGTGGAATTGGTTATGTCCGGGGAGTATAGTCGTCATAGTGAATGTATTGTGTTGAACATAATCGAGGCTCCCCAATATGAGGTCATTCTTGGGATGCCCTGGTTGTGGCAACACAATCCTACTATTGATTGGAGAGCAAGAACGGTGACCTTCGAGTCGGAGGAGTGCCTGGGTTGTTGTTTAGCATCTTCAGTGTCCCATGCAACCTCTTTGGCTCGGGGGTTTGCTCTTGCCACAGCAGCGGAAAAGGAGGTAGAACTGCCTTCAGATTATGCTGGTTTTCAGGATGTGTTTAGCGAGGCGAAAGCGGAGGCGTTGCCCCCACATAGGGACTATGATTGCCAGATAGATCTGATAGAGGGGGCAGTGGTTCCCTCTTGTAGGGTATATGCCCTTTCCTTCTCAGAAACAGAGCACCCTAGGAAATATCTAGACCATTTCTGTTCTCTAGGCTTTATTCGCCCATCACGCTCCCCTGCTGCCTCGCCACTTTTTTTTATCGCAAAGGCAAATAAGGAATTAAGGGCATGTATTGACTACAGACAGTTGAATAAGGTGACGGTGCGCAACAGGTATCCTCTTCCACTCATCACGGTCCTTTTGGATCAAGTCCGGGAGGCTAATATCTATACGCGCCTGGACTTGAGAGGGGCGTATCATATGGTTAGGATCAGGGCTGGCGATGAGTGGAAGACGGCCTTTAAGACCTGTTTCGGTCTTTATGAATACCTGGTAATGCCGTTCGGGCTGTGTAATGCCCCGGCGGCATTCCAGTTTTTCATTAACGACATCATGAAAGAATACTTGGACCGGTTTGTGATCATCTATATTGATGACTTGTTGATCTATTCGGTGTCTCCAGCTCAACATGTGAGCCATGTTCTCCTGATACTACAAAAGCTGCAGGAACATCACTTGTTTTGTAAGCTGAGCAAGTGTGAGTTCGGAGTGGATGAGGTTGAATTTCTGGGGGTGATCCTTAGCCCTCGAGGGTTCAGAATGGCTGACAGAAAGGTGAAGGCGGTTCTGGAGTGGCCGGTTCCTTTGAATGTGCGAGACATCCAGTGCTTCCTGGGGATTTCAAACTACTATAGGAGGTTTATTGCCCATTTCTCACAGCTGGTCTCTCCTATAACTCGTTTATTGCAGAAGGGAGTACCTTTTGTGTGGACACGTGAGGCTACAGAGGCCTTCGACCTCTTGAAATTGGCGTTCAGCACGGCTCCTGTTCTGATGCATCCACAGATGGATCTTCCGTTTGTGGTTGAAGCGGATGCCTCGGAGGTAGCAATTGGGGCAGTTCTATCACAGCGAGATCCAGCAACTAGTCAACTGCATCCGGTAGCGTTTCTTTCAAAGAAACTTAATCCGGCGGAGGCGAATTACACCATCACCGAAAAAGAACTGCTGGCAGTAAAGAAGGCGTTTGAGGAGTGGAGGCACTATCTGTGGGGGGGCCGGCATCCGGTGACTGTGTACTCTGATCACCGCAATCTGGTGTACTTGAAGACGGCACGACATCTGTCTCAGCGCCAGATGCGCTGGATGTTATTCTTTGCGGAATATGACTTCACCATTACGTTCCGACCTGGAGTTGAGAATAGAAAAGCTGACTCTCTGTCTAGGTGTTTGAGTACGGACTGCGCTGAGAGAATGGCTCCTAAATCTATACTCTCCCCTGAGGTGGTGGTGTGTACCGTTCGAGTGGAACAGTTCTTGGAGGAAGTGGCTAAACAGCGTTCGCCACAGCAATGGAAAGAATGGGCAGACGCGGTCGCTCATCGGTCCCTGAATCATGGCTTACCAATGGTCCAGAACAGGTTGTTTCTTCCGACCCATGCCCTTCGTTTAATGGCTTTCAATTGGTGTCACAATGCTCTAATGGCCGGACATCAGGGCCACCAAAAGACTGTGCATGAAGTACGGCGTCATTTCTGGTGGGACGGACTATCTAAGGACATTCGGCTGTGGGTGGCTCAGTGCGAGACCTGTGCGAGAGCCAAGAATACACATGCCAAGCCTGCAGGGTTGCTCATGCCGTTGCCCACCCCTTCGCGGCCTTGGCAGGTGATCAGTTCGGACTTTGTGCTGGGCCTACCGCTGGATAAGGGGAATGATGCCATCTTGGTCGTGGTGGATAGTTTCACCAAGATGGGTCATTTTATCCCCTGCAGAAACCTTCCCTCAGCCTCCCAAACAGCCCAGTTGTTACTATCCCAAGTGGTGCGGCTTCATGGGGTTCCGCAAGTCATCATTTCAGACAGGGGGCCACAGTTCGTAGCCAGGTTCTGGCGTACCTGGTGCAAAGCATTGCATATTTCTGCGGCCTTGTCGACAAGTTTTCATCCGCAGACAGACGGTCAAACTGAGAGACTAAATCAGACTTTGAAAAAATATCTTCGCTGTTATGCGGATGAGGCGGCAGACTCTTGGGTTTCTTTGTTATGGCTTGCGGAACTGTCGTACAATAATGCGTGGCACTGTTCCACTGGGGAGACACCTTTCCGAGCAAATTCTGGGTTTCATGCAAACATTCTACCTGTGTCTGTTCCCAGTGATGTGGCTAATCATCCGACGGTGGCCGGTCAAGTGAAAGCGCTGTTGAAAATCCATAGGAAGGTGCAGGCTTTTCTGGAGAAGGCGAAGGTGTCCTATAAGAAATGGGAAGACAAACACCGGAGGGTAGGACCCGAATATACAGCGGGGGACAGAGTGTGGCTTTCCACGAAAAACCTACGTTTTCGCTTCCGGAGTGTTTTTCATCCCCGGTACATCGGGCCTTATGTGGTGGTGAGAAGGGTGAATCCTGTTGCATATAAGCTTAAGCTTCCAGCTTCCTTACGGATTCATCCGGTTTTCCACTGCAGTTTATTGAAGCCTGCCTTTGCGGCTCACAGAAGGGCTGTCCCTCCTGTGGTGCGAGATGGGAACCTGGAATACGAGGTGCGCAGGATTGTGGATTCTCGGTTCCGGCAGAGGAAACTGTGGTTTCTTGTGTCCTGGAAAGGATATTCTGCTGAGGACGATTCCTGGGAACCAAGTTCTGGTGTCCATGCTCCCGCCGCTGTGCGCCGCTTCTTTGCCAGTCATCCGGGTAAGCCTGGGGCAAACAGGCGCTGGTAAGGAGGAATATACTGTCATGAATTGAGAACCAATAGCGCTGACAACGTGAACATTACATTACACTGTGTTATGAACTACAGTAACCAGAATGCTGTGAAGGGCAGGAAGCGTTTTCATCTATATAGGACACCACCAGAGGGGGCGCTGTGTACGTGATTTTGGTTCCAGTGTGCTGGTGATTGAACCTGTGTTTGCCCGCGTTTGGTCGTCTTGCCAAGCGGAGTTCCCTAACGAGGAAAGCGGCGTGAGGCTTCCGCCGTGTGTTTGATTCAGTCTTTCGTGATCCCCCTTCGCTCTCGGTCCCGGCTGGGGCTGGAGTCAGCGTTTCAGAAGCTCTTCACTATCAGAGCGGGTGACGCGGCTGTTCCAGGCGGCTGCCTGGAAAGACTATTATTCCCTCGGCTGAGGGAATACAACTGCAGGGAGCAAAGACTTCCTGACCTGGCGTGCAGCAGCTGTTGCACGCGGTTCATACACCGGCTGGTGTGTGTACACCGAGGATCTCCGTGAGTAAAGTGTCCGCTGTGAGGCGCTTTCAAGTACTTTTCACATTGGATTTTGGGTTCTGTGAACACTATTCGTTTTTTGTCTTCTTTTTGGAATACCGGATTTCTGTGAAAGCCTTACAAGACTTGGTTCTGAATACGCTTACTTTGTTTTGATATTATTGGATATACCTCTGCTGTTCAAGGGGATTTCTCTAAGGACCTTTAATTTTAGTTGATCCCAGGAAGGCTGGAAGGTACGCATGGAGGGCGTATAATTGGTTGAGTGCAAGAGAGGTGTGGAGCCGCCTTGTGGATTACTGAATTGTTGTTATCTGTGTTACAGATATGATTTTGTAGAAGGAAGTGATTCCGTTCGCTACCTACCAAGAGGGAGAAGAAGCCTTATAGTTAGCAACTGTGGTAGGTGGTGTTTCTAGCGAGAATTACCGAGAGTAGCCAGCATTGTGTGCATATTAACATCTGTGTGTTCTGCTTTTTCTCTCGTTTCAGCCTCCCTTCCCGTTCCAGTCCCTTCCTGACCCTTTCCCTCGCCTGATTTCCTTTAAGCTCTGTGGGTTTCTATTCAGAGCTTAGGGCAGTCTGGAGGTGGACCCCTTACAGCATCACCCTGATCCCGAGGATACGAATCGTGACAGATGCTCCCTCCAGGGTCGCCGCAATCAGCAAATGGCCGATCTGTCATTGGTTGCCACAATCCATAGGCCAGAGAAGTATGTACAGAGCATGGGGGAGGCGTGGGGCCACGGTCGCCCAGGAGACCATGAGCCCGCTTCAAGGTTCAGTGGTTCAGTTCGGTTCAGGTCAACACTTGGAGCCCCCACCTCCACTTTGGGCTTCAACGATCACCCTATGCTGCACGGCAATCATCGGAGCCAGTGGCCATGTCCCCAGCCTCCGCTATTCCCGCTTGAGCTTCAGGGACACAGTCCGTACTGTTTGCCGGACAGGGCACGCCGGGAATCAACAAGTCACCTCCGGCACTCACTATGACCGGATCGGGCCCTCCGTACAGATTGGAAGAGCACCTGGGTGGCGTTATTGCACGCCGGCAGCAACACCAGCTCAGGAGTACCTCCTTGCCTCTCAGTAGGCCCGGGGTCTGGTCATCAGGTAAAACCTCTGCTGGATCCCGCTCGGGGTCTCGTCGGTCTCCCAGCCCACCCCACTCACCGTGCAGCACAGGCAGACCAGGATATCGGCTTTGTTCAGGTGAGGGGGGTCACACTCCTATTGTTTTGTCTCACGGCTGGGATCAAGCCGGCTCCGCACTCCGAAGGGGCTAGCAGCTCCGAGGATAGCAACCCGACTGGGTCTATGTTAATCCACCGAAGGTTTGGAGGCAATATTGGTTACACCAGTTCGACGGCTCCTCAGCGATTCTCCTGGGCAGGGCCCTTGCCGCAGGATCAGGCGAGACAGCCCAGCCAGGCCTCAGCCCGCGTCTGAATGGTCGCTTCGCACAGTCGATTAAGTTACTCACAGTTGGTGTGAGACCGGCTAGTTCATGGTCCAGCCTCTTCTTAGGCTTGTAGTGCTCGACTAATTGCAGGATGAACCCCAGCTACGGCAGGATATGCAGAATTTAGCGGCCCGGGCTTGGAGCTCCCTTAAGGTGTGTCCGCCATGCTTGGCAGTTAGCCAAGCCCCCCACCATACATATGTTTATAACTTAAGAATCCCAGTGAACACCCGTCATCTTTCTTATAGAATCCCCAAACGGGCTACATCTTACAATAATACAAATACCAATTCAGACACACTGTATATGATGCCCACACACTAGAATTGTGATATGCCTTCAATTGCAAAGGGGGACGCTCAATACCCAATCATAATACCAGATAAGCACAATAAATGGGGCCAGCTACATACATCGAGCAACCAGGTACTTCACCAGACTAGGCACCACCCCTCCTTAGTAACCTGGCACTGACTTATATATAATCGAGTTCCGCGACCTATGTAATACGGCCACCCGAGTTGACGCTCTAGTCTTTCCCAAAAGAACCTCAGATAGGAAATACATATAATTAGCCCATCTCCGGCAGGTCTCAGTATGGGAGACAGAGCAGGGGTAGGTGAAGGGCTACTCACCACTGTTGTGTAGTTCCTATAAAACCTATACAGGATCTGCACGTTCGGACAGCATACACTGTAGGACTGGTGTCAGACTGATTCTAAACATCCCCACTAGGTATGTTGGCCTTCTGTATCAGCTAGCTCACAGTGCCACTAGAATCTCCTCTTATCAAGGAGAGAATATTTCTTGGCAACCCCTGAACATGACCACCCTGATCCCTCAGGATTGTGGAAACAATATACTACTTTTCGCTCAGTCCCTCATTCTTACCTAGTTAGTCTCAGAGAGATAAACAGAATAAACAAGCTGGGCGTTTTCAATAAGTATTTATTGAACAGTTATTATTCTGGTGTAAAATAGATGAGCTGCAACAACCATTAGACAGTAACAGATGTAAATGATTAGAAGTACTATGAAAGTTAAAGAATGGTAAAGTTCTACCATCTTGCAGTAATCATGAGTCCATATAGGTATAGAAAATACATGATAATAAAAAGATACGTACTCCTACGAAGCTTCCCTAACTAGATGTACCTAGGTGTACCTAGCATGTGTGTAGGTGTTAAGCCAAGAATCTCCCTAGTATAAAGTCAACCCCCTTACCTGAAGTGAGAGACTGTGGAACCCCATCCTGGTCTCGAGTTGGACACCCCGCTAGGGTTGATTTAGACCACTGCGAGCTGGAGGGTCTGCATGCAGGAACCTCAGCATCTCTGGTCAGGGTGTCCGACGGGAAGTCTCAGTCTTCCCTGTCTATCTTAGCAAGATGTGATGTATATATATCCACAGGTCTCCCCAGGGGTCCTACCTTGCTGTCTCCCTGTGTCGGACTAAGGATAACTTCAGGCATGAACTTTGTACATAGATATTATACAGGAGATGGGAGTCCTGCTGTGCTTCCAAGACTCATTATGCATAATGTATGAGATGTCAAACAAGGGAAAACCCTAGTTCTGAATGCAGTGTCTTATCTAGGTAAAAGGTCAGTCCTTGTAAACCCACTATGTATAAAGTGTAGGGAAGAATATAGGTGAAGGGTTACGATGTTACCTGAGCCTGTATAAGGGTACCTATATGGCATATAACACCACACCACCTTTCAGTGAGTACTTGACGCGTAATACGCATGCAAGTCTCACCAGTAAAAATGTGTTCGTTTTTAGCCAGAACCTGACATTGCTTGTTCTTCTGTTTACACAAGTCATGAGTGAGCGACTCGCTCTGGTTGCATTCCCGTCAGCCTTAGACTTAACAGATTTGGGGTGAGTGCTCAAGACGTATTCTGTAAGGACAAAACAAGGTTTTGCTCACACACTTAGCCCAATAGTTCTGCAATCTAAAATCACCCGATCTAAATTCAGAGATCAGGCACTGATGAAAAATTTGTTTGGGTGTTCTTGTTCATTCATTTATTTAATGTAACCAATTCAGAATTGACTACAATGACCTTATATAAAGAATATCCACACAATTCAGGCCATGCTCATGCCTGTAGGCAACCTTATAGGAGCTAGAGTACTCCACATCAATGAGCTGTTTGGGAGCTACTCGGACTACACCATTAATTGGTCCAAGTCTGTGGTCTTCCTGCTTTCGGGCCCTACACCGAGGGTACCGACAAGGTGCGCAGCCCCAATCGTGAAGGAGGGATTTAAATACCTGGGCATATACGTTACGCGAGAACAAGGGGCGTTCCTGGAAAAGAATCGGATAGCATAGATAGATCAGCCTGGAACTGATATACGCCACTGGCTTGCCCTCCCATCGCCTCTTATGGGCAGGGCATATCTTTTTAAGTTGATGGCTCTGCGATGCCTCTTGTAAGTTCTCTAAAACACCCCATACACAGTTACCCCATCGGCCTTTAGACAGGTTGCTCAGGAAGTAAGGACACTGTCGGTTCTCCTAGAAGAGAGCTTTATAAACTACAAAAAGGAGTATATGAAGGTGGTCTGGCGATGCCAGACATTAAGTTGTACTACTGGACCTTGCAATTATTAGTCATAAATGACTGGGTCTATGCTGACACCAATGAGCCAGGGTACAGAGTGGAGAGAGCCGTCATGCCAGGAGGAAATTGCGAGCTGCTTTTGTACTCCCACTCCGGAGTGGCCAGCACACACAGGAATGGTGGTTGGATGTTGGGTAGAGGCTAATAGATTTCTGAGGTGGACTGGGAAACGGATCAGTAAAACCCCGCTATGGGTTGGGGATTCACTGAAAGAAGTAGCCGCCACAACGGGCTTAAGAGGATGGCAACAGATAGGCCTTGAATATCTGGTCGATGTATGGAAGGGGGAAGCTCTGCTCACTTTTAAAGATCTGCAGCATGAATATAATCTAATTCAGATGCAGAGATATCTTTACCTCAGATTGATTCATGCTCTACAGAGATGCATCCAGAACAGTACCCCTTTCCCAGATTACTCCCCCCTAGAAGATAGGTTGCTATTACACCCTGAATAGTGACATCAGCAATATAACCTAAATTAATGAATAATGCGCCAGACGCCTTGGTGACCTTGCGAACGGCATGGACTGTAGACCTGGGAGACATGAACGATGAGGACCGGCAGAAGGCAATACAGGGCCCGAGAGAGAATGCAATTTGTTCAAGATTTAGGCTAATACACTCAAGATACTACACCATGCCTATTATCAACGTACACACCTTTACAAATGGGGCAGGGCACCAACAGCACTGTGTCAGCAGCAAGGGACTTTTTTCCATATTCTGTGGGAATGCCAGGAAATAGCCCGGTTTTGGCTGAAAGTTACGGATGTAATGACTAGGGTGTCGGGAATGGTGGTTCCAATGAACGCTAAGTGGCTTCTCCTGATGATCAGAGGAGATGCTGATTGGCCCAGACATGTAGCAATATGGTTGGCCCTTGCAGCAGGGATTACCAAGCGAAACATTGCTAGAGGGTGCTGAGCACCTCTGCCACCGATGTTGGGAGAGTGGGAAAAGGACCTTGACTGATGCCAGCGAGAAGAAGAAACAGTGTATAAAAGTAGGGGAGTGCTGTAAAAAATGGGAGAAAATTTGGGCACCACAGCAACCACAGAGAGTGATGCTGGAGGAAGAGTGATATATCTCAGCTGCGTCTGGGTGGAATGAGGGATGCAACAGCTCAAACAGGTTGTGACATGCTAATTGGGAATATTATTGTAGATTGCTGCGCTTGACACCATCGGCAATTTACTGCCTTGTCTCTCTCTCTCGCATATCATTACTGTCATGTTGAAACTCTAACATGTACGATCATCAGTGATTTATGTGAATTAAGGTCTTTTGAGCAAATTTAATAAAAAGATTTACAAAAAAACATTATAGGAGCTAAATGCAAAAAACTTGATTAAGAAAAGAATGCATGGATGAGTAACTTGGGCATGATTCCCCAGCTGTAAATGTGTTTTTTTTTAAAAAGCACGTAATTCTGTTTGTGTGTCCTAAAAATTCCTTCCTGTCACCTATGTTATTTCAATGCCATTCTCCCTTTTTCCACCTGTTGCGTTTTTTCAGGTCTCACAACGATACAAGGTAAAACTGAACCTTGTACGACTCAGCACGGTTGGTAAATTGATAAGTCTGTTAAATTGGAAGCCCCAGACGTGCAGTAGTGTAAGACAATTGAAAATGTTTTCTATGCTCCGTCCTGACATATTGCTGATTGATCCGATAGGGGCTGAATATAGCAAGAAACATGTTGACCAAGATTTTTAGCACAAATGCTCTATATGACCATTATCTCTGATTAGGGCCACATTGTTTTTACTTAGGTTAGCCAGCCGCACAAATACAAATTTAGTAAACAGGGCTTCCCTAAACTATTTTAATACACTTCTACCTCTCCACTCCACCACTTACCACAGCCCACACCCCCCCACTCATCTTACAGCTTTATCCAAAAGACCTCCGCTAATTAGCCCCTTCACAGGTGTCCGTCGGGCATTGCAGCGCCGGCCCGACGAGGAGCATGTCCAACAGATAGATTCATGAAGCCAAATTGCGATCGCAATAGCTGCGATTTAGCAATTGCGATCGCAATTTGAGTAAAAGGAATTCTTGATAGTGAAAAGAGCAAAATAGCGAAATTGCTAAATCAAAATAGCGAGTTCGCAAAAAAATTCGCAGAATCCTGGAACAATCCCATTTGCGATTTAGAAATAGCGAGAAACCATGGATTCTGCGAAATAATTTGCGAACTCGCAAAATATTCGCAATCGCCATTCAAGAAAAATCGCAGATAGCGAAAAACACGATAATCGCTATTAGCGACGCGCAATTTAAGGAGAACCCAAACCAGGTGGTAACCAGCAAAGACATTTTTTTTTTTTTTAATTTAACTTTAGCTAACTACAAACAGGTGCAGGCCTGACCAAACACACTTAAGGACATGCAGCTGGAGCATGAGGACTCTCACAATGCCAGGACTCTACATGGTGGTCAGGCGGCGAAGGCTACAGCGAGCAGCACGGAACAGACGTAGGATCCAGGAGCGGATATTCCGTCAGCGGGTCACCCTTCTGGGCCAAACCAGGGAGCAAATCTATGCTAAGTACCGCCTAAATGGGCCAATGATCATTAAGCTGATCCAGGACCTAGACCCCCTGATGCAGCACCCAACAAGGAGGACCAATGCCGTTCCCACCCATGTGCAGGTATTGTGCAGCCTGCACCTACTGGCCTCCGGAAGCTTTCAGGGGATAGTTGCTGTTGCAGGGGGGATATCCCAGCCCACCATGTCCCGCTGCCTAAGGATTTTCCTGGATGCAATGCTGACCCGGCTACACCACTACATATCATTCCCCACCACCCAACAGGACTTGAATGACACCAAGCTGAAATTCTACAAAATTGCACATTTCCCGCATGTAATTGGATGCATTGACTGTACCCACATCCACATCTGCCCACCAGCACAAATGGAATACATGTACCGCAACCGCAAGTCCTACCACTCCCTCAATATCCAGATGGTGTTGAACGCCAAGAATTACATCACGGACATAGTGGCACAATATCCAGCAGCACACATGACTCCTTCATCTTCCGGCACAGCGGCATTCACACACGACTGGCCAGGGGAGACTTTGGCGAAGGACAACTAGTAGGTAAGTACACATGCCCCCAAATAGTACACTGTGATCATTTATCTGCGCAGAACAGGCACTCACCCTGTGCTTCTTACCCTCAGGTGACAGCGCCTACGGACTACGTGAGTACCTCCTCACCCCATACCTCAACCCTGCCACACCACAGCAACGGCGTTACAATGCTGCACACATATGAACAAGAAATTACATTGAGAGGACATTTGGCTTATAGAAGAGCCGTTTCCGCATACTGCACAAGACTGGTGGGGCCACCAAATACACACCTGAGGTCTGCTGCCGCATCGTGCCTGTGTGTGCAATACTCCACAACATTGCTACCAAACGCAGGATACCAGTGGAGATATCTGGCAGTGAGTCCGAAGGGGACAACCGCCTGCCTCCACATGTGCGTCATGCACGCAGAGAAAATCCTGCTGAAGGACACAGGCGCCGCAACCACATCACTATTAACTGTTTCTAGTGCACCCATTCCCCTCACAAAACACTGCACTCATGCATGACAAATGTAATAATGACATGAGTGTGAATCAAGTCAGACCATTCATCTTTATTGTTCATGCACAATAAATTGGCCTTTACTAATTTTGGTGACTCATGAAGAGAGTATTACTGCATACCTCCCCATGCTGGGGTAGTGGGCTTGCAGGGGTGTACTGCATGGCCTCCCTGAGAGTGTCTGAGTTCTCACTGTCGGTTACGACGAGACGCCCCAAGTCGTTTATCTGCATCCTGAGGGACGGTGTTGGCCCTAGTTGATGCTGTTGGCCTGGTGCTGCGGCGACGTACAGGCATCGGTGGCAAGGATGCGCTGCTGTTAGTTGACGCTACCTCGCTCACGTCGTCAGGCCCCTCTGCTTCTCCATGGGCAGTGGACTGGCTGCCGAGCACTGCTGCTGTAAGCAGATCTAGTGACCTGGCCACATCCTGGCAACACTGCACCATCTGGCCCTGCATGGCAAGTGACCTGCGTGCCAGCTGTGATGTTGCATTCCCAACTATATGGTTTGATCTGGTGTAGGCCGAAAGGCGGGCCAGTAGTTGGCGGTGGTGGCGGCGGGTCATGTCCTGCTGGGCTACCAGCAGCTGGCTGTTCTCTCTGACAGCAGCGGTCATCTGGGCAATATTTTGGCCTGTCGCCTGCAGCTGGGTGTGAATTGCTGCCAGGTGACGCGCCTGTGTACGGTGCACCGCCAGCATGCGGCGTTCAATGGCCAGGCCAGGATCAGGTAGTAGGAATGCCCTGCCCGTGCCTGCTGAGCCCTGACGCTGCTGGTGCCTCAGTGCGCTGGTGTATGATCTGGCTCCAGATGTGCGCCTCGTCTGCCTCCTAGGCGCTGGTGGTGGGGCCTGTACCACTGCTGTGGCTGTTTGTTGGGGTGTTGGCCGCACACCTGTGGCTGCAGTGGTGGCCCTGTCCGCACGGGGTGGCGGTGGTGGAAGAACTGCTGGTGGCTGTGATGGACCGGGTCGTTGGTTGGACTGCCCCTCACCCTCAGTCTCCTCCTGGGTCTCGGCGATGTGCAGGGACTCACTATCTGTGCTGGGTTGCTCAACTGCACCTGTAATGTGAAAGGGTGCATGATTAATGTTATGTATCTTTCACAAGCAATGTTGATACATGCATGCAGGGTTGCTTTCCCTGACTGGCTTTTGGATGAACTTTGAATTTACAGCTCTGGCTGTGTTCAGCTAACTGGGGGTATATGATTTCACTACAACTACCACAATGCAACGGGGCATTTCAGGTGTGCATGGGCTGCATTGTTGGGGATGTCATATTGCTAGCTCAGGAGTCATGGGCATTGTTGGGGGACAGGGTCGCAGTCGCATGGCACTTACCTTCAGATTGTTGGCTGGGTCGAGACGAGTCCAGCTGCATGACCCCCACGCAGGCTTCTGGTGCAATGGTGGCCTCTATCAGGTCCTCCAATGGGGTGTTCGGTGTGGCTACAGGTTCCCCTCCACCGGTGGCCAGTCGCTCCCCAAGCCTCTCGGCAATACTCTCCTTAGAATGATCTCTCAGGTCGTACCAGCGATTTTTAAGGTCTTCAATTGACCGCTGGGTCACCCCAACCGAATTAACTTTAGCGCGGATGCGCTGCCAGATCCTGCGCTTGTCTGCCTCTGGCACCCTCCGGGTGTCTTTGCCAAAGAGCCGTGCATAGTCCTTGGTGACCCCCTCAATCAGATGCTCTAGTTCAAGTTCTGAAAACTTGAGTTTTCGCTTCCTCTCCTGCCCACTGCTCCCTGCTGCATCCTGGGACATCTTGGTGATTTTTGTCCTGCTGGGGTGCTGCACAGTCTAAGGTTTGGAGCTCTTCAGTATCCTGCTCCCACTCTCTGGTTCTGTGTTCTGTTTGTCGGTGGGGTAAGCCTACTTCCTGGTTGTGATGTCATCAGTGGGCTCGAAATGCGACTTCCCGTTTTTGCGATCTCGCAGTTAGCGAGATCGCAAAATGCAATTTTGCTAATTGCGAGGTCGCAATTTCTACATGGAAAAATGCCGATTCTGCGATTAATTAGCGATTGTGGCAAGATCGCAATCGGCAATTGCGATCGGTTGCGAATCGCTTTTTTGCATCGCATTTCTACATGAATGCCATTCTGCGATTTTCAAAATGCGAATCGCTATTTTTCGCAATTTGCTAATCGCAGATTGTCACCTTCATGAATCTATCTGCAAGTGAAGCCTGACACCTCTCGTGGTGTGTGAGGGCACTTCCTCCATTGGGAGGTGATTCCATAGATCTGACTATCACTATTTTTCCTTAGGAACTGCACAACTCTATATTTAAACTCGTGTTATTAAGGAGTACGTGTGCTGGACCTACAAAAAAAACTCCTGGTTCCTCTTCTTTTTAAGTACATTCAAAATGCACCATTCCCATGTCATGTCCAGTGCAAAACTTTATCTGCGTAGTCCATTACTGTGCACATAGGTAAAATGTGTGCAGCGCACTTTACACTGCGGTTGGTAGTATATCACATGGAAAAGGTATGCTACCCTTACTCTAGTGGTAATTTACATTTTCGGAATTGATGATGTGCACAGTTCGGTAACAGACCTGTGAAGGCCAACTTGGAAAGCACTGGTGGATGTTCAAGATTTGACAATGATGATGTAAAATGTGTAATGCTTCATGAGGCATTAATGTTCAGTCATTTTTGCCCTACTCTGCCCATATGTTATTCTGCACACTGTGACCATTATACATTTATTTGTTACTCCTTAGATAGGTACTCTGGGAGACGGAGGAGACACCAGGCTCCAGTGTACCGCCCATTTCCAGACCTACAGAACATTGAAGAGCGACAGGTCATCCAGAAGTTCGGTTTGAATTGTCAAACAATCCTGGATTTATGTAATCAGTTGAAGCCTGACCTCCTACGTAACATCAATAATCCTACTTCAATCCCACCACTTGCTAAATTCATGTCTGTTTTGAATTTTTGGGCCACAGGCTCATTTCAATTCACTGTGGCTATTTCAGGTGGAATGTCACAATATATGTTCAGTCAGGTACTCCAAGAGTTGCTAGCAACACCTTTGAGACACATGGCCAGCTACATCCATTTTCCCAGTTGTCAGGATTTAGCAAATGTGAAGGTGGATTTCGATGCTTTTGGTCACATCCCACATGTGATTGGATCCATTGATGGCGCACATATTGCCTTAGTACCACACATACCAGGGAACAAGTGTACTCCAACAGGAAGCACTATTGTTCTATCAATGTGCAAATTGTCCGCTTGGCGGATCTTTACATAAGAAAAAACGTCTGCGACTGGTTCCAAGGATGTGCCCATGAGAATAGGACAAGTTACAATGCAAAGTTTTACAATGCATGCCTTTACAACAAAGTTTTTCATCGCAACATCCATTACAACGCATGATTTTACAACACATGCCATCACAACGCATTTTTAGAAACTACACTTACAACGCATTCCATTACAATGCTTACCATTACAACGCATACTACTTTTAGGGCAACAGTAGTGTAAATGTTGGATAGTGTAGGTGTAAAAAATACTATTCCCACTCTAGTGAGTGCAACAGTGGGGTAAGTGTTGGATAGTGTAGGGCAAACATTTCTATTCCCACTCCAGTGAGTGCAACAATAGGGTAAGTGCTGGATAGTGTAGGGGGAAAATTACTATTTCCCATTACTTACATTATAATGCTTTGTAATGGCATGCGTTGTAGTGGCATGCGGTGTAATGGCATGCGATGTAGGGACATGCGTTGTAATGACAGCGTTGTAATGGCATGCAATGTAAAGGATGTTGCATTGAAATGATTGCGTTGTAAAGGTAGTGCAATGCAATGACTGTGTTGTAATGCTTGTTTCCCGCCCATGATGCCTTCATACTTCCGGATATCACCATATCCCAGCTGATGTCACAACTACTACTGGAGAAGGCCTGGCTTGTAGGTACATGTGATCTGTCCGAAGTTTATATGGATGATGTCAGGTAGTATAATCTGAAAGTGTGTAACTCATTGTTGCACTTCTGAGTATTTTCCATCCAGGATACTCAGCGTATCCAACCAGCCATGGTTGTTGGTACTGCTGAGGAATCCTACTACGGCAGGGGAAGTCCACTTCAGTGAGGCCTATGGAAGAACACAGCAACCAATGTTTCAGGCTTTTGGGCTCCTTAAAGCCAGCTTCAATCACTGGACAAGGTGTGTAAGATACTCTGGCCTGCTGCATACTGCACAGCATTGCTCTGTAATGGAACATCCCTCACATCGCAGAGGATGCAGGCCATGAAGAGCCACCGGGTGAGGGACCTGAAATGGCAAATGATGATGATGATGATAGGGGTGAAGAGGAAGGAGCTGACTTGCGTCAGGTTCTCATCTGAAACTACTTCTCCGGAGTGTAAGTGTGGTGTGAGAAGTGATGACATTGACTATTATTTAAACTCTTGTAGTGATGTGCTGAGGAGTATGTTAATGCTACATACAAGAAATATATAGGTCTGGAAAATTCTAGGGAAAGGTGTTTGTATTGTCAGTGTAGCTTTGTTCAGCTGTAAATGTTGTCTTGGACTGTGCTCTTTAGATGACAATGTGGTTTGTGGTTTGTGCCTTATTCATGGTTTCTTAGACAATCTCTCTGTTGGTCTGTTTCAGGGACCTTTGCCATGACATCTTCATTTAGACTTTTCGGAGTTGTGACAATAGCAGGAATATGATGCTGTTCAGACGTACGAAGTAGATATGGATTGTCAGAGAGTTTGAATGTACAAAGCTGATACCAAGACAGCTTTTACAGAAATAGGTTGGAAGTTACCTGGCTTCCATTGGACTTGTGGTGTGTTGGTTCTCATGCTATGTGTGTGCCATCATATGATCCAACACAATGTTGTGTTGGGCCCAATTCATGTTATTCTCCCTTCACAATGGCTAAATCCTCTTCGCGTATGAACTCTCTGTAGCTGTTTATGTGTCTCTCCACTGTAGGCCAAAGTGCTTCTGGCACACCACTGACATTTGCTTGTGACATTCCACCAGATGCAAGCACCACTGGATTGAAATGACCAAGTGGCCAGAAACTGTTGTACTGACATGTCTATTTATTTGTTCAATTGATGTAGTATTCCGTGTGTGAAGTAGGCAATATAGCTCCAGCTGATGATGGAGACCTAAGTTATTGTTGCCTATGGTGTAGGACATTGTCAGATGTATTCTCCTCTTCCATGCTGTAAAAGTCTACAACTGATTATGTGATCACTGACACTGGATAACTGAATCATGTCTTATTTGCTATGTTTCTGACATCATGTCAGCCTATGATTTGAATAATGAAATAAAGATCTTATCAGCCCAGCCACTTGTACGTATGTGTTGTTGAGACATGGTCATGATCCTGAAGTGGACACTGTTTACATACAACATACCCATGCTTCCAGAAATTCTTAGTTTTAACATTGCAAAGTTCACACGATAGTACATTCACATTGTTATATGTGAGAATTACAACAGGAGACCATTAATTGGTGACTTGTGTATATCTTGAAGTGAACAAGGATGATATCAAAAAGTGGTAAAACTATTTAAACAGAGAAAAACAAAAGTGAAGTATTTAGTCATGGTGGATGAAACCCTTGTAGTAGAGTCCAAATTGTCAGGAGTACAAAGCCCAACATACTCCTCCCAGCAGATATGGAAAACGGGGCAGGAATAGTCTACAAAGTGAATGTGTAGAACACACAGAACATTAGGGCAAGGTTTCTTACTGACAACGGGGACTGTCTTGCCATCCTGAGCGCCTGGATTTTTGCGTGGATGTCCCCTCTTTTTGACCAAGGGGGGATCTGCAACTTCTGAGAAAGTTTTAAGAAAAGAACAACGGCTCCAGTGGAAAATGATCAAAAACACTTGTGGTAAGTACTTATGCACAATGGCAATGAGGGTGGTATATTGGATGTCAAACAAAGAAGTTGACTACACTTGGGTCAAGTTTGTCAAAACATTTCCATAGTTTATATCAACATAGATCAATAATTTCTTTACATATAATACAAAAAATAGTGACAAACAAAATGTAACAAGTGACGGTGTGTCCCAAGTGAATTTTTTGAAAGAACCTAAACTAGTATTGTGAACCAAAGACTTGGTTTGTAACAAGTTGGTGAACAAAAGGTTTCTATTTTTCATTTGTTTTACACAAGAAAGAGACGACCATTGTCCAATATATCCATTAAATGTACAACAGTTGAAAATTAAAGCAACTGATGATATTGGTCTGTCTCTTTTCAACTGCTGACAACGTTTCGACCCATGGCGGATGTCGGGTCTCCTCAGGACTTGTCAATGTTGGGACACCTGAAGGGGGCTTGCGCTGCTAGGTACAAGAAGGTTGTGACACCGTGTAGTAGATGTGAACAAAAAGACTCACAGGGAACCCAGCCGGGGGCCCAAGGAAGGGTGAAAAAAGCAGGCAAACATCTATTTACGGGCCAGTCCAATGGATCTGTGATAGGTATGAGCCAGGAGTAGCAGCGGAGGACAAGCACCAGATGCACACGGTGGCGCTCTTGGTACACGAAAGTGTGTTCACACGGGTCAATTGATTGTTTCTTCAATGGCGATAATTTCTATAATGCAGGCGCTTTCAATGAGGCTGCCTGTGAATGTGCCTGCGCGATATGTCCACTCCTGTCGGTACAGTGTCAGTACAGGTCACTGAGGGTTTCGCCCTGGGGTGGAGAAGAACTTTCCAACCTCTGTGCAGGTGCAGTGGTGGATTTACTTGTTGAGAAATAGAGACCATTGTTAATGGTGGAAGTGAGGTATGTACATCTATGTTGTTTGTTTCAAAGTAAATAGAGACGTAGAATGGAACAAAATAAGTAGAGATTAGTATTGCCATCTATTTGCGTGGAATTGAAGTTGGTTACTAGACCTTTGCAAACATTCAATACATGTAGTAGATTTCAACAGCTCTTTAGATGTGCATATATGTGATATTTTGGCTTTAGGGATAGACATGACATTTCCACTACTCTGCTATAAACACAGTGTAGTCATAATATGTGTATGTTCGGTTTCATGGCCTAGTTGGGTCTAATACAGGCAAACACCCAACTTGTTTGTATATTTAGCATTGTTCATCATGTGAGAAGTACAGAGTCAAGAGGTCACCTGCCACTGCTAATCAGCTGAGTTTCCTTCATGTCTCACATATAATAGTGGTACACTGTTGTTATTGTGTCATTCATGCCATCATATTTTCAGCTGATTAGACAAGAACACCATCAAGCAAAGTGTTCAGACGTATATTTGAGTGGATAATGTCATACATTGCACAGTCTATGATAAGTGAACATCAGTTGTAAGTGAGAAAGGGCAAAAGGAGTCTAGCATCTTGGTTAGAGTTGCAGTGACAGGGACTCATGGTAGTTGTAGTCATTTCTATCTCCACTTACCAACACTCGACAAACAGTTTTTGTACCATACCAGTAGGTAACATGCTTTTGGGATGGACCATACTTTTAAACGTTCTTGCATCTAATGGGTCCTGGATTGATATTGTTATGTTAATGCACTTGCAGACAGCATTGCATATGAAATGTCATGGATTTGGATACATGTGGTCCACTCCCCCTTCTATTCCTGTTAAGCCCCCAGAATACTGGATGACAAATACCTTCTCCTCCCAGGGAAATAACTGTAATGAGGTGCTGAGAGGTCCACCGCCAGTCCACTGAGCCTTCAGGTGGTGGTTGTTGTACCCAACCTGTGGTAATTCCATCTACTCCTAATGTCATTCTGTGTGTGCAAGGTGGTAACAAGAGCATTTACTCTGTTGACTAGCCTTGTCAAGCAATCACCCACCTGGTCTCCTTGCTCTTCCTTGTGATGAGCGAACCCCAGTCCCCCAAGAGGCTTCCCAAATGGCAGAATAGTAAATACACTGAAATCTAGAAAGCCCCCAGGGGGAAAGGGGGATGGGAATCAAAAGACAAGCGAAAGATACTTTCAGGATGCTGATGTTTTGGACCCTTTTTACAATTTTGATTTGGCGTCTTCACACGAGTAGAGACTGTGTTTTTTTCTACTGGACTGCATCCACGTATCTTCTAATAATGAGATAATCATACATTAATGTAATTATTTGCATAACAACCTATTACATAATATTTCTTAAATAACATTGAATTCTCAATATATTCACCTAAAAACAATCAGCATTTTCATTTTGACAGTAATGGTCTATACTACTTGTAGATTTTAAGTCTCTTGTCCTGTTAAATAAAAAGAAAATCATAGAACAACAAATAAATACTCTTTACAATTTTGATTGCAAATAAACTGTTCTCAGCCCTTTTTTCTATTCTTCAAATTACCTTTGATGAATGGTAATTGTTCTTACCACTTATTAAAATGTCCAGAATTCTCTTTTGAACTGCTATGATAAACAATAGCCCTTGTTAGTTATTTGTCGCTAACTTAGTTCTGGGCTTTCTTAAAAATAAGTACTCAAAATGTGCAGGATTTTTAGTCTCTATACGCGCTCCAAATGCGCAACATTCAAGTCTCTCAAAATGTTCTTTTAACACCTTCCGTGTGGGGCACATTCCCCCTCTGTGCTGAGGGAGGGGGGGCGTGCACAGCGCCCCCGTGCTCATGACGAGCTCAGCTCGTCATGCAGCACGGTGGTCGTGTGCTCACGACGAGCTAAGCTCGTCATGACCCCACCCGTTTCCTTAGAACGTTCGCACAGCAAGGGAATTAGCCCAGCGTGCGAGCGTTCTAACGGTCATGACGAGCTGAGCTTGTCATGAGCGTCGAAGGAGTTAAAAAGTCCCCGATGTTTCTTGATAGAGAGAATGTCACTCAAGAATCTTTGAAGCACTTATCTGTGCTGTTGTTTCTTTTTCAGGTCCGGAGAACTGGGAACCAATGAGGAGCTCCTGACATCAGGAGAAAGGAAACGCTGCTCCTGGAAGGACACGAAAACTAAGAGGCGGCCGCCTGGAAGCCGAGAACTGGAGCCGCGGGAATCGAACACCGGAAAGCGGGCCGCTCTGAAGGTGGGAGACTGCAGGTAAGCAGTTGCTGGGACGAGATCAAGCAGTGAATGCTACACGTGAGCGGTTTAAATAACTTTTCACCGCTCGCTTTTAGCGCGTGAGTACCGGTCGTCGTTTAAACACGTGAATTGAAATGAGAGCTGACTCACGCTGCTTTTTCATGCTTTGGCAAGGAGGGTTTTGCATATTTCGGCACATGTAGCTTAAATCTCTTGACGGTTGCAACATGAACATGTGCAATATTTATTGCTGATCAGGTTTTACAAACGTGCAGAAAAAAGGCTTGATTACGGTTGGTGAGAGATCCATTGCCTACGTTTTACTCACATGAAAAACAATGAAACCTTCTTCGTCCCTGAAGTGTTACACCAATAGCCAGAATATCATCAAAGGGACATCACTAGTGACTTTAAGTGGGCATTAGGGTATTTTAGGTACTATTCTTGAGAGTCATGACAGTTCTCCCCGCAAAGGTCATCCTACAGGTCATGGTTTACTCGGGTGGGAGAGATGAAAGAGTTTAACCAATCTGGGAGCGTGTACATTCGATGCTGGTTCACAAGATCTTTCAGCAACATCAGGACCCTTCCAGTCAATAAAATAATGCAAATTCCTATTTATTCTTTTGGCATCAAGGATCCGATTAAACATATACTCTAAGTGATTATCTATAATAATCGGAGGAGGTGGATTATCTGTTCTTGTTCCTGGGTTGTGGGGTTTTAATAGGGATACACAAAACACCGGATGGATGGGGTAATCTGCGAGTAATAATAATTTCACTGATACTGGATTTATAGGTTTCTGGATAGGGAAGGGGCCAATGAAACGGGGTTGTAGTTTTCTTGGACCATCCAAATGAATATTTTTTGTGGACAACCAAATTAAGTCTCCTACTTTATATGGTGTTTCCAAGGTTCGGTGTTAATCTGCCAGATATTTGGTGAAAATTGTATTGTTTGACAAGCAATTTCTGGCTTTTTCTTGGATATTTTGCAACTCTTTTTTTCAGACACTGCCGGCATTTCTTCCTGCTCAACATTAACCTGAATTGGAATACATCTAGGATGATGACCAGTCATGAAATGAAATGGAGAACATCTCAAGGCCGTATGTATTCTGTTATTATATGAAAATTCCACCAAAGGTAGTGCCCTATCCCACTAAGAGGTAACAGTGGCTAAAAATTATTGTAAAGACTGATCAACATATTGATTAACCTTTTCAGTTTGACCATCTGTCTATGGATGAAAGGCAGACGATAATGCTACTTCAATTTCCAGTTTCTGACACAAGGCTTTCCAAAACTTGGAAATAAATTGAGGACCTCTATCGGAAACAATTTTACTCTGCAGGCCAGGCAATTTTACAATATGTTGAATAAAAATGTAACAGAATTCAACTGAGGTAGGCAATTTCTGTAAAGGAATAAATCAACAACCACCAGGATAGTAGTAAAATTATTAGATACCGGCATGTCAGTAATAAAATCGACACATAGTGTGGCGGGGGCGGAGGTATTGGTAGCGGCTGTAAAAGACCAGTAGGGGCAATATGTTGAGATTTATTACGGGCACAAATGGGACATTTTTTGACATAGTCTTGAATATCAGATCTCATTGATTGCCACCAAAATTGTCGAGAACACAATTCCATTGTTTTTTGAGTTGCAGGGTGACCTGCTAGGCTTGAATCATGATGCCAACCCATTATTTGTTTCTTCTGATTTTCAGATGGAATAAACAATTTTGCTTTGTAAAAATATAACCCATTGGACACTGAAGTACATTTTTTCTGTAACCGAGTGTCCTTGTTAATTTTTTGAGATTCATTCTTAACTTCTGCCAGGAATGTGTCTGATTGAGTTATTGCTACTATTCTACCTTTTGATATTCTGTGCTGGTTCTTTCTGATCTTTTAATTTTTTCTCATGTAAGCGGGAAAGTGTATCAGATAATAACTGCGTTTGACCTGGCCGATAAGTAATTATAAAGTAAAAAAGTAAAAAAGTGTAACCACCTCATTTGCCTTGGTGTCAGAGCTTTAATGGAATTAAAGGATTGTAAATTCTTATGGTCTCTGTAAATAGTCACAGTATGTTTAGCTCCTAGGAGATGGTATCTCCTTAATGGCTAACAGTTTGCATTTAGCTATGGTATAATTCTGCTCTGCAGGTAATAATTTCCTTGAAAAATAAGCCAAAGGGTGGAGATGTCCGATTTTAGGATCTTTCTGCATAAGAACCCCTCCCACTGCTGTCTGAGAAGCATCTGCTTCAACTATGAAGGGTTGGTCAGGATCCGGATGGGTTAGTATTGGAGCTGTAGTACAAGCTCTTTTTAGTTCTAAAAAGACCTTATCAGCTTCCAAACTTCAATGAAAACTTTGTCCCTTTTTGAGTAGTTGTGTGATGGGAGTTACAATTCTGGAAAAATGTGCCACAAAACGTCTATAAAAGTTAGCAAAGCCTAATAACTTTTGGACTTCTTTCACAGATGTTGGGACTGACCAGTTAGTTGTTGCTTCTACCTTCTTGGGGTCCATTTCGATTCCTTCTGGTGATCATACATATCCCAGAAACTCTCCTGACTGAGCATGTAAAACACATTTCTCAATTTTAGCAAATAAGGAATACTCTCTAAGTCTCTGCAAGACAGTCCGTACATGAGAGACATGTTCTTCTTTATTTTTAGAGAAAACCAGTATATCATCGATATAGACAATAACAAAGACATCTAAAAGGTCATTGAAAACTTTGTTTATGGAATACTGAAATGCTGCTGGAGCATTACACAACCTGAATGGCATTACAGTACATTCATAGAAACCGAATTTAGTGCGAAAGGCAGTTTTCCATTCGCCACCCTCTCGCATGCGTATTAAATGATATACACTGCGGAGGTCTAATTTTGTATAGATGGTAGAGCCTTTTACTTGGTCTAACAGGACAGGGATCAATGGTAAAGGGTAACGGTTTTTAATGCTAGCTTTATTTACGGCACGATAATCTATACATACCCTCAAATCTCCAGATTTCTTCGCCACGAAGAAAAGTGGAGAAGAAACAGGAGATGTGGAGTGTCAAAATAAAGCCTTTCTCAAGTAATTTGTTAAGATATTCCTTTAAATATTGATTTTTGGGTTCGGTAAGAGCGTAAATACGACTGCAGGGCAAGGAAACTCCAGGTATTAACTCAATCCGGCAATAGTATACTCTGTGAGGAGGAAGTTGGGTGGCCTGTACTGGATCAAAAATATCCATAAAATCCTTATATTTGTTTGGAAATCTATTCTGAGAATTTTGCGTAATGGCACAATGCAGGGAAAAAATTGGATCTTTGGCTTCCTGGTAACAATGAGCCCTACAAAAGGTAGAAACCAAACTGACAGTCCTTAATACCCGATCTATTCTTGGATTGTGTTTTTCTAACCAAGGAATTCCTACGATGGTTCCAAAAGCTGGGGTGTCAATCAGATCAAATGTGATTTTGTTCTGTGTGACCATTTTTACTTACTATGGTCAATGGTACTGTGTGAAATCGAATTAAACCTGACGATAAAGCTGAACTGTCCACAGCTCTTACGGGTTCTGGTTCATCTTTGGCTATATATAATATACCTAGGTTTATGGCCAGATTTATGTCAAAAAAATTCCCGGTAGCTCCTGAATCTACTAAAACAGATTAGACATGTCTTTGTTGAATAGTTACTATAACTGTCATGAGGATCATCATGTGCCTAGCTACGTTTTTATTAACATTAGGAATCTTTTTTTGAGACCTGCTTTTGATTTTTTTCTCAAAGAAACAATCTCATCTTTCGTTGAGAGAATTAGGCTTCCCATTCAGATTGCTCAGTAAGAGCAACCTCTTTCTTTTGCTTGGGTTTCAAGGTGTACTCTTTGGCGAAGTGACCTGCCTTTCCGCAATATAAACATAATGTTTCTCTTAGTCATCTTTCTTTTTCTTCAGAGGATAGTGGTTTCCTGTTACCACCAATCTTCATTCGTTTAGGATCAGGTAAAATAAAGATGTACGCTTTTCATCTGGCCAATGGGTTTCGGATAAGAGGCGATTAAAGGTTGTTACATAAGTAAGTAAATCTTTTGTTCATTGACGTAGATTTATCAATTCGTTATCACTTGATTGTACAAAGACGTGTTTAGAAAAAAGACGAGACATTGCTTCTTTGAAGGCATTAAAATTTAGCAAAAATGGATCATTTTTATCAATCAAAGGGATGGCCCTGTCTGCAGCTACTCCTCCTAGATAAGATATTATGAAGGCTGTCTTGGTTGAATCAGTGTTAAAAACTCGAGGTTTGAAAAGAAAATGCAACTGACATTGACTCATGAAAGCTGCGTATCAAGAACTTTCTCCAGCAAAGGGCTCAGGATTGTCTTATGGAACTGGAGTAGGAGTAACTACGGTTACCTGCACATTTGAATCTAACTTCTGCGCTCCTGAATCTGATGAAGAAAATGTTGCAGAACCAAACTTGGGTGGGGGGGTGATATGGGGCATTAATCAGGGGTTTTAGGATTTCTCCACTGAGTAAACTCAGCTCTACTCTTGACTAACGCTTCTCGAAGTAAATGATTCTCATGTTTAATCTTTTACATTCCTACTTGAAGGTTCCTGATTATGTCTGAAAACTCAGAAATGTCATTAGGTAGGTCCTTGTTCGTTCATCTCAAGGAGGAGCTTTTTTGGCGGCTTGATCTTCTGTCAAGCAATCACTCACCTGGTCTCCTTGCTCTTCCTTGCGATGAGCGAACCCCAGTCCCCCATGAGGCTTCCCAAATGGCAGAGAAGTAAATACACTAAAATCTAGAAATCTCCCAAGGGGAAAGGGGAATGGGAATCAGAAGACAAGAGAAAGATACTTTCAGGATGCTGATGTATTGGACCCTTTTTACAATTTAGATTCAGCGTCTTCACACGAGTAGAGACTATGTTTTTTTCTACTGGACTGCATCCGCGTATCTTCTAATAATGAAATAATCATACATTAATGCAATTTTTTGCATAACAACCTATTACATAATATTTCTTAAATAACATTGAATTCTCAATATGTTTACCTAAAAACAATCAGCCTTTTCCTTTTGACAGTAATGGTCTCTACTACTTGTAGATTTTAAGTCTCTTGTTCTGTTAAACTGTTCTCAGCCCTTTTTCCTATTCTTCAAATTATCTTTGATGAGTGTTAATTGTTCTTATCACTTATTAAAATGTCCAGAATTCTCTTTCGAACTGCTTTGATAAACAATAGCCCTTAATACTTATTTGTCGCTAACTTAGTTCTGGGCTTTCTTAAATATAAGTACTCAAAATGTGCACAATTTTTGGTCTCTAATAAGCACTCCAAATGTGCAACATTCAAGTCTCTCAAAATGTTCTTTTAAAAACTCACCGATGCTTTTTGTTAGTGAGAATATCCCTCAAGAATCTTTGAAGCACTTATCTGTGTTGTTGTTTCTTTTTCAGGTCCGGAGAACTGGGAACCAATGAGGAGCTCCTGACGTCAGGGGAAAGGAAACGCTGCTCCCGGAAGGACACGAAAACAAAGAGGCGGCCGCCCAATGATGTCCGGAAGCCGAGAACTGGAGCCGCGGGAATCGGAAACCTGAAGTCGGGCCGCTCTAAAGGTTGGAGACTGCAGGTAAGCGGTTGCTGGGATGAGATCAAGCAGTGAATGCTACACGCGAGGAGTTTAAATAGATTTTCACCGCTCACGTATATCGCGTGAGTCCTGGTCGTCGTTTAAACACATGAATTGAAATGAGTGCTGACTCAGGCTGCTTTTTCGGGCTTTGGCATGGAGGATTTTACATATTCCGGCACATGTAGCTTAAATCTCTTGACGGTTGCAACGTGAATATGTACAATGTTTATTCCTGATCAGGTTTTATAAATGTGCAGATTATGGTTGGTGACAGATCCATTGCCTACGTTTTACTCACAGGAAAAACAATGGCTTAAAAACAATGAAACATTCTTTGTCCGTAAACTGTAACACCAATAGCCTGAATATCATCAAAGGGACATAACTAGTGACTTTAACTGGGCATTAGGGTTTTTTAGGGAGTATTCTTGAGAGTTGTGACAATCCTGTCCCACATTTCTGTGTTCCTACTGAGAGGAGAATGCTGGACTTGGAAACCAAAGAGTTGGGTCTCTACTCTAATGATTTCATCTGCCATGACTGTCAACTCTTGCTCAGTGAAGCGTGTGTGGGAATATATAGAGGTAAAACAAACAAGTGATACAGGGAAAAAGGTGGAAAACAAAAATTACAGATGGTGGAGAGGGCAGAGAAAAGTGCTGCTTGTCTTGTGGGCTGCAGTTGGGGAGCAAAGGATGCTGGTCAGGGATGAGATGTGTTTTATAGAGTGATTTGCAGGCATGTCAATTTGCCAAAGCACATCAGCTGTGTAGTTTTTAAATCCATTCAATGGTCACTGTTGTGCTTTTTTTCCTCACATGTACCCCGGCGGGCTATCACCATTGGGTAACCATCTTTTGTTAACCGCTGCTGGTAGACCATGAGTACGACTGTGTAGTCGTTATGCATTCAGCGGGTGACAGTGTTGGAGGACGCACTGCCAAAAATGCAGACTGCTGCGGCCGTGCCATGAAGTCCGCTGTGGCCACGGTTGGTGTTTCAGACAGCCCAACTAGTAATACTGCGTGTGGTTGACCACCAGTGCAGCGGTGTCGTAGAGGATGTGGATGCGACAATGGGGTGGTCAGACCACCAATCTCGTAAAAAGCCTCCTAGAATATTAAATAGACTGTTCCCACTCTATTTTATGCAATGGTATAGAATTTGTTGGACTTTAGAGGGGTATGATTTACTATTCGTACTACAGCCTGTGCAACAGTTGGGAAAGCATTGGATTTTGGAAGAGTGAAATATACTATCTTCACTCCAGTCTGTGTAACAGTAGGGAAAGCATTGGATTTTGAAGGGTTGACATTGCCCGATTTCACTGGGGTGAAATTCACAATTCCTACTTCAAACAGCACAACAGTAGGGAAAGTGTTGGACTCTGGAAGGGTCAAATTTACTATTCCCACTCCAGTCTATGCAACAGTAGGGAAAGCCCTGGATTTTGGAGGGGTGAAATGTATTATTCCCACTCCAGTCTGCGCAATAGTAGGGAAAGTGTTCGCCCTTGGAGAAGTAAAATTGACTTTTTCCACTACAATCAGTTCAGTGCATAAGTAGGGAAAGTGTTGGTCTTTTGAGGTATAAAATAAACTATTCCCAATCCAGTCTCCACAACAGCAGGGAAATTGTTGGATTTCAGAGAGGTACAATATATTAGTCCCACTCCAAATACTGCAATAGTTGGGAAAGTGTAAAATTGCAAGGAGGTTATTTTTACTATCCCTACTACAGTCTCAACTAGAGTAGGGAAAGTGCTTCACTTCAAACTCATTACATATATAAGTAACATTATGAATGTAGAAAAAAAGAAACTCCTAATATAAAAATTATTAAGTAACAAATATATCTAAATGTGTAATAAAAAATCCATTTACATAAATATTCATTAAAATAATTAATTTTAAATTAATAAATAATTGTTATTCAATTATTAATTAATTAACTTCCCACCTTATAGCCCTATAAACCTAGCAGCCCACTACTAAAAATAACTTAAAAACAAGCATTCAATAATTTATATACATATAATCAATTAAATAATCAATTAATTAATCAACTTCCCAGCCTATATCCCCCTAGCAGCTCATAACTAAAATATAATACAAATAAATAAATAGTCCATATTTAAATATTTAAAGTTTAGTTAAATAATTGATAAAACAATAATAAATTCATTATTCATTAAATAGCTTCCCACTCTATTCCACTTCAATCCTGGAACACCGCAGCTAAAATATTAGTCAAATTAATCAGTATTCCATATTTTACTTAATTAAATATGAAATAAATAATTAATACAACATTATTAGCACATTATTTATTAATTATTATTTAACTTCCCACCCTAGACCCCTACACACCTATGGGCCCTGAACTAATATATACGTCAAATAAATAAGTATTTAATAAATTACATAATTAAAATCAATCAAATAATTTATTAACAACCCATTATTATTTATTAAATAATTATTACTTAATTGATCTTTCACCCCCATCCCCCTACAAACTCAACAACCCAACACTCTAAATTACTATCGAAATACCCTTTAAATAAACAATAGTAAAATGGAATTAATATATCAACTAAAACACATTCAAATAATATTTTTTTTATTTTTTACCCCCATATATATTGAAAACAATATTAAAAGCATCAATAATAAAAATAATTTTATTTCTCAAAAAAAGTATGGGGCGATTACGAGTTTGACATTCAAACCGCCAGCCTGTAGTGGCGGCAGTCAGACGAATGCTGCCAATACAGCGGCATTCCAACTGCTACATTACAACATTACTGCGGGGCAGGCGGTGTTGCGGCAGCACAGTCAAGACTGTTGCATGCTTCGGCTCTAGGAGAGAGCCTGGAGCCAGTGCCGGCCCCACAGCTGCCGGGCGCACGGTTGCCATGCACCACGTTGTGCATGGGAAACAGTGTGCACACCGATATAAGCCACATTTGTTTATTTGCCCTGGGTCCCTTTTCTTTGCCCATTTAACTCCCTTTCCACCTATTTTTTCCTGGCAGGGACATCGCCATGAAAAGGCTGGTGGAAAGGCCATTCACAATTTGGCCAGCAGTTCATGAGTAGGGACTGCCTCCATTGACTACGACTGTCCCCACTGCCACCGCCACGGTGACAGTGGTCTGGCGGTACAAACGGTACGGCGGTACCAAGACTACCAAAGTAATAATAAGCCCCTATATCCTTGTCAACAATAGTTGTGCATCCTGATATTTTATCACAAATTTATTTTCTGATATTTGCGCCTCCTGATATTTTTAATCTGATATTTTGCTTACGTACTGGAACTATTCATACCCAAGCCTGCAATTTAAATGTTACTAGTGGACTTAACCACTCATTGTGCCACCCACAAAGGTAGCACTGTACAACATGTTTCTAGGCTGGGTTTTGCAGCCTGGCGTGCAGTTTTAAGCTGACATTTCAATTTTGGAAAAATAAACCCGTTGCCAGGCCTAAACGTTCCTTTTTAATACTGATAAGTCACCCACAAGGTAGGCCTTAAGTGCCCATAGGCAGCACCTTGAGACCCTCACGGGTAAGTAGCGCGCTTTATTAATGTCTTGATTGATTGATTGATTGATTTAAAAACAATGGTTTGCATGTCCTGGTAGAGAAAAACCTCCAACTGTGGCAAGGCTGGTTCTCCCATGGGTTAACACTGCTTTAAACTATTACAGGTAATAGGTGCTAAATTCAGTTTCAGAACAGCCAGAAAAATGTTTGAAGGATTAATTAATAATAATTTATAATTCAACTAAACGATCAAGTCAGATTTTTTATCACTATTTTTGTAATAGCACTTTTTGAAAGTTATAATTTTCCTACCTAAAACCAAATGTCTTTCCTGCCAGTTTTCAGCTGTCACCTAATCTCTGATGACTCCTCTGTGGTGAGATGTATATTGCTCCCTGAAAGTAAACAAAGGGCTCTGGGTGTCAGTAGAAGGTCTCCTCTCTAGACAGAATGGCTTGGAGGTTGTGCCGAGCCACTTTGTTAGCTTGAAAGGATGTCCACCCTGTCTCTGGCAGCTGAAACGCACACCCAGAACTGCCTCTCTCTGTCTCTTTAGTCAGGCTTGCTCCAAACCCAGTTGGAGGGAGGAACGGACCAGAACTAGTTTAGAGGTTGGGCAAAGGATTGTCCTCCCTCTACAAGCGGGCACTGGGCATAAATGTGGATGCCAAAGACTTCTCCTTACTACACTCTTAGACTTATGAAGAATCAGAAGAAGAACTGCCCTGCTGTTTGAAGAATCTGAAAGAAGGCTGGACCTGCCTACCTTGAACCCAGCACCCCAGAATTGACCCTGAGGGTCAGCTGGCTAATCTCCTGTTTGAACTACAGGGACACAAACAACCTTCCAGAGGCCTTCTTCTCTGAGCCTGGCCAACTGTACTTTTTCTGCATCCTGCTAATAGACTCATTTAGAATGAATTCTATACCCAAAGTGGCACCATCCTGGAACCTTGGCTGGTGTTAGAGTGTACTTCTCCTGTCCCCAAGCAGCAAGAAGGTGGACTTAGAAACTGTTCACCAACTTTCTGCCCTGAGATTTGATGGAGACCGGGGTTGCCATTGAACCTGCAGCCATCAAATCGTCAGTCAGCCTCAACTTGCTTGTTTGCCCCACTGCAAGAGAAGGGACTTTCAGAAAAACTTCTAACTCTGAACATAGCTGTTGTCACCAGGACCGATGCCGAGCTGCTTCTTCTGATCAATGCCAAGGCTTTTCCGGACACGACGTTGATGGCGGGGGCTCCTGAAGAGGGAGGTCCAAGTGCAGTCATCGACATGGCTCTGCTTTCATTCCAGCTTGCAGGTTGCCCCGCTGACGACTCATTGACAACCACTATTTCTCTATAAATATTTCTAATTCAGAAGGTAAAATTTCCACCGGAATGAACCTGGTCTCTATATTCAACCGGTAATCTATTGCACTCGACCTACCTTTTCACTTCGGTTTGGGTTAATGGATAAAAAATGGCCCTGTGCAGCCTGCCACCCATTTTAGGGTCCATTACGATGCAGTTCGGAAACCATTCCAACTAAATCGGTTTTAGAATGGTTTCCGACTCAGATTCTGGAAATCCCTCAGAATGATTACGATGGTTCCCAACACCGTTCGATCGGACTCTTATTGACTTCAATGGGAGACTTTGTTCCGAACGCATACACAGGCTCCCATTGAAGAAATGGGTGGTTGGGGAAAATCATGCACCCTGTGGTGGGCACCCCAAGGTGCCAGCCACAATGTGTATGGTTGGAAAGGGGGGACCCATGGGTATCACCACGGGCAAGATTCGGAGGCCCCCGGGTGAAGGGGCGTCTGCTATGGGCTCCCAAAGTCAGATTCCAACAGCCGATCAGTGTCCCAACAACCGATTTGGAATGGCTCTCTGAATGCAACATCCTTATCATTCGGTTGGAAACGCGCTCCATAGACCTGTACAAGTCGGCTCCGAACGACTCGGTTCCTCCGAATGCCTGTTCAAAACCGAATCGGACAGTCCGAACGGTTTCCTTACATCATAATTGGTTGCTCAGAAATGTTTCAGAACGGTCGGAAACAAGGCTTCCGAATCAGATTCAAATTAATTGATTGCCGCTCGGAGCCATTCCGAACAAAATCATAATCGACCCCTTAGTCATTAACCCTACCGACTAATACATTTTCAGCCAACTATGTAAAGTTGTGGTCAGCCAAATTTTTTCAAAGATTTTGTCCAGAGATCATGAATGCTAAAACATTTTCTTATTCTTTTTTCTGTTCCCGAAATAGAAAAATACTTGATATAATCCTCGTTTTTTTATATACAGGAAAAATGAAATGAAAAATTAATTTATAAAGTACGTTAAACCTGAGGGTATCTAAGCTGAATGCCCAAAAAATAAAGCTCCTAGGCACAGAAAATCCAGAGAGCCTATGATGAGAAAAGTCATGTGTTTAATGATTTCTTGAATGGGGCAAAGGAGTCAAGTCTAGCGAAGTCGGCAGGCAATGAATTCCCTAACTTGACAGCAGCCCCAGAGGTGGACCGACTGCCCCATTTGACTTTCCAGAACCAGGGCATTGAAACTTTCCTTGCAGAAGAGAATCTGAGTACCCTTCTTAGAGTGTACCAGCTGAAGAGGTAGTAGAGCTGTTTGAACCCTTTGTGATGGAGAGCAAGGAAGACTAGGCAAATAGCCCTAAAACCAATATGCTTCCTCATAGGAAGCCAATGTAGCGCTCCAATGCCTTCTCTGACAGACACTTGTTTGGGAGTGTTAAGAATAAGGTACACAAATGCATTGTGCAACACTTGTAGCTTGTTAAGTGAGGAGGCATTGATATTCAGATAGAGCGCATTGTAGTAATTGAGTCTAGCGGAGACTAAATCAATGACCACCATGTGATGCAATTTAACTGAAATAAAAGAAAAGACCTCCCTAAGAATCCTGGTTATGTAAAACAGGTACTCGTGATATGATTGACCTGTGAATCAAAGTTCAGGGAAGTGTCGAAGATTACTCCAAGAATTTTGGCCACTTTAACAGGCGTATGTAGAGGGCCACATTCCCCAAGCCAGCAACCACAGGACCATATGGATACGTGTGCATCAAACTCCAGCACTTCAGTTTTTTCTGCGCTCAGTTTAAGAAAGTGTTCTGTTATCCAGATGTTAATCTTAGTCATGCAAAGATTAATCTTGTTAGCTACTGAGGGAAAGTTGTCAGAAATAGATACAATAATCTGTGTGTCATCGGCATATGAAAATGCTTGAAAGCTGCATGAATGTTGTAGGTCAGTGAGAGGAGTAACATACAAATTAAAAAGAGTGCGGCTAAATGAAGACCGCTGCGGTAGCCCTAGAGGAAGGCTAAATGCCTTCGTTTTTCAGCCCCCACACCTGACAACCTGCACTCTGTTGATAAAAAGGAATGGCAGGACTTGAGGGAATTCCATCTGATGCCTGCCTGATGAAGGCGTTGAACCAGACGCACAGGTGAGACGGTGTCAAAGGCTGCCAATAAATCTAGCCGCACCACCAAAGGGAATGATGGACGGAGTGTAGAACAATGCAAGCACTCACGCCCAGTCAACTGATCTGGGTGTAATCCATCATCATTCTTTAGCTCACTCTGCCACCCCAGTTCAGACATGGCCATATGCAAATCAGTCTGACCCTGTGCCTTATGGGAGCAGTCCAGCCAGAACTGCCAAGCCATGTCTTCCTTGGACCAGAAACTAGCATCCTGGGGACGGTTTCTGGCTAATCAGCCAGTCTAGCTTGAATCCAGTGGCAAAGTGAGCAAGGGACCCACGTCTGGGCACACCCTGCCAACTTAGGGCAAACAAAGTAATACCAAAGGGGATTGTTAGATTTGGGGGGTCTCTAGTTGGCACAGGTAGGTACTTGTGACAAATAGGAACCCTTGTCTCTAGTCAGGGTAAGAGGGTACACTCCTAAAATAACCCCTGCTCATCCCATTGGTAGCTTGGCATGAGCAGACAGGCTTATCTCAGAGGCAGTGTGTAAAGCATTTGTGACCACATACAGTAACCCAGTAACAACACTACACTGGGTGTTACAATGGACACCACACAAGGTTTATATAAAAAATAAGTATTCTTTATATAGACTTAACAGAAGATCACAAACAACAAAAATCATCAATACTATACTTAAGATGGTAGCTTCAGCTTAGTTCTGTTTAGTTCTTAAGATGCGACACTTTGCGTCAATGTCCCTTACGATGCGTTGCGCTTCCACAGCAGAAATGTTGCAGTGATGGAAATGCAGCAAAAGTTCAGGTGCAAAGAAATAAAGATGGTGCTTTCTCCTTGATGCGACACACTTCCCGGTGATGCGGTGGCGTCTGCTGCAACGTCGGTCCTCTTCTCCGGCGATGCGAGATACTTTACACGATGCGAGCCGCCACAGGCCCTGCAACAAGTTTCCCATTGATGTGGCGGCATCTGCGGTGACGTCGATCTTCTCTTCTGGCGATGCGAGTTGCTTTCACAACTATGCAAGCTGCGACAGGCACTGCGACACGCTTCTCAGAGATGCAGCGGCGTCTCATGCGACGTCGATCCTTCTCTCCTGCGACACGCTTCCCGGTGATGCGTCGACGTCTGCTACAACATCGATTCTCTTCTCCGGCGATGTGGGGCGCTTCGTGTTGTGAAGCGGCAGCAGCAGTTCGGCGACACGCTTCTTGATCTTGAGTCGTGCTTTCAGCTCCTTGCGACATGCAAGTCCCCCACAAAGTCCAGCACAGTTGCAGGCACTTCAGGAAGACTATTGGGGAGCGGGTGGGTGAAGTCTGTTGTCCCCGAGACTTCAGCAGGAGGCAAGCTCTGTTCCAAGCCCTTGGAGATCCTTCACAAGTTGAAAGTAAAGCACACAAAGTTCTTCTCCTTTCTTTGGCAGTCAGGCAACCACTGCAGGCCAATCCCCCAAGCAGCACTTCAGCTTAGGGATAGTCTCTCCTCAGTTTCTTCAGGTTCCTCTCCTCAGCAAAGGTTTCTTCTTGTAGTCCAAAAGTGATCTAAATTCTTGGGATTAGGGTCCCAATACCTATACCCCAAAATCCGTTGTCCTCTAAGGGCAGAGGGGACTTTGCCCAGTCTAAACCAGTTCTGGAGCACTCTGTTTACATGACTCCTTCTTTCCTTTCACAGTGCAGGGCAGAAACATCAGATTCCCCACAGGAGGGGGAGCCAGCATTGTGGAGGAAAGACAAAGCCCTGGAGCACTCTGTTGACATGATTCCTTCTCTCCTTTCAGAGTGCAGGGCAGAGACATCAGACACACCATAGGGGGTGGAGCCAGCACTGTGGGGGGCAGGCACAGTCCTATTCAGGTCCCAGGTGCAACTCCTCCCTCCCATCTATATGCAGATCTTTCTATTCACCACTGGGCGGACTCACCCTGTCTCATGGAATCCCCCAGCCCTGTCACTCAAACTCCAGACAAGAAATACACAACCTAGTAGAGTCAAGCTTGGATAGTTAGACAAGAGAATACCTACTTTCTGAAAGTGGTATTTTCAAACACAGAATGTTAAAACCAACTTCACTAATAGATGTATTTTATCATTCTGAGTTCAGGCATACTAAACTCGAATTTCTACCATGTTCCCTGAGTCAGTTAGGATTATAAAATGTAATAATATAACTGCCCATTCTGGCCTATGGAGAACAGGTAGCCTTGCAATAGTGAAAAACGAAAATGGTTGTAATTCATTATTAGGACATGCCTCACACACCAGGGCATGTTCTACCTTATACTTACAATGCACCCAGCCCTTGGGCCTACCATAAGGTGTCTGATATGAAGAAAAGGGAATGTTTATGGACTGGCAAGTGGGTGCACGTGCCCAGTCAACATGGCAGTACCAGACTGCACACAGGCTCTGACACACTTTTACAGGGTGCTTCTTTGGGTGGCACGACCAGTGCTGCAAGCCCACTAGCAGCACTGGGCACACTCAGTGTACTGTACTAGGGTGTGACAAGTAAACCAAATCAGCCAATCATTGAATCACTAATCTATACATCAATTTACAATAGGGAGAGCATATGCACTTCAGCACTGATCAGCAGTGGTAAAGTGCCCAGAGCTATAAAACAGGCAACAACAGGTCAGGAAAAATATAGAAGGAAGGCAAAAAGTTCAGGGATGGACTGAGTTTTGAACAATGCAAGCACTCACCCCTAGTCAACTGATCTCATCCATCATCATCATTTAGCTCACTCTGCTACCCCAGTTCAGACATGGCCATATGCAAATCAGTCTGACCCTGTGCCTCATGGGAGCAGTCCAGCCCGAACTGACAAGCCATGTCTTCCCTGGGACGGAAACAAGCATTCTGTGGCCGGTTTCTGGCTAATCAGCCATCATCAGCCAGGCTAGCTTGAATCCAGTGGCAAAGTGAGCAAGGGGCCCACATCTGGGCATACCCTGCCAACTTAGGGTGAACAAAGCAATACCAAAGGGGATCATGGACTGAGTGTTTAACAATGCAAGCACTCACACCCAGTCAACGGATCTGGGTTTAATCCATCATCATTCTTTAGCTCACTCTGCCACCCCAGTTCAGACATTGTCATATACAAATCAGTCTGACCCTGTGCCTCATGGGAACAGTCCAGCCCGAACTGCTAAACCATATCTTCCCTGGACCAGAAACAAGCATCCTGGGGCCGGTTTCTGGCTAATCAGCCGTCATCAGCCAAGCTAGCTTGACTCCAGTGGCAAAGTGAGCAAAGGACCCATGTCTGGGCATAACCTGCCAACTTAGGGCGAACAAAGCAATACCAAAGGGGATGAAGGGGATGATGGACAGGGTGTTGAACAATGCAAGCACTCATCTCCAGTCAACTGATATGGATTTAATCCATCTTCATTCTTTAGCTCACTCTGTAACCCCAGTGAGGAAATTGCCCCAGATAATATGGGGGATAGCAAAGCTATTGCCCTAGTGTCCCTAAGTGATGGAGAGATGGTGCAGAGAGCTCATAACAGTAGAAAAGATAAGTAGCTGGTCACCATCAATGAGCAGAGGCTATACCTCTGAGGGTGGTGACTGCACCCGTGGTGGCGAGGGAACCGATAGGGATTTTTTCCCATGTGGGGTTCTCCAAGGAAGTGGTATCTGATCATGGGACCAGCTTCCATACATCAAGTTTATGTCAAAGGAGTGTGGGGTACTCTAAAAGTTCTTCACTTCTTACTATCCCCAAACAAATGGGTTTGTTGAGAGGTTCAACAAGACCCTAAAGGGCATGATCATGGGGCGTTTCGAGCCCCTGAGATGGAAGTAGGATGTCCCCCTGCCATGCCTTTTGTTTGCCTACAGAAATATCCTGCAGAAGGGGGTTAACTTCAGCCCCTTTGAACTTCTGTAGGAGCACCCTGTTGAGAGGATCTCTCAGCATGGTGAAGGAGGGCTGTGAGCAAGTTCCTATGAATACCCCCCAGGATGTGGTCCCATACGTAGATGAAGCACTTCTGGAAGAATCAGGAAGCTAGCAAAGAGATCATGAAATGTTATTATGACCCAAAGGCCAATTTGGTCGAGTTTCAGCCTGGTCAAATAGCGTGGAGCCCAGGGTCCTGCAAGATCGCCTGTCTGGGCCCTTTGAGGTGAAAGAGCCTACCTGGTGACTCTTCAGACTCCCAGGCACCCTTAAAAGGTTTTGCACATCAATCACTCCAAACTCCATTTTGAGAGGTCAAAAGTAACCATGTTCTTGATCATGAATGATGGAGTGGAGGATGAAAATTAACCTCTCCGAAACCTCCTTTCTTCCAAGGAGCAGGAAGTCGAGAGTGTCAGCCTCTCCCATATCCTGATCCTAGATCAGAAGAGAGACTGCTGCCAGTTGTTATGGTAGATAACCTCACTCTTCTCTCTTACCCCAGGACTCACTACATGGTGCCCCCATGATGTTGATACAGGGGATAGCATGTCTAGAGTACGATCTACAGGCTGTCTAACAAGGGGGGGCAGCATAAAGGAGGGAGTCTCCAAAATGCTGGGGATAGGGGTCCTTGAGCCCTCAAACAGTCCGTGGTCCAGCTCAGTGGTGCTGTTCCCCAGGGCTACTCTGGCAGCTGCCACCCTAGAACTTCTTTTCTGCATGAATTACTGGAGGCTCAATACAGTCAACAAGGCTGCAGCACACCCTATCCCCCTGGCTGATGAGGTCATAGATTTGTTGGGAGCAGCCAAGTTCCTCACCACGTTTGACTTAACGTTTTAGTACTGGCAGATTACCTTGACTGAGGGGGCCAAAGGGTAGTCCATATTCCGTACCCCAGAAGTGCACTTTCAGTTCTGGGTGATGCCCTTTGGATTGAAGAATGCCCTTAATACCTTTCAGAGTTTGGCCAGCCAGGTACTGGCTGGGATGGAAAATGTCAGTGCCACCTATCTTGATGACATTGCGGTCTTTAGTTCTAGCTGGGAGGACCACCTGTGCCACCTAAGCAAAGTGCTTTAGACTCTACAGAGGGCAGGCCTGACTATCAAGGCCAGTGAGTGCCAGATAGGGCTCGATTCAGTGGTCTATTTGGGACACCAGGAGGGAGGAGGTAAAGTGCAGCTCCTCTAGGCCAAGATTGAGACCATTCTGGCTTGGGAACCCCCCAAGACCCAGGCAGAGGGGAGAGCCTTTTTGTGCTTCACTGGTAATTGCAGGAGATTCATCAAGGGTTATGGCTCTATTGTTGCACCCATGGCAGATCTGACTTCTGAGAAGAAGCTCAGACAGGTGATCTGGACTGAGGAATGGCAGAACACTTTTGATACCCGGAAAGAGGTCATGTGCCCAGTATCAGTGCTCAAGGCCCCTGACTTCTCCAAATAATTCATGGTCCAGAATGACACCTCAGAGCATGGCATAGGGGCTGTGCTCTAAAAGCAGACAAAAAGAGGACCTGGATAAACCTTTAGCCTTCATCAGTAAGAGGTTACTTCCCTGGGAACAGAGGTGGGTTGCAATAGAAAGGAAGCCTTTTCAGTGGTTTGGGCACTGACAAAGCTGAGACCATACCTGTTTGGCGCTTACTTCCAGGTTCAGACAGACCACAGACCCCTCAGATGACTACTTCAGATGAGGGGTGAGAATCCCAAACTGTTCAGGTGGTCCACCTCCCTTTGACACTGTCGATCATGCTAGACTCTTGTTGAGACTAGCTGAGATAGGCATCCGTGACCAGGCACTGGATTGGATACACTCGTATCTATCCCAAAGAACACAGAAGGTGGCGCTGGGTTCTGCTTCCTCAACACCCAAAGTTCTTAGCTGTGGCGTCCCACAAGGGTCGGCCCTCAGCCCCCTCTTGTTCAACATCTACCTCGCCCCACTGTTTACGCTGATTGCCAATTGGGGTGTTAAGGCAATCTCCTATGCCGACGACACCCAATTGGTATTTCCGTATTCAGAGACATCGGAGGAGTCCTTCTTGAGCTTCAAGGGATGTCTCCGAGATGTGGCATGTTGGATGAATACGAATAAATTAAAGCTCAACGCCAATAAAACAGAAGGGATCTTGTTTGGGAAGGGCCCTCCCCCACCCCCAGAGCTATGGTGGCCAGCGGAAATGGGACAAGCCCCCTCGCCCAGCCTGACGGTTAAAAACCTGGGTGTGCGGTGGGATGACAGGATGTCTTTCTCCACGCACATTCAACAAGTAGTCGGCTGCTGCTTGAGCAAATTGAGGAACCTTCACAAATTTCTGAGACTGCTACCTGAGAGTTGCCGTAAAACAGTAGTCCATGCCACAGTGACATCTAGGCTGGACTACGCCAATGGCCTCTATTTGGGCTTACCTAAATACTTAATACAAAAACTCCAGTTGGTCCAAAATGCGGCTGCGAGACTGCTAATGAGAATTCCCTTTAAGCATTCAGTCTCTCCGCATCTTCGATCACTTCATTGGCTGCCAGTTGCCAGCAGAATCAAATTCAAGGCACTCACGCTGGCCTTCAGATCCTTATTTGGCACCTGCCCAAAATATCTGGAAGCTCGGCTACCGAGATACCTTCAGGCCCGTGCGCTACGTTCCAACTGCCGCGTTCTGCTTGCGGCCCCCAGAGTGAAAAGGGCGAGACTGGGGGGTCGAACTTTTTCGGCAAATGTTGCGACATTGTGGAATACATTGCCCCCAGAAATTCAGCACGCCCCTTCTGAAATCTGCTTCAAGCAACTACTAAAAACCTGGCTCTTTACCCAACCGCACTAGGCATCTTCACTTCGGTCCTCTTGGTTGATGGTGTGCTTTCAGTGCCGGGACACCTCCTCGCGAGGTAGCTGTTCGCGCTATATAAAATGCCGTATTATTACAGGTATTGGACTTTATGGTGGAACACTATTCTGGATAGACCACACAAATGCTGAAGGTCTCACCTGGCTTTTCTGCATTAGTGAAAAGAACCCCCAGTAGGTTGGGTAGTTCCCCTGACTTTCCGCTGAGGGAACATGCGTTAGACCTTACATCCTTGGCGTGTTAAACCTTACATCCTTGGCGTGGTTTAACCCCTAATGTTTTGCCTTCAGACCTGTTTTGCTGACTTCGTTTTTTCCTGGCTTTAGGACTGTGTGCACTTTATCACTACTAACCATTGCTAAAGTGCTTGTGGTATCTCCCTTAAAACAACATGGTAGAATTGGCTATAACCAATTGGCATATTTAATTGTATGTCCCTAGTAAAGTGGTACTCCCTCTGCCCAGGGACTGTAAATGAAATGCTACTAGTCGGCCTGCAGCACTGATTGTGCCACCCACTTCCAGTAGCACTTCAAACATGTCTCAGGTCTGTTATTGCAGCATGTGTGTGCTGTTTTAAACTGCCATTTCGATCTGGTAAAATAAATCTTTTGCCAGGCCCAAACCTTCCTTTTAAATACAGCCCAGAGGACAGGGTGCAGTACACTTAAAAAGTTGGACAAGTACTTTTAAATTGTACACGTCCTGGTAGTAATAAACCCTTAATATCATTTTTACTATTGCAGAGCCTACCTCTCCCATGGGATAACATTGCAGTTACCTTAATTATTACATTTAATACGCTGTAATTTCCAAATAGGAGCAGGTACTAGTTCATGTTTGGTGTATTTGAAATTGTAAGAACAAATTCTAACTCATGGTGAAGTCAAATGCTAAATTACAATTTTGAAAATGCCATTTTCCTGCCTTAGCCCTTTGGTGCCTGCAGCCTGTCTCTGGGTCACAAGACTGGGTGTATTTGACAGTTGGGCTTTGTGTATTCCCCCTGGACAGCTTAACATAAATTGGGGCTTAGGTGTGCCTCAGTGGGCCATCACTGGCAGGATGGAAAGGAGGAGCTGGGCACAGCCCCACTTTTACTTGAATACAGCCCCACTTACTCTTGAATAGGCTGTCTCCTGCCTCCACACAATGGGCTGCATACCCTTTGTAGTTAGTCAGGGGCTAGGGCCAGGAAGTCATGGCACCTGAGTACTTCAAAGGCATGCCTCTAGAAGCTTTTCCCAATTTCAAAGGGACGACTGGGTATAAACATTGGACATCAGATACCAACTCTTCAGTACACTGAACCTGTGGATACTCTGCTGCTGAAAGGGCTGCCACTCTTAAGGATATCTGCCCTGCTGTGCTGACAGCTGCCCTCTTGACTGGGTGAGAAGGACTGGACCTACAACTCTTGAACCCAGAACCTCAGAGTGACTCAAAGGGCTATATGGCTGGCCTCCTGATATGAAGCCTTAGGGGTTCAGCAGGCTTCCAACAACCTTGTATCTGCACCTGGACTCTGCTATCTGTGCCAAGTGGATGCATGTAAGTGTGCTTAAGGTGCTCTGCCAACCTTGGTAGAGCCAGCGGAACTGACGCATCTACTCTGCTGAATGGCACAACCACGAGCAGAACTGATGCATTGCCACATCCATTTTGATTGGACCCATCGTGAAGAACGACATCACCTTTGCAGCTCACAATTACCTCAGAACTGCTACTGCATGATGCATCCTGAGCACAGGCCCTCACATCCCTCGCTGATCACAGCAACAATGAGGACACCAGACTTCACATCGTAGCTTCATATGGGCTCGCAACCAACACATCACCTCAACTTTGTGATGCATCCTCGATGCCAGCCTTAGTATCGCAGGCCCTCATTGACAGGATCCTTGGCGAAGAAGCAGGACCACACACCGCAGCCTCGCTGCATCCTAGAACTGACACAGCACCTCAGCTGTGCAACTTTCTGCAAACCAGGATTTGAGGTGCTTTGTTCTGCAGGAATACTGGGTCCCTGTAGCCGGCATGGTCTTCATCGCGGTTGCCACGAAATTGTGACTTTGTCCCGGTCCGGCATGACCAGATAGCCACAGCAGGCACTTTTGTGCTTTTTAGGGCTATTTTTACTGAAATATTTAAATTTGCATCTACTGATTTTATTTTTGTCAATTTGGTCTTGTTTTATTTATTAAAGTCAGTTCGATTTTTCTAATTTGGTGTGGGACTTTTTAAAAACTTTATTGCTGTTCGAATTTTGCACAAATACTTTACACAGTGCCTCCAGATTAAGCCTGACTGCTCTGTGCCAAGCTACCAGAGGGTTGAGCACAGGTTACTTTAGTGTTGGCTTGTGACTCACCCTGCACAGATAGTGGTTGCTGCTTGAGTAGGACTCACACCTCAGTTAACCAGTAACCCAATTTCTTACATGCATTAATCATGAGCATGATAATTCTGCTTGTCAACATTATTATACTCCATGGGGAGTATATTAAATTCTGAATCACTCATAACATATATCCAAAACCTGGATGGTAACAATATCTAAGTATGGAAACATACATTTAGATTTGCCATGATCTTCCACTTCCTAAAAGGGACCTCACTGGCTCAAACTAATACTATGTGTTTGTGCTAATATCTATGTCACTCTCCCCTAAGTTGTAGTAGTAACCATCTAGGGGTGAAAAGGAGAACTGTTAACTGGTACATTATGACTCAAATGTCTCCGTCAATACTCTCCATAAGGATGTATCCCTTCTAAATCACAACTTACATGTATCTAAATTATATATGATATGCAAAACCAAGACAAAAGCCGAAACATTTTACCTACCAAAGGCTCCCATTGTCCAAAAAAGGACCACATGAGACTCAAGTCTTCAAGTCACTCTTACCTTCACGTTATGCAACTATATCCAGTAACATATTTGCATTGCCTCCCCTTACTGTGGTTACCCTCCAAACGTATTCCCACCTCATGATCAACCTAACTTCAGATGTCATAATGTAACATGGAATAAATAGGAATACATATATAGTGACTCTTGTCTCCAATTCTCTATAAAACAAAACATCTCTCATTTCTCAGCTAGAACTCCAAGTTGGAAAATATGAGGCCTTATATTATATCTGCATCCCATTACTCCACTATGTTCTCTCATTTGGGATTGTAAGTACACCTTATAGATCCTACTCAAAAGTCATACAATTGTTCAAGCAAAATAAAGGAGCCAAAAATCTATACTAACACTGATCCTCCACTAATTTTGGAAGGGCTGATGCTTCATATACCCCTACATCCGTGAACAGGGCTCAGGCACCACATGGCTTACTACTTCCCTAACATGAATTGTGGTCAATATTTAAAGAGGCAGCACAGCCCCCTCTCCAAGCCTCCTGAGGCACCCAGGGAGCCCACCTCAGGCCGCCATTTAACAAAAAAGGGGAGAAGGGCCTCTTGACCCCCAACCCTGAGCCTCAAAAGGCCCCAGGGAGGCAACCCCCGGAGCCGATCATTTCACCTCCCCCAGGACATAGCACTGTCCCTGCCAGCAGCAGTGTGGGTATGGAAACCTGTTTTTGCTCTTGCTTGTCGGGAGCATTTTCAAAAACTGCCGCCAAGTGGGTGCAAGCATCAAGTCCGCTCCCAGCAAACGGGTGCTTCAAAAATGGTCTCGCCCACTGGGAGTGGAGTTTTGTTAAGTGATGCGGGCAGGGAAACAGATCAAAATATTGCTCTTACCCGCAGGGAGTAGAATTTGGTGCTGCTCCCTGCAGGTGAGAGCAATGCCAGCTTCCGCTGTATGCGTGGATCGGCTGGGTTCTCGGGGGCCTTGGGGCTCCCTCCACAGCCACTAAAGATACTATGGTGCGTGTCCTGGGAGGGGAACCAGGGAACCCACTTTTATGCTTGAGAGTCCCAGGAGAGGGGTCCCCAGTGCTGAAATCGGCCCGGACTGCAGGGCCTCCTCCCCGAACACAATGTCACCAGGCCTCAGGGCAATGGGATACCTTGGCCAAAATCAGCCTGGGGTGGTTTGATGCCCCTTTACCCCTACAACTATCGCTGTCCCCAAGGGAATTGGTTCCTAGAGGCCACAATTGGTCTGGGAAGCGGGCCGCATACCCCTTCACCTAAAATGAATGCCGGGCCCCAGGGGAGGAATCCCGAGGTTGAAATTGGCTGCGTAATGGAGCCGCATGCTCCTCTCCAATGATAATGATACTGTGCCTAGGAGGATAGGATCCCGGGGACCAGAAAGGCTCAGGGGAGGGAGGCCGCCTGACCCTTTCCTTATTTTAGTAAAGTACAGTTTCAGGGGATGGGGTCCCCGTGGCCGAAAATGGCTCAGGGAGGGGGCCACAGGCCGCCCTTTCCTTTTATAATGGAACAGGGCCTCTGGAGATAGGGTCCACCGGGCCTAATAAGGTTGGGAGAAGGGGACCATGCAGCACCCTCACCCATTTATAATGTAACGAGGCACAGGGGATAGGGTACTCGGTGCCTAATAAGGATTGGGGAGGAGGGCCAGGTGGCACACTTCTCCATTTTCAGAAACGGACAGCCCTGGGTATGACTTCCCCGGGGCTAAAGGAGGCTTGGAGAGTGAGGCCACAAGGCCATCTTGGAACAGGCCCCAGGGATTGGCTCCCAGGGCCAAATAGGAGTCAGTGACGCTCCCCTCCCCTTAATATATATGTTTTGGCCCAGAGGATGTGGCCCCCGGGACCCAAAGACCAACTGTATTCTGCACGGCCAAGGGCTGTGCGCAGCATGGGGCTGGCTGCCTGCATGGAGTTAGACGCATGATGTGGCTGCAGGCCAGGTTCCGTGTCCAGTCCCCTGCAACAAATGGCTGAATAAATAACATGTATGGTAATAACATATTATTTTACGTTAAAAAACCCAGCAAATTCACTAAAAAATTCATAAGTTAAAGTAATGTTATGTGTAATAAAAAGATCTGTTTTCATTTTTTTTATAAAAACCTTAGGGATTCACTGAAAAAAATAAAGGGTAAAATAACTTGATAGCTGAATTTGTCAATGACAACATTACTGTTTTGAACTAAAAAACACAGAAATGCATCAGTTATATTTAGCAGCACAAACTATAACTTGTACCCCCGCCATGCACTGTTGATGACCTCACAAATGACATCACTCATGACATGTTGTACGACTTCATTCATAACATCTCTGAAATCTCAAATTATATCAGTGATGACGTTACTCATGAGATCATCCAATAGTGTGGTAGTTTGTTTTGTGATTTACATAGTGGCAGCTAACTACCATATTACACTATAAATCTTTGTATTCAAGAGTAACTTGGTGTAAAGGTGACAGTCGATATGTGTACATTATGTTCCACACAAGTTTTTTGGTTCTGCAGAAAAGTTTTCAAAAGGAGAAAGTTTCTATCTAGTAGATACTAACTTTCGCAAGCAGCCTTGAGGTATTAGAAAGAATCCTGCTAACATAACAATTTCTATTTAACAAAGTAGACTATGTTCACTAGGTACTATCCTATATGCATGTACTTGCTTTGCTATAGAAAATGGTCTATCTTGGTTTTTTGACAACTGTTGCACAGAGTCTACACTGTTCTCAGTAGATTCTTTTTAATATTCTGTGGTGTATTTCTTATGAGAGTTTCACTGTTTGCAAACAGTGCGGTATAGAATTAACACTCTCCATAGAGTAAATGCTGTTTACAGTACCCAGTTTTCCATGTTATGTTATGTCCTATAATGTTATGTTATGCTATATAGTTTTCTATAGCGCTCAAATACCCGGAGGCGTCTTAGAGTTGACTTAAAGACTACTGGTGTAGGATGTGGACATTGAGAAAAGAAAACTACAGGGATATCAACTTAACTTCTTAATGTAGGTTTGGTAAGTGTCAGGTGTTTGATACAGATTAAAGTTTTCTGTAGCAGGGCATTTGTTTTTGACCATGCATTCACTGTTTTTGCTTTCTGTGAACAGTTGTATATAGATTGAACACCATCTCAATGAGGGTTTACCATATATCTCTGTTTGATTGTTTTTTTGCTCTTTTATTTTTTAGCCGTGATGTCAGATTGGAGCAATAATTAATATCACAATAAAAATATGCCTTATATCAAAATACAAAATAATTGTTCACTTAACTTATATATATATACTATTCATGTTTCCTATTGAGTATTAAGAGCTAACTGAAGTCAGTGCATGAATACAACAATCAATGCTATCGCTAGCCAGCAGATTAAATATAGACAATGGTTCTGTCGGGTATACGACCTGATTACTTCAAAATATGCATTATTTAATCTCAATTCATAATAGTCCATTAATTACTTAAGACCGTGCTCCTAAACAAGGAACTTGCTCACAACGCAAATCCAATATCACACGAGTTCAGGTTACCAATTATTTTTAATCTATGAATTTCATTCTTTATTCATAAATAAACCTGTACACATATGAATTATTTACAATTTACAAGAATCGGCGCAGATTAAAAAGTGAATATAATGTGACATCATGTGAAAATAGTGACATTCAAACGTGCTTATATACAAGTGAATGAAAGAGAGGGGGAGAGGGGGCAGAAAAGGTTTATTTGGTCAGTTACAGTTGGTGATTGTAATTAGCCCAGTAATCCATTCAATTGGGTTATCATTAGAACTGGGTATTCAACTGATCCAATGTTTTCAGTATCGTTGACGTTTCGACCCTGTGGGACGCCTTAGTTGAGGGTCTAGTGCGGGTCTTCTTCAGGACAAGGGGGAGTGGTAAAGCGCCTGTGGGTTAGAGGGGTAAGGAGTGAGTTTATCAGAAAGGATTTGCAGGAGCAATGTGGACAAAGAGTGACATTCATTTCACTCGTGCACTCACCTATGGGTCTCCATAGGATAGACCCCAAGTGGTTGTAGAAATTATTTCAGGTGTAGGTTACTTGCATATCTGTTGGGTTAATGACGGACATTAGTACATGTCCGAGGACTTACACCGTTATTTCTGCTTGAGGCGAACATCTCACACACGGACTAATGAATGAATGCTCACCTACTAGCTGAATGGGGTACTTCCCGCCATAATCAATAGTGGGGGTACTCTTTAGGCTTTAGAAAGGATCCCTTCTAGCCAAGGTCGCCTTATCAATTGGACGATCTGCAACGAAGCGGTTTACATAATCAACATCGCGTTATATAGATTACTTTATTCAGGGGTCATAAGTTTAACATTCCCAATGTTCTCACCTATTTGAAATGATTCAGACTGTCATCTGGATCCCTTCTAGCCCAGGTCGCCTTATCAATTGGACGATCTGTAACAAAGCGGTGTGCATGATCAACGTCGTGTTATGTAGATTACATTATTCAGGGGTCATAAGTTTAAAATTAGCATTCCCCGTGTCCTCACCTATTTGAAACGATTTCAGACTGTCATCTGGGGCGAGATCCATATCATCCGCTCGCTCCTACGGCATTCTTTCGGTGTCTCATTAGACTAAGTGCCGGCTCATACCGGTTACTTGTTCTCGAGGACGTCGATGCACGTCCCCGTACTATGGTTGCTAGGCGACCAATCAGGTTTACATTACAGCGCACGCAAGCGGTCAAAGTGCGTTACAGCGCACGTAAACATTATTTCGTAACTAAGTAACCACCAGAAGCGTTGTCTAACGCGAACCTTGTTTGACCACCCCGGATAGCGTTGATGGCATTTAACCGAATGCGTTGGTATCTGTGGGAATATCGGGCATTTAAACTTACATGGCAGTAGTTGTTTATGACAGGCATATTATTCAAGTGATTAGCCAACAGTGGTCATGCAAAAATAAACTTAGGCATCGTTCATTTCAAAGACACGGTCATAATACATTGTACATTGCATGGATTAAGACAATTAGAACACTATATGTCATAAACAACTACTGCCATGTAAGTTTAAATGCCCGATATTCCCACACGATACCGACACATTCGGTTAAATGCCATCAACGCTATCCGGCGTGGTCAAACAAGGTTCGCGTTAGACAACGCTTCTGGTGGTTACTTAGTTACGAAATAATGTTTACGTGCGCTGTAACGCACTTTGACCGCTTGCGTGCGCCGTAATGTAAACCTGATTGGTCGCCTAGCAACCATAGTACGCGGACGTGCATCAACGTCCTCGAGAACAAGTAACCGGTATGAGCCGGCACTTAGTCTAATGAGACACCGAAAGAATGCCGTAGGAGCGAGCGGATGATATGGATCTCGCCCCAGATGACAGTCTGAAATCGTTTCAAATAGGTGAGGACACAGGGAATGCTAATTTTAAACTTATGACCCCTGAATAATGTAATCTACATAACGCGACGTTGATCATGCACACCGCTTTGTTACAGATCGTCCAATTGATAAGGCGACCTGGGCTTGAAGGGATCCAGATGACAGTCTGAATCATTTCAAATAGGTGAGAACATGGGGAATGTTAAACTTATGACCCCTGAATAAAGTAATCTATATAACGCAATGTTGATTATGTACACCGCTTCGTTGCAGATCGTCCAATTGATAAGGGGACCTTGGCTAGAAGGGATCCTTTCTAAAGCCTAAAGAATACCCCCACTATTGATTATGGTGGGAAGTACCCCATTCAGCTAGTAGGTGAGCATTCATTCATTAGTCCGTGTGTGAGATGTTCGCCTCAAGCAGAAATAACGGTGTAAGTCCTCGGACATGTACTAATGTCCGTCATTAACCCAACAGATATGCAAGTAACCTACACCTGAAATAATTTCTACAACCACTTGGGGTCTATCCTACGGAGACCCATAGGTGAGTGCACGAGTGAAATGAATGTCACTCTTTGTCCACATTGCTCCTGCAAATCCTTTCTGATAAACTCACTCCTTACCCCTCTAACCCACAGGCGCTTTACCACTCCCCCTTGTCCTGAAGAAGAACCGTGCTAGACCCTCAACTAAGGTGTCCTACAGGGTCGAAACGTCGACGATACTGAAAACATTGGATCAGTTGAATACCCAGTTCTAATGATAACCCAATTGAATGGATTACTGGGCTAATTACAATCACCAACTATAATGACCAAATAAGCCTTTTCTGCGCCCTCTCCCCCTCTCTTTCATTCACTTGTATATAAGCACGTTTGAATGTCACTATTTTCACATGATGTCACATTATATTCACTTTTTAATCTGCGCCGATTCTTGTAAATTGTAAATAATTCATATGTGTACAGGTTTATTTATGAATGAAGAATGAAATTCATAGATTAAAAATAATTGGTTACCTGAACTCGTGTGATATTGGATTTGCGTTGTGAGCAAGTTCCTTGTTTAGGAGCACGGTCTTAAGTAATTAATGGACTATTATGAATTGAGATGAAATAATGCATATTTTGAAGTAATCAGGTCGTATACCCGACAGAACCATTGTCTATATTTAATTGTATTGCCCAGGTTCTGAGGGATACTGGGTCACCCCATGGTGATTTACATCGCTAGCCAGCAAAGCGCCAACCAAGGGATAATAAAGCGGATACAAAATTAAGGGCCATTTAATTCATCATCCATATAATCGAGTATAGCTCCCCAAACCTTTAGATCAAGGTTCCTTCTGCGAGGTCCTTTGAGGGAATATAAAATATGCTCTAAGCTGAAAAAGGTAAAAATATGTATTTCCTTATTTAATAGGAAGGTGGTTCTTTTTGCAGCCACGATGATGCGATACAGAGGCGGGCCACAGCAGTTGCCATAAATACAATGTAACCCACATGCAGTGTAGCCATTCCGGCCAGCGAGTCATCTGTGACACCTAATAACATAGCCGTAGAAGTAAGCATAATTTCTCCCCCATCACCAAAGTTAAAAAGACCTCTATCCCTGAAAAAAACGGATGCAGCTTCGTGCATGCAAAAAACATGTGGAGACTATGAGCTAAATCTGCTCGGCACCGAAAACATTTGCCGTCATTTGGTTCACCCCACTTCAACATTTTTGTGGGTGTATGATAAAGATTGAGGAGATCAAGATTTTCTCCACAATCTCAATGGACTTCTGTAAAAGCCCATCTCTGTGCCCCAAACTATTACCCCATTTCTTATCCTGCTCTTCAAGGTCATCCTCCTATATTTCCAGAAGGTCCATATAATGACTCGCGATTTTCTCCCTACGTTTAATTGCTTCCATGAGACCTTTCTTCCCAATGTCCCCTGGATTCAAAAGAAAGCTACGTATCTATCTATACATACTTAAAGAAATCTGCGTTTGGCAATCCAAATTTTTCCCTAAGTGCAGCGAATGTTTACAAGTTATACTTCTCATAAAAGTTCCCGATAATTGAGATCCCCTTTAATTTCCACCTGCCCATAAATGTATCCTAAAAGATAAGGGGCCTGATTCACAGAATGAACTTAAGACTCAATCCTAAACTTACTACTATTTTGGTATTCACAGAATGCACTTACTACTTTTGGCATTCACAGAATGAACTTACTACTTTTGGTATTCACAGAAGTTAGGATTTTGTCTTAAGTCTGTCTTAAGTCTGTCTTAAGACAAACTTAACACAAAATCCTAACATCTGTGAATACCAAAAGTAGTAAGTTCATTCTGTGAATACCAAAATAGTAGTAAGTTTAGGGTTGAGTCCTAAGTTCATTCTGTGAATCGGGCCCAAGGTGTAGTAGCTGTCTTGCATAAATAAGTATGTAATAGTCTATTCTCCCAATTTTCAGGCTTCTACGCACCTATTTCCAGACTTTAAAGGATGCCCAAAGAACCTTAAACTGGTTCTTTTTGTAACAACTCGGTTTGATTACGCTAAAAAAACATCTCTCGGCTTCTACGCATGGCATCATCTGATAGATAGAAGAGGCCTCTACTGCATTGCTACTTTCTTCTCCTGTTAATAAAATCCTCATATTCTGCAGGAGGCAGGCATAGTAATAAAACACAAAATTAGGGACCGCCCACCCTCCCCGATTTCTGGGTAGCGTCATATACTTCATTGCTCTATGAGGTTGTTTCTGACCCCAAATAACTTTACCACTGATTGCTTGCAGGTTTTGTAGCTGGGCTCTGCTAAGCTCTAAAGGAACTGACCTAAAAAAATACAGTACTTTGGGTAATGTGTTAATTATCAGAACAATACAACCATCTACCAATGAGCACTCTAACCTCCCCAATTCTTTCTCAATTCCAGCCAAAATCGGGTCCCAATTAGCAGCTACTAGATCATCCAGGTAGGCTCTGATTTTAATATTGAGATAAACTGCCTCCTGCATAACTCTTGGATCATCAAAAATACCCTGGTTGTACAGATGATCTGTGTTTCAGTGATATTCAATTTATAACCTGACATTTGACCAAATGAAGCGGCCAATCATTCTATTTTAGGCCTTGCTATAGCTGGTGTTGTAGTGACAATGGCCATATCATCGGCATAAGCCAGTACTTTATAAGCATCCCACTGGATTTGTACAGGTTGGATGATCCTACTGTTCTCTAATTGAACCTGTAAAGGATTGACGTATAATGCTAACAAAAGCGGGGAGCGCGGGTATCCCCGTCTCGTCCCTCGGGTTATAATAACAGGTTCAGACTCCAAACACATCACACAGATACAAGCAATAGGAGACCTGTACATCATTTTAACTGCATTAATAAAACCCCACCCAAAGCCTATACGACGCATCCCCATCCATAAAATCTCCCATGAGACATGGTCAAGCACCTTTTTGGCATCAAGTAGTATCAGCCCCAGTGGAGTCTGTTGAGCCTTAGCTATATCAAACAAAGTCACCACCTGATTACTATGATTGACAGTGCCTCTTCCTGGAATAAAGCCATGCTGGCAAATTGAAACTAAGGGAGTTATTACCCTGGAGAGGCGCAATCCAGAATTTTAGTATACATTTTATCATCGCTGTTTAAAAGAGAGATGGGTCTGTTTGATCCTGGGAGAGTTATAATAGCAACATCCCATGATAATGGCGCCTGCCCATGCTGAGCATCCTGAAAGGCTATAAGCATTTATGTTTTTAGTTCAGGAAAAAAAGGTTTTATAAAATTTCAGAGGTAATTTGTCGGGACCCACTGCTTTACCTATCACCAATGAATTAATATCATTCTCAACCTCTTCCAGGGTTATTGGCAGCTCTAAATATGAAGCATCTTCGCAGCTCAAAGTTTGACCAAACAAAGCTTGTGGTAAGGAGCCAAACAAGGTTTCCCCTGTTCTAACCTCCCCTGAATACCAATCCTGTTAAAAGATCTAAATACTGGTAAGATCTCAAGAGGTTTGCTAACTAATTTTCCGGATAAGTCTTCTATAAGCGCTATATAGCGCTCAATCTCCTATTTCCGAGCGCTAGGCATCTGCCAGTAGCCACCCCAAATTCATAACATTCTCTCCAAAATGTTTGATATCTACAAGCAGTATCTTTGGACCATAATACATTAATACTGGCCCTGCAACAGGCAACTGCAGACTGTGCCAAAGAACTTGACACCTTATCAACCATACATTGTATCAAGCTTCATTCAGCCCTCCTGAGATCATCATAGAGACCCTGCACCAAGAGAATATGCTGTCTTTGTTTATGTATACCAAAGCTCTATACTTCCCCCCTAAGCCCTGCCTTCAAGGCACCCCAAACTACAGAAGTAGAAGCAGTTTTCCTATTTCAAGTAATTGAGTATTTAGAGTAATCCAGCTTTTCATATGTGTAACAAATATGTAATCTGCTAATAACTGCCTCTCAAAAAAAATGCCTCTGTGGCCGGAGGACCTTGAACCAAAATATCCATAGCCACAGGGCTATGATCGGACGTACGTCTGGGAAATAGCTGCATTTTAGCCATAGCAGCCAGACCCGAGAGACAAAAAAATAGTCCAACCTCACCCATTTATTGTGCGGAGAGGAAAAGTAAGTAAATCCAACATTGGGGTATCAATTTATAAACCACAGATCTATTAAACCATGCTCAGACACAAGCTGCTACAGTGTCCTAAAAACTATAGGCTTCCTTCCAATATACAATCCATCGCTAGATTGTAGCTCTGGGCTATCTAAGTGCATATTAAAATCCCTGCATAGTATCAAGGGAGTTGACCAGGAATCCAGCTCTATATTAAGACGTTCTAAAATTTGCAAATAATCCACATGTGACCCATACCCCCTTCTCGTGCCCAAAGACCACCTACCTCTTCCTCCCCACACGCCCAATCTAGTGTGCCCCATCCTCCCCGAACACTGTCCCCCAACCCCTCCACCTAGTGAGGCATAAGGACCCAGGGTCCTTATTGATGGGAAGGTGACATAGAACTCCCAATTTACCCCACCCTTACAAGGTGTATATCTACTGAACCATTTCAGAATACTATCTATACATATATATGCATTGTCCTAGCTATTCTAAATTGATTGCAAATATTCTTTTGCTTGAACTTAGGAGGTAAAAAACTGCATTTGGCCCTTACTGATAACCTTCAATTTGGCAGAGTTAAGCTAAACAAAACGAGCCCCCTGTGCCTGGAGCATTGATATCAATTGCTGCAATTGCCACCCCTTCTCCACTGTCACATTATAGAAATGGGGCCTAACAAAAAATTCACTCACCTTTCCTGTCCTTTTCCTGTGTGGTCATGCAAGATCATAAATAGCCTCCTGAACCAAGAAAGTATTCAGCCAATCAATATAGCTCTTAGCTTAGTTATAAGCTGTCCCGACCTCCTATGCTGCTTGAAAGGGAAGCGGTGCACCCTCTGAAGCCCTATTTTCCAACACCATAGTGAAGGTTCCGAGAATGCCTCTGTAAAGAGCTCAACAATACATTTCCGAGCATGCTTTCCCTCCATGCCTTCAGGAAGGCCAAGGACTCTCAAATTATTTCTTCTTAAGCAGTTTTCCAGATCAGTTAACTTCCATATCGTATTATCCTTCTGTGTTCTTAGAGAGTCCAAGAGAGATATTTGAGAGACCAGTTTGTCTTCCAGCATAGCAAACTGAGTCTCTACTGCACCAATCCTCTCTGCAAATTCAGAACAGGACTTAGCAACTCAGTTGTTCGAATACTGCAGCTTGCGACATGTACCTTGGGTTCTTCGGCTCTCCGTCTGAGTCTCCTTTCTGTGCGCCATAATGCTCTGGTAAATGGTAGAGAACGAGATCTCCTCTGGGTTTTCCACTGCCCCTGAAGCCACGTTTGCGGCGGCCACATTTCCGCTGCCCCCAAAGGTAGGTGAAAAGTAATAATCCCATAATAAAAACCCTGTGGCCCCCTTAGAAGCATTCCTGGGCAGTGCTCTGTTCTCTCTGCTTTTGAACAGTTGAAGGACAGATTGAAGGTTTGTCCCCTGCATCACCGAGGTCGGCATCTTCAAAATGCAGGCTGCTTGTGGGGCTCCCATTACTGTGTGTCAGTTTTCCTCCTGGCCAATCCTTTATGCCTCCCAAGCTCTCATCACCTAAAGAATTAGAGGGATCTGAATTAGAAAAAAAATTATCACCAGAATCAATCTATGGTGTTCGGATTATCCAGGCTACAAGTTTGGTTCCCTCAGTTCTGGGTTTTAAAACACCCGGAATTGGATTTTTCCCTAGATTGTTTTCCATAGGGCATCTCTCAGGGGCCTCCATAATAGTAATATGGCACTTCCATAATAGCTATTACGGGGCCTGCCGGCAAGGTATCCCCTGACCCCGCCCCTCCAGCCGAGCACCCCCACCATAGTCCAGGCCTGTCCCACGTTCGGAAGCCCCACTGGTCTTATCTGCACTCTCTCCACTTCCATCGCTCACCTCTTTACCACAGAGAGAGTCTCGAGAGGGTATCTGAGACGCTGCTTCCAGATGCAGCTGAGGGCTCAGTACAACCGCTTTGCTGGCATTTGCTACTGTCCCATTGGTGTATCTCTCTCCATACTGCATTTTTTTGGTCTTCAATGTCTGGGTTGCTTGAAAAAGTGCAGGTACTGTTTTCCTGCTGCGAGCGGAGGAGCTAGCTTTCTGAATCACCTCTCAAGGGACACACCTCCGGCCAAGCGCTGCACTCCTTCTCCTGCCCCTGTTCTTGCTCCCTTCATGGAGTCAGACCCTGTGGGCGGTCCGCGGGTCTTAGCACCTCTCACATGCTTAGGAGGCATTGTGGTTGCTGAGTGATATTGATTGCACCAAGTCCAGAGGAGCAGCAGTCCAGCGCAGCATAGAGGAAACAGGAGCGCTGTAACACCTGCAATATGCACCTCTGGAAACAGAACGTCCAAATCATGCCAACCTACATAGCCACACTGCAGGTCGGAGGGCTGGCCACAAGCTAGTCCAAGCACGTAGGGGGGAAATTGATCAGAGGGTGAGAGCCAGCTTAATCGACTGTGGTTGCGGCCGCCATCTTGCCTCTATTTCTGTTTGATTGTTAATGTGAACTATGCTATTGGTAAAGTGCGTGCTTCAGGGTCAATATTGCACATATTGCATGCTTTCTATACCTAAAGGAGTTGTATCTGTAATGGCAGTAATTATGGCTGATATTGTCCTGAGCTAATTTGTACTTACTGTCAGGCCTCTCATGACAGAGTAATTTAGAGATAAACCACAGGGGTTTGCCCTAATCTCCCCGACACATCTGGGCCACAACATAAGTACAAATATAAAAAGGGATGTGTGAGAAAGGATCCAGATAATTTATGTAGAGAAAACAATGAATTAGTCCCTACATAGGGGAACTCTGTCCCCAGACCTATTACTTAATTATTAACCATTCACAATTCTGCCTCAAGTTGACTTTCAAAACTAAGTTTATGATTTTCACATCCATCAATATTTCAAGGTTCCTTCCTATCCATACAGCCGAATGAGGTTGGGAAACAAAACCAATTCATACGCAATTTGTGTGGGAGATAGTCCTGTACACACATAGGAGGGTAACTTTCAACCTCCACATAGTCCAGAAAAATGTGTATCCATGTGTCTTGTATAGAACTTGTAATTAGTCGGACTCCTCCATTTCGTGAAGTTGACACATTTCTGCCAACTCAATCAGGCCTCATCAGGACATGGGGCAAAAAGAACGAACAAAAAATATTCATGTGGGATGACATCCATGCTCTATCATCTTAAAACCTAACATAGAAAACATCTCTAACTGGCAATCAAGTAGAGGTAAGCTGGAGGACCATCTACAACAGTGGCACCAGGAACAATTCCCACCCATAAAGTCCTTTGAAAGTTGCAGACTACTGCAACAGATATGGCTCCAGAGTTTTCAAAAAAGGCCACGTACAAAACCACCCAAAAAAAGAATTCAATAACAAAAAAACAGAAAATCATGTTACTGAGAAATAAAGGAATATTATTGGATAATACACTTTACAAATAAAACAAAAAAATTAACACACCCATTTCTCTATCCTGAACATTCTTAAGTAGGAGTGCATGGTGAGCAGATTTGCTCAATGCACAATATGCCACTAGAGATTGTCAGGGGGTACAAATAAAAAATATTTTTGGGGGTCTACATCCATGCTTTACCGTCTAAATACATACCAAAGCAATAGTGTAAAAGCAGCATGAAGGCAACAGTAAATGCCAATACCAGCTATAACAACACTGAGGCAGAGAGTCCCTTCAGAGGTCCAATCAACTTCCAAACAGTTTTCCCAGATGACATCATACTGCATGGATTGTGGAGTTGTAGTGAGTGCTGGAGAGCAGTCCCTAACAGCCCTTTACAATGCTGCAAATGTGAATCTTATTTTATTTTTGGCCCTTTATAGTGTTTCTACATTAGCAGGCATTTTATTATCTTACAAAATGGATATCTAATAGCTATGTGTTCATTTTATTATCTTCTAATTTATTGTAATACTAGTTACATATAACTTGCCGTACGGACAAGTAAAAGCATTCCTCTAGACAACTAAATATATAGCTAACCTTTACCAGTTATAATTTTTTTATATTTCACTTTTTAAATCCAAGTCAACAGTCTGTGTTTAAATCTTCTAGTAAGTGCGTCAACAACATATACAAACATACTCTGGTTTTCTAAACCACACTATGTTAACGTTTGTAATCTCTTCTTCAAAACTATCAACTGTAATATCAGTGTCCTGCTCTGCAACTCCTCCTCTTAATACCTTTTCATTTTCTCTAGAGTCCTCCTGTGGACCGAATAAACAAAACTGCACATTATCACAAGCCTTTTTACATCTGCCACCTTACCATGCAAAACTGATATATACATTTCTCCTAGACAGAAAGCAAGAGTTTTCACATATTACAGCCTCCTAACTAAAGTTTGCATTGTTAAGTGGTGTACAACTAACATCCTGAAATGATGACAAGTGCATTGGCACACTTTGTTTGATAAACAAGCTAGTGAGTGTCCCTGCACATTTGTATGCTTTCTAATCTTGCAAGGATCCATTCCTTTTAAAGTACTTATTTTCTGTTTTACACTTTGCCTGGGAAGATATGTAGAGAGTTCCTTAATATATCAATGAATTGCTGTTGAATACTACAAACACTACTACAATTCCATTTCTATAAAGATGCCTGACTCCGCCTTCCTTGTACACGTTCTCCAATACATGTTTCTACATTTGTAGGTACCATCAACTCTTTTGCTATAGGAGTGCCATTCTTCATTTCACTGACTTACATATGGCTGGGTCTAACATGGGGTGGCATGGTGAGCAAAAGTATGATGGATTTAACCCAAATCTCCTGACTGGGGCTGAATGCTTGATTTGCTCTGCATTCCATCCATCATCTGTGTGTCTTTTGTTTTCTCGCCCTAAGTGTGCCGGGTATGGCCAGGCGTGGGTCCCAGGCTCACTGTGCTACTGGATTCAAGCTAGCCTGTCTGATGAGGATTGATGCACTGAAATCGGTCCCAGGATGCTTGTTTTCGATCCAGGGAGGACCTGGCTTGGCAGTTCGGGCTGGACTGTTCCCATCAGGCATATGGCCAAGACTGATTTGCATATGGCTGGGTCTAAACTGGGATGGCATGGTGAGCAAAACAACAATGGATTTAACCCAGATCTCTTGACTGGGGCTGAATGTTTTTTTTGCTCTGCTTTCCGTCCATCATCAATGTGTCTTTTGCTTTCTCACCCTAAGTACACCGTGTATGCCCAGAAGTGGATCCCGGGCTCACTCTGCCACTGGATTCAAGCTAGCCTGGCTGATGAGGGGTAATACCCCCAAACCATTTCCACGAAGCTTGCTTCTGGTCTAGGGATGATATTGCTTGGCAGATCAGGCTGGACTGTTCCCATAAGGCACAGTGCCAAGTCTGATGTACTTATGGCTGTATCTGAACTGGGGTGGGCAATGGATTTAACCCAGTTGTCTTGACTGGGGGTGAATGTTTGATTTGCCCTGCATTCCGTCCATCATTTGTGTATCTTTTGCATTCATCATTTTATAACATTGTCCTGTGTAATCAATAGTATGAACTAATCAATTATCCTGGAGATAGCTTTCTTCATTAAAGAAAGATTCTGTACTAGAACTATGTATGCATTCACCACTAAAAACTGTACAAAAGTTACTTCTATTCACTAATCTTTTTTTCTGGTTTTGTCTCCTTAAGTACAGCACAATTTTGTCAAGAGTCTATTTATAAACAAAATAAAAACCTTCAACTTTAAAGCAAACGCCTTATCAACTACTCTCTCAACTCATTCTTTCTGTTTCACTCCATGTCTCCTTTTTCTATACTTATGAATATTTCTCAGTAGATTTTTAACTACTGTATTATGAAAGATCCTATCTCTGATTTCCTTAAACTGTTTCTGTCTCCTGGTTAAGATGTATACATGTTTGCTACATTCTTTCCTGTTCTTGCAATATAGATTTTGCTCATTGTCATTCGTTCTCATAGTTTGAATTTTATTTAATTATTTCATAATCTTTGGAAATGTCCACATACATTTTTAAGAAATGAGTTTATCCTCTTCCCAATATCTCTTTTTTCTTTCACCACTTTTTCTTCATTTTGCCCCTTTTGAGGCTCAGTTCTGCATAGATACTGTACCTGCTTCTGTTTCTTATCCCTCCGATCTTTTGTATGCCATCTGTCTGTAATTGTGCAGATATTATTCTGTAAAAAAACAAAACTTTGTTTACATTTTTTTACTAGCCAATGTACCAGCTACTTAACTACTGGCTTAAACATAATACAAAAATAGTTTTTATGTTATGTTGCAGTTTAAATCTATAAATCAACCTACCTACATAACTACGCGCACCAACTTCAATATACCAATCCCAAACCAAACCAAAACACAAGACTTAATTTTATTACTTCCCTTTTAATATTATAGCACCCTCTCCTACAACACAGCTGCACCATATCTCAGTTCTTACTTATACACGTTTCAAGACCACCTTATCCCTTTTGTACTCAATTTTTAAATAAAAATCAACCAAAGTGTAAAAGTACATATAGTGTCTCAATACTGTAAATCCAAAAACACAACACAAGACCTATTTCAGTGCCTCTCTACAACTGTGTCACTGGAACATTTTGTGTTTCAATACTTTTCCACTTAGATGTGTCAGATTAAAATTTTAAAAAGCACTCCATATAAAAATCTGCACATTAATGTGTATCACAGCGTATAGCTCACTAAATACATGCAGTGTGTTACAGTTACATATATAGTTCACCAGATGGTTCTAAAAGAGTACATATTCCTCACCAAAACAAATAAATACATGTGTTTCTGGCTGAGTGCAACAATACTCCATAGATGATTGGTTGAGTGCATCAATAGTGCCTACATAATTCCCTCAGAATATAGGTAGTGCCTGCATGTCAAGCTATCCACGTCGTCCCTTACCTTGCCTTGATAGAAGCCCTCTTGGATGACGCAGATGATTTCGCAGAGACGCAAGGGACCAACTTCCCAAACCACTAACTAAAACTTACTGGTTCTAAAAGTTACAGTAAGGATTTAACTAGAAATTAGGGAGGAGGGCCGGTACTGGACGTTGAAGTGATGAGTTTTGGGTCTTGCTGTCGACCTGCGAAGCAACAAGCACAAAGACTTTACTATTCTGACCTAAAAGATATCTCCTAACTATTCTGAGACTCTTGAGACTCTTTAGCTATTCTAATCTAGGAACCAAATTCTGTCTGGATGTTTTGATGTTCCCTTACCTGCGATCAGTAAGATGTGGGCCTTCGTCCAGTATTTCTTTCTAGGTAATGATGATGAAGTCGTCAGACGTCCTCTAGGATGCGGTCAGCTTGTAGATGGTCAGCTTGTATGATCAAGTCGTACTATGAAATAAAAGGTTGGATTACTTTACATTCTTTAAAAGCCCTTTTCGCAAACTTTCCTGACTATTCTATCACTTACTTGCCATCAACTTCTTGCTTCTTAGACTTGGGGTTCTTGTATTTCCCTCTAGCTTCATGAAAGAAAAGCATAGACCAAAAGGCACACGAAATCCTATAAGTCTTTCTTCTATCACCTTACATTAGTTACAAAACTAAATTCGCAATCTGAATAATATTGCACAGAGTCACCTTACTTAGGTACAAAACTAAATGCACAATCTAAAGAATATTGCACAGAACATTCCACATATGTAATGCTGTAAACAAATGGTCTTCCCTCGAAATCAGAGAAAGAAATGTCCAAAGTCTCTTCCTAGCATTTTCTTCTGCTAATGTAGAGTTCCAATAATTACTGTTGACCTTTCTTGCGAAGGGCGCCTTTAAAAAATATGAAAGTACTTAGCTTTCTATTACTTTATCTTTCAGAGTCCTCATTCCGGTTGGCAAAGAAGAACCGCCTTGAAGAGGAGCTGAGTAGAAGTCCTGCCGGTATCGAAAAGCCTTCAGGTAAGTTCCAGCTCCTGACGCGACCTTCTCCGGAGGAAGTCAGAAGGCAAAGCGCTTTCTAGAAGGCTGGGTGCGGTTTAAGTACAGGACCGCACCCAGCCCCTCCCGGTCACGCACTAGAACGTGCGCGAAGACGAAGCCTTCAAATCCCTCCGGACGCGCACCAAAAGGCGCGTGTGAGGGATGCGGGGAGAGAACACACAAACCTTCCTAGAGCGAAGGCTCAGTGTTCCAACAGCGCTAAGCCTCAATTCCTGAAATACAACAAACTTAGACCATGGAAACCAGCGCAAGGCACAAAATTAGACCATAGAAACTAGCGCAAGGCACAGTGAAAACATTTTTGATGAAAATATAATAAAAGTACAAGGCATGTAATACCAAGTTTCACACCCAAACACACTGACTTTGAAGCGTGCGGGGCGCACGGGACAGGGGCGGGTTTCAAAAAGGGAAACGTTACATGTGCCTAAAGGGCATGTGTACTACATGACGGGGATGTGGTGTGTACTATATGACGGGGACGTGGAATCATGACAGTACTCCCTCCTCAAGATCCCCCCAAGAACGGTGGAAATGGGTTTTGGCTTATCAGGGTGTCTTAAATGAAAGAGTCGGACCAATCTTGGAGCATTCTTAAGATGTTCTAAGGGTTCCCATGACCTTTCCTCAGCTCCATAGCCTTTCCAGTCTATGAGGTAAAACAGCCTTCCCCTAACTCTTTTCGAATCCAAAATTGATTTCACTTCAAACTCTGGATTACCTTCAACAATGATGGAAGGCGGAGATTTAGAGATACGAGTTTGGGGATGGAAGGTTTAATTAGAGAGACATGGAAAACAGGATGTATCAAATACTTGCGAGGGAGAGTCAATTTTACGCAAACCGGATTTATAACCTTTTCGATGGGAAAGGGGCCAATAAATCTTGGATTAAATTTCCTGTTCCCCTTTAATTTCAAATTCTTTGTACTCAACCAAACTTTATCCCCTGCTCTATACTGAGGTTGTTCAGATCGATGTTTATCTTTGGCTTCTTTTATGGGATTCTTTTGCTCTGGCCAAGTTGAATTTAGCTTCTTCCTGAACGGTGAACACTTGGGATACATAGTCAGAAACTGCAGGTACGGAATCATCGTTGTTATTGTTAACATTTTCAGGAATGCTTTTTGGATGGAAGCCAAAATTACAAAAGAATGGGGACATTTTGATGGCAGAATGTTCGGAGTTGTTGTAGGCGAACTCCAAAGGACTTAAAAGTTCGGACCATTCTTCTGAAACATTAGGCAACATACAACGAAGATATTGTTCTATGGTTTGATTTGTTCTTTCAGTTAAACCATCTGTTTGGGGATGATAACTAGAGGATAAACGAACGTCCATATGTAACAAAGAACTCAGCTTTTGCCAAACCTTAGAAACAAATTGGGAACCCCTGTCCGAAATAACTACCGAAGGAATTCCGTGTAGTCTTATCACATGGGTCATGATTAAGTGAGCTAGTTCCAACGCAGTTGGAAGCTTCTTTAAAGGAATAAAATGGGCCATTCGGGTGAACTGATCTACAACTGTCAAAATAGTATTGAATCCCTTCTTGGTTTCAGGTAGTTCGACTATAAAATCCAATGATATTGTATGCCAGGGTTGAGGTGGAATAGGTAAGGGCATTAACAACCCACTAGGAGCTTGATGAGAAGATTTGTGTTGAATACAAATGCTACAAGTTTCTACAAATTGCTGAATGTCTTTGGACATAAAAGGCCACCAAAACTTCCTCTTAATAAGTTCCATAGTTTTCAAGATACTTGGATGAGCTGACAAAACTGTATCATGATGAAGATGAATTACAGATTTTCGAAGTTTTTCATTTGGAACGAAAATCAGATCATGGACCATCATCAAACTGTCTTTCTCATATAGAAAAGGATGATCTTTTTTCCAATGCTCTAAATCCTTTTCCTTAACAGCTTCTTTGATGTCATTTATGATGTCACTAACAGATAAACTTCCCTGAAAACAAGAAGTTGGGATTACTGGATGAATAATTTCAGGTTGATCTGGGCCCTTATCTCCAAGTCTAGATAAAGCATCCGCTTTTAAATTCTCTTTCCCTGGACGATAAGTAATCACAAAATTGAAGTCATTGAAGAACATTGACCAACGTAATTGTCTAGCAGATTGAGCTTTTACAGATCTTAAAGCTTGAAGATTTCGGTGATCTGTATAAATAGTTACTGGATGACGAGCTCCTAACAGGTAGTGACGCCATTCTTCAAACACTGCTTTTATTGCTAATAACTCCTTATCAGCGATTGCATAATTTTGTTCAGCTTCGGATAATTTTCTTGAAAAGTAAGCTATAGGGTGCATTTGGCCGGTATCTGAATTTCGTTGTGAAAGAATCCCTCCCAATGCAAATTGAGAGGCATCTGCTTCCACAATAAAGGGTTGACTGGGGTCTGGGTGACATAGAATTGGAGCCATAGTAAACCTCTTCTTTAGGCTCTGGAAGGCTTCATCAGCGGCTGGGGTCCATACAAATTTGGCTCCTTTTCTCAACAACTTGGTAATGGGTGTTATAATTTGAGAGAAGTTCTGGATAAATCTACGGTAAAAATTTGCAAACCCAAGAAAACTTTGGATTTGTTTCACAGAAGTGGGACTCGGCCAAGTTGTTACTGCTTCTACCTTTTTAGGGTCCATTTCAATTCCCTCTGGGCTAATAATATAGCCCAGAAAGTCCACCTTGGAAACATGAAACAGACTCTTTGCCAATTTTACAAAGAGTGAGTTAGAAAGTAGTTTTTGAAGAATGGCGCGAACCTGTTGTACATGTTCTTCCTCAGAATCAGAATAAATGAGGATATCGTCTATGTAGACTACACAAAAGATGTCAATGAACTCATGTAAAACCTAATTTATAAAAAACTGGAAGGCGGCAGGAGCGTTACAAAGACCAAACGGCATAACTTGGTATTCGAAGAGACCGAATTTTGTACGGAATGCTGTCTTCCATTCGTCTCCTTTCCTTACCCTAACTAAATGGTAAGCTCCTCGTAAATCCAGTTTCGTATAAATCTTAGCCTTCTTAATTTGGTCCAAAAGTGTGGGAATCAAAGGTAGGGGGTACCTATTCTTCATGGTCACGTTGTTTAAAGCTCTATAATCAATGCAGGTGCGCAATTCCCCTCCCTTCTTTGGAATGAAAAAAAGAGCTGATGAAACTGGAGACTTAGAGTGTCTAATGAAGCCGTTAGCAAGGTACTCATCTAAGTATTCTCTCAGATGAACATTTTCTGCCTCCGTAAGAGCATAAATTCGACTGCAAGGCAAGGTCGCTCCAGGCATTAAATCAATCCTACAGTCGAAATCTCTATGTGGTGGAAGGGTGTTGGCTTTCTTTTTGTCAAAAACGTCAGATAGATCATTATATACTGATGGAACCCCATCCAAGATTAGTATATTGGGCGAAACCATTCCAAAGTCAAAACCTTGAATCACATCCTTAGATCTCTTAATAAGGAAGCAATGATCTATGCAAGTAGAAGATTGAAAAGTAATTGACTTGGTTACCCAATCTATGAACGGGTTATGTTTTACCAACCAAGGTATTCCTAAAATCACCTTAAATTGAGGGGCATCTATAATGTCAAATTGTATTCTTTCTCTATGTATAGGAGAACAATCCATTTCCAATATTTCAGACTGTCTATTTACTGGACCCGAAGTTAATTCTTTGCCATCCACAGCTCTGACAATTTCTGGATGGTCCTTTAACAAAGACTTAAAACCTAACTGGAGGAAGAAATGAGAGTCTATAAAATTTCCGGTAGCTCCAGAATCTATAATGGCTTCAACCTGTCTAGAGTTGGACTCTGGAAGCAGACCTCGAAGTTCTACTAGAATAGAAAAGTGTCTACAACCGATGGGAGAAAGAGTTGAGGCCAAACTAGAGAACCAACCCGATAAACTGACCTCTCCCTTTACCGAGTTTTCTATTTTTCCGACTTTTCTTGTGTGATAGCTAAGTCAGAAGTCTTGGTTTTAAATTTATTTGGTCGTGTGGGACATTCCTTCACAAAATGTCCTGTCTTTCCACAATACAGGCATTGATTTAATCGTCGTCTCTTTTCTTTCTCCTCCTTTGATAAGGGACCTCGAATAGTACCTATTTGCATAGGTTCTACAGTATCAGATTTAGAACTAGTTTCTCGATTAGGTGTAGACCTTTCTTTTAAGAAAACTAACTTATGTTCAGGCTTCCCTCTCTCACCCTTTCTTTCTGAAATACGGTGATTCAATTTAACCACTAAGTGGTTGAAAGCACTTATATCTTCGGGAGGATCTAAAATCTGGGTGATCATATCTTTTAATTCGTCCCTCAATCCTCTGTAGAAGATTGAGACTCTTTTGTCATAAGGCCAATCTGCTTCTAACACCAAACGGTTAAAGGTAGATATGTAATGTAATAAATCAGATGATCCTTGTTTTAAACCTAAAAGCTCATTATCTGCTGACTGAACAAACACATGTTTAGCAAACATCTTCTTTAAAGCCTTCTCAAAGTCTTTAAAGTTATACAAAATCCGATCATTGTTTTCCACTAATGGGACAGACCAAAGGGCTGCGTCACCACCCATGTAAGATAACATGAATGCTACTCTGGAGGAATCATCTGGAAAGGCTGTAGTCTTGGCTATAAAATGCAAATGACATTGTTGTAAGAACACTGAGAATTTATTACAATCCCCATAAAATCTCTCTGGAGGGGCTAAAGGGGTTGGTACCGGAGTCACAACCTGAATTTGCGTCTGAGAACCTAAATTGGAGGAACCCTGAGACCCCTGGAAAGTTGCTGGTTTCAAGACTGACTTCTGTTGCACTGAGTCTTGGAGAGAGGACAAATCTCTTCGTAGGGCAGCGTTATCCTGTCTAATTGCGTCTAACACTGTGGCCAAATCCTGCAGAGTAATTTGATCCACTGCGTCTGGGCGAAATTATCAACGTGGGCTTTGCCTTCTGTCAAGCTATCCACGTCGTCCCTTACCTTGCCTTGATAGAAGCCCTCTTGGATGACGCAGATGATTTCGCAGAGACGCAAGGGACCAACTTCCCAAACCACTAACTAAAACTTACTGGTTCTAAAAGTTACAGTAAGGATTTAACTAGAAATTAGGGAGGAGGGCCGGTACTGGACGTTGAAGTGATGAGTTTTGGGTCTTGCTGTCGACCTGCGAAGCAACAAGCACAAAGACTTTACTATTCTGACCTAAAAGATATCTCCTAACTATTCTGAGACTCTTGAGACTCTTTAGCTATTCTAATCTAGGAACCAAATTCTGTCTGGATGTTTTGATGTTCCCCTACCTGCGATCAGTAAGATGTGGGCCTTCGTCCAGTATTTCTTTCTAGGTAATGATGATGAAGTCGTCAGACGTCCTCTAGGATGCGGTCAGCTTGTAGATGGTCAGCTTGTATGATCAAGTCGTACTATGAAATAAAAGGTTGGATTACTTTACATTCTTTAAAAGCCCTTTTCGCAAACTTTCCTGACTATTCTATCACTTACTTGCCATCAACTTCTTGCTTCTTAGACTTGGGGTTCTTGTATTTCCCTCTAGCTTCATGAAAGAAAAGCATAGACCAAAAGGCACACGAAATCCTATAAGTCTTTCTTCTATCACCTTACATTAGTTACAAAACTAAATTCGCAATCTGAATAATATTGCACAGAGTCACCTTACTTAGGTACAAAACTAAATGCACAATCTAAAGAATATTGCACAGAACATTCCACACATGTAATGCTGTAAACAAATGGTCTTCCCTCGAAATCAGAGAAAGAAATGTCCAAAGTCTCTTCCTAGCATTTTCTTCTGCTAATGTAGAGTTCCAAAAATTACTGTTGACTTTCTTGCGAAGGGCGCCTTTAAAAAATATGAAAGTACTTAGCTTTCTATTACTTTATCTTTCAGAGTCCTCATTCCGGTTGGCAAAGAAGAACCGCCTTGAAGAGGAGCTGAGTAGAAGTCCTGCCGGTATCGAAAAGCCTTCAGGTAAGTTCCAGCTCCTGACGCGACCTTCTCCGGAGGAAGTCAGAAGGCAAAGCGCTTTCTAGAAGGCTGGGTGCGGTTTAAGTACAGGACCGCACCCAGCCCTCCCGGTCACGCACTAGAACGTGCGCGAAGACGAAGCCTTCAAATCCCTCCGGACGCGCACCAAAAGGCGCGTGTGAGGGATGCGGGGAGAGAACACACAAACCTTCCTAGAGCGAAGGCTCAGTGTTCCAACAGCGCTAAGCCTCAATTCCTGAAATACAACAAACTTAGACCATGGAAACCAGCACAAGGCACAAAATTAGACCATAGAAACTAGCGCAAGGCACAGTGAAAACATTTTTGATGAAAATATAATAAAAGTACAAGGCATGTAATACCAAGTTTCACACCCAAACACACCGACTTTGAAGCGTGCGGGGCGCACGGGACAGGGGCGGGTTTCAAAAAGGGAAACGCTACATGTGCCTAAAGGGCATGTGTACTACATGACGGGGACGTGGTGTGTACTATATGACGGGGACGTGGAATCATGACACTGCATGATTCTTAGGGTATAAAGGAACTACATCAGTGGTTCCATATCTGCATAGTTAGTGCCTGTGTATTTACATAACTAAATTGCTACTTTCTGGGTGATTCGATAAACACATGGGTGTTGCCTGCGTAGTTCAATGAGTACATAATTAGTGCCTGTGTGATTGGAAGAGTGCTTCTGTAGTAGCTGGGTGATTGAATAAGTTTAGATATCACACTTGCTATATAATTGCATACATTGCTCTCTAAGAGTATACATTGCTCTGTTACTCAGCGTCCACATGCATCAGCAAGTTTATAAAACTGAAAAGCACAAATCTGCCCTTTTTAAATCACAAAGCCTTTTCCTGGTGGTAACCTACTTCATTTCATAAATATTTCTTGTGTCTTTAAAACATATTCAGAATTTCTCAAAGAAAAGATACATGCCAAGTGAAGCTAGAACACAAACAATCAAAAGACGTTCTGCACTATTACCCCTCCTCAATTTTAAGCAGAGCATGTTGAAGGAAATGCCCCACCAACACTATATACATGAAATTTCGACAGAATTAAAGAACATAGATCACCATGTAAAAATATATTTGATTTCATAAAAGAAATACACTTTCAAGCCATCTTTCTAAAAATATATAGTTCTCTGCATCTTTAAGTAAACTCAAAAGTCTCACCGTACTTATAAATATCTACAACCAGAAAAAAACACATTTCACCATCTAAACATATGCAAACCATTCATATAAGTTAAAAACCACATTGACAAACACTTCCTAATACATACCTAACAAGTATTACTACTTTATAATTTGTATACAGGCACAACGCATTTTCTTTAATTTTATTCGTGACTGCAGAACTGCTGATTAATAATGTGACTAAAACTGCCACAACTCCCAGAATGCAAATAATATAGATGTATCTATTCTGCACATATTGCTTAGACATTTTAAACATTGTCCTTGTTAAAGGCATTGCTCATGGTAATGTTCAACAGTAATAACATCTTAAACACATACCCTCTGCCAGAAATAGTTCATCTGATGTATTTTTTCCACATCAATGTGAAACTCCTTTTAATTAAACTCCTATATACATCTTTATTTCTAATGCACATTTTTTAAAATATATTTAGAAATCTATATACATACCAGTGAATTGAGCCCATAGTTTATATTGTTCTTTTAGCTCTTTCTGGATAGTTTTGACAATGTGGAGGTTTGTTAAAGCACAAGAAAGGTACATCACTTTCATAGAAAGCAACTATAAAGTTGCAACCTCTTCAACTTTCCACTCTATCATCATGAGAAAGGCATCAACTGAAAGAAATGGAGAGGATGTAGCCTTACAGGTAGAGCGACCGACGTCGAAGCTGGGGAACCGGGTTTGAGTCTCAGCAACAACGCTCAACATCCTGTGATTCTGGACAAATCACTTAATCTCCCTGTGCCTTACAAAAATGAATGTGTCCTCATGTAACAAAACTGGTGCTATGTAAAGCGCTATGATACCCAATATCTTCGGGTCTAGTTCGCGCAATGTAAAACTCTAAAAAAAATAATCAAAATCATGTCTTTCATTTTAGGCTACTCTAGCTTCACTTGTGAATGGTTAACATCTGTTAACCCTTTCCCTCTCTTTCAAAACGAGATTCCTGTTGGTGCGTTTTGCAAAATATTCACGATGATAGCGGAGAAATCACAAAAAGAAACAGGAATTAAAAGCTATATCTAGCTTCATTTACAAAAAAAATTAAATACTACACAACAGTTTATTACATAGTCCTGAGTTGGAAATTAATGGAATATATGATGTTACAACGCATGCAATTACAATGCATGATTTTACAACACAATATTTACATCACAACTACCATTACATTGCATGATTTTACAACACATTTTTAAAAACTATCATCACAATGCATACCATTACAACGCATACCATTAAACGCATACCATTACAATACATAATACTTTTAGGGCAACAGTAGCGTATGTGTTGGATATTGTAAGGGTCAAAAATACTAGGTTTTGGGTAGTGTAGGGGTAAAAAATAGTATTCCCATGTACCTCAAAACCCATACCCACCCTAATACTAAAACAATCTCTATTACTTACCTTATAATGCATTGTAATGGTATGCGTTGTAACGGCATGCATTGTTGTGATATGCGTTGTAATAGGATGCATTGTAATGGCAGTTGCGTTGTAACAGTTGCATTGTAAAGGTAGGTTGTTATAATGACTGCATTGTAATGGATGTTTCCCAATTAAAGATTTCCGTTACTTAAATTCGGTCATCACGCCTCAAATTTAAAAAAAATATTCTGTCTCTTTAACACCTTTCCCCCCAATACACGCTTAGCTCAGTGTACCTAACAACCCAGTGGAACCAGTAGGTCACAAATATACAGCACATTATAAAAGGAACATGCTACATCCACATGAGATATAGCAGGTGTGGCTTACTTCACAGATTCAAAAGCATATCATGCCTGTATTACATTTATTATTTTATACAACAGCCAATAATAAGACTTCTTCCTGAGGCATCCAACACACTACCTAATTCACTTTCATGCTGACAGCATCCAATTAAATATATATTTTTTTTAAACTCAATTTTAACTGCTTTTCCTTTGGAAAAATACCTTGTTCAGCTCTAGCCTTCTCCTGACTACTATTGCTCCTTCACTTCAAAATGCTTAGGGTATGGATTGTGGGCCACAGCTATAGCTTTTGGGCTAAAGAGGCTGCAAAAAAGGGAGGTATTGACAAGGACTTGGGTTTGCCAAACGTGCAGGTTACTTGGTTTGGCCAGAGATGGTTAACGTTTCATCATTTGCTGGCTTTGGTTAAAACCATTGTTGATTCCCAAGCTCCTCGCCTCAAGTTTCTACACTATGGTGGCAATGACCTGGGCACATTGCCAGGGGTATGGCTGGGTATCCTAATGAAAGACACTTTTGCAAAACTGATGTTGCTTTTCCCTCACACTGTCTTGGTGTACTCTAATATATAACAAAGACCAAAATGTTAGTGCTCAAATCAATTCTGTCCACAGATTGACAAAGTCAGGAAACCTGTTAATAAAGCTGTTTCTGCATTCCTCACCGACCACCGCATGGGCTGTGTCCATAACAAAAATCTGCGCTTTGATGAACTGATGAAGTGCATTTTACAGATGAAGGGCAACAGGGTTTTTCTAAGTAACCTTAAACTCGGCATCTAGTCTTATGTGTGGTAGCCATATATACACAACCAACGCAACAGCTCTTATCAGAGCCACCCTAGTATCCAAAATATTGTGAAGTTTTTTCTAAAGTTTCTTTTTTTGTTTTTCCTTGTGGATATGTTGTGAAAACAGAGAACAAAAGCAGACATTCAATGACCACCAACACATCCAAAAATAATATGTAAAAAAATCCATTCTGAACATTGCACTACACATTGTACTACATACATACTTCTTTCAAAGCATTCCTAAACTCATATTTTTGTACTAAGTGTCTTTAAAAACCATCTTTCAGACCTATTTTCTGTTTTTGTGGTTATTTGATGTGTCACAATGACATCATTAACTGTGACTATCGCACCTTTCCCATAAAGTCTAAAAGACATATATCCATGCATATTACAGTATTTTACACACAGTGGGTTTCTTACAGTATTCTCTAAAGTCATGTTTTTCTAGACAGTTTCTATATAAACTATCTCTAAAACCTATTTTCTGTGTTCACAGTGACTCCAGAGATCGTGATGACATTGGTAATCGCGATCCCGGAGGATACAGCACGAAAATGCAAAGCAAAAGCAGGAATTCAATAGCCACCACCACATTCAATAACTATACCTATCTTACTAATTCTAACCATCACACTAATTAAATCAATATCTAATTTCTCTTTAAATTAAATCCTCACAGAGAAAAAACTCATTGCCTTTGGCTCTCTCCAGAAACGATTCCCACAGACCAAGCAGGCATATGTCCCATATGTTGTCAGACCTACCCTACATTTTTTAATAGGTCGGTGGGTGGCCATGTCATAACGTAGGCTGCGGCAAATAGGACGATAAACTCTCCTCCTCTCTAATGTTTACTTTTAAATGCAAGGTCATTGGTCAAACACAGCACGGAATGTGCTCTACTGCTTGTTGAACATAACATCAAGCTGGCATTTATAATGGAAACATGGTTTGACAGTACCTCAGGACCTGATCTAGTCAAAGCAACACTGCTGGGTTTTCTCTACTATTCTCATGATAGACCCATCATGAGAGGTGGGGGCTGGCGGTGATTTACCATAATTCATGGGAACCCTCCTTCCTCCCAGCCTCAAACGCTGCTTGCGAAGCCCTGGCGTTTAGTTTAAGGATTTCAAGCCATGATACTTTGAAGGAAATCCTTCTTTATCACCCTCCTGGTCCCAGAGGGGAGTTTCTAGGATCAATTGAGACTCTATTAGAACATTGGCTATGCTCAAATCTTTTACTGTTATGGGGGATTTCAATTTCTACCTTGAAGAATATCAAGACCCAGAGAAAGTAAAGCTGAGCAAAGTGATGAGTGGAGGAGGTCTCAGGCAGAGAGTTGAAGGTTCGAGTTGTGTAGCAGGTCATACTATGGATGGGATCTACTCTAATCATCCCAATCTGACTTGCACAGCTGTGCTGCCGCTCCCGTGGACAGATCATTCTACCATGCTATTCGAAGTGGCACAGATAATACAGTCCCAAGGGAAACCTGAACCTAAGGATAAGATAGCCACATGGGTCTGGAAAGAAATAAGTAACATAAAGCTAGAAAACCTACTTAAAGAAACTACTCAGAATATACCGGAGGGTATCAATGATGCGGCCTACACGGACTAGGTAGAGGCAGCTTGCAATAAACTTGCCCAGGTAAAATGGTGGACTCCTAAAAGAATCCATCCATCAGCTCCTTGGTACTCGGATGAATTAAAAGTACAAAAACTAGCCTGCAAAAGGCTTGAGCGACTTTGGAGAAGTGGTTATCGTAAGACTGACAAAGAGGCCTATAAAGAAAGCCTCTCCATTTATCAGAGACTACTTCAGGACACCAAAAAGAGGTTCTTTTCGGAGCAGATAAATATGGCTAAATCCTCCTCCACAGAACTCATTAAAACAATCGTTAAACGTACAGTCTCCCAAACGCCTAAAATTCAGAGTAGCTCTGAAGTGTGCTAACGGCTCGCCTCCACTTTTCTAGTAAAGGTGGAGGCTATATTCTCATCCTTTGCAATCACACAACTGAATGACAATCAAGACTCCGCCATGATAAAGCTCAAAGGGTCAAAAGCGACATCAATGCTAGATAGTTTCTCTCCCCTAGATACAAAAGACTTGATCAAAATCCTGATGTGTACTCTATCAGGCTCTTCGATGGATCCATGTCCGGCTGATGTGATAAAGCTAGTTCCAGAAACTATTGCGACTGCTCTCACTCCTTTATTCAATCGCATTTTCAAAATAGGACATTTTCTGAAGGAATGGAAAATGCATCCATCTTACCCAAAAAACAGACCTCAACCCCAAAGACCCAAACAACTATAGACCCATCTATTGCCTTCCACTACCCGCAAAATTGATCGAGAAAGCCTTGAACGGGCAACTTAGTTGGTTCCTGCAAATCAACAACATCTTAGACCCAACGCAGTTTGGTTTTAGAGCAGAACACAGCACCGAACTGGCCTTGATCAAGTCCACAGAGGAGGTCAGAGAGGCCTTGGACCAAGAAGGAGCAACGATTTTGATCATGTTAGATCTCTTGGCGGCCTTCAAAATGGTCTGTCATAAAGTTTTGTTAGACCGGTTATTAGAAAATGGAGTTCAAGGTATGGCCTGAAACCTCCGTAAATGATTTCTGACAGAAGGGTCACAATCAGTGGATCTGGACAAAGCTGGGTCCAAGCCTTTCGCCTTGCCATGCGGGGTACCGCAGGGATCCTCTCTAAGTCCTACACTTTTCAATATATACTTGTCACCTCTGGGATCCCTGATAAGATCATTTGGGTTCCACCTGATGTCCTATGTGGATGACACACAAATAGTACTGTCCATTCAGTGGGGCCAGGAATTTGAAATAGGCAGGAAATGTCATAACTGCATGAAAGCCATCTCGGGTCCAGATGAAGTCGGGAAAACGGAAGTTATCATCTTCGGGAATAATATTGATATTTGGACTCTGGAATGGTGGCCCAGTGAATTGGGAACAATTCCAGAACCAGTTTATTAATATTTGGACGCTGGAATGGTGGTCCAGTGAATTGGGAATGATTCCAGAACCAGATGAAAAGGTGAAGAACTTGGGGGTGACTGTTGATAAAAACTTAGGTTTGAAGACCAGATCAACTGGGTGGTCTCTTCATGTTACTTTATCCTCAGAACTCTGAGGAAAATAAAGTTTCTTCTTTCTGAAGATAGCCTGAGGACTGCAGTTACAGCACATATTATGAACGCTTGGACTATTGTAATAGGCTCTATCTGAACATACAAAGGAGACTCTTGAACAAACTCCAAGGAGTACAGAACGCAGCAGCCAGGCTACTGATAGGCACACCGAGGTTTGTCTCAGTTAAGAGGGAACTAAGACAGCTTCACGGCCTCCCTGTCAAGCAGCGTGCCCAGTTTAAAGCCCTTTGTACAGTTTCCGAGGCATTAAATGGCAATGGCCCTGAATTTTTGAAACAACAATTCTAATGCTACATCCCTAGTAGAACTCTGCACTCTTTGACAGCAAAACAAGTGGTCATTCCTCTAGTTAAAAAGGCCTCATGGGGTGGTAGTAGTTTCGTTACCTCCACCTCTAAGGCCTGGAATAACCTTCCATTTCACCTTAGAAATGCAAATGGGCTCCTTTCTTTTAGAAGGGATTTGAAAACCTGGCTCTTTACAGTGTAGACACCGCACTTCGAATAAACTATTTGGGTAGTACTCAGCGCCATGACACCTCAGGGTAGCAGCCACGCTTTACAAATTTTAATAATTTTAATAAAACATTTATCAATATCTCTATTACAGCCTGTATTAATGATTCACTCGGTTATGTGAGTGCATGCGTATGTCTCTGAGTGGGTCTGTCACTGCATATATAAGTCTATGAGTGGATATCAGAGTAGACTCATGAGTCTTTCTGTAAGTGTGTCACTGGCTGCATAAGTCTCTGAGTGCATCTCTCTATCAGTGAATGTAAAAGTGGAAGTATAAGTCTCTCAGTGGCTCTGTGAATCAGTACGTGCTTGTCAGACTGGATCTGTGATAAATAAATAAATGTCTCAGTGGGCGTTTGAGTGGAATTATAAGTCTCTCAATGGGTCTGTGAATCGATGCATGAATCTCTGAATGAGTCTCTCACTGGGTGTGTTAGTGTCTGAGTGGGTCTCTGAGATGCATGGGTGTCTGAGTAGGTCTATGAGTCGGTGTATGAGTCTCTGACTGCATATGTGAATGGGTGCATGAGCCTGTTACTGGATCTATGAGTTGGTGCATAAGTGTCTGAGTGGGTCTGTCTATCAGTGAATGTGTCAGTGGAAGCAAACATCTCACACTGGGTCTCTAAGTGGGTGTATGAATGTCTGAGTGGGTCTCTTCATGGGTGTGTCACTTTCCAAGTGAGTCTGTAAGTGCATGAGTACCTGAATGGGTATGACAGTGGGTACAGCAGTATCTGAGTGGGTATGTGACTGGATATATAAGTGTGTGAGTGGGTATGTGAATGGGTATATAAGTGTCTGAGTGAGTATGTGAGTAGTACATGCAGTCACCGGTTAGTCTATACAAAGATAAATATTTTTTATATATTCACTAATATTCGTGATGTTGCTGCGATAGTCACGACATCCCTGCGGCAATACACAGGGACCAAGCTGGTGGTAACAGTGTTGTTGCAAATATTGCACATGATTGCAAATTTCAATTTTGGACACAGAATTTGTGTCTCAAACACCCCCATTTCTTAGCTTTTTTTAAATTTCCAGACCCGGAACCATTCCCGATCAATAAAATGGTAGCTGCAACTTTCTGTTCAGGTTACGGCCAGCCAAAAAAGCATTCCCGTTGGCATGTGCATTCGTGATAAATCGCTTGCAAAATATCCGTGACCGAGATATCACTATAATGCTCAGCTTAAATTTCTAAAAAACTGCTGAACAGTTACACAAAATAGGCAAACAGCACTTCCCTGAACCAACATCTACCTCCCTACCAAATTTGGTGTAAGTCCGTTTAGAAGATCGTGCTGTAGGTATGGCTAAAGGTTCCTATAGAAATTAACATTATAAACGCACCCTTATTTTGCACCTCAGATTCTCCTTCCCCACTGCACGGATCACCCCAAACTTTCCATGATGACCAGAACCTACCTTGACACTTTTTTGGAAAATTCCATGAAGATTGGTCAAACGACGCCAAAGTTGAAAGCAAGTCCCAAAATACTATTCCGATGGAAAGTACTTCATAACTATAACTACTTACTGGCAATCATCAGTTGGTTATATATATATATATATATATATATATATATATATATATATATATATATTATACAGCGGTGTGGTTCCAATTCAATGACCACAATCCCATTCACCTGATATTGGGAGGGGGTACTGGCCTTAATCAGGAAACCGTTAAATGGGTACCCTCAGGAGTCATTAAACATAAAGAGCAGGGCTATAGATTAAAATGGTGTAGTGTCATCCCCGAAGATTTTTGCAACAAATTAGCGACCAAAGTGGGATTGGACATAGAGCTAGTCGGATATTAAAAATAATGCCTTGATTGAATTACTGTCATTAATGTAATAAAATATAGTGCTAAGTTCTGGGACATTGTGAATAGACTATTCATCTCGGAGAATACAGGCAGTTTGGTCGAGTGTTATTTCCCAGAAGAAGATTGGTTTAATCATTTAAAAAATATTTATGGCGACCAGGGTGGATCAGATCCTCGGAGTCCCCCTTATGTAGAGAAGGAAATAGCAGAGGCTATTAATCAAATGTTAAGCAATAAAGCCCCTGGTCCAGATGGCGTTCCAGACAATCTATATAAAGCTGATATACCCGTATGGTCCAAACTGCTAGCCAATGTTTTTAACAAAGCCTGTGAATTGGGTTTACCCCTCTCTTGGTCACAATCAGTTATAGTACCGGTTTTTAAAAAGGGGAATAGAGGTGACCCGCGATGCTGTAGACCAATCTCGCTGATTGTTTGGGATGTGAAGGTCTTTGGTAGGGTGGTTTTAAGTAAATTCACAGAGTGGCTCAATGAGACTAATATCCTCTCTAACTTACAGTATGGGTTTAAGAAAGGGAGAGGAACCATGGACCAGTGTCTAAATTTGCATCTATTATCCGGAAAATATACACGCGCCAAGAAAGGTTAATTCATTTGGCATTTATGGATCTTTCTTCGGCTTTGATCATGTTAATAGAGCCAAATTGTGGCACTTGTTACTAAAACCAGGCCTAGACGAAAATATTGTAAATTGTTTAGCGGCTCTACACCAACACCTTACAGCCACGGTGAGATTTGATCACAAAGCTAATCTTACACGTAGCATCCGCATTATTAAAGGAGTGAGACAGGGTTGCATTCTAGCCCCACTTTTATTTACTTTATATATTAATAATCTTGATATGTTTTAATGGATGCTAGCTTGGACATTCCTCGTGTAGGTGATCGGTTAATTCCGGCTCTCCTATACGCGGATGATGCTGCCCTTTTAGCCAGAACAGCAATTGGTTTACAGCATCTTTTAACATTGTATGCTGATTTCATGAAGTCTCTGGATTTGGACGTTAACTACTCAAAATCACACACCATAGTAATGGGGCTAAAGCCTAAGAAATATAAAACCCATCACTGTGAAGGGAATATAATAACACGAGTGAGCTCATTTGTATACTTAGGAGTGTTATTTGATGAGAAGGGTACATGGGTTCCACAAATGAAAGCCAAAAGAAATGCAATGGCCAGATCTACCTTCGCTATTTTAGACTTTGCACGAAGATTGGGAGCAAAGTAAATGTATACCTTGTTAAACATCTATAGGGCCAAATGTCTAGCTATAGCAAATAATGGTGCAGATCTATGGGGATACAGAGAAGCGGGCGAGATGCAAATCGTGGAAAATACATTTGTAAGGAGTCTTTTATCTGTGCCTCAATCAACACCTACTTACATAATCCATCAAGAAACGGGTGTAGGTTTTATAACAGATACCATACTATACCTATGGTACCTCTACTTAAATGGATAAGTATCTGGACACACCCGGAGCTTGGAATGCATCGCAATATTATTCGCAATTGTTTAGATCTTGACCGAATCATTAGCAACCCTTGGCTAAGCCATGTGAAAAGGACTGCATACTATTTGGGGAGGCCAGAGCTATTTAGCTCCCAAGAGAAACTCTGAAAGGTGGATATGCGCTGGGTTAAAAGCATGAACCTGCAATTATCAGAAATGGATAGAGAGGCTGTAGAACTAACCAAACCCCTCGTGTGGTCACACCAGCTCATATGCACCTTCCCTAATAATTGAACCATACTTAAATGTAGTTAGTAACTCCCATCATCTTTTTCTTTTGGTGAGATTCAGATTTAATCAACTACATTTACTTTTGGCAGAACCAACGAGATGGCAAAAACTGGAGGACCTGTATGTTTGCACTTGTGATAATGTTTCCACTCAGGACTCAATGCACTTTGTTTTATTCTGTGAGCACTTTTTGCATATCCAAAACTGGTTTATTTGAACCATTTTAAAAGATAAAGGTTTTAGTCAAGCTAGACCTGCTTTTATATATTTGCAAATGTTGACCAATGGTTGGGAAATGTTTTAGTATAGCTAGCTTTTTAAATGCAGCAGTCAGAATATGGAAAAAGAGAAGGACCGCTATCAACTAGTGTGTTTTTAATCTAATGAATTATTCCTATGTATTTTAATAATCCAGATTCTGTTTTATTCTGTGATGACTATATCTTTATAATTTCTTTTTGGGGATTTGTTTTTTCATTGTGATTTTAAATGTATGCTTTGATGGTTATACATGGTTATACATACATATACATAAATATATATATATATATATATATATATATATATATATATATATATATATATATACAGTAACAAATAGCAATTAGAAAAAGTACCCACTTGGGACGTTAAATATTTGGTCTAATTTGTGACAAATCTGCTTTGAAAATTGTGGACTAACAGGCAAAATTACCCACTTGGGATGCTCGATCTAGAGAAGTATTTATGTTTAACTGTTGCCTATATTTAAACATGATACTAAACGTTTACTTCTATGCAATGCATTACTTAGTTCAAGGAATGGCAATAATTTACATTTACATTTATCAACTTAAATGATCATGAAATGTATTAAAATTATGATTATATAAATTACGGGACAATATGAAGCATAAGATAATAATTTTGATTGTTTATAAACACAACGTGCTAAAATAGAAACTCCCGTATTTTACCATGCAAAGATGACTGACAAGCTTTCAGTCCTATGTTGATGTTTGTGCACGAGATTCACAAAAACTTTTTTGAGCACTTTTTTTTAATCTTTATTTAATGTCGGTCCTGACAAACAAACGATTACCCGTGACCAAGGCAAGTGCATCGCTGAAAGGAGTTGGGTTTTTTGAAAGTTTGGCTTGATGTAAAATAAAGTCTTCCAAGCTACGTTTATGACTGGCTGTGTTCTTTGCAAAGAGTGCATCACGTACCGGAGAGTGCGAGGTGGAGTGAATTGTACAGGGCGACCTTGTGCCCTGGATTGCACCGACGCCAAAAGAGTCCCGGTTTGTACAAGGACGGTGGAAAGGTGAAGTTGAAAAATGACCGGTTGACCGCTACAGCGAGGAGTATCTGGAATTGTCGAATTTGCCGTAATCTTACATGGTATAAACATTTTGGACGAAAAGAAGATGCCGAAGCGGGTCGCTAAGAAGGTGAGATAACAGCGTGTTATTAACAAGAAAGAACTGTGAAAAGAACCGATGGCACCCGGCGACATTTAACGGCTTTCTCGTGAATTCCAAAGATTTTACCGTGTAAAAATGTTTGAACGACAAAAAATGCAGTTCTCAACGGCAAAATGTATCTATTGACATTGGAAGGCTCCTCTAGATAGCAGCGTTTCCTGAATAGGCTCGAACTTGACAGCAGTTGTGAGCCTCGGCAGGGATTGCAATACCGCAGATGTATGCTCCAGGTGGGGATACATATTAATAAAGCAAAGGAAGTAGCGTATTAAGCACATCAAAAATACATTGAAAAACAAATAAGCAAACCATGGAACAGGATATGAAAGCACGAAGGAGACTTAGAGACACTACTATGTTTGTGAAGAATATAGAACAAACAACTGCACGTGAAGAAAAAACTGCTGCCCCGACCTCACTACATCAAAAATACATGAAATTAGAGAAACTAATGCGCAAGGAAATATCAAAGTGGTGGGAGGCAGTAACTTTAGAAAAATACCAAGAAGAAAAACGAGTGCCCAGAGGTCTTAGAATATTAATTGCTCCCTCATATGAAGATCAAGATCCTGAATTGGCGGACGAATGGGCAGAGAACCTCATGGATTGTTCAAATCGCATGCTCTCAATACTTATAAAACTTGCTTGGAGGGAACGTCCATCAGTTTTGAAATTGATTGCTGAACTAAAGGATGAAATTGAGAAGGAAGAATGCAGTGAGACTTTCAAAATCAAAATTAGAAGAGATATCTAAGAAAATAATAAACATGAAGAAGAAATTATTATAAAAAAAGAACGAAAATTCTTAAGAGACAAAATAGACTACCAGTCGGGTAGGATCTTTACATTCAGCAAGAAATACGACAATATTGGCAAGAAAATGACCACAGGTAACACAGCGGTCGGAGGAGCGGAAAGTGAAATAAGTGAAAGTGACGTTTCAGATTATGGAACTTTGCTAACAGAGAAAGTACCTAATACGTTGCCAAATTTTTGGAAGGAATTTTGGCTCATGAATCAGAGCCAGAATTATCAAAATTGGCAAATAGACCGAGGTCGGGGGCGAGGAAGGGGATTTACAGGACGCGGCAGAGGAAGAGGAAAGCAAACTGGAGAAACTCCACCAACCTCAAACAAATCAGGAGGGGCGGCTGGTGGAAAACTCACAAGCCCAGCACCGGGAGTGGAGACGAGAGGTCAAAAGAAACAGCGAGGCAAGTAAGGAACACGAAGAATGTGGTAAATCTTTCTGATAAATCACTAACTGATGTTGAATATGATGTTTTGAGTTTTGGCCTTTCCTTTTGTCCCACCACTGACTTTTCCTACCCCCAAGAAAGAATAGACCTCAATAAATTTACCCGCAAATTAAGGCTTCGAAAGTGGCATAAACTCAAAGTAAAAAGTACAGCACAAACTATGAAGAACATAGTGCCTGTACCTGAATCAGTGAATGAAGTAGAGGCCTTAATTGTACTAAACGAATTAGAGAGTGATGCTATGGAGTCCACACCAATAGTTGCGGGTACTCTAGGTTTTACTGTCAACTTGAACTGTCCAAATGATTTCAAACCAAAATCTATTTTTAACCCGACTTTACCACCATGTGGCATTGATATTTTTGAAGATCTTATGATTAAAGATTTAAAAAATATGGTAAAAAATAAAAAATGGAATCAGGACAATTTATCGAAACAACAAAGACTGGCTGTAAAAAACTTGCAGATGGATCAGAGCATTACAATCCATCAATCAGACAAAGAGGGGAAAGTGGTTGTACAAAATGTGAATGAGTATGTAAAAGAGGGAATGCGTCAGTTGACTAATGTTGAATGCTATGAAAAAACATCTAAAAATGACATTCAAGAATCAACTACAAAATATCATCAGATGCTCAAAGAGTGGCATTCATGTAAACTCCTAGAATGGGAAGAATACTCATTCATGCTAAATCGTACACCAAAAGTGGCAGTCTTATATCTTTTGCCTAAACTGCACAAAAACTCTGAACAACCACCAGGGAGACCGATTGTCTCCTCTATAGGTTCCCTATTAGAAAAAACGTCTCAATATATAGACTTCTTCTTGCGTCCTTTTGTAGAAGGTTTACCCTCTTATTTAAAAGATAGCCGTGATTTTCTCAACAAAATCAAAGAGATTGCATGGGAAGAACATTTTCTTTTAATAACATTGGATATTAGCAGTCTGTATACGTCTATCAGGCATTCAGATGGTTTGCAGGCTTGTGCGTACTATCTGAAATTCCGCTCCATCTCATTTCTGGAACATAACCAAATGCTTCTGCAGATGATTCAATACTGTCTGGAACACAATTTTTTTATCTTTAATGAATTGTTTTTCAGACAGAAACAGGGGACGGCGATGGGCACCTGCTTTGCTCCCAGTTACACCAACCTCTTTATGGGGTGGTGGGAGCGGCAGGTGACCAATCACTATGTACATTATCAGAGCCATGTGGCTTCATGGCTTCGATACATAGATGATTTATTCATCATTTGGAGAGGCAATCATGAAGAAGCTATTGCATTCATTGATCTTTTGAATGACAATAGTGTGAACTTGCATTTTGTAGGCACAATTTGTAAAGACAGAGCAGTATTTTTGGATCTCGAAATAAAGGTAGCTAATAACAGGTTGATATCAAGTTTACACCGGAAGAAAACAGCCGGCAATACTCTGCTACATGCAGAAAGTAGCCACCCAAGATCTCTGATATACAGTATCCCCTATGGGGAATGTCTTCGAGCACGAAGAAACTGTTTTAATGAAGTGGAGTTCGAACAAGAATGTCAAGTGATGAAACAACGCTTTACTGAAAGGAGATATGGCCGTAAATGTATTAATGATGCTTGTGTTAAAGCATGTAATAAGACGCAAACAGATCTCCTGACACCTAAGGAAAGGGAGTGTAAGAATGAAGACAATTTCATTAGGTATATCTCTACCTTTAATTCTAAATCTGTTGATATACGGAAATGTCTTAACAAGCATTGGAAAATTCTACATACAGAACCAGCCATAACAGAGGTGATAAAGAACTCCCCCAGTATAACCTACAGAAAATGTAATTCCTTGAAGGACAGACTCTGTAAAAATGAGATTACCCAACGAAAATCCTCCTTTAAAGAGATCCAAGGTTTCTATGTTTGCATGAAGTGCAAAGCATGCAGATATAGTTCCAATGTAAAGACTGTATTCTACCCGTTATCGAACTGTGAGAGAAAGATTGAAAAACATCTAACATGTCTATCAGACCATTGTGTCTATGTATAACTGTGCCCCTGTGAAAAGAAATATGTGGGGAGCACAATGTTTCCTGCTAAGAAAAGAATATTAGAACACATGCAGGCGATTGCCAACAAAGAAAAATTGTCCCCAATTGCCCATCACTTTGAGGAACTACACAATGGCAATCACAATTGGCTACACTTTTTTGTGATTGACAGGGTTCCAGAATCAAATAGAGGTGGAGACAGAATTCGCAAGTTACGACAAATGGAGTCTAAACATATCCTGGAGCTCGACACTAGAATTCCGGGTGGGGGGGTTAAATTCCGAAGAAGAGATGAATTGGTTCCTAGGGGAATGAATATGTACCGATGAAATTGTTATAATGATCAGATTAGTATACATGGAATCATTATGTAGTATGATCCTTATGTTTGACTCTACTTATCCTTCACTTTGCTTCCAGGAAGAAAAGTTTTAACAAAGATGTTTTTAATTCACTGTTGAAATACTACCAACATAGGACAAGCCACAAACGTACGTTTGATCTTTTTTCAGGTGATGATGCCAGAAAATGAAAATTGCCAGAAATCCATGGAGTCCTACAACACTCCTGGGAGTAACAAAAGTATTGCATAATGATCTATAAGCATGGGAATGGTTGCAACAGTAACAAATAGCAATTAGAAAAAGTACCCACTTGGGACGTTAAATATTTGATCTAATTTGTGACAAATCTGCTTTGAAAATTGTGGACTAACAGGCAAAATTACCCACTTTGGATGCTCGATCTAGAGAAGTATTTATGTTTAACTGTTGCCTATATTTAAACATGATACTAAATGTTTACTTCTATGCAATGCATTACTTAGTTGAAGGAATGGCAATAATTTACATTTACATTTATCAACTTAAATGATCATGAAATGTATTAAAATTATGATTATATAAATTACGGGACAATATGAAGCATAAGATAATAATTTTGATTGTTTATAAACACAACGTGATGATATAGAAACTCCCGTATTTCACCATGCAAAGATGGCTGACAAGCTTTCAGTCCTATGTTGATGTTTGTGCACGAGATTCACAAAAACTTTTTTGAGCACTTTTTTTATCTTTATTTAATGTCGGTCCTGACAAACAAACGATTACCCGTGACCAAGGCAAGTGCATCGCTGAAACGCGTTGTTTTTTTAAAAGTTTGGCTTGATGTAAAATAAAGTCTTCCAAGCTACGTTTATGACTGGCGGTGTTCTTTGCAAAGAGTGCATCACGTACCGGAGAGTGCGAGGTGGAGTGAATTGTACAGGGCGACCTTGTGCCCTGGATTGCACCGACGCCAAAAGAGTCCCGGTTTGTACAAGGACGGTGGAAAGGTATATATATATATATATATATATATATATATATATATATATATATATATATATATATATATTTAGCAATTCAACACGCTCCTGCTAGCAACCCTTCGCCTTCCGTAGGGGTGGCTCGAGCCGACGGAGCAGCCGGGTTTAATATTTATGAAAAACGGCGTTCCTCACGAGCACTCAGGCGTAAGACGGACAGACCACAATCCACTCGTAAATCCAAAAAGTTGATTTATTCCTTCATAAATCTACGTAGATTTATGAAGGAATAAATCAACTTTTTGGATTTACGAGTGGATTGTGGTCTGCCCGTCTTACGCCTGAGTGCTCGTGAGGAACGCCATTTTTCATGAATATATATATATATATATATATATATATATATGTATATATATATATATATATATATATATATATATATATACATATATATATATATGTATATATATATATATATATATTTTTTTTTTTTATATTTTTTTTATATGAATAAGAATGATTTAAGAACTGAAAAACCAAATGGTGAAACGATGGGGCAATGTGAATAGGTGATGAATTTTATGCAATGGAGCTTGCACATGAATAATGATATGTTTGTTGCTGTCATGGTTTTTAATTTGCACTAGAGCACTTTATATTCGCCTTTTTAAACATTGTGAGAGATGTAAAATAAGACACTTCAAAATGGCCACCATGTTTACCAAAGTTGACCATCATCTATTTTGCTGTACATTTGCAAGGCAAGGTGGGGTTTAAAATGGCGATCATTGTAAGGCACAAACTGACACTGACGAAGCTCATAGCGAAACGCGTCTGTCAGGGGTGAAGGGGGTTTGAAATAAACATTTTTGTAATCGGATATCCGTGTGCTTGCCGTTCATCGACCGAGAACTGGTGGATTGTGCTATTATATATATATATATATATTCACAGAAAAAAACATAGGTTATAGACCATATATAGTTAGGAATTAGCATTTACAAAACCTTGAAAATTCACTGAAAAAACCATAGGTTATAGACCATATATAGTTAGGAATTAGCATTTAAGAAACCTTTTTTTTACTCACACAAAACCATTGAAATTCCATATATAGTTAGTTGTACTAACTATATATCGCGCACCCGCAATCCACTGCTGATCATGTCACATATTACATCATTCATGACATGGTCAGTGACATCACTGATGACATCACTGATGACATCTCAAATGACATCACTGATGACATCACTGATGACATCTCAAATGACATCACTGATGATATCACTGATGACAACATCCAGTGACTGTATGTTTCTGTAAAGTTAAAATATGTCTTACATATTGAAGAATGAGTGGATTTATAAGTGTCTGGATGAAGGATTTATTAGGTGCATGACTGACTGTATGAGTGACTGATTAAATGTGTCTCAAGGAGTGCATGGGTTAGTGACTAAACTGTCTTAATTCGTGCATCATTATGTCTGTTGTTCTGTAAACTGCTGCATGTGTTGATCAGTAGCTAGGATCACTGAAATATTATCGACGGTCACATTATCGACTAGCAATAATATCGTTGAATAATTATCGACTACAAAAATATCGACTTTGTATACTTATTACACAAAATACAAAAATATCGACTAAAAATATCGAGTATTTAGAATATCGAGTACATAAATATCGTTTTATTAAATATCGACTACTAATATATCGTTGTTCATGAAATTACACCTAACACTACAAAAATATTGACTACTAAAATATAGAGTACAAAAATATCGTTTCTAAACAAATATCGAGTTATTTTTTGGTCCCTTTCATGTCTAAAATACCATATTAATGGTCTATAAAAGTCATTGCTCTATACAAATAACATTTTACATATAATACCTGTTACTTTTATAACATTACTATTTATCATCATTTGCTATACATTATATTAAATGCGTTCTATCATTTGAAAAAGAATCTTTACATGTAACTAAAATTTTCATAATATTTTTACACTTACACATCTATTTTATTTAACAACTAACCTGCTTTAATGTGGAAAGCACCACATACCACCATTCTCACATCAACAAACACACCAATTAACATAAAAAAATTCAAACTAGCCTATACAATCCTTCCTTTCATCCTACAACCAATCAAATCCAAGCACACAAAATACACATACTATAAAAGGGATAAATGCATTCTACCATTTGCTGCTGCTAACTCCATAGAAAGAAGATGCCAACACTCTGAAGATTTTGTTCCTGAACAAACATCTTTAAAGATCCAGCTCACTAGCTAATCATTCAAGTAAGTTACATTCCATTATTTAAAAATCTAAATTAGTAGTCTATTATTTTACTTATATCTCCTAACTCTTCCACTTATTTAATTTTTATCTCCTCCTACTTTTATGATAGAAACTACTACAAAAGAATTCCTAATACATGCTCCTATTTCTTCCCCTGCAAAATAAGATAGTAAGTATATATTAATGGTCTGTTATACAACAACAGCTGTTTTTAAACAGTATTTCACAAGATTCATACTTAATTTAAAACATTTTATTCACAGATATTCAGCGATTTTCCGATTTCAACACTACAAATGTATAGAACTACACTAATTAAACATGTAAGTATATATGTTTTTGTTAGTAAACAACCAATATTTAAAATGCTATTTTCTAAACAACATATCTTGCATATTACATCTTCCCTACAGATCCAATAAAAACATCCTACATCAACTATACCAAAAGACAAGACTACCCTTGTAAAAAATGTAAGTATACTTCAATTTGTCTAAAACTTGCGATAAAAACAAGAACTATGTTCTGAACACCATGTTATGTATTTTATATTTCCTCTACAGATATTGTGAATACATCACACATCTATTCTACCTACAGCAAAGAAAAGTACATATTTAGAAGTTAGTATACTTTTAAATATTTCCAATTTCCCAACGCTTCAAAATAATTTTTATCATATGTGACATGTATTTATTCTCTCTTCTCTACAGATCTAAACTTTACTACTTTGATGTACTCCACCAAATACTACAACTCAACTATTTAAACAAGTAAGTATATGTAATGTTCACATCAAATGTAGTACTAAGCAAATTAAAAAAATGCTTTTTCCTAGGAAAAACGTTTGTTATGTATAAACATTAACTTAGCATTTCTATATTTTCATACCAACAGTAAATAAAGAAATACATACAAGAAAGTCCTTCAAAATACAGTTCTGCATTTGTGATTACTACTTTTAGTAAACGTAAGTATAAATACAACATTAATTATGTTAGCACCACTAAGTGAAATATATGTTATTTGATTTTGTTTCTTTCTACTCTTTCCTAGAACAAGTAAAACAAAATGACAGAAGGTGCAGAATTTGTAATGTCACAGAAAAATAATTTACTGTTATGTTATATGGGTTATGTTTATAGCCAGGAAAGACAAAGTGGTAGAAATGTTTTCTGGAAATGTACAAAATATTACTCAAACAAATGTTATGGAAGGGCTACTACAGAGGAAACTAATGTGCTATTTACCAGGGAACACAATCATCCCCCCAATGTCACAGAAATTGAAATAAGAGATGCTTTAGAAAGTATAAAGACTGCTAGCACACAAAGTGATAGACCAACAACACAAATCCTTAAAGAGGAACTGTTAAAAGTCCCAGCCCATGCTTCAGGTCAACTACCCTCTATTGACTCCCTAAAACGCACAATTGCATACACTAAAAGACGCACCTCCACAACCCCACCAAACCCTACTACTTTTGAGGAAATTATTATTTCACCAAAAATGTCCATCACACACAATAAAGACAAATTTATCCTTTTTGACAATGAAAGCAGTACAAACAGAATCATAATGTTTGCAACTGCAAGTAATTTAAGAAAAATCCAACAGTGTCCCCAATGGATGATGGATGGAACATTTAAACCATGCCCAAAACCTTTTTATCAACTATATTCCATCCACGGGTTATACCATAACTATAACATCCCTTTCATTTACTGTTTGCTACCAAACAAACAGCAAAACACTTACACAGAAATATTAAATGTTCTCAAAAATAAAATCAATAATTATTTTCCAGAAAAAATAATTATTGATTTCGAATTAGCTATGATTAATAGCATTTTGAAAATATTTCCCCACACAGCAATCCAGGGTTGCTACTATAATTTCAATCAGAGCATATGGAGACATCTCCAAAAATCAACTTTAAGTATTTTGTACTCAACAGATAGCACCTTTGCCTATCAAATTAAAAAATTGATAGCACTGGCCTACGTTCCTGTTACCGATGTAGCGGAACACTATAATTTATTAATTGACAGCACATATTACAAGAGAAATGAAGATAAACTAACCCCATTACTGGATTATTTTGAAGATACTTGGGTGGGAAGGTTGCACAGATCTGGACATCGACGCCAACCCAAATTCCAAATCCCTTGGTGGAATGTCTATCTTAGTACTTTAAACCAAGAGGCTAAAACCAACAACAGTGTAGAAGGGTGGCATAATGCTTTCCAAGCTACCACAAGCAGAACAAAACCCACATTCCATAACCTACTAGAAGCTTTGATAAAAGAACAAAGCTATCAAGAACTAAGAATGGAACAATCTGTGACCCAAATTGGTCCAAAACTAAGTAAACAAACTAAACAAATGTTCCGACTACTGCAAAGTCAAGTCACACTATACCCTACAACTAGAGGATTAGAATATCTGGCAATAATAGCTAAAACCCTACTATAAAAATGTCGACAAAATATACTAATATCTTCTTACAATAATGATACATATAACAATCATAAACATTTCTAAACAATTATAAATAAGACATATTTGTTTTACAAACTTATCAAAATTTTGCACATTATTTCTGAACAAATATGCAATATTTATAATTACATCACACATACACATTACATAAAGATTGACATTTCCCACCCAATAAATAGAAATTTAAAAATACTTACAATTTCTGTAGATGAAAGAGATGTAATGAAGCAAAATACAATCCATACAATCCATTACAAAGTAAGAAAAATCCAATATGGGAAACCATCAAAAACCCGAAAATTATGTAAAAATAAAATAAACGCTCCAGGAAATCCCGAAAACAGTAGTGTGGACACTTTACTATTTAAAGTGATATACACACAACTTTAAAAAAAACGGTGACGCATACCAATGTATCAATCCAATACGAAACCCTCAAAATTCCCGAAAAAGGGTTAAAATTATTAAAATCCGCTCCTGGCAAACACGAAAAATAGGAGATACACGTAAAAATATAACCATAATAAGTCATACATCAGTATCTCCGAAAAAAACCACGCTTCCTTCCATGTAGTTTTCATGCGAGGAACCGGAACCTGTAAAAAAACATACATAACGAAACCCACCCACAAATAGCCCATAAAATTTGTAAATACACTCACAATTAACATTAACCGTGTAAGAAGACATTTCCTAACAATTCAAATAACACTAGAACTAAAACATACACGACGCATCTATAACGACGACATTACACCTAAACGCTACATTAACAAATCATACATACACACAAAAACACTACACAGTTCGAATATACCCTCAAACATTACCACTCAGTCATAAATGGTATATAAAATTTACCGTACCTCTCTCCACACGAAGCAACTCCCAACCGCAAGCTTCTCCAGTCTTGAATGAAGCGCAATAACCTTACGCGGTAAAAAAGTAGTCCCCTTAAACCAATTTTGAAAAGGTATCATAGAAAATACAATGTTATAGTATAAAAATATAATACATACACATTGTTATTGTAACAAATTAATACAGTAGACTCATTATAATTTAAACTGTTAAAAAAATTTAAATTTCTTTAATATTAATTAATATATAGTAATTAATATATATTAATAATATTAAATAAGTATGTAACACTTGAAATAATATATGCAAAAAATTTATTTTTGTGTACATTTATAGGAATAAGTTTGTGTTTGTTTATAACTAAACATTATTAATTGTTTTGTAAATAATTAATAATAATAAATAATATAACTTATTTATTATTATTAATATAAAAATTATAACCATTTACTATATAAATAATGCCCTTAAATGATGTATTTTTATTTCTCTGGATGTATGTATTTCTGAAAAGAAAAGATAAATGTTTAAGTTTATTAATTAATAATAATAATAATAAATATATTTGTTATTATTTTTATTAATTAATTTTTTTTATAATAATGTCTAAGTATTATAAAAGTATATAATTGCATAAATAATCTTTTACCAATACCAGATATTATGATTAAACATATTATTCCCCTTTACAGTTATAAAGTTAACAACATAATATATTTATATGTATAATTTAAAAACAACATTGTCAGAAATATGTGAAAAAAATGTCTTAATTAGTATTTCTATATCTTGAGCAAATATAATAATTGTCATGTTACTTTATAAAAATGTATATATTAAAAATTAATATTTAATAATATTAATATATAATATTAACATTATTAAATATAAATGGAAGAAACAGAAAAATAACTTGAATTTTATTTATTTCAATATAAATACTTGTTACAGAAAGTGATTGATAATAATATTTTGTTTTGACATAAAAAATGTTGTGAAAAAATTTTGTGTGACAAATTAAAACATGTACATAAATGATAATGTGTTATTCTGCAAATACAACATTTCCAAAAATGTTTATGTTATATTTGATAGTGATTGTATTGTATTACACATGAAAAAATTGGAAAATTGTAATAAAGTTTTGTGAAAACATCCATTTTGCATTGTCTTGTAATATAATAACACACTAATGTAAAATTATATGCAAATGTGCTGGACACTGACCAATTAATAATTGCTATTCCTACTCCAGTCAAAGTATTATCAGAGAAGTTGCTGGACACTGACCAATTATTATTTACTATTCCTACTCAAGTGAAAGTAATATCTGGAAAGGTGCTGAAGACTGACCATGTATAAATTAAAATAGCTACTTTAGTATAATGTAATAGTGTAAAATGTGTCAAATATTTATATATATTTTATAAATATTATTAACATATATTAGTAGTATATTTTTTGCTGAGTAGTTCAAAAAATTATTATTAGCATAAAAATGAGCAACTTTATTTCACAAAAAATGTTCAATTATTTGTAATATTTATAAAAAAAATTCTCACACTTTATATACACAAAACAGACCCTGAACCCTAAAAATACCCCTTTACCCTAAAACTGAAAAGTGTCCATGAACTCAAAAATATACTCCTTTACCCAAGAACTGGAAACTGACCCTGAACCCTAAAAATACCCCTTTACCCAAAAACTGAAAACTGACCCTGAACCCAAAAAATTCTCCTTTACCCAAAAACTGAAAACTGACCCTGAGCCCTAAAAAATACCCCTTTACCCAAAAACTGAAAACTGACCCTGAACCCAAAAAATTCTCCTTTACCCAAAAATTGAAAACTGACTCTGAACCCTAAAAAATACCCCTTTATCCAAAAACCCCCAACTGACCCTGACCCCTAAAAATTCCCCTTTACCCAAAAACTAAAAACTGACCCTGAACCCAAAAAATACCCCTTTACCCAAGAACTGAAAACTGACCCTGAACCCAAAAATATACCCCTTTACCCAAAAACTGAAAACTGACCCTGACCCATTAAATATACCCCTTTACCCAAAAACTTAAAACTGACCCTGAACCTAAAAATATACCCCTCTACCCACAAACTTAAAACTGACCCTGAAGCTTAAATAAACCCCTTTATCCAAAAACTGAAAACTGACCCTGAACCTTAAATATACCCCTTTACCCACAAACTGAAAACTGACCCTGAACCCTAAAAATACCCCTTTACCCAAAAACTGAAAACTGACCCTGAACATTAATTATACCCCTTTCCCCAAAAACTGAAAAGTGACCCTGAACCTTAAATATACCCCTTTACCCACAAACTAAAAACTGACCCTGAACCCTAAATATACCCCTTTACCCAAAAACTGAAAACTGACCCTGAACCTTAAATATACCCCTTTACCCACAAACTGAAAACTGACCCTGAATTCTAAAAATACCCCTTTACCCAAAAACTGAAAACTGACCTTGAAACATAAAAATACCCCTTTACCTAAAGAGAGAAAACTGACCCTGAACACTAAGGGGTCGATTCCGATCCGGTAAAATCCCCGTCCGTACGATTCGTATCCGGAGCCGTTTCCGTACGACTCGTACGGACGCCGTACGACCGGACGATTCCGATCCCGATCGTCCGACCCGGTCGCGATTCGTACGGTACACGTCGATTCGTACGGAAAAGCGCACGATCACCTAAACACCGTACGGCGCGTACCCCCCATGATCGCAGGGGTACGCGCCGTACCCCTGTGATCATGCGGGGTACGTGCCGTACACCCAGCGTACATGGGGTACGTGCCGTACACCGACCGTACATGGGGTACGGTGCGTACCCCATGTACGCTGGGTGTACGGCACGTACCCCGCATGATCACAGGGGTACAGCGCGTACCCCTGCGATCATGTGGAGTACGTGCCGTACCCGGGGGGGGGCGTTCCGTACCTGTTTCGGCACGAACTCTGCGTTTACGACTGTTTTCGGCTCCCGTAGGAAAAGGGTCGTACGGTGCGTACCCGACACGAATCGTACTTGCTGGGTCGTAAAAACCAGCCGCGAACAGTAGTGATGTCGTGTACAGCGGGTTCCGAGTGAGACTCGTACGGAGATTTGAGTCGTACGGAGTCCTGTACGACTCGTACGGAGTTCGGCTCCTGGTACGGATCGTACTTCGTCGTACGTACGGGACGTTTACGGGTACGATTCGTACGGGGAAAAAACGCTCCGTACGACGATTCGGAGCGCATTTTACCGGATCGGAATCGACCCCTAAAATTCCTCCTGTACCCAAATTTAATTAATATTTTTTAATTAACTATTAATGATTAATTAACTATTAATTAATAAGTTAATATATTAGCAAAATAGCTGTAATTAATTAAATATAATTATTTATAATATTTATTCCCAAAAAATATTTAATAATAACAAAATATGAAAAAAATAATTATTTATTAATAATTAAATCAACTAATTAATATTAATTAATTACTATTTATTTACTAATGATAAATATGTACCAAATTATATGAATTAATTAACAAATTAATATTTATTCTTTACCAATTAATTGATTATTTAAATTTCTCACAAACATATCATAATTATTTATTTATTTTTAATTACTCCCCACCCTTATCCCCTATTAACCCAACATCCCGCTCCTAAACATTAACTACAATTTATACCAATAACAAATATGAAAATGTTTATAGCACATTAGCTGTAATTATTTTCATGTAATTATTAATAAATGTTTCCCCAATTATTTAATGAACTATAACAAAATATTATATATATAACAATTACTCTAAATAATGTAATTAACTAATTAATATTAATTATTTACCAATTAATTACTAATACAAAATTTATACCAAATTATATTAATTAATTAACTAATTTATATTATTTATTTTCCAATTAACTAATTAATAATAATTAATTACCATTTAATTACTACATACAATTTTATTACCAATTATATTAATTAATTAAATAAATAATATTATTTAATTTCCAATTAACTAATTAATAATAATTAATTACCAATTAATTACTACATAAAATTTTATTACCAATTATATTAATTAATTAACTAATTAATATGATTTATTTTCCAATTAATTAATTAATATTATTTAATTACCAATTAATTACTAATAAAAATTTAATAGAAATTTATATAAATTAATTAACTAATTAATATTAATTATTTCCCAATTAATTAAATTATAAAAATATTTACAAACATATATTAATTAATTAATTATTTTAAATTACTCCCCACCCTTATCCCCTATTAACCCAACATCCCGCTCCTAAACATTAACTACAATTTATATTACTATTACAATTTATTTATATTTTTTACCTTTTTTCAACATAATATCGATATTTTTTACTTTGACTATTAATCGATATTTTGTCATGTCGATATTTTTGAGTCGATATTTTTGGACTCGATATTTTATTATCATTATTGTAATCGATATTTTTAACAACGATATTTTTGTTCTCGATATTTTATTATATTCGATATTTTTTACTCGATATTTTGTCCATTCGATATTGTGGAGTCGATATTATGTCTGTGCACCCAGTAGCTATATGAGTAACTATATGGGTTATTGGTTGATTGCCTAAGTATTTGTATGGGAGACTGAGTGTGTGTGTGGGTGGCTGGGAGGTGTATAACTCTGTGCATAGATGTGTGAGCAGTTGATTCACTAGATGTATGGGTTCAAAAGTGCATGTGGAAACAGCTGTATGGGCGGTTGACTGTGTGCATGAGTGTATTGGTGAGTGAATGGATATCTAAGTGCTACATGTCAAAGTAAGTACATATGTAAAACACAGTACATGTGAGAGTTGACATATATAAATAACTATGCATAAGAGCCAGTGAATGTGTGAGTGGCTGTATGGATCATTGTGAACTTGTATCAGGGATTGTATAAGAGAGTAAATATGTGTTAGTATATGTTTGAATAAGTAAGGTGTGTATAACTGTATAGTTGAGGAAATGGATGTGAGATTGATTCTTTGCATGACTGACTAGGTGTGTGAATAACTCCATGGATGAGTGACAGTCTGTGAGTGTCTGTTTACACTGAGTGTATCTAAGTTTTTATTAGAGTCTGAAGAGATTCATCGTATTATCACATGAATAATGTCATCAGTGATGTCATCAGTGATGTCTTTTGAGATGTGATCAGTGATGTCATCAGTGATGTCATCGGTGATGTCATTTGAGATGTCATCAATGATCTCATCAGTGATGTCATCAGTGATATCATCAATGATGTCATTTGAGATGTCATCAGTGATGTCATCAGTGATGTCATTTGAGATGTCATCAGTGATGTCATCAGTGATGTCATTTGAGATGTCATCAGTGATGTCATCAGGGATGTCACTGACCATGTCATAAATGATGTAATATGTGACATGATCAGCAGTGGATTGCGGGTGCGCGATATATAGTTAGTACAACTAACTATATATGGAATTTCAATGGTTTTGTGTGAGTAAAAAAAAGGTTTCTTAAATGCTAATTCCTACCTATATATGGTCTATAACCTATGGTTTTTTCAGTGAATTTTCAAGGTTTTGTAAATGCTAATTCCTAACTATATATGGTCTATAACCTATGGTTTTTTCTGTGAATTTCAATGGTTTTTTAATAGCAAATATCAAAAGCTTTAAAATGTATTCTTCTTTAATTCGAAAAATATATTTTATATGTTTATAATACAATTTTTTTAATTATTTTTTTTTGTTTCGCTCCCGGTCCGCGAACCGGGTCGCTTCCCGTTAGCTCAAAATGGTGCCGCGACCCGGTCCGCGAACCGGTAAACGTTCCGTTTGCGCAACTGCCGCGTTAGAAAACAACATCGTGACGCGTCGCGTCAGCGTGACGTATCGCGTTGTCGAGTGAAACGTCATATGACGCGCCGCGTTAGTGTACCCGGAAGTGAACCGGTACGCGAACGAGGCGCGAACCTCAGCTTCCCGGAAGCGATCCGGGACGCGGCCCAAAGCGCATAACGTAAACACAACAGGTCATGTGACTTGTTAATAACACTTTTCATTGGTTCATTTCACTTTTGGTTTCCTAATGATGTAAGACTAGGTCATGTGACCTAAAAGTAACACTTTTCATTGGTTTAGAACTATTGTTTTTCCCAAATTATGAAAACCCCTCCTTCTTTCCTCACTCTGACTTTCATCTTTGTGAGAGGAAGACCTTTTGTGATCACTGAGCAATGGCTTCATTAGTAGCTTCAGCTGGTGCTTCCCCACCACCTCCACCACCTCCAAGGAAGAGAGGACCACCTGCTGAAGTTATCATTCAGCAAGAAGAGGAAGAAGAGGAAGAGCAGGAAGAGAGGCAGTTTTTGCGTGAGGAGCCCAGGAGGTCTCATGTCAAAGAAAATTATATTTGGCAATTTTTTAAATATCCCCGGGGCCAAAAAAAAGTCAATGCCCGGTACGTAACTTGCCTTATATGTAAAGAAAGTCTGTCCAGAGGGACAGATAAAAAATATAGTTACGGCAATTATACAATGCATCGCCATATGCAGAGGTGGCACCCTATCAACTACAGTGCTGCGCAGTTACGTGACCAGCAAGATAATCCCCCTTCTGTGGCCAGAAGATCAGTTGTACAGGAAGTGACGGGACCAGAGGCGAGGGAGACGGTCCCAAATATACAGATGAGGTTCGGGGAAGTCAAACAAGTGTGCGTGCGTTGCAATCAGTTGATTTGCTACAGAGAAAGTAGCATCACTCTAATCAACAGAGCTATCGACAATCATGATTGTCCGAAACGCCCCAGACAATAAATTCTTTTTTTTTTGTTGCTCCTGTTGAGCCCTTTACAATGAATCGTTTTCGTTTCCCCCCCCCAAAAAAAACCAAAAAAATATAAAACCGTTCAAAAAATACAAAAAAAGTAAAAAAATGTTCAGAAAAATAATAAAAAAATATAAAACAACAAAAATAATTAAAAAAAAGTTCTTTTCAGAACTACCTCCCCTTTATAAAAAAATTGGTAGAATGTTTAGCACTCTGCCAACCGCTATTTTTTAAGTTTGCGTCCCGGTTCGCTCGCCGGTACGCGAACCGGGAGCGAACCAAAAAATATTTTTTTTAAAAAAAGAAGAGTAAGTATAAGGGAAGGAAACAGAGAGTACTGTTAAAAGAAAGACAGCTATAGAGACTAAACCAAAGATACTGTTTAATAGATCTATTTACCGAAGAAAAGATGGAAGAGGGTATAATTGTGAAAAACAAAATAGATAAGGAAGTGAAAGAAAAAAGGAGAGTAGAAGAATAACAAACAAGAGTTTCTTAGAGAATGTGACTGAATGATCAAATTAAGATTAAAACATGTGGAATAACAGAGAGAAAAAACAGAAAGCATAAAAGAAGAAGTAACAGAAAAGGAATGATTGAAACAGCAAAGAAATGTAAATAACATAGGGGCATATTATCAACATAGGCGATAAAAGTTTTGCAGCTTTTATCGGCAGAAATGTGTCGCTAAAGCCGCTGTTGCGGCAGAAAACTGCCGCTAAAGCCGCTTTTGCAGCAGTTTTCTGCTGATAAAAGCAGCAATAATTTTATTGGCTGTGTTCATAATATGCCCCTTAGTGTGTTTCAATTACACAGAGAAAGCATAATGAACAAGTAGTGAAAGAGTGATCAGTCAGAGACACTAAGAGTAATAGAGACGGAGTGAGTGAACAAGAGTGAGGAACTATGAGAAGAGAGGGACTGAGAAAAGGAGTGGAAGGAGTAGAGTAAGTAAGTAATAGAGAAAGGAATGAGGGAAGTAGCAAAGGCAGGAAAGTGAGGGTTAAAGAAATGAAGCAGTGGAACTAATAGTAGTTAAATGTGATAGAAATGTAACGAAAAGAGTACAAAACATTTACCTTATAATTGTCGTTAACTTAGTCACTTGTTATTTTTATACTTTCAATCTGTGAAAGAGAGAACAAACATTTGAAAAATATTAAAACATGTATTTAAAAATTAGAAAAGACAAGGGAAAAGATTGAAGGACAAACAGTTTTTCAACAACTTTGACACTTACAGAAGCCTCTGCTTCTCCAGGCCCCTACACAGTCCTAAAGATATACATTTTAAACTAACAGTATCTTGATGCAGATGAAGTGAGGCCTATCTTGGAACATGGTGCATCTTTTGCACTGCTGTTGTCTCACAAAAGTGACGCAATGGCAGCGCAAAAGAGGTGCACAATCATCATAAAAGTGTTCCTAACATTTTAAATGATTGTTTCAGGATGGCAATAAGGTGTGTCCTATCCAGACGTTTGTTTCAGGTGAGGCCTACTCAGGGTTGCAGATTAAATTTAGGCTTGTTGAAGAGTACAGAGGAGATAATACATGTGCAGGCCTACCAATAAAGTGAGTCATGTCCACTGCACTCTTGAACAAAGTTCAGACCTCCTCTGTTTCCCTGGACAGGCCTAAACTTCATTTGCACAATGTGATTTGTAATGTTAGGAAACACAGGTAATGTATTTGAAAAACGTGCAATTTCTTTTGCTCATTTCACAATCACATCACTTGTATTTCCTTTGGTTAGGTATCTCATTGTGCAGATGTAGTCCAGCATATGAAAGAGTACGCAGAAGTGCAGCACTGCATGCAACAACTTTGACACTTACTGAAGCCTCAGCTTCTGCATGCCCCCTACACAGTCCTAATTATATACATTTTAAACTGACGGTATCTTGCTGGAAATGAACTGAGGCCTATCTTGCAACATGGTGCATCTTTTATACTGCTGCTGCGTCACAAAAGTGACGGAACAGCGGCGCAAAAGAGGCACACAGCCTTCATAAAACTGCCATTAACATTTTAAATGATTGTTTCTAGATGCTGATAAGGTGTAGCCTATCCACAGATTTCTTTCAGGTGAGTCCTACTCAGTTTTGCAGATGAAATGTAGCTTCTTGAAAAGTACAGAGGAGATAATACATGTGCAGGCCTACCAACGAAGTGAGTCATGTCCACTGCACTCTTGAACAAAGGCCAGACCTCCTCTATCTCTCTGGACAGGCCTAAACCTCATCTGCACAATGTGATTCGTAATGTTAGGAAACACAGGTAATGTAATTGAAAAATGTGGAGTTTCTTTTCCTCATTTCACAATCACATCACCTGTGTTTCCTTTGCTTAGGTATCTCATTGTGGAAATGTAGTCTATCATATGAAAGACTACGTAGAATGTGAGCACTGTATGCAACAACTTTGACACTTACAGTAGCCTCAGCTTCTTCATGTCTACTACACATTTCTAAATGTATATCATAAATACAAAAAGTACAGAATTAATTATACATGTTAAATGGTTTATTTTTGCTGTTCTCAGAATTTATCAAATTTCACTAAAAACAGTGACTTGAAGGTATTCATCATATAACAGCGGGGAAAAAAACAACACAATCAAAATGATTGTGTTTAAAAAACCCATACAACATGACAAATCAGAAATCAGAACTCCTTAAAATTAACTTACTTTCTATGACGTCGAATGATGTCCTATGAATAGCTTACACTCTGTTGTGCTGCTATTATTTTCAGCCCGCCACTTTCTGAAAGAAAACCTCCATCGTTTTGAAAAATATGTTACATACAATAAATGACTTCTCGCTCTCTACCACACGTTTCCACAAGGCCAAATCATGTAAGAGCCATTTATAACTCTTGGAATTCTTCTAAGCAAATCCCGTCATTTTGTATTTCCGCAACTTTGAGAAAGAAAACGTTCAAGATCACTTTCACAATCCTGGACTAGTAATATCTTACCCTTCTTGCTCACTCATGTTCCACATTTCCTATGACACTGATAATGCTTACTATGACGCAGACTTACACTACCTCTATGACTACTACAATTATTTAATTCTCTACATCACTTTTAATCACAAAGCAATTAAAAACAGTACATAAAATTATATCAACCCCTAGAATCAATATAGACCAGTTACCTACCCTAAATTCTCTTTTCTGAAAACAGAAAGTAAGAATATTTTTAAGTAAAAAGGCAACATTGTATCGTAGTCAAATAGGAATCATTTACGAAACAGCAGCTTTTTTTACATTTTCAATAAGCTGTGTAATAAGTGGATCTTGTCAAAGGACCATCATGTCATAAAATAGCTGCAGTTAAAAATGTTCTTCCTAAAATAAACGACTGTGTAGCCACAACATTTGTAATTAAAGTTGAAGACTTACTTTCATCAGGTTTATATAGTTGGAATTTTAAAATGACATTATACCCAAAAGTTTGGTCAAATAATCTAGACAGCATTGCAGACTTACATTACCTCTACTCCATGTTTTTATTGGCTGCTTGAATTAGCTTATAAAAAGAAACAGTTTTTCTGAACTCATTCAAAGTGCAGCTATTTTTCCATGACGTCAAGTGTTATGGTAAGAACACCGTTTGCTTTGGGAAATACTCTGTTGTCCTTTAACTAATCCGTGCCCACCACTTTCTGTAAGAAAACCTTCTTTTTTTCCAGGAACTATTTAAAACTCAAAAATAACTTTTGACTCTGTACTACACTTATCCTCAAGGCCAAATTGTGTAGGAGCCATTAGAACCTCTTGAAATTCCTCAGAGCAAATCCTGAGATTCCTTCCCTAAAAGTTTGGTTTTAAAAACACCAGGTAAGAATTTTTAAGGTCAAAAGGCAATTTTTTTTTAAAAGTTAAAACAGAATCATTGCAGAATGACCAGCCATTTCTAGACTTTAAATAAGCTGTGTAATGTCCTGATGTTATTGAAGGACCGTCATGATATATAATTGCTGCAGTTACAAAAGTCCTTCCTGATATTGACAACTGTGAAGCCACAAAATTTTTAATCAAAGTTGTCAATTTTGTTCCATCAGGCCTACATCGTTGGAACATTAAAATAACATACTGGCCATATGTTCGTATAAATATTGTTGACAACATTTCAGACTTACATTGGCTACACTCCATGTTGTGATCAGCTGCTTTTACTAGCTTATTAAAAGACACTGATTTACTGTCTGGCAAAGTTAAATATATACATTTTTCTGAGTCTACACTAGTAGTACTTGATACCTTACAGTTCTCGCAGTCATGCTGCCATTGATAAGAAAGCCCAAACAGGTGATCTACATCTAAACCTTCATCATGCAATACATCAAGCATATACATTAAAAACTCCTGACAATCTTGCTGAATATTTTGAGAGAATTGTGTTTGACCTGAACATCTGTCTAACAGATTTCGAATTTCAGACACACTTTCTATTTTTGTTCTATCAGTGCTACATTTCTCTAACACAGAATTCAACAAACTGCAAAATCTCTGATCCGAATTGACCACAATCTCTTGTTTTAAAGTTTCTAGAGAAAACAAAACATTAACCACTACATTAGCATAGCAGTTGACACCAGAACTGTTTTCAAATTGAAAACCAACAACATCTTCAACAGAATCCATTTTCTTTCTGCTTATAATTTCGGGTTCATCGACTTTTTGTCTTTTTGCTACAACCTTGCCTATTATTGGTCACATTTCTTCGTTTCCGGCCTACCACACGTTTCTCAAACAAAGGATATTGAGGCAAATGTGGCGCATACTCTCTTCTTAACCTATTGTATTCCTTAACACAGTCTAGATCCGCACAAATGTTTGTGACATCACACTCAATCAAGTACAATCCTGATAAAGTTCTGATTCGTGACAATGCCACATATGCCATACCCTCCTTGAACACAGAACTGCCAATATTCACCAATGCACTGTCTACACTTAAACCTTGCGATTTATGGATTGTCACCGCATATGCCAAGCAAACAGGAAACTGCTTACGGCGAACATATAAGTCTTTCACAAGCAAAAACCTAGCAGAGCAACGACCAATTAGCTGTACTTCCTCAATGCCATCAAATTTAATTTTTAAAAATTCAATTTCATCCCTATTTCTGTATTTCACAAAATCAACAACATTACCCATTGATCCATTTACCAGACCTCTTTCAACATGTAAATTCCTTCTTAAAATTATACGGCAATTTAAGCACACATTCAGAGTCTTTTCAAAACCCGCAGTTTTAGATATACTCTTTTCTAATGAATCCAATTTTGATTTCAAATTCTCAGACAAAATAATTGTTGATCCCATATGCTCTACTCTGTCAATACCTTCCAGTTTCACAATCTCTTGGTTTTCTAAATACAACATTTTGTTGTTGAAGATGGCACATTCTGCAAGAGTTGGCATCAAACATATTCCAGATTTCTTCTCAGTAATTTTCTGAAAAATATTCTCAGGCACAACGTCTTGTTCTGGATACAAATTTGATAGTAATCGTGCATGTAAAGCTTCTTTCCCATGCTCGGTCACTTTTCCGATTCTAACATCTTGTAGAATATTCTTGTAATCTTCATCCTTCGCCTGACGCATATTTTCATGTAGTTCAGCATAATTGAAGTTTAACCATATATTAACGTTGCCAATGCTCCGTAGGCACTTCCTGGTATCTTCATGCGTGAGCATTTTGAACACAGGTTGTCCTTTCACTGGTGTCAGCTGCAGAAGATCACCGAAAACAATGTTGTGTTTGCCACCAAATAACACATCATACTCTGTTTTGAGAACTTCTTGCATTCTCAAATGCACAAAGGCAAGCATGACATTGGAAACCATGCTTACTTCGTCAATGATAAGAAGTTTCATTTTCTTCAAGACTCTTGAAACTTCACAACAAGCATCTCCAGATAACTTGTGGTATTGTAATTTGTTATCATGCTCCACTGGCAGCATCAGTAGACGATGCAAAGTAATACCTTTAATGTTATGTGCTGCCAGTCCAGTTGGAGCAGTGACAACACAAGACAGCGATGACTCAGTCCTTTTCTGCAAATAACATGAAATTGCTTTAATGAGGAAACTTTTTCCAGTTCCCGCGTCTCCACTCACGTACAGTCGGACAGGTTTCAACGACGTACATGAGCACTCTTTCTTCTCATGACTTAATCCATGATCAATTTTGTTGGTAACTTCGTCATATATTTTCCTCTGCTCAACGTTGAGTTTTCTTTCCAAGTCTTCTAAGTTAACCACATCCTCCTGAGCATGTGCCATGGCTCTTTCCACTTCAATCATGGCAGTGGCAGCTTCATTTTCGATAACTGGTCCTCCTAGTGGATCCTGACTCAATGAAACAGAACTCTGACTGTCCTGAGAACTGTCTCTAGCAATCTCGGCTGCAATCGTTGCTTCCTGCTCGATTTCCGCATTCAACATTTCTACATATTTGAGAAAAACAGGACATTCTATGGTCTCCTTGGCGGCATTGAAAGAGTCTTCGTAACAGAGGAAATCTCCAAGCAGTTCCTCTTCTGCACGCCAAGGCTTGAAAAGTTGCAAAAGTGCTAAATAGAAAAACTCTTTTTTTTCAGGAGATTCGCCACTCAATTTTCGATGGTTTACCAAGTGGCATTTTCTTTGCTTGACGAGACATCCCTCACTTCCAATTACAGCATACACTCCTTTATCAATATCTTCTTTGATGTTCCTCTTGAATATGTAATTTTGTAGAACCTCATACAGACAAATATTCTCGAGGTGTCTGCTTCTATTTGGATAATATGTATCCAACATGTTGGTCTTCAAAATATCAGTACTGTTTGGCTCCTTTTCCGCCAAATACTCAATTTCCCGCACAGGTTTCAGAACTCGATTACGCGTTGCAGCAAGACCAAGACTCGCCCAAACGATACTCCTGGATTTGGCATAGAGACTTGCTGAAGACAACCGGTCAGAACATTCGTAAGCTCCGATTTCTCGATGTGACAACATCTTCAGACTGAAACTGTACAACTTCTTACTGAGGCTCTTTTCATGGGAAATGTCCTCCCACATATCCTTCAATTCTGTCTTTTCTTTTTTGGTGATGTAAGATGTCACATACCGAGCCACAGCCATACAGTTATCAGCCACGAACTGTATATCCATGTTAGCATTCCACATGGACAAAATCACTGGGTTGTAGTCGTTGATATACTTGGACTCTTCGTTCCTTTTCAAATTGTATGTGTTTTTAGGTGATTTCTTCATCACATTATGTCGCAGTGAAGACATCAAACTGTTCACTCTTCCTTTAGAAATCACCGGTCGTGGAAAGGCGAAACGACATTTGGTGTAGAACTTGTCCTTGTTTCTGAATTTACGACGACAGTACTTTCCGCAACGATGGCTTTGGAAGCGTAGAACTTGTTCTCTTAGGCTTTTGTCCTCCTTTGCGTTTGGAACAGCACATGTAGAATACTGTTCTATGAAACTCATCACTAAGTCTTCTGGATCTGTTCCAAATTTAGGTGCATCCTTGATCCACAGCAGCATATGTATATGAGGAGCACCTCGTGCTTGGTACTCCTTTCTCCAGAAGAAATCCAACACCTCTCCAAGAGGTGGATTTCTCTTGTTCATGATGAAAGACATCATAGCTTCAAATCTATGATTGAAGTACCTGCATACATTCACTGGATCCAAAGAGCACAGTTCTCCGGGTGTCTTGAATTCGATATTTTCAATGTTTCCATTTGCCTCTCGTAGAAATTCAAGTAAGTCTTCCCAGCCATACTCGGCACAGCTGAGAGTGAGGAACCATGTGGGAGTTCCTAAGTTCCTCAGCATACATTTTAAATCACCATGACGACGGTACCAGTACTCATTAGTACCACGCTGACACGCCATGAGATTAATCAGGTGAGAATCCAAAATACTGTCTTGCACATTGACTTTATCCATAAAGTCACTTGCCGAGATGTTTTGCATCTGTATACCACTTTTCAAGATGTGGTTCACTGCATATGACAGTCCAGACAGATCGCTTTCAAATAGGAGATGAAACAAATAGGGAATGCATTGTCGAAACCTAGGATCTTCTGCATACAATCGTAAAGTCCGGTATTCAGAAGCAGGAATTTGATGAGGTCGCTCATCATATCTTCCTCCTTGACCTGTTGGAAATAGCTGTGGGAAACACCGAGCTTCCAAACTTTCCTCCCAAACACTAATGGGACTCCCTTTGGCTTGTTTCATTTGAAACAACTCAATAGCATTCCCCATGACTTCCTTGGAATGCAAAGGATGAACACTATAATGTTCACATATTTCTTCACTTTTAGAGGGTTCTACTTTCTCAATTTGACCAGCACACAAATCGCTATCCTCTTCTTCACTTACTTCCTCTTCTGCAACATATACATTCTTATAGTACTTATTGTTTTTTTTCAAATACAATGTTGCCTTTTTGACTTTCCTAACATCCACTAAATCTTGCCATATTTTCTTACTCTTTGTCGGAACCCCATTAACTAAGATAACCAGAGGTTCCTCTTCCACTTTTTCTACTCCAATTGTATTAATGTTTTTCTTCAAATCTAGAGGCAAATAAACAACTCTTCCCTTTAATCCTCTCTGTAAATCTGATGGAGGCAATTTCCCTGTCTTTGGCTCCATTCTTACAATAGCCTGAAAGGGATGGATACTTTGAATCAAAATAGATTCATAAGTATTTAAATCCTTCAATTCAGAAGGAATCTCAACCAATTCCAGATTATTATGAACCGCTCTAGCAGGCATCTGGTTTTGATTTAATTTGTTACAACAATAAGTACACACACGTTGATCCAATCCCAAATCAAAACAATTTTCTACCATCAAGTATGTTGCAAAATCCTTCCATTCACTATTATTTTCCCTTTCACTTTTTGCATATAAATCCACGAACTTAGTCTGATTCTTATAATAAGTGCGTCGACAACACACACAAGTGAAATTAGGCCTCTCACTTGATTTCACCTGAAACGTGGCAATTTCCTTCTGAAAATTATCTGTACTGGAAACCTGTACACTATCTTCCACATTACCCTCTTCTTCTGGGTCAATTTCAACATTCTCCTCTTTACTTCCAAAGTAACAAAACTCAATTTCTTCACAAATATTCTTCACATCTATTTCAGAACCATGCAAAAGAGCAGTGCATAATTGTTTAAGCATAACTGCTGGACTCTTAGCATAATACAACATTCTAACTAATTTCCTCACTTTATTATGATGCACTGCTAGCATCCTGAAATGATGAAAAGCACTCTGGCATACTCTCCTGGAAAGACAAGCCAGTGAATGACCATGCAAACCTGTCACTTCTCTCACTCTGCAAGGATCTAATTCTTGCAACAACTTCATTTTCTGCTTCAAACTTTTCTTATTAAATGTCCGTACAAAATCACAAAGCAAATTGATGGAATCCTGTCGCACACTGCAAATACTACTACACTTCCAGGTGTACACAGGTCCCTTAGGACGTCTTCCTAAAACCTCATTACCTAACACCTCTTCTGCCTCTGTTGTCACAAGTTTTTCTTTTTCAACTGGACAACCATCTTTCACCTCATAAGCTCGACCACTGATGTCAACTGCATGCACCAAATCATTATCCTGGAAATAACTCTCCTCATTAAAAAATGCCTCACAACTTGAAGTATGCATCCATTCTCCTGAAAAAACTTCACAAAAATTACTACGATTAACTGTTCTCTTCCATCTACTATTTCTTTTGAAATCATAAATTGCCTTGTTTAGCTTCCTAATTCTATTGATTATCAAAATAAATAACTTTCGCTTAATTTCAAATGCCTGATCAATAACTTTCTCAATTTTTTTTTCTCTTATAAAAAACCACTTTCTGCTGACCTTTCTTAATATTTTTTAACAAATTGCCAATTATCCTGTTGCGGAACATTCGTCTACGAATGTCCCTAAACTGATTTCTCCTTCTACTACCATGAACAGAGTTATCTCCTGCTCTAGCAGTAACATTTTTGATTGGCCTTCCCTTTCCGTTTAAATTGCTTCTCTTTTTCTGGACTAAAACATTTTCTGTAGTACTACTTTTTTTTCTACAAATGTTTCTTATGAATGATTTCTTTATCTTACCCGGACCTTTCTTGGTGACTTGACAAGTTTTTATTGTAGAGGTCTGCTGCAATATTTTTTTAAGCTGCTGTCTTTGATGTTTGGTAGCCTTTCGCCTTCTGTCCTTCGAAGGCATTCTTTAATTTTGAAATGATCTGCAGTTGAATCTGTGGTAAAATATAATAAAAAATGTTATTAACCACTATTACCAAACAGTAAATCAATAACAGTCGTCAAAAATTTAACACACTACTTTTCATTTTTACATAGAATAATTTTTTGTGCATTGGCAAATTTAGTAGTTACAAATAGTAGCAAAGAAATGGAATGCTTCTACATTTTACCTGTGCTGTTTTATATGTGAATCTCAACTAATTTTATGAGCATATTTGAGTATTTTATTAAAGACACTACACACAAGCTGTTTTTGAAGTTGTGTTTAATTTTAAATGAAACGGTTTACATGTTTACTTTTCATTTCCAGTAACTTTTAAAAATAAATGTTTATAGTTCCATAGGCTCAAGCAGGTCAGCTTCCCAGCCTATGTCATACAATTCTGACAAATCGGCATCCTCATCATGTTCTTCATCATCCTCAGGATTTAAAACATCCAAGGGATCTACTTCCACTGATGTTTCAATCACAATTTCAATGATAATATCGAGATCAACGGATGGCTCATTATCACTCATGGTTGATGTTGTCGTTATCTTTAAAGAAAGAGAACAACAATGAGATGTTGCAGAGTAAGAGTTAAATCTCAGAGACTATAATATTAAAATTGTTTAACAAGAGTAACATTTTGCAATTATTATTTAGCCATGTCCAGCGATGCTGAGGCGGTGAGGTCTATGTCCAAGTTTTCAGTGAAGAGGACTCATCTCTTCTTAACCTTCGATAAGCCTCACCAACTCTTTTTACCCTGCTCATACTTAAATGTAAAGGGGCAGATTTATGTTAACTGGCACATCCCCGGGGATGCACCAGTTAACGTGCACCGCTGCTCTGCCACCATGATGTGCCGCATTTACAATATGGAGCACCATTGAGCAAAAACAGCACAGATGCGTCACGCATCTGTGCCGCAAAAGCAGCACATTGCAGGAATCACGTCGTAAGCGCGTCATGTCTACTGCAATGCACAGGAGGAAGCCTCACATTGCATGGTGCATCACTCCTTATGCCTGTTTCAAACAGGCGTAAGGATTTGATTCAGCAATGCTATAAAGCTGACTCAGTGAAATCTTCTAAATTTCACTGTGTTAGTTTTACAGGGCTTTCATGCAAATGAATGCCCACCCTGCAACAAAACACCTATATGAAAACTGACGCAGGTTTCATGTGGCACAGGACTTTACAGCATGACACATCTGCCTAGATGCATCAATTTGTAAATATGTCGCCACATAGCAAATATTTTGCACCGCCGCTGCGTCACAAAAGTGACGCACAGTGACGCAAAAGAGGCACACACCTATCATAAAGCTGTCCCTAACATTTTAAATGATTGATTCAGGATGACGATAAGGTGTGGCCTATCTAGAGGTTTGTTTGAGGTGAGGCCTACTCAGGGTTGCAGATGAAATTGACGCTTGTTGAAGAGTACAGAGGAGATAATACATGTGAAGGCCTACCAATGAAGTAAGTCATGTCCACTTCACTCTTGAACAAAGGCCAGACCTCTTCTGTGTCCGTGGACAGGCCTAAACCTCATCTGCACAATGTCATTCATAAACTTAGGAAACACAGGAGATGTAATTGAAAAATGTGGAGTTTCTTTTCCTCATTTCACAATCACATCACCTGTATTTCCTTTGCTTAGGTATCTCATAGTGCAGATGGAGTCTAGCATATCAAAGAGTACACAGAAGTTCAGCAGTGTATACAACAATTTTGATATTTACAGAAGATTCAGCTTCTTATCTTGTTGGAGATGAAGTGAGGCCTGTCTTGCAACATGGTGCATCTTTTGCATCACTGCTGCATCGGTTTCATGTAGCACGGGACTTTACAGCATAACACATCTGCCTAGATGCATCAAGTTGTAAATATGTCGCCACATAGCAAATCTTTTGCACCGCCGCTGCGTCACAAAAGTGACGCACAGTGACGCAAAAGAGGCATACACCTATCATAAATCTGTCCCTAACATTTTAAATGATTGATTCAGGATGACGATAAGGTGTGGCCTATCCAGAGGTTTGTTTAAGGTGAGGCCTACTCAGGGTTGCAGATGAAATTTACGCTTGTTGAAGAGTACAGAGGAGATAATACATGTGAAGGCCTACCAATGAAGTAAGTCATGTCCACTTCACTCTTGAACAAAGGCCAGACCTCTTCTGTGTCCGTGGACAGGCCTAAACCTCATCTGCACAATGTCATTCGTAAACTTAGGAAACACAGGTGATGTAATTGAAAAATGTGGAGTTTCTTTTCCTCATTTCACAATCACATCACCTGTGTTTCCTTTGCTTAGGTATCTCATAGTGCAGATAGAGTCTAGCATATCAAAGAGTACACAGAAGTTCAGCAGTGTATACAACAATTTTGACATTTACAGAAGATTCAGCTTCTTATCTTGTTGGAGATGAAGTGAGGCCTGTCTTGCAACATGGTGCATCTTTTGCATCACTGCTGCATCGGTTTCATGTGGCACGGGACTTTACAGCATGACACATCTGCCTAGATGCATCAATTTGTAAATATGTCGCCACATAGCAAATATTTTGCACCGCCGCTGCGTCACAAAAGTGACGCACAGTGACGCAAAAGAGGCACACACCTATCATAAATCTGTCCCTAACATTTTAAATGATTGATTCAGGATGACGATAAGGTGTGGCCTATCCAGAGGTTTGTTTAAGGTGAGGCCTACTCAGGGTTGCAGATGAAATTTACGCTTGTTGAAGAGTACAGAGGAGATAATACATGTGAAGGCCTACCAATGAAGTAAGTCATGTCCACTTCACTCTTGAACAAAGGCCAGACCTCTTCTGTGTCCGTGGACAGGCCTAAACCTCATCTGCACAATGTCATTCGTAAACTTAGGAAACACAGGTGATGTAATTGAAAAATGTGGAGTTTCTTTTCCTCATTTCACAATCACATCACCTGTGTTTCCTTTGCTTAGGTATCTCATAGTGCAGATGGAGTCTAGCATATCAAAGAGTACACAGAAGTTCAGCAGTGTATACAACAATTTTGACATTTACAGAAGATTCAGCTTCTTATCTTGTTGGAGATGAAGTGAGGCCTGTCTTGCAACATGGTGCATCTTTTGCATCACTGCTGCATCGGTTTCATGTAGCACGGGACTTTACAGCATGACACATCTGCCTAGATGCATCAAGTTGTAAATATGTCGCCACATAGCAAATCTTTTGCACCGCCACTGCGTCACAAAAGTGACGCACAGTGACGCAAAAGAGGCATACACCTATCATAAATCTGTCCCTAACATTTTAAATGATTGATTCAGGATGACGATAAGGTGTGGCCTATCCAGAGGTTTGTTTAAGGTGAGGCCTACTCAGGGTTGCAGATGAAATTTACGCTTGTTGAAGAGTACAGAGGAGATAATACATGTGAAGGCCTACCAATGAAGTAAGTCATGTCCACTTCACTCTTGAACAAAGGCCAGACCTCTTCTGTGTCCGTGGACAGGCCTAAACCTCATCTGCACAATGTCATTCGTAAACTTAGGAAACACAGGTGATGTAATTGAAAAATGTGGAGTTTCTTTTCCTCATTTCACAATCACATCACCTGTGTTTCCTTTGCCTAGGTATCTCATAGTGCAGATGGAGTCTAGCATATCAAAGACTACGCAGAAGGTGAGAACTGTATGGAACATGGCTATGTAAGTCAAATAATCAAAATCTAAATTTGCCAAACACACATGGGGGTGTATTTACAAGGACCTTCCACCACAGGGAAATGTCTTTAATTAAAATGGGAAAAATAACATCAAAGGGACTCATATGCCTTTTAAATATACCCCAAGCAACCTATGAAACTCTAGCACTACATATCAAGAAACCTAATTGATTTCAAAAATCGTTTTTAAACACATCATCTAAATCAATTATATACCTACATTCAAGGGGAAATGACTTAAAATGGCCTAAGACACATGAACGCGTTTTTTAAGGCCCTTGCACCATTTTTGGGTCGCTTTTAACATGGCTATGTTAGTCAAAGAATTAAAATCTAAATTTGCCAAGCACAGATGAGGGCATATTTACAAGGAACTTGCACCACGGGGAAAGGTCTTAAATTAAAATGGGAAAAATAACATCAGAGAGACTCAAATGCCTTATAAATATGCCCCAGCAACCTATGAAACTCTAGCACTACATATCCAGAAACCTAATTGATGACAAAAAACGTTTTAAAACACATCATCTAAATCAATTATATACCTACATTCATCGGGAAGTGACTTAAAATGCCCTAAGACACATGAAAGCGTTTTTTTTAAGCCCTTGCTCCATTTTTGGATCACTTTTAACATGGCTATGTAAGTCAAATAATCAAGATCTAAATTTGCCAAGCACAGATGGGGGCGTATTTACAAGGACCTTGCACCACAGGGAACGGTCTTAAATTAAAATGGGAAAAATAACATCAGAGAGACTCAAAGGCCTTATAAATATGCCCCAAGCAACCTATGAAGCTCTAGCAGTACATATCAAGAAACCTAATTGTTTTCAAAAATCGTTTTTAAACACATCATCTAAATCAATTATATACCTACATTCAAGGGGAAATGACTTAAAATGGCCTAAGACACATGAAAGCGTTTTTTTTAAGGCCCTTGCAACATTTTTGGGTCACTTTTAACATGGCTATGTTAGTCAAAGAATTAAAATCTAAATTGGCCAAGCACAGATGGGGGCATATTTACAAGGACCTTGCACCACGGGGAAAGGTCTTAAATTAAAATGGGAAAAATTACATCAAAGGAACTCAAAAGCCTTGAAAATATGCCCCAAGTAACCTATGAAACTCTAGCAGTACATATCAAGAAACCTAATTGATTTCAAAAAACGTTTTTAAACACATCTTGTAAAGCAATTATATTCATACATTCATGGGGAAGTGAGTTAAAATACCCTAAGACACATGAAAGCATTTTTGTAAGACCCTTGCACTTTTTTTGGGCCACTTTTAACATGGCTATGTAACACAAAGAAACAAAATCTATTTGTAAAACACTTGACACAAAGCAACATTTTAAATACACAACTTTCTTCATAATTTTCTCCCTAAACCATACTATTCTCTATCTAAATTAAATGAATCTTTTCTCACCTTAGCAAATACTTTATGAGTTTCAAAACAGTCTCAGAAACACACCAAATTGTCTTTAGCAGAGCAAAAGGTATGCACTCCAGAGTCTGCAGCCATAAAAAGCACAGAAAAGCTGTAATTCATCACACATATCTCTCATGTCACCCAATCAAAACTCTTCCCTCACTTTTTTCAAATCAACACCCTTCCCCCCTCTGCCCTTTCTGCCTTTTTTGCATAGCAACCACCTCCTGAAAGACCTCTGATGTTTGCAAGTTCACACAACAATGTTTCAATTGAACTCTGAACTCTCAGTACACCTGCATATCCAGTGCAATCTTTCATAAAATGATTTTTTTTTTACCATTCAAATTACATCTTTCAAAGAACTCATCCATGCACCCTAACTTTCTGTTTTCAGCAATCAAAATCCACCAATCACTGCTACTGCTTCATTAACACAGAAACTCCACAGTTTTTTTCATTTTAAACTCTTATTTTTTCAACTGCCATTTCATTGCCACACTTCATCTGACTGCAGCAGAACCTCCTCTCACCATGTTTTCTGTCTGGATTGTTGGACATAGTTATATCCACTGGGCTCAAAGGTTTGCTGATAACAGAAATGTACCCAACCTCAATTTACAAAATGTGGAAATCAAGTGGATTGCCCACAGAGGATTAAAATGTCACCAATTGATACCATTGGTGAAAACCTTTTGCATTTGCCAAAACCTGACCTGTTAATTGTGCACTATGGAGGTAATGACTTGGGCACTTTGACTGGGGTAGGTCTGGAAATGCTTTTAAAGGACACCTTTGAGCAATTGATGGCACTTTTTCCTCAAACTGCCTCGGTATATTCAAATATATGCCAAAGACAGAAATGGAGGTGGTCGAACCAATTTTGTCCACAAATTGAGAAATCGAGGAAGCATGTAAATAAGTCTGTTTCAGCTTACATGAGAGACCATGGAATGGGCTCCATCTACAACAATAACTTGCGCTACTACATGCAAGATATCTACAGAGGAGATGGAGTTCACTTCTCAGATGAGGGGAACAGAATTTTCATCCTCAATTTAAGACAGTGCATTGCTACCTACTTGTAGGTACCTACATCAGCCACAGGACCCAAAAGCTCTTTTCAGAGCTACCCTACATCTGATCACTCACAATTATTATTTTACTCTAGCTTTTTTCACTAATTTTCAACAAAGTACGCTCCCCGGAGCGCTACCCGGTACGCGCACCGGACGCTAACCGTGCGAAATTAAAAAAAAAAATGTATTTTTTTCGCACATATTGGCCTCCTCAGCCACCCTCAGAAAACCTAGGGGGTCAAGATACGTCTACCGTGCCCCCTTCTACCCATTCTGAACATTATTTGCCCTCCATCTTGTATCTTAATTCGACCGAAACACAAAATGGTGGACTCCCGTAACGCTGCCGGTTCGCGTACCGGGGCGCTCACCGGGAAGCGCTCCATTAAAAAAGGTGGGAAAGTAATTTACAGAAGAAACCCTGGAGACAATGTCACCAAATATAGATTAACTCATACTACATACCAATCCCTAACATTTTCACACATTTGGTTGGAATACCATTTAGCCATTTAGCCTGTAGACCTCTCTAAATACCCTGAGGTAAATTACTTCACAAAACACATCTGAAGTGTTGGAATTGACAACCAATTAAAATGTTACTTTCATTTTCTACTTTTTTTACCTGACATTTGATTGGTTATGTACCTGAATATATATAAAAAAAGAGAGAGAAACACAGCCATTTTGACTACTACTTCCTGAACTACATTGCAAGATCATTTTCACTCACAACTTAAACTTGTTTTTAAAAGGTAAGATATTATTTTATAAATTTGAAAACATTTTCAGATAGTTATATACTATCCCTCTGTAAGAGTTAGACATTGAGAAAGGCTTGTTTATTATAATTATGGATTGATTTAGGTTTCTGTGGTATAATTATGAATTTACATAGGCTTTTTCACAGGCACTTTTTAATAGTACTACTTCATGCCTCAAAAGTACCTGTCTGAACTTAAACCCAACAGTGCCCATCTCTACTGATATATATATATTTTTTTCAAATTTCAGCACAAAAATGCAAGGAGAACAGAACGTTTCCTTTGAAATTGTCCTAGACATGAACAATGAGGAAATAATTGAACCCATTGACTTGGAATTCACGGATGAATCACGAGACCATGAACTTCTACAATGTGTAGAATCTGTGGATCATTTACTTCATTATGATGACGGTCAAATGTGGGAAGTTATGTTCACTCAACAAGAGGACATATCGGACAGTCAAATGTTCGACGTTCTATTAAATTTTGAAAATCAATCCGAAAAATAAAATTATATGTAATATTAAAAAATTGTTTGAGTCTTTAATCATTTTTATATGTAATTCAAACTAGTACCAAATTGATTATAATGTAAAGTCAGACTTATAGTATACTGTGCACAATTCCAAAAATACATTTATATTTAATAATCATTAATACTGCTACTTAAATAAAAAAATTAAAAAAAAACAACAAAAAGAACAATCAATAAACATACAATATTTCAAAATATCATAGTCTATCATTCTTTTTTCCTTATAGTACGCTCCCCGGACCGCTTCCCGGTGCGCGTACCGGGCGCTCCCCACGCAAAAAAACCCCCCAAAAATTATTTTTTTTTTTGCCCCGCGGGGCCCCTTTAAAGCCTCCACATCAAACCTAGGGGGTCAGGGAGGATCTACTATGCCCCCTTATGGTCATTTCCCCCTTTGTTTTGGCCTCCTCTTGTCTCTCGATCCTACCGAGAGACAAGATGGCGGCCGCTCCGGACTGTTTAGAATGTTGACAGACACCGGAGAGCCAATCAGCTTCGCTTCGCGAAGTTCCGTTACGCGTCAGGTACGCGAACCGGGGCGCTGCCCGGAGCGCGCTTACAGATATATATATTTTTTTGAACGTTAATTTCTCAAAATCCACTGGAGCACATATATTGAGACCTAGCAAAGGCACATCGGGCTACCAGTCCCTACAATTTTGCCAAGTTTCGTGCAAATCCATTCAGCCGTTCGGGGTAAAAGTGAGGCCCACCCTTGACGACCCCCCCCCAAATTTTCAGTGGCTGCTCAGAAACAAAATGTTCCATTTTCCTGAAAATTTCAGCCAATTCCGTCCACAAACGCCAAAGTTATTAGACATAGAATTTTCAAAAATCCCATAGAGAAAAAATCCTAACTATATATACCTACTGGCGACCGCCAGTAGGTAATATACATATATTCATGAACATACTTGGTTAGCAGCAGGGATGTCATTAGCTTTGCCCTATGAGAAATACCATAGGGAACCATCTTGGACTTTGTACATCTCCTGTGAAGCATGATGTGAGTGAGCTTTGGGTGTATCATAATGATTTACTTTATTTATAACAATGTATTTTACATGTTAAAACCCGACTGATAGCACTCTGAAACTTCGATTCACCAAAGTATGGGGCCTGTATATAGATATTCTTTATAAGTATTTTACGTAGATTGTTGTTTGTATCAGGATACCATGCTGATTTGATTGCCAACATACCATCCATCATGTTCATAGCGGGGTTCTTTGTGCTACTCAAATATGTTTGCCATTATGTTACATATTACTACTTTTACATCACAGCAGCACTCATTCCACCGCATGAAATTTACGATTCTGTTATCAGTTTAAGGATACGATATTTCGTAATGACCCATGCTTACTCTAAATGTATTTTACAGGGATTGTTTATTTTCATGCATTGTTTATTTTCATGCATTGATATATATTCGGGGCCAAGGTGTGACAAATAACACCGCATGCAAGCGGTTTGCTGCAACGAGTTAAGAATCACATTTTTTACCATTCCAACATGTCTGCCATTAACGTCTGTTAGTCCGACTTCTATGTTGACTACTGGTTTGCAATATTGAAAACTTTATTTAATGTCGGTGTTCTCTGTGTGAAGTTACACGTGAACAAGGCTTCTTAGCTGAAACGCGTTGTGTAATAAACTGCTTTCTTGATACCTGGGATCCCTTTGCCTTTTTGCCTGAGAGCGCAAGACACTCATTTTGTGTACCTTTTGGATATATATATATATATATATATATATATATATATATATACACACGCACACATATATATTACCTACTGGTGGTCTCCAGTAGGTAGTTATAGTTAGGACCTATTTTCCACCGGAAATTTGCAATGTTCTATTTCCAATAACTTTGGCGCCGGTTGACGAATCTTTCCGAAATTTTTCAAACTCGTGGGGCGCTCTGGTCCGCGACTATCCTTAAAGTTTCAAGGTTATTCGGCAAGTGGGGGCTGAGAAAAAAGGGGGTCCCAAAACATGTTTTCCCCATGCACTTTCCCATAGGAAGCTTTAGACACGGTTACAGCCCGAACTGCTGAACGGAATTTCACCAAATTTGGCAAAAAGTTAGCCTTTCGTTCAGAAAGATCCCTTTTTGTGAAATGGTGTAAATCTGTTCAGTAGTTGCTGAAAAAAGAACAAAATTAGAAATATGGCCATGCAGGATCCGCGCACCCTCCTGATCACGAGCTGACTGCTAATTGGCTGTCAACACTCCAAAGCTGGAAGTGTTGGCAGCCATCTTGTGCCTCGGAAGAACCGAGGCACAAGTAATAAGTCAAACAAATGTGAAAAAAGAGGAAAGGGGGCAGGGTAAAAACACCCTGACCCCATAGGCCTACTTAGGGGGTCCCACAGGACCCCCAGGGCTTAAAAATATATATATATATTTTAAAAATCAGCAAAATGCGTGACGGATCCGTGGATCTGGCTGCGGAAAAAAAACAAAGCGCAGTCTCCTGCGCTTCATTACTATTTAGCCCCCGGGTGGGCCAAGTCCCGGGGGCAATATTTTAATTGTAATGGGGGGCCCAGAGGGGCCTCCCAGCCCCAGGGACCATCACCCCAGGGGCTTACAAGCTACAAGGGTGGGGGGGCTCAAAGGCCCCACCAAGCCCTGAGACCGGCACCCCCAGGGCTTTAAGAAAATATTTGTAGGGGGCTTATGGCTCCCCCACAGCCCAGGGGACCGCCGCCACCCCAGGGGCTTGTGTTTAAAAAAATAAAAAATAACCTGTGTGAGGGGCTCGAGCCCCCCCCACACGCCCCGGGGACCGCCACCTCACCGGGGCTCTAATTATTAAAATTGGGGGGTCCGTGATGGACCCCCCAGGCCCGGGGACCACCACCTGCCCGTGGCTTTTGTAATGTTGGGAGGGGGCCCACGCGGCTCCCCTCCTGGAGCCCTGTCATGGCCCTGGGAACCACCACCCCCGATGGCCGGCTCCTGCAGTGTCCCGAGGTGCCCACCCCCGGGACACTGCAGTTTGCTATGGTATTTGGAAGAGAGGGCAGAAAACCTGCTCTCTTTTCCAAATACCAAAGCAGATTGCTTTTCCACACAGGGAGCTGCATCTTAGTAGCTCCCCATGTGGAAAAGCAATGCCGGCTTCTGCAGAACGCGGGGAGCCTTCGAGACCGTGGGAGGATTGGGGACCCCCCACGGTCTTAAATGGAGAGAGCCAACCCTGGGGGATGGGGTCCGGAGCCATAAGTTGCCCGGGAGGGGGGCCATGTGGCCCCCCTCCCCAATTGTAAAAAAAAGGAAAGGCCGGCCCCGGGGCATGGGGTCCCCAGGGCCATAAATGGCCTAAAGAGGGGGGCTATGAAGCCCCCTCCTACAATTTAATAAAAATAATTGGGATGGGGCCAATTATGGCCTCGGGAGGGGGGCCACATGGCCCCCTTCCAAATTTAATGTAAAAAAAAAAAAAAGGGGCCAGGCCCTGGGGGATGAGGTCTCAAGGGCCAAAACATTAGGAAAAGAAGGGGGCCACACAGCCCCCCTTAATAAAAAAGAAAAAATTAAAACAGACCGACATCGCACCCACCTGACTGCACACATGTCCTACTTGTGCCCCCTGCCAAGACTGCACACAATTACCGCAACAGAAAGCACATGCATTCCATCAATATGCATGCAATAGTGGACCACCGGGGACTCTTCACCAATGTTGTCGCCAACTACCCAGGCATGATTCCTACATCTTCCGACAGTCCATCATCAACCAGCGCTTTCAGGATGGCACCTACGGAAATGCACTACTCATTGGTGAGTACCAAATGAACACACCACACACCTCAACTTCACAATCATGCAACCCACAGCTCTGGGAATGCACACATTCCAAATTCACATACAACATTACAAACAACATGCCCACCTACCAGACATGATAGCACAACTTTCTGTGGTAACCTGGGCTAGCCATGTACATAAGTCATCAAAGGCATGGCACCTCAGCCACACAATAGCAGATTGTGGGTAGGGGTGGGAACCACGCATATCCGAAGGAGGCATGTGACCCATGAATGAGAATTTACACAATGCCATGTGTAGCGTGTATGTGCTGGCCAGACTGCAGTATGCAGACCACAGACATGTCCATGTCGACATACACTGCTGGTGTTTGCAGTGTAGTGGACAGTGGACGCAACCATGTTACCTCAGCCAGTGGGGAAAATCGTGGAAATGTAGCTTGTTACGTCCCCCCCTGTTAGCAAGAGTGGTGTGGGCTGGCCCGGAATACGCCAAGCTAGCCCTAGGGGTGTGATTAAAGAGCACATAGCTCTGGGCGTAGTTCTCTTCCGGAATGGCCAACGTGTCTGACAGGGCAGCGCCTCTCACCCCGCCACGAGTTCGATGCCGTGAGCAGTGGTGCCTGCGATCCTATGCGCCTGCTGCACCCCAGGCCGCTGGTCCCCAGACCCGTCTTGCTAGCCCCTGCATACCCAGGCCTCACTGTTCACCTGCTGACACCGGAGTGTGTCAAAGAGGGCCCACCACCTGCTGGTGCTAGCTCCAAGCCTGAGTCCTGCGACCGTGGCAGCCTCCTCAGACCATCACGGACTCCGTGACACAGGCCCCCAGCACTCCTTTCTCATTGATGTACTCCACTGCTTCCTCCGGCCTACACGGCGGTCTAGTAGGTCACACATTTGGAATTGAGTCTTGATATCATGATGGCCGAGCTCATATGTTCATGAGACGTTTGATATCACTGTACTCCCTCGATGTGGTGCCACCAACTCTGTGAATAGCATTCCAACAACACGTGTCTGAGGTCCCTTGCTGACTACTGCCTTCGGCCTACACTGCGGTCAAGTAGGTTACACATTTGGAACTGAGTCTTGATTTCTCAATGGCAGAGTACATATCATTGTACGCAAGGAGAGGAATAAGAGGAAGATGCAGTTCAGGCCAGATGAAAAAAGGATAATCGTTACGGAGGTGATCGAACACTACCAACAACTGCTCTGCTGCCACTAAGTCTGTGCATCGCAAGCCAGCAACACGTGGCAGTGGGCCCCTGCTGACCGCTGCCTCCGGCCTACACTATGGTCAAGTAGGTCATACATTTGGAACAGAATCTTGATTTATTAATGGCAGACTTTATATCATTGTACAGGCCTCATCGCAGACTGCATCCCCTTTCAGCACTGGTGCCACTAACTCTGTACCCCGAAATTCATGGACACTCTCTGGCTGAACTTTGGTGGCGTCGGAGTGTATGGCCTGGGGGTTGTCTTCATCATCATGTAGCTGATACTGACTTGGTGATAAAAATGAATCTGTAGCATTCATCTCCTCCATATTGCCTATTTCTGCTTGGTTCTGCCCTCTGCATCATGCCCTGGAAGAACACTTTCCACTGTCACCCGAAACACTCCATGAGATTCTCCTTGGACATCGACGAGGACTCACTCAGCTCTCGTTGCCATACCTAAGTGCACTGCAAGTCACCGTCCTGTGGCGGCGTACCTGTGCCGACCATAGTGCATCCGGGGCCACTAACTCTGTGAAGCTCAAGTCATGGACCCTTGCTGTTTGAACTTTGAACTTTTGATTGTCTGATCACTGTTGTAGTTGTTGCCAGCACCAACCACCCCCTGAGGGGTGGCTTACACTCATCCCACACCCATCCAGCACAGGTGTCACTGGACATGTGACCTTGGCAATAAAAAGGGCTGGGCGCACATGCCCTTAGCCAGTCCCACAAACTATCTAAGTGTGTCTGTGTGGTCAGTGTGTATGCATGAGGGCCCAGAGCCCTACCACATTACATTGTGCTGTGTACAGCAGACACAACCATGTCACCTCAGGCAGTGGGGATAGACCTGGGCAATGTAGTTGTGTCGTACCCCCTTGTAAGTGTAAGCGGAGTGGACTGCATATAACAGACCAGCGTAGGGGTGTGGTTCATCAACCCGGGGCTCTGGGTGTGGTTAGGTTTTGGCCTTGCCAAGGAAGTAACCAATGCGTGTGTCTCTGTTGTAGTGTCTGCAATGGACAATGTTGCAATGTAGTATGCCCCTGGAGTGCGGGCTTGGCTGAAGGGTTAAATGAAGCAGCGCAAGCCGCTCAGGGTCCGGGATCTTCCATGCCAACTGTTCTGTGTGTCACTATTACCGCTGCATGAGCCAAAGGTCTACCCGCAACCGCTTCGCCAGTTCAGCCAGCCATGAAATCTACATCTGTGTCCGCCCTATTCTTACCAGAGGCCCACACACACACGTTGCCACCCACCTTCAAAGCATAACGTTGTCAGGCTTGTGGAAATGCGCAGACAGGCATGACAATGGTGTGCCGTAGAAGTGCAAGTGATGCAATCGCGTTGCGCACACTAGTAAATAGGCTCGGGGGAGGGAGGAGTTGCAGTGAGGCTACGTAATACACATTGATGCCGCTCCTTTGCTACAAGCAGTGCATATCAAATAGGAATCACTAAGTCACACATATCACACACCAATGAACCAGTGAGCCTGCCAACACATCATGCAGAACCAACTATTGACTCATGTCTCTCTGCACTGTCACAGGTGATCATGGATATGCACTCTGCCCTTGGATGATGACACCCCTCCGAGCCCCTAACACACAGGCCCAGAGGCAGAACAATGCAGCCCACAAATGCACCAGGGGCATCATGGAACGCACATTTGGCGTGTTGAAGTCACGTTTCGGGTGCCTGGACATCACAGGTGGAAGGCTCCTGTACAGCCCAGACATCGTGTGCAAGATGATTGTTGCATGTTGTGTGTTGCACAACATATGTGTACACACCATTACCCCATGGATACAAGTGCCAGATGCACCGGACAATGATGAGGAAGATGAGGCAGGTGGACCACACTGCAGCTGCAGCAGAAATAGCGCGTAGGAACACCATCATTGACAATATCTTCACATGAGCACGTCACATTGTCACAGTCCTTAGCAATCATGGGACAGTACAAAATGCCGACAGACACAGCATGTGAAAATAAATTCATTACAACACACATTCCCTGAGTGCATGTCACTCCTCTGTACATTCCCATCACTCTGACAAGTGTAAGTGCAACATGTAGTGCTAACAATCTCATATTTTGAAAATAGATGGTGGGTGTGTCACCTCTGTACAGAGAGGCGGTTGGGGTCAAATATGTACCACCATGATGCAGGGATGCACCATGTGCCTCAATTCGCCCTACAGCATGAGCAACATGGACATAAGGGGGAGTCACTGCCCCTACATTTGTCCATGCTTTCATACTTGATTGATCATAGACATGACACGTCTGTTTGTACCAGTATGTATTATTCACGTTTAGTGGAGTGTTGAAGCTGTCTTAGTACTGGGCCATAAAAATAATAATAATAATAATAGGGGCATTTGTAAAGCGCTGAGTTACGCACACCGGCGTGACCCCGCGCTAACGGTGGGAGGGCATAAGCAGAAAAGCTGGGGCTGCCACGCGGGCCTACTATCTAACATAGAGGTGGGTTTTTAATTTGGCTCGGAACCTAGTTTCTACTGGTTCCAAGAGAAGAGCCACTGGCAGTTTATTCCAATGGTTTGGTGCTAGGTGCCTGAAGGATCTGCCTCCCATGCGAGCCTTCTTCACCTTAGGGATCCTCAGCAGTCTCCCACCCGCGGATCTAAGCGCTCTGGCAGGTTCATAAGCTTCGATCAGCCTCTGCAGAGTTCGAGGTGCCCTGCCATTCAGAATCCGATGGCAGGTGCAGAGAGCTTTATACTCGACTCTGCTCCTCACAGGCAGCCAGTGTAGTTTTTGCAATGCCTGCTTTGAAGGCGCTCTTTTAGGTAGCCTAAGGATCAAACGTGCTGCCGCATTCTGCAGCACTTGAAGACGGCTAACACTTTTACTCAGCGCTCCCAGATACAGCAGGTTCGCATAATCCAGCCTTGCGTTCACCAGAGCATGTACCAAAGTTTGACGGGCTTCCAACGGCAGTAAGTCAAGGACTTTCCTCAGTCTTTTCAGGATCCCAAAACATACTCCGACCACACGATTGATCTGGGGCCCAAAGGTAAGACCCGCGTCAAACCATACGCCAAGGTTTTTTGCCTCCTGACAGGGGGTGGGGGTGGCCCGAGACAGGATGGCCACCAGGCCGATGACCAGGCCGACTGGGCTCTCCCTACCACCAGCACCTCTGTCTTGCTGCCGTTGAGCTTCAAACAATTCATGGCCATCCAGTCGGCAAGATCTTTCATGCACAAACGGAAGCCATCCGCAGCAAGACAGGGCGCGTGCGACAGGGAGATGACCAGTTGCGTATCATCTGCATATGATACCAATTGGAGGCCATGGCTCTCCACAATAGATGCCACAGGCGCCACGTACAGGTTAAACAGGGTCGGGCTCAGGGACGAGCCCTGAGGCACGCCCTGGCCCAAAGGTACCCCACTGGAGTAACAATCACCCTGCCTCACCTGGAAACTCCTTCCCGTCAGGAATGCCTGGATCCACCTCAGCGCGGTGCCAGCGATGCCACCTTTGCTCAGACACTGTAGCAAGGTAGAATGGTCTATAGTGTCGAATGCCGCGCTGAGGTCGAGTAGGATTAAGGCCATGGTATGCCCCTCGTCAACACCCTGTCTCAGATGTTCTGTTGCCATTAGAAGGGCCGACTCAGTGGAATGACGCGGTCTAAACCCGAACTGCGTGTCGTGTAGCAAACCCGCCTCCTCTACATGATTCATAATTTGAGTGTTTACCACCTTCTCAGCCACTTTGGACAGAATAGGTAGTAGTGAGATGGTCTCAGGTTTTCCAACACCTCAAAACCAATGTGAGCTTTCTTTCGGAGGGGGAGCACGACCGCCTGTTTCCACCCCTCGGGTAGCATTCCTGACTTAAAGGAGATATCCAGGACATGCCTTATGTAAGGCTCCAGGACTCCCAAGCTGTCCCCCAACCGCTTGGGAGACAACGGGTCCAAAGGGGAGCCAGATTTTACTGAGAGACATGTCCTGACTAGCTCCTCAGGAGGAGAAGTGATGAAATTTGTGAGGAGCCCCGAACTCACCATGCCATCTGATGTTACTTCAAGCTCAGTTCCCATGGAACGAGAAGTGGGGAAGGTCGAATAGATTTTCTCGACTTTGGTGGAGAAGTAATTGGCGATGCGATCGCACGTTTTGATCGAACAGCTCTTTGGATCTGCAGACGAGTCAATAGTAATCAATGACTTGTAGATACAGAAGAGCTCTTTTGCAGAATTTTTCGCCCCTAAAATTTGCCCTGCATAAAAGGCCGCCTTCGACTTTTTAATCAGTCTGTGGTGCAGACGCCTTTTCTCTAGGAACCTTTCCCTGGCCTGAATATCATAAGATACTCTCCAGGCTCATTCAGCACGCTTACATTCTGCCTTAGTCCGCCGCAGCTCTCCGTTGAACCATGGAGCAGATCTTTCCTTGCGGCCGGCCACAGATGTATGGCAGAGTGGTGCTGTCTGATCTAACGCGTCTGTAATGCGCCCGTTCAAGTTGAGAACGGCCGATTCAATATCCTCACCTCCAGGCTGTCCTTCCTTTGTCAGTGCTTCATTGAAGGCCTCCAAGGAGAATTTTGCCCACTTCCTTTTTAGATAATTCAAAGGTGCCTGGTTATATTTTGTGGGTTTGATGCTATTAATAGCAAATACCACCAAAAAGTGATCTGTCCAGGGGATCGGCTCAACTTTGGAGACCTCAACCCCTCCCCAATTCGCAAATACCGGGTCCAGCAGATGATCTAGACGATGCGTGGGAGTTGAAAGCTTGAGTTCAAGCTGAAGGGCTTGAATGTCCCTGCAGAACTCCTCAGCTCCTTTATCCTCTGGACTGTTTAGGTGCAGATTCAGATCTCCCAATAAGAGAAATTTGTCTCTGCAATGTTGCCCCATGGAGGGCCAGCCAGAGTCCTTTAGGGATTGACAAGTTACTCTGAAGGGGATGAGTCCAGTCCACAGGCTGATTGCTCTGTCATTGTTGAGCAAACAAAATATGGCAGTCCATGTCGCGGTGCAAGGTGAGTGTCGCAGAGTGTATCGGGGGATGGTGGAAGCTGTTATTCAGGGGCATGATGCAGAGGGCAGAACCTAGCAGAAACAAGCCATATGATGGAGTTGAGTGCTACTGCTTCCTTCTTACCACTAGGGCAGATTCATCCTCATCTTCGTCCTCTGACGTTTCATGTGCCTCACATGTGGGTGGTGCTGTTTGGTGCACTGTGCGACCTTGACACATCAGGAGCCGGAGATGTGGATGTAGAAGTAGTAGCAGTGGAATTTATCTGCACAATGTCTTGTGGCAGCACTCCCATGATGAGGATCTGCAGGGCATGGAAGATCCCACCTACAGCTTTCTCCTGTGCAGCCATGGTAGCCATTCTTTGCACCTGCATCCGCTCCGTGTTCTCCATGACCCTCCGTATGTTTCCCAAATCACGGATGACATTGCTGTAGCCACTCTGACTAGACAGTTGTTTCCGAGTCATAAATCTAACGACGCCAGCCTTTGATTGTTGGAGGGCATGGGGCAGAATGTGAGGGTCCATTATGGAGTGCAAGTGGTCCCTGATGGGCCTTAACCTTTTCCATGGCCAGGCACGGTGCTCCGGTGCTCATGACGAGCTCAGCTCGTCATGAGCCGTGGAACGCTCGCATGCGGGGATAATTCCCCTGCTGTGCTGTACGTTCCACGGGAGCCGGTGCACCTGTGACGAGCTCAGCTCGTCATGAGCACAGGAGCGCCGTGCCTCATGACGAGCTGAACTCGTCATGAGCATGCGGGCGCTGTGCGCGCCCCCCTGCACCTCAGCACAGCAGGGGAATTACCCCCGCAGCGAAGGGGCTAGACACCCACGTATGGCATCTAGTTTGACTGCCATGAGGTTGAACCCCACCCACACCTGTTCAGCCAGCTCCTTCTGGTGGTCTAACACTCGGCTTTGGAACGTCATGTGTTCTTCGGTGAGGTGCTGGGAGCCAGACGTGGTGGTGTGTGCTTTCTGCTGTGTGGTCTGTGCAGGGGGTGGGCTCACCTCGTAGCCATTGTCCTGGGGGTTGTCTCCATCATCACTGATGTGATGTGGGGTCTGCTCTGCATGAGGTGTTGATTGTCCCTCTGCAATGTAAAGGGGAGATGCAGTTTCACAGTGTGTTCCATGTATGTGGACGCATTGGCGAAGTTTACATACAGACTACATGACAATGTACATTGTGACTGTTTGTGAGGAGATGCCTATTTGATGCGGTACCGTGGACATTTGTACTACATCATGGATGTAAGGTTGTACTCGCACATTTTCATCTCTCAGTTGTTTTCTCTGCTTTTCTGGTGCATTTTCCCGCATGACGCGTGGGAATTGCAGTCCTGTCGATGGTTATCGCAGATTTTTTTTATTGCGGTTTGGAACATCGCCACATTTTTCACATTTGTGTTTTGCATTTTTTAGGCGTCGCGATAATTTTATTGCGGTCATTTGACTCATTATTGTGAAACTATTGCTTGATACCGCCATGTTGGGAATACCACGTTAACAAAGCGTAATTTTCCCACAATAGACTACGATGTGGAAAGTTGCTTTAAGCTAATTTTGCGATAATTATCACACGTTCTTGAGAATATCCCCCAAAGTTTTGTCAAGCTGACAAACTTCACATATTAAGACATTTTCCTTTGCTATCAGCCTCCCACAACTTCACAGGTGCACTTTTGATTCCAAAACCCTTAGTCACATGAAGTACCTTTGAAGGTTATCAAACTGTGTGACAAATTAATAATAAATTGTCTCTTAAAATGAATATCCACATCCATACAACCTGTTGGTACTCGTAATAAGAAGTGTATCATATGTTGTTTAAAAAGAGAAGCCCAAAAGGTCCTACTGTTTTAGAACTTTAATTAAAGGTGCCCCCCACACTTCAATTTAAACATACATAGTAATTGCTACAGATATGGATCACAAATGAGTTGATGCTGATGGCAGGCATACTAACTACACAGCAAGATGAATATTGCCATCTCTGTCATACTCTATTACACAAGACAGACTTATATTTTTTACTTTGTGTTTGATGGAATATATTTGTGCTCTTCTGATGTCAATGAGTGCACCTTACTGCACACAACAATCTTGCCTGTACCGTAGGTACCCTTGCACTATGGCACAAGTGTGAATGCATTGGTGCTAGGCAGCCACAAGTGTGCCAGCGCTAGGAGGTAGAAACAATGGGGCATATTACCAACAACTAGCGATCATTTTTGTCTCTAACTTGTTTAGAGACAAAAATTATCGCCGCACATCGGCGATTTTTATCGCAGATAAACCTTGCTATTAGCAAGGTTTATCGCAAATGCGATAAAAAACGGCCGCAATGCATGAATATCGCTGAAAAGTCAGCGATATTCATGCATTATCGAGCAAATGCTCTTAGCCATGTTATCCACCTCCCATTGGATAACATGGTGAAGAACTGCTCAGGGCAGGTGTTAGCTTTTGGAGATATTCGCGCTTAGCGCGAATATCTCCAAAAGTTGGTAATAGGAGATAGCGATGTTAGCGACTGTTTCCAGTCGCTAACATCTTGGCACGCCCACTTTGCATGTCATTAGTGATAAATATCACTGACATGCAAAGCGGGGCCCAAGATGGTCGCTATCTCCTATTAGCTGTCACTAACTGGTGTTAGCGACAGCTTGGTAATAGGGAGGTAATTTTATCTCCGCTTTCTTGGCTTTTAAAGCCAAAAAAGCGGAGATAAACCCCCTTGATAATATGCCCCAATGTTCCATATCTCTGTAAATATGGAGCTTTTCTGCTCTCTCTCTTTGATGAAATCAATGCAGAGCAGCAACTTTAGCGTTGCCCTGCGTTGTGTGAAATATTAATAAATGTGCCCTTTGGCTTGAAGCCAGGTCTGTCATGAACACAAGCACATAAGGTAAGGCTGTGCAACTCACACCACTAAAAGTGAACAGAAAAATATACTTCAAGGGTATGATTTAAAAATGCTTATGATATTCGATTAAAGAGTACTCCTGTTGTACTCTTTAACATACTCTTATGTGCTTTGTGAATTGTCCCCAAAACATCAAAAATTAGAATAAAATAGGAATTTTCAAGGAATACTCGTAGACAGTTAGTACAAATAGAAAGCACTGTGGCCTCTTGGCACTTTTACTAACAGGACAGCTATATATTTAACGCCTGATTCAGAGAGACATGTAAGAGTGCTCGTGTAGTATCCTTTCACCACTCATATATGCTTTTGTGAATATGCAACTCTGTTTTTTTGCTTTCTGTCAATAAAGAAATTGAGGGGCATATTACCAACCAATAGAGATAATTTTTGTCTCTAACTTATTTAGAGACAAAAATTATCGCCGCAAATCGGCGATTTTTATCGCAGATAAACCTTGCTATTAGCAAGGTTTATCGCAAATGCGATAAAAAACGGCCGCAATGCATGAATATCACTGAAAAGTCAGCGATATTCATGCATTATCGAGCAAATGCTCTTAGCCATGTTATCCACCTCCCATTGGATAACATGGCTAAGAACTGCTCCTGGGCAAGTGTTAGCTTTTGGAGATATTCGCGCTTAGCGCGAATATCTCCAAAAGTTGGTAATAGGAGATAGCGATGTTAGCGACTGTTTTCAGTCGCTAGCATCTTGGCACGCCCACTTTGCATGTCATTAGTGATAAATATCACTGACATGCAAAGCGGGGCCCAAGATGGTCACTATCTCCTATTAGCTGTCGCTAACTGGTGTTAGCGACAGCTTGGTAATAGGGAGATAATTTTATCTCCGCTTTCTTGGCTTTTAAAGCCAAAAAAAGCGGAGATAAAGCCCCTTGATAATATGCCCCTGAGTTTTTTCCTTTTTAAGCCCAAAACTGTCATACAAGCTGGGAGTGGGGTGCTATGTGTGTGCAGTTCCAAAAGGTGTGTTGATTCACGTCAAAGGGGGAAACGACCAAAGCACAGTGAACAGGGGCAGGGGATTGAAGAGCCTGATTGACAAGGTGCCTTTGTTGAAGCACTCTGCTACGGAGAGGTCTTGAGCTTGTTTTTCTCCTCCAGAGCAGATTTGAAGAGGTTGGTGTGAGAGATCCCAAGCTCCACAAAGGAGGTTTTTACTGCACTGATGATACAACCTCTTCACAGGCCTTGCATTCAAGCACCTTCCATCTCTATTCAAGAACAAGTCCTTTCTTGAGCTTTTTTACAGCCTGGCAAAGCGACGGGAAACTAAGATGGTGAAAAGATGTAACATACATTTTCTTCCGTGGCCTCTCTTTATCTCACTTAGAAAAGACACTTGAGAACGACAACAAATAATGTATATAAAGCTGACTGGGACTTTTATTAAACATTTGCCACACACCATCGCACTGAGGAGTAAAACAAGCAAAAAAAAGACCTGGACTGAAGAAGGTCAGGCTCATTTTCAAGCCGGGAAAAGATAAAAGAGAAACTTGCAGAGGTTCTCCTGAGGTAAGATGATTGTGAAGCCTTGCCAGGTGTTTGTAGTAGAATTGCTAAAATCTAGTTTCATACAAATACACAAAAGATGGCAGAAAATGGATAATGGAAATAGCAGCATAAAATGTATTTTATTTTTCGGTATTATTACTGTTTAAACTCTTCATCCATATACTGTGAAGAATAAAAAAAATAAAAAAGAATAACGGAGAATAATCAAAGAAAATATTGCACATGTCCCATATCTTAACAAACTACGGCATACGCACACTAGCTCTGGCCCACTACATCAGCATCTCACTCAAAAGTCATTGCCAAAATACCAATGTTAAAAAGAAAATTATATATTAAATAACAGGGATGCGTTTGGTGCAGGTTTCAATTTGATTTCTTAATTGCAAGATTCATACAGATGTGGGAGGAGGATACAAAAAAACAAAAAAATAGAAAGTCCCAAAAGGGATATTTACCATTTTAACTCTAATAGCATCCTTTGCTCCTTGATATAGAAAAAACAGCTGGATAGATTTGTGCCAAGCATGCCATAAACGTATATTTACTCAAATCAAGGAATTGACTTTTCTTGGTTTAGCATAAATCTGTTCAGTAGTTTTAGAGACATTAGCATTTAAAATTATTTCTGTTCTGTTACACATTAGAGATATCTGGATGCCAATTTGCGTATCTTCCATGGATTCCCCAATCTACAGAGTATTTGTGAATCCATTAAAAAAAGCTCAGGCACATTTTGGCCTATAGAACGTTTTTCCTATTGTAAATTACAGATTCATGAATCTGGCTGTGGATTTTCAAATCTGCCATGCTCCAATAGGCTGACCGTTACACAGCAAAAAAAAAGTTGCCACCATCATTACTCAACAAGGTGCACTTTGAGCCTACTTTTACCCCAGGCCTAAAGAGACCTCCTCAGGATTAAAATTATGAAAACAAATGTTTTTACTGCAGGATTCGTGAACCTAGTGCTGTATTTGTGAATACTAGGCTCTTCTTGTTTAAAAAAAAATCTTTTTAAGGTCTAGGATGCGAAACCCTGCACACAATTCGTGAATCCTGAATTTTTAAAAACCTAAAAAGTTGGTATGGGGCATGGTCATCATGGCAACGTGAAAAGACACTTATTTCTCTGTCTCCTCTCCTCTGCCCATGCAAAACCCATAATATCCATAGCCATGCACCCTTAAAAAGCATTCACACAGAGAAACAATAAAACAGAAATGAGCAGATTGACACCACAGTGGAGCGTTGCAAGCTAGCCTGCAACAGATGGGAAGCAATAGAAGGAGACTGGCAAGTGGGCTGCAAGAAACAATCGCAATCAATAAGGCGATCGCTCGGGATGCAAGGTGAGCGGAGTCTGGAGAAATACCCACTGTAGAGCACACCTGATGCCAGAAGAAGAGGCGGGACGCCAGCATTAATAACTGTCGACAAACGCGCAGGAAGAGACATGATTTTTCTTCTCAGGTTCTAACCCAAGGTTTTTCTGCCTATATTCACAATCACTTTTCAATTGCTCTCTCAATTTCCGCTTAAAAGTTCACAGAGAGGGGGCATGGCCAAGATGTCGACCGAGTAAGACGTGCCTGCCCGTCGCTCTGATCCCCGACCTGGGAACTAACCTTATAGCGGCGAATAGCGGACCCACAGACAGCATCCCAGAGCCCACACTGGTCCGGTGCCCATCTGCAGAGTCCGGGTTTTGAGAATGGGGCGGTGCCGACATTTCCTCACTGCGATCGGAACTCCGATAGGTGCTGCGTAGCCTGCTGCCAATCAATCAATCAATCAATCATGGACATTTGTATAGCGCGCTACTCACCTGGAAGGGTCTCAAGGCGCTGGGGGGGAGGGGTCCGTTACTGCTCGAAGAGCCAGGTCTTGAGGAGCTTCCTGAAGGAGAGATGATCCTGGGTCAGCCGGAGGTGGATCGGGAGGGAGTTCCATGTCTTGGCTGCCAGGTAGGAGAAGGATCATCTCCCGGTAGTGGCTTTGCGGATGCGTGGTACGGCGGCGAGGGCGAGGCTGGTCGAACGTAGCTGGCGGGTGGGCGCGTAGAAGGTCAGGCGGTTGTTGAGGTACTTGGGGCCCAGTTCGTGGAGGGCCTTGTGTGCGTGGGTGAGGAGCCTGAACGTGATCCTCTTGCTGACGGGGAGCCAGTGCAGGTCTTTCAGGTGGCCGGAGATGTGGCTGTGTCGGGGGATGTCCAGGACGAGTCGTGCGGAGCCGTTCTGGATGCGCTGGAGTCTTTTCTGAAGTTTGGCTGTGGTTCCGGCATAGAGGTTGTTTCCGTAGTCCAATCGGCTGGTGACGAGTGCCTGGGTGACCGTCTTCCTGGTTTCGGTGGGGATCCACCGGAAGATCTTACGGAGCATGCGCAGGGTGTTGAAGCATGATGACGAGACGGCGTTGACTTGTCCGGTCATCGAGAGGGCGGAGTCCAGGATGAAGCCCAGGTTGCGTGCGTGGTCTGTTGGTTTGGGGGTGGTGCCAGGGCAGGGGGCCACCAGGAGTCGTCCCAGGCGGAGGGCTATGATCCCAGGATGAGGACTTCCATCTTGTCTGAGTTCAGTTTCAGGCAGCTGGTCTTCATCATTTTGGCAATGTCTTTCATCCCTTCGTGTAGGCTGCTTCTGGCGGTGGCGGGGTCGTTGGTGAGGGAGAGGATTAGCTGGGTGTCATCGGCATAGGAGATGATGTTGAGGTTGTGTTTGCGTGCGATGGCTGCGAGAGGGCTCATGTAGATGTTGAAGAGGGATGGGCTGAGTGATGACCCTTGTGGTACGCCGCAAATGACTTCGGTGGCCTTGGATCTGAACGGGGGGAGGCGGACTCTCTGGGTTCTTCCGGCGAGGAATGAGATGATCCACTCCAGTGCCTTCTCTCGGATTCCGATGTTGCTGAGGCGCTGTACTAGGGTGCGGTGGCAGACAGTGTCGAACGCTGCTGAGAGGTCCAGGAGGATGAGGGCCGCTATTTCCCCGTTGTCGAGCAGGGATCTGATGTCATCAGTGGCTGCGATGAGGGCGGTCTCGGTGCTGTGGTTGGCTCGGAAGCCGGACTGCGAGGGGTCGAGGGATCCGTTCGTCTCGAGGAAGGCGGCAAGCTGTCTGTTGACGGTCTTTTCGATGACTTTGGCAGGAAAAGGGAGGAGCGAGATGAGGCGGTAGTTCTTGAGGTCGGTGGGGTCCGCTGTTGGTTTCTTCAGGAGGGCGCTGATCTCGGCGTGCTTCCAGGTCTCCGGGAAGGTGGTGGTGTTGAAGGAGGTGTTGATGATGTCCCTGAGTTGGGGTGCGATGATGGAGTCGGCCTTGTTGAAGACGTGGTGGGGGATTGGGTCGGTTGGTGATCCGGAGTGGATGGTGTTCATCGTGCGGGTGGTGTCTTCGGTGCTGATCGGAGGCCAGGCACAGAGGGTGGTGGTGGGGGGCGTTGGTTCGGTGGTTGGGAGCGTGGTTGGTGAGCCGAAGCTGTTGTGTATGTCGGCAATCTTGCGGTGGGAGAACGAGGCGAGTGAGTCGCAGAGGTCTTGCGAGGGTGTGATGTCGTTGTTTCCGGCGCTGGGGTTGGAGAACTCTTTGACGATGCTGAAGAGTTCCTTGCTGTTGTGGGCGTTGTTGTCCAGTCGTTCTTTGAATGCTGTCTTCTTGGTGGTGCGGATCAGCTGGTGGTGTTTGCGGGTGGCGTGCTTGAGGGCCGTCATGTTGTCTGTGGTCTGGTCGTGGCGCCAGGCTTACTCGAGGGTGCGGCAGTTCTTCTTGGAGATCTTGAGTTCGTCAGTGAACCAGGGGGCTTTCTTGCTGCCGGGCCTGCTGGGAGGGTCGTTCAGTGGTGCGAGGTCATCTGCGCAGTTGGTGAGCCACTGTGTGAGGTTGCTGGCTGCTTCGTTGGGGTCCGTTGTGCTGGCGGGAGGGTTCTGGCGGAGGGTGGTGGTGAGCTGTTCGGCGGTGATCTTGCTCCAGCTCCTGCGAGGAATCTGATGCGGGTGGTGGTGGGTCGTGGTTCTTCTGAAGCTGAAGTGGATGCAGCTGTGGTCGGTCCAGTGGAGTCCGGTGGAGTGGCTGAAGGAGATGTGCTTGCTGGAGGAGAAGGCGGAGTCAAGCGTGTGGCCGGCGTAGTGGGTGGGGGTGTTCACCAGTTGCTTGAGTCCAGGTTAGCGAGGTTGTCCAGCAGGGCGGCAGTGTTGCGGTCCTTGTTGTTCTCCAGGTGGAAGTTGAGGTCCCCTAGGAGGACGTAGTCAGCGGAGGGGAGGGCGTGCGGGCTGATGAAGTCGGCGATGTCTTTGCTGAATTGGGTGCGTGGTCCCGGGGGTCTGTAGATGAGGGTGCCTCTGAGGGTGGTCTTGGGGTCGGTGTGTATCTGGAAGTGGAGGTGTTCGGCGGCGGTGAAGGTGTCGTCGGGGTTGGTCGGGATGCGGATGGTGTTCTTGTGTACGATGGCGATGCCTCCTCCAGTCTGGTTGACGCGGTCCTTCTGGGTGATCTTGTATCCGTCCGGGATGGCTATGGCGATGTAAGGCGCTGAGGAGGCGTTCATCCAGGTTTCTGTGAGGAAGGCGACGTCTGGTGATGTTGTGTCGAGCAGGTTCCAGAGTTCGACTGCGTGTCTGTGGACGGAGCGGGTGTTGAGCAGGATGCAGTTGAGGTGGTTGCTTTTGGTGCTCGGCTTGTCGGGTGCGGTGCAGGTCCGACGGCAGGTGAATTTGCAGGCTTGGCAGGTGAAGGGTCCGTGGGTGCGTTTTGGGGTGGCTCGGTAGCAGGCAGGGGTTCGGCCGGCATTGAGTGCATGGAGGGTGGCGGTGTCGTAGGTCCGTCGTGTGGTCTGGCATCGTCGGGGGCCAGGGGTCCTGGCGCTGGGCGCGGTCCTGGCGCGGACGGGCGCAGACGGGCATGCCTTCGGCGCACAATCGGCACGTCCGCTGCACGCGTCCGCTGCGCGGACACTGTGCGACCTCCACATGAGGGGCTGAGGGAGGGAGGAGCAGCTGGGAGGTGGGAGCGGGCTGGCGAATGGGAGCGGCGGGGGGGCCGGGCCGCAGGGAGCAGCGGCGGGAAAACGAGGGCGAGGCGGGAGGGCACAGAGGGCAAGGGGGAGCGAGGGGAAGCACAAATAACAGAAAAAACTATTAAACACAGCTAAATGGAAGCACAAGGCAAAGGGGAGCGAGGGGAAACTAATGGGACAGAACAGAGGGGTAAGAACGGCGAGTACACAGTGGGGTGAAAACGGCAAACTCGGAGAGCGTAGCACACAGCACACCGCACGAGGAGGACCACGCGGTGGCTAGGGGGGCGACCTTGCTGGTGACAGGGTGAATGGTAGCTCCCTCTACCACCGTGCGTTCTCCATTTGAGGGGCTGAGGGAGGGAGGAGCAGCTGGGAGGCGGGAGGGGGTGGCGAATGGGAGCGGCGGGGGTGCGGGGGCGCAGGGAGCAGCAGCAGGAAAACGAGGGCGAGGCGGGGGGTACAGAGGGTAAGGGGGAGCGAGGGGAAGCACAAATAACAGAAAAAAAACAATTAAACACAGCTAAATGGAAGCACAAGGCAAAGGGGAGCGAGGGGAAACTAATGGGACAGAACAGAGGGGTAAGAACGGCGAGTACACAGCGGGGTGAAAACGGCGAACTCGGAGACAGTAGCACACAGCACACCGCATGAGGAGGACCACGCGGTGGCTAGGGTGGTGACCTGTCTGGTGACAGGGTCAACGGTCGCCTGCTTACCAGACAGTGTGGGAGATGCGCGGTGACGGCCTTGTACCCCGAGAGCGAGAGGTGGTTCACAGAGGGGACCCGAGAAGAGGTGGCATGGCCCTGGCTGGCAGGGTGCCTCGGCCCTGTTGGAGGCCCATGATAGAGGAGACACATCCAGGTGAAGGCCCCCACTGCACGGCGACGGGCGGAGCCTGAAGAGGTCCCAGGTGGAGGCGCTTAGGCCCTGATGGCGGGGCGCCTTGCTCCTACTGGAGGTACATGACGGAGGAGTGAGGAAGCGCCATGGCGGTGGCCCCATCTGGTCACCAGAGAGCGTGATGCAGCACTGATCCTTGGGCCGCCGGGTGAGATTGGACTGTAGGCGCGTGCAGGTGAGACCGTGGTTGATGGCATCAAGGTGCTGCTGGCCCCCTGAATGCTGGGTTTACCTCCTGCAGCGTTTGGACAGTGCAAGCCTGGGACAGCAGGGAACACAGGGATTGCGTGCATTGGGCGGCAGTTCTGTGGCGGCAAAGTCTGAACGTCCGGTCCCTGGTGGACGCCCTCCCTTGACCAGTCCCACAGCCGTGTCCTCATCAGCTGTCCAGCGAAGCAACAAGCCATGACCCATGTGGGTGCGGTGCCCTCCTACCAGCTCCACCAGGAGAGGCTTGGGACCCACAAGAGAGGATGGCGGTGGAGAGACGGGGCATAAAGCTGGGGGCAGCACTGCTCGGTGCAACCAGCGAGATGGCTACAGCTGAGGGTCCTGAGAGGGAGTAGGACCCAGCGGGAGCGAATCCTGGGACGCCCGGTAGGTGGCTAGAGGAGAGGCATCAGTGAAGGGGTCTGCCAAAGAAGCCACGTGCCGAAACCACGTGCTGGGGCATTTGACTTTACTGCTCTCTGGGAATACAGTCAGAGACGGCTGCAGGCCTACTCAGTTCCAGCAGCTCTATAACCTTCTATCATCTCTCACATTACTCCACACCTGCAGGTCTTGGGGAAATAGTCTCTTCACAATAGCCACCGTCAAATCCAAAAAAGATAGATCGGTGAAGGATCTTCTCATTAAGGCTGGCGCCGGGGGAACCGAGGTGCCGGTGGTGCAGGGGGGTCCTCAAGCTGAACAAGACCCTAATAACTCAGAGGGACCGGTCACACGCTGCGTCCTTGAATCCCTCTTCGCTGCCCTCGCGAGGGAATTTCATGCCATGAAAAAAGAACTGACCTCGGAGCTCCGCGGGATACGCGGGAACATAGATTCGGTGGGAGAGCGAGTTGACGAACTGGAGACACAAGCATCATCACGAGACGAAGAGGTTGCACAGCTTCAGCAGGAGGTCTTGCACCTACAGGACCAACACATAGATCTTCAAGCTCATATGGAGGACCTCGATAACCGCTCCCGCCGGAACAATATCAGATTTTTGGTGGTCTCTCGGGGGTCGGAGGGGTAGGACATTGAGGCTTTTGTTGAGGAACCGTTCCGTCATGTTTTAGGGGCCCCCCAGGAACAGCAGATCAAGCTGGAGTTGACTCATTGGGTGGGACCCAGGAGACAGTCTTTTGCTCCCCCTCCGGATATCCTGACATGCGTTCATGACTTTCAACTCAAATAACGCATCCTGCGGGAGGCGCAAGTCAAACACTCCATAGACTTTCGCTCTTGCAGGCCTCTCCTATTCCAAGATCTGGCAGCCTCTACCTTGCAGAAACGAGAGGAGTTTAGACCGGTCACGGCGTTCCTGCGCTCAAAAGACATTTCCTACTCCTCAGGCCAACCGTTCCAGCTCATTTTCAAGTGCGAGGGCAGGCTATGCCAGGTCCATTCACTTCGGGAGGCCTCATCGCTTCTTCACCTGCCAGATAGCGACCGTGATACTCCTGAGTGGGAGGTCCCCGCTGGGTGTCGCGACGGACAAGCAAGATGGCAACAAGTTGGGAAACCTCCCCTGTGCCTTCACCTAGACCCTGAGGCAATGGCTAAATAATGTAAGGCTGTGCTGGACACCTTGTCAGAGAACCCAACTGCCACAGATTGAAGCACGCCGGCTCTGGTAACATCAGTCTCCACTTCTAACGAGTTCCATATGGTAATAGCTGGTTGGGTCCTGTGCAGGGTGGGGGAAGCGGGGGGCTTCTGCTATACATCTCAAGACTCGCCATGGGTCAGACTGCTCAGGACACTTGTGAACTCCATATTTTGTTGTTTCTCATTGTTTTTTCTTTATTAAGGGTTTAGGGGTTTCCTCCTCCTCCCTCCAGATATGGCGGGCTGTTGGTATCTGCGCTTTGGGTCCTATATTTGATTTTGCAGGTGAGGGTGCAGCCATTCCTTGCGCACCCTCTCGTATCCCCTCATGATGTCTAAAATTAATATTCTGTCCCTTAATGTTATGGGGCTTAATAACCCTGTCAAACAGCAGGCTGTCCTGTCCTTCATTGAAAACTCAGATGCTCATATTTGCCTCATCCAGGAGACGCACCTCCTGGCTACTGATACCCATAGTCTGCGGTCCAAAGCCTTTCCCTGACAACTGTTCTCGGACCTCTAATACAGCGGGGTAGTGATTCGGGTCTCTGCTAAGTTTCTGGGTCAGATAGGCAGAAGGCAGGCTGAGGTTAAGGGCAGGCTTTTGACCTACACCTTCACGCTGGGGTCACACACCCTAACGGTGGCCACTGTTTATGTTCCCAATGAGGGGCAGGAGGGGTTCATTCAGGACGTGGTACATGAGCTAACTTGCCTCCCAGATAGATCGTTGCTTTTAGGCAGGGACTTTAACTTGGCATTTGATGGTGCAGTGAACCGCTCTGCACAGTGATGGGGGACAGACTACGCCGCTCTCAGAGAGTGGGAGACACCTTTTGGCGGAGGTTGGGCTTACAGATATCTGGTGACTGCACCATCCAGGGTCCAGGGAAAAAACATTTTACTCGCACCCGCACAAAACATATGCCAGGATTGACTATGTGCTCACATCTGACATACTGACACAGCAGACACAAGAGGTGGAGCTCCTTCCCTGCCCCTTATCTGACCATTCGGCGGTAGGGGCAACCCTGTCTTTATCCCATCAGCAGCCCCCTCATAGGTTTTGGTGCCTACGTGAGACAATGCTGCAACGCCCCTCGGTAGTACAGCAAATTACTAAATATATCACTGATTATTTGGACCTCAATGACTCTCCAACCATCTCTATGACATTCTTATGGGAGGCACTGAAAGCGGTGGTCAGAGGGGGATTTTTGGGAATTGCGGCTGCCGATAAGAAAGACAGGAGGGAGCAACGGGAGCGGCTATCCTGGGAGGTTGTGGAATTAGAGTGAATTCATCAACGGACAGGGGCACCCAGAGTTTGGAAGCAGCTGAAGGTGGCCTGGGCACAGTTAGTGGGCTTGGATATAGATGTGGCTGAATATGCTGCCCTCTGCCTGAAGCATGCATTCTATGTAGGGGGAGATAGGTGTGGGTGGCTCCTCGCTAACAGGTTGCGCACAAAGAGACAGACGTCTCACATCCATGGGATCCTGGACCAACACGGACGGGAACATGACACTGACCATGAAATTGCAGATACATTCCGACAATTTTTTGAGACTCTGTACAAGGCCCACTCCTTGCCCAGGCACAGCCCGGCCCACTATCTACAGGTGGTCTCCATGGCCAAACGAGCACTGAGTCAGGCGGAGGAGCTTGAAGCTCCTATTAGGCTGGAGGAGGTCATCTCTCCCATCTCTCACTAAAAACTTCATAAATCACCTAGCCCAGATGGCTTCTCCTCCGCTTTCTATAAAAAGTTCTGCACTATCCTGGCCCCCGTGTTGGTCCGGGTTTATAACTCGATCGGAGAGGCTACCCTGCCACCCCTCTCCTGCCCTCCATGCTTGAGGCACTGATTACGGTGATACCCTAGCCGGGTAAGGATAGGCGTATGTGTGCATCCTTTTGCCCTATATCCCTCCTTAATGTAGATCTAAAAAACTTCACCGGGATCCTAGCACGGAGACTCTTTTCCCACTTGCCTGGGTTAATAGACCCGGATCAATCTGGGTTTGTCCCCTTGACGTCAGTGTTCTGATAATCCCAAGCGACTCTTGCCCCTGGTGGATAGATCTGAGCGCATCCCGGCGGAACAAATTATATTTTCTGTCAACGCTGAGAAAGCGTTTGACAGGGTCCACTGGTCATACCTTAAAGTGACACTGTCTCACTTTGGCCTGCCACAACGCCTCATTAATTGGGTATTTGGCAGTTGCACGAATCCCACTGCCATGGTGAGAGTGAGGGGGACCGCCTCGACGGCCTTCCCAATAAGTAGGGGGACGAGACAGGGATGTCCTCTGTTGCTGCTCTTGTCTGCCCTGTATATGGAGCCCATGTCTCAAAGGGCCGGGGATGATCCCACCATCACGGAGGCACGTTTTGGAGGGACGGAGCACAAACTCTGCCTCTACGCGGATGGTGTGGTTTTTGATTACTGTACCTTTACTATGCTCCTGACACGGATGTAACTTGCAACGCAACAATCCTCTTGTGAAGCGCTCTGATCCCTCCGGGTCTAACCGTCTCCCACCCAGCCAGACTTCATCACAGTCACTTCCTCATCTCCTCACTGTGTCTCCTACCCCATTCCCACCTCTTCCCTCCTTCATTCTTTGCTTGCCTCCCCTATTCCTTTCCTCTCTCCCCCGAATCTCTCTCCCCCTGCCTGCTTTGTTTATCCTTGTGCCTATACTCCACTTAATCTCCCTCCCCGTCGCCCTATTATATTACCCCCTTACCCTTCTAGACGCCATGATTCCAACTGTTGTAACTTGTAATTGGTGTACCTTCTGTAACAATGTGTAACTTGTAACCTATATAACACTCCTCATGTAAAGCTCTCCGATACCTCCGGGTCTAGCCAGTGCTATATAAAACTAAAGTAAAGAAAAATAAATAAATAAAAAGGTGCCAAATATTGTGGATCACATTTTAAGGGCTGATTACGGTGTGGTTTGGAAGGTCTTCTAACTGCATTTGCTCCATCCGGATCGGATCAGGAACATGTCTTTCTGTCCAAATCGGAAAGGTTTCCGACCGACCGATTATGATTCGAATTTGGCATTAGGAAAATCCTAATCCAAACCCGTTGGCATTCGGAATGGCTGAGCAGTACGGAGAAGACTCGTATGTCTCTACAGGCCGCATTTCCGAATGACAGATTACAATGCTGAATTTGGACAGCCTTTCTGAATCGTGCCGACAGACTCGAATCAGCAGTGGGAATCTCAATTTGGGGGCCTCTAGCGCCCCCCCCCTGCATTTGGAGCCTTCCAATCGAGTCCATGGGGGTACCCCTATGTCTGCCCTTACCAGCCATGCGCGGTGTGGCAGCCACCAGGGGGTGCCCACCACAGGGTGCCTAAGTTTCCCCAGCCACCCAATGGGAGGCCTATGCATGGGAGCCTATGCATTCGGTCAGAACATAGGCTCCCATTGAAGTTAATGGGAATCCGACTGAATCATATCTGGAAGCATCTGGATGCATCGTAATCAGTTGGTCGGACTCTCCCGAACCAAGTCGGTCAGAAGCCATTACCAAACCGATTCGGTCTGAATGATTTCCGAACCGCATCATAATTGGGCCCTTATGCATGGAGACAGAGATCTGAGGTTCGGGCAGGATGTAAACATAATCACCATTTTATCTGAGTTAAATATGTCTGAAGGTCAGCCATCCAATTAGATAGTGCCTTCATGCAGTACTGAAACTTGGCTGCATCATGTCTGTTGAGATGCGCATAAGCAATAATGAGCTGTGTGTCAGTTTAACAATATGTGAATTTAAAATTGAAGTAATGAGTCAATTGTCCTAAAAGTCAAAAATATACATTGAAGAGCACAGATATCTGGGATGACCAGTGAGGCACGACCTGCCACAGTTTCATAGCCATAAATCTAAAAGGCTGCAAGTGAACCATGTGTCTACGGTCCTGTCAAATATGCCTTCAGCCATTTAAAAGCCATACCTCCTACTCCGAACACTCTTAATCTTGCCAAGTAGGATAACATTTGTAATGCAGTGGATATGTCTAATAATACCAAGGCCACCGATGGACCCTGATCTATCAGCATTCACATGTCATCTAGTGCTTCCACCAATGCTGCATACTCTGTCTCTGGATGGAAAATAGAGTGGGCTTCATCAAAAATCGTTGTTATCAAGGAAATTGGCAAGTTCTTTTATTGATAGCATTATCCTGGAATTTAATAGGAAAGTGGAGTAAAGAAAAATGACCAGAAGTTACTTAAAATGGCCGATGCAGAAACAAACATAGCAGTTTTCTACTAGGCTGCCACAACTGCAGAGGAAATTGGACATTACATATTTGCTGAAATGGGGCAAATTATACGTAGGTAGCAGTATTCTGTACTACACAGGGTCAACAAGGAGCCTGAAGGTTATAGAACTTGTATGAAAATGTTCAGGAGAAACCGGTTCAAAGTTAAACAATATAGTGGATGATGTAAGCTTCAGATTCCAAACACATTGAGGAGTAAATGTCAACAGAGGGGTTGATAAATTCTGCTGAGATTTACTGATAAAAGGGTCAGTTTGTCACACAGCTCCTTGAGAATGAACAAAGGACTGAGCAACACATGGAAGTGACAATAGCAATTTAGAATGCATTTTGAGCCTTGATAAACCTATCATCCAAATAATTGAATTATGCTTGTCCGATCAGTTGTTTAATAACATTAAAAGCTGTCCTCAGCTATATCTTGCTAATGGATCGTAACACTGCCATCATTTGCAAGCTATCTTTACTTCTTTCACAGGGTAGTTGTACGAGGGGACATATGGACTATCCTACCTGGTGGAGCGAGTAGACAAAGGCAGAGTAGAATTAAGAACGCTATTGATTCAATGAGTGTAGCATGTGTGGGCTTCTTACACCATATCAAGGGGAATTTTCAGATTATTCAAAGACAAAACCCTGAGGAACATCTTTAGGGGAAGAAAAGCCCACTGGGGTGCACAAATCACCCCCACAAACATTTGATAGTCCTATTAGTTTTATCACGATTACAAATTCAATCAACATGTCCTGTGAAGAAACCACCAGGACCAATTGAGAAAACAGGCCAGATTGAGCTTTGAAAAGACTAGATCTAAGGTGCGGATTCCATGGTGAGTGGGACCATAAACTAACTGAGACACTATAATGTGGTTTGTATATTAGTAACGGCTTTAGGGCAGATCATTGTTCTGAGTCCACCAAAAGGTTAAAATCACAGAGCACTAATACTGATGAATGATTTACCACATGATGTAGAAGAAGGTCAGCCAAATATTCTGAGAAACCTAAATGAGGTCCAGGGCATGGAAACAAAGAACATTAAAAATGGAGGGAACCAGAGAGGGTGTGATCAAGAATCCCTTTAATTCTTAACCAGAGAGAGTGCTTACTTACATTTTTTGATTATTTTAGATCGACAATCTCATCATGAGACTAACTGGGCCACAACCAGATGGACCAACCCTAGGGAGGTGCATGTTTTGAGAACCTGCCAGACAAGCCAAAGCTAAGTCTGGACCACGGGACTCATTAGTCCAGGACTAAATAACACCTTATCTTGCGAAACCTGAGGATTTCAAGTAGCAAGCTTAGCCCCTGAGCCTGCATTGAGTGCACCTTTTTATCATAAATCATTTTTAAGTTTCGTGGGAGATCTATTATGCTGGTGCTCACTAGAATATGGATCATTCTTAACAGATAGATGATTCACATTTGTCAAAATAAGGTTTACAGACATATTGATACACCAAATCTCCTGTAGCATAGCAACAGAATAGACTAATCAAGTAGAACTGCTTGCTATTTGCTCCTTGAACCTCTCTGGTTTAAAATAAGTTGCTGGGCGGGGCGTGGCTAGCCGAGCAGCGACATGGCCGCTTTCTGAGCGAGCTCCGCCGGCTACGCTATCAATCCTGCTAATAATCCTGCCTGAATGGTGAAGTTCACCTGAATCTCCTGACCCGGAGGTGGCTGAGAGTGCTGGGCGGCAGTGGAGGAAGTTTGCTGAGCCTGGGGCGCTCCGACGTGAAACTATCGGCTCCGTAAGATCTGCCGGAGTTCTGCGGGGGGAGTGCCCGCCTGGTGTGGAGCCCTGGTCAGCGGCCGTGCCCTACTACAGCTTGGTGCTGTGCAGGCCCGCATACACGAACCACCAGTCGGCGTTTGAGATCCTCACGTCGGGGAGACATAGGTAAAACCCGATAAGCGCATACACGGGCCGGGGGCCTCGGCTGCTGGAACGACTGTAGAGGGGGAGCTGCACTCTGAGGAGCCTGCCTGACTTCCACGTATCCAAGTGATCCGCCATTTTAACATCGGAGAAGGTATCGGAGAGCTTCGGCGAGCGGGCTCGAGTCGTCCGTGCTCGGGGAGGTCATAGCGCGGCTTGGCGGGGGAATCTGGCCTGACTGCACTGATACTTCAGGGATTGAGATGTGGCTGGTTTGCCGTGGTCGAGGCATCTGCTGGTCCTGAGATGCGCCGCCATTTCGCACGCTTTCTGGTGTATGCGCTGGGAGATCTGACCCGAGTGCTGTATAAGTATCTGTACTGAGGCCCTTCTGGTATGCACCCTGTTTCATCCTACAATTGGGATACTGGCGCTCTGAGTGGGGGTAAAGACTGAAGCTGCTCCGCATCACCTGCAGCAACCGCACAGATCGCTCTTGAGACACTGGATTGTGCTTCTGGGTCGTGCACTTGTCGCGGGTGCTTGAGTTGCGGGGCGTGCCACAGCAGCCATTTGTAAAGCCGAGAGACTTGCTGAACTGCATAGGCCTCCGAGGCGGTCCCGGGTCGCGTGCTGTGCGCGGCCGGTCCCAGACCGAATCTGCTGCAAGGACATAGGTGGAGTGGTCATTGGGCCTGCACGCTAGCTGCCCACAGTTCACAAGCGCCGACGGGCAAGACTATCCGACCGCCTGTGGCTCCTCCTCACACCATAAGACTCTCTTGGTCGGGGCCCCACTGTGTTCCTCACCATGGGCAAGGGCGACCCGACACAACCTAAGCTCACGTTTGAGCAGAAACGCCACGCAAAGCAACATGACCACGATCGTGTGACTGAGGAAAGTGATTCGCCTGATCAAGACATTGATGTTAGGGCGCTAATGCTTGAAGTGAGATCTAGCCTTAGGAGCATTGACACTAAGCTCGATAACATGACGTCTCAGCTTGAGTCGGTTAAAGCTCAGGTTGGAACGCATGAAACGCGCCTTGACTGCCTCGAAAACAGACACACTGAATGCTGCGAGTTCAGACAGGAGTCCAAGCAGCAATTGACCAACTTGGAGAAGGAGGTTGAACTCTTACGCGCTAAAGCAGATGACTTGGAGGCGCGTTCCCGCAGATGTAATGTGCGCATAACTGGGATTCCGGAGACCACCGCCATTAGCAAGATGGAAACCTTTGTCACAGACCTCCTGCATGAACTATTTGATCCGAACTTGTCCCCGGTCTTTACAGTTGAACGTGCACATAGGGCGCTGGGCCAGAAACGGCCTGTGGGTGCACCGCCGAGACCCATCCTTGCTAAGCTACTAAATTATCAAGATAGGGATCTGATACTGCGTCTTGCTAGAGAGAAGGGTAAAATAACGCACAAAGGTAATTCCATTTCGTTCTACCCTGATTTCACCCCGCTAGTGCAGGCGGCTAGAAAGGAATTCATCCCTGCTAAAAAGCTCCTGGTTCGGGCGACATAAAGCATTCCCTTTTGTACCCAGCGAAACTGCGTGTAGCACATGATGGTACTACCCATTATTTTACAGACGCTAAGTCCGCTTTGAAATTCGCAAAACATGTTTGCAGTACCAGGCCGAAGCGGAAACATGCGCAGATTGGGGAGGACGGAGGTCATCTAAGTGACAATGATTGATTCCACAGGACTAGCTGTCAAAACGCCTACCCCTCGGCAGAGTTGTATTGCTTCTGTTCACAGGTTATGCTGGTTGCATGTCCCACTAATGTGTCCTGGAGCGTCAGGGGTTCACTGAATTTGCTGCAGAGTGCCTTTAGGCTCGCTATGTTCCCATGCTGCGCTCCGCTGCGTGCCCTGCGCGTTGGCTACTATATAGATTTGCTATAACTAGTTCTGTCATCAACAAGCTAAGCTGAAGTGCGTAGCCACCCTGTGCAAACAGGGGTGTATGCTCAGGATACCACGCCCTCACGGGGTGATTCCCAATGTTTGTAACCTTTCAAAATGTTTACGCTATGCGTAGGTTAGGGGGAACTATGACACAACCTAATTGGGGGGTTGCTGTGGGTGGTGGGAGGGGGGAATTGTTGGGTTTGTTGGCATGTGCTATGTACTTTTCTCATGTGCGCTGTGCGATTATTGAAATAGGATATGTAACTCGCCATTTATGGTGCAGTAGATGTGTTGCATTGACACTGCGATGGAGATGACTAGGATTTTAACTTGGAATATCCGCGGGCTTAGCGATGGCAGGAAGGCGAGATTAATGCATGGGTATCTCATACGACACAAAATAGACATTTGCTTTTTGCAGGAGACACATATCAATTCCACACCGTCTCCCAGACTACGACACTCCAGATGGAACTCGATTTATTCTGCCATTTACTCTAATTATGCCCGTGGGGTGGCCATCCTAGTACGACGAGGACTGGACTGGAAGGAATATAAGGTGTATTGCGACCCGGAGGGCAGGTTTATTGTGGTATACGGCGCCCTAATGGGGAGGCCATTGGTATTGGCAGCGTTATATGGCCCGAATGTTGATGACCCAGACTTTTTTAGAACAGTATGGACACAAATAGCATTGATGGATTGCCCTACTGTCATTTTGGGTGGAGATTTTAATGTTGTACTTAATGATGCTTTGGATCGTAAGGGGGCATCAAGGCCGCTGCACCCAAACGCCAGGCAGGCGTTGCTAGACATTCTTCAAGAGGGTTACTTGATAGATATATGGAGATATAGACACCCGGCGACCAGGGAGGGTACCTGTATTTCAAGTCACCACGCTGCTTGGTTGAGGTTAGATTACTGGCTAGTGTCGCAGGATGTGGCTACATGGACAGTGAATGTGTGTAATCAGGCTAGATCGCTCTCTGATCATGCCCCGTGCCTGTTGGAAATTAAAATGCCAGATGCTCCCACTCGTGCCTTCACCTGGCGCTTGCCGCCACACGCATTGTAGGATACATCATTTACTGAGGAAAGAGGAGCAGACATAGTTCAATATTTTGAAACAAATGCGGGCTCAGTATCTACGGAGTCTGTTTTGTGGGATGCATTTAAAGTTGTGATCAGGGGGCTGTGTATTGCACGTCAGGCAGGGGTACTAAAGGCAATTAGAAGTACACTTAGCAAGATTGAGGGTGAGCTGAAGGAGCTGGAGTCACGTTTTTGCGACAATCCCTCGCCGGATTTAGCGGTTCAAATGAAAGCTAAGCTCCTAGACTTTAGTGAGGAGGCACAACGGGAAGTGAAATTTTTAAGTAAGCAGGCAGAGGCCCGTAGATATGGTGAGGGTGATAGACCCAGCAGAACTCTGGCTTGCCTCATCTCCACCAGGTCGCAATCCACGTACGTAGACTCCATTATTAATCCAGATGGGAAGGAAGTGGTGGGTCAAGAAGCAGTTCTTCAAACGTTCACGGAGTTCTATTCTACTCTGTACAAATCCAAACACAATATGTCTCCGGATTCCCTTGATGCCTATTTAGACACAATAGCCTTGGTGTGGTTTAACAACGTACACCGCGAATATATGGACATCCCGATCACTGCTAAAGACATAGCCAAAGTAATAAAAAAGCATGCCGTTAAACAAGGCCCCTGGTCCTGATGGCCTCACGACAGCCTTTTATAAGACTTATGCAGAGGAGCTAGCTCCGCAGTTACATGCCGTCTTTGCTGAGGCCCTCGAGACTGGGGTTTTACCTGCATCAATGCGCGAAGCTCTAATCATAACACTTTTAAAACCAGATAAAGATAGTCAGTCATTGGACTCTTATAGACCTCGTTCCCTCATCAACGTGGATGTGAAAATCTACGCAAAAATAATTGCTGATAGACTACAGCCGTTACTACCGATGGTGGCCCTACCGAACCAATCGGGTTTCATACCAGGGCGTGCAACATCCCATAACTTAAGGACTATATTTTCGGTATTGCACTACCTTCACCCTACTGTACAGGCGGCGGTCGTGTTCTTAGACGCAACAAAAGCCTTCGACTCGCTAGAATGGCCTTACTTATTTAGGATTCTAAGTAAGATGGGTTTCAGCCCCTTATTCATTAATCTAATACGATTATTATATACCTCTCCTAAAGCGAGAGTGCAGGTGAATGGATTGTTATCTGAACCCTTTGACATCTCACGGGGCACGAGACAGGGCTGCCCCCTGTCTCCGCTGCTCTTTGCGATAGCCATGGAGCCCCTTGCCGCACAAGTTAGACAACACCACACAGCGAGAGGCATAAGTTTTAGTTCCCGTAGTCTATTGATATCTCTCTACGCAGATGATGTCACACTCTATGTCCGTAATCCCACCGAGAATCTTAACCCTCTGCTTTGTGAATTTGTGAGATTTGAAGGCTTAGCTGGCGTATCGATTAACTGGACTAAGTCAGTTGCATTCCCGTTAACAGACACTACTCCTGAAGTGAGGTCTGATTATCCCCTGCGCTGGGAATCAGACTCTGTTAAGTATTTAGGCATCTGGATCAGTCGAAACATACAGGATATATGGTCCCTTAACTTCGGTAGAGCGGTGGTGCACTGTTTGGAATCCAAAGTAGCCATTTGGAATAAACTCCCTCTGTCTCTAGTAGGTAGGATTGCATTGACAAAAATGGTGGTGTTACCGAAGTTCCTTTATTTATTTGTGAATATCCCCATCCCATTGACGAAACACTTTTACACCTGTTTGAGATCTACCTTATTGTCATTGATATGGGCTGGAGGTCAGGCCAGAATATCTTGGGCACTCTTGACCCTACCACTCCGACAGGGGGGATTGGGCGCTCCAGATATGCAGCTCTATGCATTATGTGCGCAAGCCCATTTGTTCATTTTTGGGTGTATCCAACGCCATACCAGCCACATGTTGCTGTGGAGTTGGACTCTGTGGCCCCCTTACCACTCAGTGTTGCGTTGTATGGCAAGGCACCGAGACCCTCCCTGGACATTGACACAGCGAATTTGCTCCGGTGGGTGTGGCGGGAACTTCAGAAGAGAGCTCGTCTCCCGCTCCTGTACGCACCGGCGATCCCTCTGAGATGCAATCCTATGATGCCCTGTTTGGCTGTTGGTGGCGGTGATCTCTCCATTCGGGGGGCGCCGTTGCGTACATTTGCGGACCTATACCCTAATGGCACGTTTCGTGACCCCAAACCTGGTGGTGATGATGAGACCCTAACTTTTAATGATCTATTTACCTATCACAAGCTGAAAATGTCCTGTGGGGCGCTCTGCGGTCAGTTTCCTGAGGAACCTCCGCAATTGCAGGCGCTCCAAGACGTGCTTGCAAGAGCATCCCCAAAGAAGCTAGTCTCTAGATTGTATAACAGTATGCAGGAGCAGGCCGCTGTCATGGTGCCGATATTCATGCAGGCGTGGAATGCAGAGCTGGAGGAGCCTTTGACTGACGATCAGTGGTCCTTTTGCTGCAGACAACTCACTGAACTATCGCCTAACTATAAACTCAGGCAAATTCATTTCAAATTTTTACACAGGTTTTATCGCACACCGGTATCGCTGCACCGCATCGGACTGAAAGATGACACTAGCTGTTGGAAGTGTGGCGCCGAACAGGCTTCCTTTTTGCGTGTTGCCTAGAGCTGCCCGATGCTTGCTGAGTATTTGACCGCCATTTTTTCCGCAATTAACCAGATCCTTCTTAGAACTGATGACCCTTCCCCGACTCTTGGGCTGTTGGGATATGTGTGTGACACCGCTCCTAAACATCGTAAGCTCCATGCCATACTGCTGCTATACGCTAGATGCCAAGTAGCTGTGCATTGGGGGCGTAGGGCTTTACCTAAATTGGGTGCATGGTTGGCAGACGTGACATACGGCCACACACAACTTGGTAACTATTGGAAACTCATGCCCTCGGCTTCCCGCCCCAAGGACATTTGGGAACCCTTTCTACAGTGGTCGCGTGCTGGGGCGACCACCCCCAGCTCAGTGCAGTCTCCCTATGGGGTAATTGACGATACTGCCAGACGAGAAATTGTGATCTCTGTATAATTGGATGTATAGTGGTCCCCCTTTGGTTGTCATTATCTAAGACTGTATGCCCGGGCTCTCAAGGTGTTCATTTTGTTTACGAAATTCATATGTACTTCTTCACGTAACTGCCTCCACTTGTGCCTAGATATGTAATTGTGTGCCCCCTAGCCTACTGTGTTGCATTAGCGCCACATGCCCGGTCATAGTTGCAGTGCTGACTGCACGCACTAGATATGTAATGATCGCCGGCATAGGTTTACCACCTTGTTACTTACAGCACTGAGTTTTGCCTGAATTGGTTTTGTTTACTTGTTGCCACGGGGAGAGATTGGGGGGGAGAAACAGGAAAAGTGCACATCCTATATGTTATTTGCCACAGTGTACACTCCTGAATGTATATGTTTGTTAGCAGTTTCAATTGCATTTGACACTGTAATGTATTAACTGTGCAACTTTCAATAAACAAATTTAAAAAAAAAAAAATAAGTTGCTGGGCTAGCACTAGGTGTGGCCGGTGCTTGGATATGTGCAGACAGGCTAGCTCTTGGTGTGCCTTCAAAGCACTGATGGCATGCCTCCTACGCATACTTGCTCCACACGCCCACCGTAAAGACGTGCATTTGACAGCCCTTCCACCTTCCCTCCTACTCATTCCCTACCACTAGAATGCTGACTTAAAATGGCTACTAGGCAGGTGTTAGTTGGAAGTGTGGTGGTCGGCTAGCATGTACTTCACACTTAACCAAAGCAGCAAAGGCCCTAAACGTAATTGCCCTCCAAGAATGGGCCACCCAATTGATAATAAATAAGGCTCCTAAACTTCTCCCAGCCATTAAGCAGAGCGGTCTACAGGATGCCTGATTCAGCGCATTCAGAATAATGTACAAATATTCAATGCACAGATATGCAAAGTAAAAGTGCCCAGCACAATGCTCACAGAAAACCACAGACAGATTGAAAACTATTTTAAAAGCAATTTTAAAAAGTGAATTATTGTGCCAGTATACAACAGACGTACAGTATCTTAAAGCTAATTATTAGCCCTGGGCATAATACTACGCTAGCTAACGGAGCATGCAAAGTTTATACTACTTCGCAAATTGCACACTTCGCAAATTGCACGTAGTACAGTACCAAAACTGTGCTTAATCATGTAGCGTAGCAGCTAAATCAATAACATCCTCATTTTTTTTAAAAAGCAATTTTACGTGCTTAAAAGCATAAAGCAAATTAACAAAAGTGAACTTTTACAATGAAATCATTAGGCAATGAGAGAGCTGATGATTTTGGGGTCCCCCCTAACCTAGGGGGAGGACCAAGCAGATGACTTGAACACAAAGAGCATAAACAAAAAGCACATTTTGTTGAACTTCAGTGGTGGTCCCATCCTCTTAGGACCACCCCAAGCACAGTTATTGGCAAAAAACCAATCCCAATCAAAGGCCCTGCAAAGCATTATGGGACGAGATTAGCAGTGGCCAGTGAATATTATAATATCCAATATCAAAATAATTCTACAAAGAGCTGCAGTTCACCAAGTCGTTACTAGATGCCCCTCACGAGTCAAATGCAAAGCATTGAAATTATTTTTACATCAAGCTGCAGTTTCACTAGTCGTTACTAGATGTCCCTCACAAGTCAAATGCAAAACAATTGAAGCCCTTTCATCATGCATTTGCATTTGACTCGTGAGGGACATCTAGTAACCACCAGTTGAACTGCAGCTCTTTGTAGAATTATGTTGATATTGGATACTTTATAATATTCACTGCCCACTGCTAATCTCATCCCATAATGCTTTGCAGGGCCTTTGGTTGGGAATGTTTTTTTGCCAATAACTGTGCTTGGGGTGGTCCTAAGAGGATGGGACCACCACCAAATCGTTCAATAAGATGTGCTTTTTTGTTTTCAAGGCATTTGTTTGGTACTCCCCCCTAGGTTAGGGAGGATCCCAAAATCATCCCCTCTCTCACTGCTTGCTAATTTTTTAGTTTTATTTTTGTGAAAGTACTATATGCACTTTAGCATATAAAGATAGGGATACTTATTTGATCATAACTGGCATTGTGTAGGATGCCATTTACACAGTGCAGACAAGTACACAGTGTCATCAGCTATGCTACGCAGATTACGTGTACTACGTGAAGTTCAAAGTATACTACGTGAAGCTACGTGTTGTGCTGCTATGCAAACTACGCCCAGGCCTACTAATTACCCTCCATTTGTATATACATTTTCTAAATATTTATAGAGATGGTCCTCATTTTGCTTGACTGGGCCAGGGATAAAATATGTAATTAAAATGAGTATCCTACTATGTTCTTTTGAACTTGTTTCAAGCACTCCCAATTATGGTGGAACTGGGATTCCTGGGAAGGACACCAAAGCAATTAACACATTTTTTATTGAAGGGAATCAAACCTTAAATTGCCAGGAATTTATTGCAGTGTTGTCATTTGAGATGTCATCAGTGATGTCATCAGTGATGTGACTGACCATGTCATGAGTGATATGTGACATCATCAGCCACAAGTTATAGTTAGTTCAACTAACTATAACAGCCGAATTTCTCTGGTTTTGTGTGAGTGAAATGTCCAACTAGCTATAACGTCCCTGAAGACTGTGTTTTTTTCAGTGAATATCAAAGGTTTTTTAAATGCCAATTTCTAACTATAACGTCCCTTAAACCTGTAGTATTTTAAGCGAATTTCGAAGGTTTTTTAAATGCTAATTTCTAATTATAACGTCCCTGAAACCTATGGTTTTTTAGTGAATTTCTAAGGTTTTTTAAATGCTAATTTCTAATTATAACATCCCTGAAACCTATGTTTTTTTTGTGAATTTCTAAGGTTTTTTAAATGCTAATTTCTAACTATAACGTAGTAGTCGCATTTGCAGAGTGGTGCAGAAAGGGGCCTTGGCCCCTGACCAGCGCTCAGGAATACCACTGAGTAGGACACACAGGAGGTACCAGCAGGGCTACTTGGCTGCCAAAGTCCCTCAGAGTAAAGTGGACTTTCATCCCCCAACCAGTACTGTGACAGGAGTTGCGTTTTCACACTGGTGGAGAAAGGTGAGCGTGGCCTCCAAATACCTATTAGCAATCCCACTATCTGGGATTTACTGGAGGTAACAGGAGGGGTAGTTGGCCCCCAAAATCAACCTTGGGGACCAACTACCCCTCCTATTACCTCCAGTAAGTCCCACACAGCAGATTGCTAAGTTTACATAGCAGTCCATGCCCTCTTTTCCCACCACTCTGCAAACGCACTTCCTGGCACGCTCTTGGATGGGGATTAAAGTCCTCTTCACTGCTGGGGGTCCTTAGATGTCAACTAGCCCACCTGATACCGCCACTGTGTCCCAGATAGTGGGATGGTTGACAGGTGGACACAGGCCACACCCCCTTTCTCCACCACTCTGCAAACATGTCTCCTGGTGCGTTCTGGGTTGGGGGATTAAGTCCCCTTGAATCCTGAGGGTCTCTAGGCACCAACTAGCCCACCAGATACCTCCACTAAGCTGCAACAAGCTGTATTGCTGAGAGTGGTACGAAGTCACACACCCTATTTACACCACTTTGCAAATGTGCCTCCTGGCGCACTGCTGCCTGGGGGATGAAGTCCACTTTTGTCCTGAGGTCCTCAGAACACAAGAGGACCTCTTCACCCCACCAGCAATGCGCCAAGATGCGCTCGCAGAGTGCTGTAAAAAGGGGCATGGCCTCAGACCACCTCTCAGCAATCCCACCGTGTGGGGTTTACTGGAAGAAAACTGGTGGGCTAGTTGGCCCCCAAAGCCCTTGAGGATTCAAGGGGACTTAATGCCCCAACTTAGAACGCACCAGGAGGTGCGTTTGCAGAGTGGTGCAGGGAGGGGGCAGGGACTCTGGCAAGATGCCTGCTTTTCTTTTCTTTTTGTTAGAAGGAGAGCTGTGTGGCCCCCCTTCTTTTAATATTGTTTGGGCCCTGGGGACCCCATCCCCAGTGCCTGGCCTCATTAAAAAAAAAAATGTTTACCTTTTTCCTAGTAGGAGGGCCGCGTGGCTCCCTTCCCGGGGCCACTTCTGGCCCTGGGGACCCCATCCCCGGGACCGGCCCTCACGTTGCGGACCTCGGGGGGAGCCCCAATGCCCCCATGGTCCCAGCCGGCCCCAGGCTCCCCTGCCTCCTGCGGGAGCAGACATTACTTTTGGACAAGGGGAGCTGCTGACATGGAGCTCCCCTTGTCCAAAAGCAATCTTCCTCGCTTCATGGAAGCGAGATCAGGTTTTCTGCTCTCACTTTAATGAAGCGAAGCATAGTTTGCAATGACTGGGCTGGAGCCATTCTCCAGCCCTGTCATTGTAAACTGCAATGTCCTGGGGGTGGGCACCCCAGGACATTGCCAGAGCTGGCCCTGAACCTTGGAAAGCTCCAGGAGGGTGGTTGTGCGTACCCGCTCCCAACTTGCACATTGCCCTGGGGAGGTGGTGGTCTTTGGGGCTCAGCAAAGGACCCCCTGTATTTCTTTACAGAGTGCCCTGGGGAGGTGGTGGTCCCGGGGCAGTGTGGGAGGGGTCGAGCCCCCCACACTAATTATTTCTAAAAGCCCCAGGGAGATGGCAGTCCCCGGGGTTTGGGGGGCCTGTGAGGCACCCCGCCCATATTTTCCTGAACCCCCAGGGAGATGGTGGTCCCTGGGGCTTACAATGGCCCACGAGGCCCCCGCCCTAAACTAAATAAAGCCCTGGGGAGGTGGCGGTCCCCAGGGCTGCTGAGGGTTGCAGGGGGCTGCGTGCTACCCGCACATTATTGATGAAGACCCGGGGAGGTGGCGGTCCTTGGTGCTTGGGGGTCCCGTGAGGTCCCCACCCTTAAATAAATACAACCCAGTGACCCCCACGGACCCACACTAATTAATTGGATATTGCCCCTGGGACCTGGCCCACCCAGGTTTTTTATAGAAACAACAATGTTGTCCAGATTTGCACACCCAGCGTGACTCTGGATGAAAAAATTAAAAAATAACATGCTTTTTTGGGCTCTGGGGGTCCTTGTGGGAAACCCTGAGCAGGGTGTTTCTACCCTGCCCCCTTTTCCTATTTTTTTTTTTTCTGTTTTCTTGTGACTCAGTTTTACCTAGTCACAAGATGGCTGCCAACACTTGTTGGGTTGGAGTGTTGACAGCCAATTAAAATGGAGCACGTGCTCGGGAGGGTTTGCAAATCCTCCTCGGCCACCAGATATCAATATATATTTTTTTTTAATTTCTCAGGAACTACTGAACGGATTTACACCATTAACACAAAGGTCGCTTTCTGAACCAAGAGCTACTTTTTTTGCCAAATTTGGTGTAATTCTGTTCATCAGTTTGGGCTGTAGCTTTGTCTAAAGTTTTCTATGGAAATTGACATGGAGAAAACACATTTTGGGACCCCCTTTTTTCTCAGCTTCCGCTCGACGAATCACCCTCAAACTTTCAAGACAGGAGCTGACCTGAGTGAACCATTAGTTTTGAAAATTTTGCAAATATTTGAATATTTGTCAAACGACGCCAAAGATATTGGCAAAAGAAAAAACGCTTTTTGAATAGAAACAAGGTCCTAACTATAACTACTTACTGGCGACTGCCAGTAGGTAATATAATACACATATATAAATTCCGGAAGGCCAGGTCCATGAAGTCCAGGTCCATGAGATTCCTCACAGGCCATTCTTCACCCGATCCAGTACAGCACGGGGTGGGCTCCCGGCTGGTATCTTCCCTCACTTCTTTCTTTATTTCCAGCTGTTTGAATATTCGGTGGATCAGAACCGAACAAGTGAAAGGAGATGCAGGGATGGGAAACTAACACAGATAGCCGCACTGACCTTGCTGGTCATCGCTGGAGTGGTTTCTCAGCAGCCCAGAGAACACACCTCCTGACCCTCCTGATTCTACGGCCTCTGCTTTTTGCTACCGCTGGTCCGCCTGCCTCGCTGGAAGCTTTGGCAAGGGTGGGAACTGCGGCGCTGCTCTCCGGGATTTTCTGAGCCTGTCTGTTTCCATCCCTGCCAGTGAGGTGCCCCCTTTGGCTCGGACTCTGCGGCGTCTCATTCTCTAGACTGCTGCCCTGGAGCCTGTGTAGATCTCCCTCCAACCTGGGAGAATGGATTGGACACTGTTGCCACCACTGCCTGGGACCTGTGCACAGGGACGGCACAGCTGTGCTGCGGAGACCGCCTACCCCCCTTTTGTCTGTTTGGCTTCTTTCCCCTTCTTGTTCTTCCTCCGTTGGTTCGGCTCCCTGGTTTTCTTTGGACTTGGCACTTGTAACTTTTGGACTGGAACACTTGTGCGTCCCGCCATTTTGGGACCGTCTCCTGTTGTCGCTCGTGTCCTTGATCCACCATCTTGCGAAACAGCAGAATTTCTACTGCCCTCCCTTGTTGCTGTGACTGCGTCCCCCCTCCGACCCCACTTAATGGAACTCGGTTCTCCTGGTTTTTTGGATCTTGACCTGAGAAAATCTACTATTTGTATATATATGTATATAGAGATAACTCTAACCACTAGTATTTGTAGTAGATCTTTGCACTCTCTACCATTCCTATGTGACTCTTAGAGTTTATCCATTTGTATCTCTTCCTTGAGTGACTTTACAACTTGTACATTTGATTTTTTTTCTGTTTGTATCTCTTCCTTGTGTGACTCTACAACTTGTACATTTACAATTTTTCTGTTTGTATCTCTTCCTTGTGTGACTTTACAACTTGGACATTTGCAATTTTTTCTGTTTGTATCTTTTATGTAATTCATGTAATCCTAAGTCCTTATGTATTGCAACTGGTTCTTATGTAAAGCACTCTGACACCTTCGGGTAATGTTCGCGCTATATAAAATCTCATTAAATAAAAAAAGCTGAATTCAAGTTGTGAACCCTGCTGTCCGCAGTGTATATCGAAGGCTGTAGTCATCACACTTATAGAAGAAAGCTTTTTGTCACATCCTTTTATAAAATCGAAAGACATAGAGTAAAATTATCTCTACCTTAAATAAAGCAAGGCTGGATTCAATACTGTCTGTAGTGTTGAAGCAAAGCTGAATTCAAGTTGTGAACCCTGCTGTCGGCAGTGTAGATTGAAGGCTGTAGTCAGCACAGTTATAGACGAATGCTTTTTGTCACATCCTTTTACAAAATCGTAAGACATAGATTCCAATTGTCTCTACCTTAAATAAAGCAAGGCTGGATTCAATGCTGTCCATAGTGCAGATGAAAAGCTGAATTCAAGTTGTGAACCCTGCTGTCCGCAGTGGAGATGGAAGGCATTAGTCGAAACAGACATAAGTCTGCGGTGCTGTAGCATTGAGTTCGGAATGGGCCTGTATCGAGGAGGCACGTGGTCATGGCGGCAGCCACGTGGCAGGGTGAGGACCTTTGCTGCGGTAGAGTCCCTTCTCTTTGCAGAAGTGAACCACGCCCAAGGCGTAGCCTAATTATTTATAGTCTTACATTGACGTTGTTTACGTTGGACTAGCCCACTCCGCTTCTGTTTCAAAGGGGGGCTGAACATAGCTACATAACCAAAATATTCCCCCTGTGTTTGAGATAATATGGTTGCGTTCACTATTCAGTGCACTACACGTATCAATGGTATATCTACACACTGAAAAGTTTTGGGTTTGTATAGTGAATTGTGAATAGTATTTCACTGGTAGTCTTAGCGTTGTGTACATTATTGCTGATGTTCAAGTTCTTTCACTTATACATACTTGGTTGCCACATCTCTGTAGATTGAGCTAGTGTATTGTTGAAGGGACATATTATTTTGGAAAGGTCCGTTGTCCTGTTTTGCGCTGTCTCTGAGGTAGTAGGGGGGGAGGGGTTTGGGGGGTGGTTGTGGTGGTGGTGGCGTTGGATATTGTGATTTTCTTTCGTGTCGGAAGTGTATAATTAGAACCTCTATCACATATTGATCTTTAAATATGGGTGTGAGTTGGATGTAATTCACGCAGTACATAGTCGACGTCCATACACTAGTTAAATGTTGATGTTAATTTGTTAGTGGTAAGTGGAACTATTGCCTGTTGTTTTAGGTAGCATTGTAAATGTGGTTTCTTGTTGAAGACATGGGGAAGTGGTCAACATTCTAATTAGGAATTGTCATTTAAACAAACTTTGAAATTCACTGAAAAAACATAGGTTTCAAGCAGGTTATAGTTAGGAATTAGCATTTTAAAAAAACTTAGAAATTCACTGAAAAATACCTAGGTTTTAGGGGTGTTATAGTTAGCTGGACATTTCACTCATACAAAACCATTGAAATTCCTCCGTTATAGTTGGTTGTACTATCTGTAACTCTCGCGCCTGCAATCCACTGGTGATGATGTCACATATTACATAATTCATGTCATGGTCAGTGACATCACTGATGACATCACTGATGACATCTCAAATGACATCACTGATGACATCACTGATGGCATCATCCATGTGACAATCAGATACACCTTATTATACACTACTATAATCCTTCATCACTCACTGTAAAATACAGAGTACCATATTTGAATCCATTGACATACCAGTACAAGTATCTAAAAACCCACTCAGTTATTCCTAGATCTACACAAACATCTAATCAATTAACTATAGATTCACTCACACATGCTGTCAATGATCAATAGAACACTATCAAATATATTTATACACCTATATTGACATTAAACACCAGCACACATCCTATTTACTTATGCACTCATCCTACTCGCTTATGCAAACAATGGATCATACTTATATTTACTCAGCTACACACTTATACAAACAACACTTCATTTATTCATTAAGATAGTAACTCATACTTAGTGTGTTATAAAATCACTATTACAAGTATACAGTTATCCATACAGTCACTCATGCAATCACTGAGTCTTATGTATACCTATTTATATACAACAAATGTCACATACACTGCCTTTTATTATTCTAGTTTGTTGGACATGTACCATTGAAAGATATATTTGCTCATCAGCACACCCATTAAGATATTCAGTCATCCAAACAAGTGTCATAACATGTAGGCAATATGTACCTAGATAAAGTAATTGAAGTTGATTTGATGTCTGGGATGTACTGGATGCCAGTTTAGAACTATAAATCCACTAGCTAATGTAATGTATGTCAGAGGTCCAGAAATTATTGGAATTGGTAGAATGGAGACTTACAAGCAACATTTGTCATTAGATGCGCGTATCTACATGAAACACTGTACCGAGTTTGGATAAGTAGGTGGAGAAATATAGCAGGTGGTGGCACACATAAACCACACCGGCTGAAGCACATGACATTGATAATCAACAGTACATGACAATACAGAGACCCAGCCAGTGACGGCTGCTGCCAATCGGAGGTGGGAAGCGGGGAAAAAAATTAATAATAAAAATCTAAACTTACCTTTCCTGCTGGCCACCGCGATCTTTTGCTCCAGCTGAGTGCTGCTCCTCTGCTCTTCTCCTGCACTGCAATTCCCATGGGCACAGGCTGCCAGACCTCACCCCACTTTCAGGGTGTTTACTTCAGTGGCAATAAACATTTGTCTGTTTTTTCTGGAAGGCCTTTTCCACCCTTCTTGGGGTTTCCTGTCCCTCCTGTGCTCAGGGTGAGCGGCTTCAAGTGCCCCTACATTGGCCTTAATATATTGTTTCTGCCAGAAACTTTTTAAGGCATGGAAAAGTGGGCAATTTTCCAGGGCCCCTGCCTTCCCAGGGACCTCCTGGGAAGGTGAACTTTTTTTTTAAACTAGAATAGGAAGAGGATTGTAAAAATGGTGAACAAGAGACAGGCAATTGGGAGAACCTTGAACGGGCATGCCTGTTTTGGATTTCAGGCAATACATGTGGCACAACAAGTGGCACCTCAAAAAGCCCTCCACTGAGACGCTCTATGCTGTAACTAGGGAGCTAAGCTTACAGTTGACTTTCAAATGAAACAAATGCCAAATCTGGCAAAACAGAATGCCTTACTTTACCACCCTCCCAACCAGGTAATTATAGAATCCTTAGGTGCCCATATACAATAGCGTTGTCTATGAAGGGGTCAAAATTTGCAAAAGTCATCGCTGGATCTCCATGGACCCTACCCAGCATCTGAGGCAGCATGCCACAAAGCTGGCAAACTTTGCATGTCCAACACACTTAACACCAACATCCTTCCAAGCAGAAGTCTCTCTTTATGAGTTAAGCTGTGTCATTTAGTCTCCAGTCATCTGTTAATCACATTCAAAACATTTTAGCCAGAAGAATGACCAGTAGGCTAGAGACAGATGAATCAGTGATGACGCTTACGAAAATGTAAATGTAAATGTAGTATACTTGTAAAGCGCACAGCTGCCCCAGCAACGGGGCGTCCCGGCGCTGTATAACTCTGGGGAACCCGTCCTGGCTTTCCCTGTGGGATGGTCCCTTGCTGGGAGTCCCCAAGGTGGAGCCAGGCATCCGCGGAATTGGTGGGGCCGTTGTGGAGATTAGGCAAGCTAATGCCCAGAGTTGCCGAGTGGAACCCCTGATTAGAGTAAGCACCGAAGCGAGAATTATCGAGTCTGCTGACCAAGGTCCACAACCCTGCCGCGTCGGGAATTGAACCCTGGTCCCGGGCTGACTTCTGCTCTCAGGCCTGCCGCCTCTAACCAGTGAGCCACACTACTCCAAAAGTCTTCAAAGTCAGCAGGACCAAAGGATAATGAATTGAATTACTTTGTCCATTCCGATATCCAGCCCCTGTTGGAAAAATGTAAAAACCTAGAGATGTTATTCAAATCCTGAGCTATGAATACTCAAAGTATACAGGGGCAGTTAAACCAGCATTGGTGAGATAGGACTGGATAGAGTAAATGACAGAAAATTCAGTTGAAGAAAGGGATGCTTCATGTGGGGACTGTGAATATTCAGAGCAGACGCTTGGATTGCAGACCTTGAGCCTCCATGGATACCAAATCTCCCTATAAATGAGAGATTTCAGGTTGGTTTCTATCTGAAATACATTTAGTGACCATCAGCACGTGATGACAGCCATATCGTGCACAGACATTTAGGTGATGAGTGTCACAAAATTAACTCAGATGCTCATTTTGTCTTGGGCCTCCCCCTTATGGATCACGTTAAACTAAGTTCACACTGCACAGAGTCTGCAAGAGTAACAACTTTGTGGAGGCCCTCCGGTATTTTTCAGGAAATGCGTCAAAGGGGTGAAGTGCTCAAGTGCAGTAAACAAATAGTGTTGTTCATTCAATCACTAAACGATGACACCAGCTGCAGTGGCACTTTCAGACACACTGTCTAAAAACAAAGGCACCTTTGCAGTACATGTGAGGTCAATAACTGGTCCTTCTGAAGAGAAGGCTGTAGTGACGGAGCCACCCGGCCCGCACTATAATATATTACAAGCATGCATGGATCCTGAGGGCAGGCTCGCCCAAAGGTATTATTAAAAGGGCACATGACCGCTCATGTCTTGGCCCATACTATATCACCAAGTTTATGTCTCAGTCCTTTGATTCATTGCCCCTAGGCCTCACATGTCCTATGCCGGAGTCTCGAGGTGCCCTCAGACCCAAAGAAGGCTGCAGCCATATGGTCTGCTCTGCGTCCCACATCGCCCACAGACAGCCGCAGTTTCCTGGCCATGGCCACATATTGTAGTCGCTTCATCCCGAACCTAGCATCCCTCCCTGAACCTCTCCTAAAACTCACGTAGACCAGAATACCCTGGGAGTGGACTGCAAAGGAGGACGTGTCGTTTCATGCTGTCAAAGAGGCCTTCCTGGACAAGACTGTCATGGCTTATTTCCAACCCAGCAGACGCACTGGTGGACGAGGTGGTGGTGGACGCCAGTCCCGTGGGGCTCGGGGCCGTTCTCATTCAAAAACATCAGCAAGGGAGTGGCAGAATTGTATCTAAAGAAACGGAGGAATGCAGTGACGGAGCCACCCGGCACGCACTATGATACGTTGCGAGCATGCATGCACCCGGAGGGCTGGCTCGCCCGAAGGTATAAATAAAAGGGCGCATGATCGCTCGAGGTCTTGGCTCACAATATATCACCAAGTGTATGTCTCAGTCCTTTGACTCATTGCACCTGGGCCTCACCAGTCCTTTGCCGGAGTCTCGTGACTCCTTTAGACTCCACAAGGTCCATCTACCTGTGAATGCGTGGCACCCATCTAATATTCCTTGATTAACCCAGAAATATAAACGCCTCCTTTCTCCTTAGAGGGACTTGCCTGGGCAGCATGCTTCAAAGTACTTGGATTGTAAGATTCGCCACGATCCTGTTTGGATGAAAGGGACTCTCAGATATACAATTATTGTTATTTTTGTTAGCATTTAAACGAGGTCCTTTCATATGAAAATGTAATTAATTTTCTTTATGTCCACGCACGTGCGTTCATGGCCATTAGGCACTATTCATAATCAAAGCAGCACTTTGAAGAGTTATGGGGCATGTTTCCCGCCAACCTCCCCGGAAGTAAACACGCGCAGCACACATCAGAATATAAAAGTGCCATTGAGCGACCTCCGCTTACACGGCTAACAACGTGCCCTGATAGACAGCGTGCAGGCCGTGCGGGGTGATTGGCTGTTCTTTTCACTGTGGTGAAGAATTCGAGAGGGAGATCGCTCTATCCTCGTTCCACAGACTATAGAGTCTTGAACCCGGAGCAGCAGGTGCGCCCTCTTCTGTGAAGTATTTGCAATATTCTAAACTGTTTAAGGTCGGTGCTAAGGTTAAGGGGGTTAGTGCAACAGAAATGCTCGAAATCAGAGGAAAATCACACACATAACGATGCAGAGCACTCGAGCATCTGACAGATGCCAATTAGCATATTATTTGCATTCATAGAGTTATGGTTGTCAGGATGCGTGTAAAGCAGGACAGACTTAAACAGAGGTAAATATTCATGAGGCGTTTTTGCAGTCATCTATTCCACTTGTTTGCACAAACATTGATTTCGAATTTAGATGAGAATAATAGATGTACGCTGTCCCAACCCAAAAAACACAAAATATGTCATGTTATGTTATTTGTTCTTGGATTACGGCACAACCCGGACCCGGAGGGACACCTCTGCTCTGTGCAGAGTCGCAACTATAGTCAAATTTCGGGGGTGGGAAGGGGGAGGATAATAAAAATGTCGAGGGGGGGGATAATTCTTCCAGCAAACGGCTGAGTGAAGATGCTGGGGCTCTTAGAAGGGGTGAAAAAACAACAAAGCCTCGTTAAAAAATAAATGGTCTTTCAAAGTACTCGCGTGCGGCTGCAGTAAGAAGGACGCCAGACCACAACAGTTCAAAAACTGTGTGCACGTACCCGGGAATCAGTCTCGAGCCGAGCTGACACATATGACGGAGGGGGGAGGGGGCTGAAGCCCTTTGAGCCCAATGATGAATAAGGAGAGTCAGTTCCAGTGGTACGGGCTGAAATAAGAAAAGGTTCGGCCACCATGTTCAGCTATGCGAATGCATCGGGGACGAAGGAGTTGATTCGTAGGTCTTACAGGTAGATGCATCAAGCATTTTTGAGAGCGCAAACGGAGCGAATCGCAAAATTTGGCCGTTTGCGCCCGCAAAAATGGCATTTGAGATGCATCAAGGGTTCATGCACTCGCAAATTAAGAATTCGCAAATAATTGCGAGTTCTCAAATTGCGATTGCATTTAAGGAATCGCAATTTGCGATTCCTTAAATGCAATGCATGAACCATCCCAAGATTGCGAATTTGCAATCTGGTGTCCGGTATTTACCGCAAAGTCTAACTATGTGGTAAATAGCAAAAACTTAGAAATATGCACTTTAGTGTATTTTTCTAAGTTGTATGTTACACACACACATGTCCTTGGGACATGTGTGTGCGCAACACCAGTGAACATTACCATTTCAGGGGTGCAACATGGTGTCCTTTGGGCACACCTGGCACTCTTGAAATTGCTTCCTTATTTGCGATTCGCTAATTGCTAATCACAAATAAGGAATGACTCCCCATTCATTCCTATGGGCCTCTAGGCAAAAAATATAGCGATTCCTACATGCATCCCGTTTTGCGAGTCTTTAATAGCGAATCCTTAAAATTCGCTATTAAGGACTCGCAAAACATGACTTTGATGAATCTGGGGGTTAGATTCCAGTGTGGGAGATACATAGTGAGTCTATTCTGTAAATATTTTGGACCTGAGCCTGACAAAGGTTTGTAGGTCAGGCAGAGCAGTTTGGACATGGACCAGGAGACATCCCGGAACTTTCGCCAAGTTAATCTGGGTGTCTCAATTGGTGAAATGTCCGCTGCTATTGAGCAGAGTAGGGGAGGCAAAGCTCCAGGTTTAGATGGGGTTCCTATTGATATTTTCAAATACTCGGTTGACCTATGGTCCCCATCTTGAAGAGAGTCCTGGATGCAAGTTGTGAGCGGGGGTTTCCGAAAACCTGATTCTGTTATAGTTCCCATTTTCAAGAAGGGAGATTGGGAGAGTCCCTCTTGCTATCGCCCTATCTCCCTCCTTGATTCCTTTATGAAGATTACAGGGAGGGTTGTCCTGAACCGGCTACTATCTTGGGCAGAAGAAGTAGGAGTGTTGTCCCCGGTTCAGTACGGCTTTCGTGAGGGGAAGGGCACCGTCGAACAGGTCCTGAACTTTACACTTCTTCAAGGGAAATATGTTCAGGCTAAGGCGGGTAAACTTTATGCAGCATTCGTTGACCTGAGTGCTGCTTTCGATTGTGTTAAGCATGATCGCTTGTGGAAGGTGTTGGAAGAGCTTAAAGTGGAGGAGGCCATTATTTCTTTCCTAAGGCAACTTTATGCTGGGGCAAGGGCCAGGGTGAGATTTGGAACCGCAGGAGAGTGCACCAAGCCCTTCCGTGTGATGCGTGGAGTGAGGCAATGTTGCGTTCTCGCGCCCCTTCTTTTTAATCTATATACCAATGATCTAGAGGATGTTTTGGTGTCCAAAGTTATTGATTCACCCAGAATTAATTTTAAACAAGTGGTGTCCCTATTATATGCGGATGACGCTGTCATCATGGCCAGGACAGAGAAAGGCCTGCAGTTAGCCCTAGATGCCTATATTAATTTCATGGACTCTAGGGGTTTGAAATTGAACGTGAAAAAAACCTTTGTGATGACTTGCGCCAGGGGAAAACCTAAAACTTGTAAGTTGTTTGCACGTAGGGAGAAAGTGCAGGCAACTAAATCCTTTTCATACTTAGGAGTTGTTCTTGAGGGTGGGGGGCATTGGGGCCCGGCCATTAGGAGCAGGACCTTGTCCTTTAAAAAAGCGACTGCAGCACTTATGACCTTTTCACGCAAGATAGTTAAAAGACCCCCGGAATTTTACTTAAAATTTATATGGCCAAATGCGTCAGTACGGCCATATACGGTGCTGGTGTATGGGGTATCCAGAACACCAGTCAAATTCAAATAGTAGAAAATGCTTTTCTTAGGTTTATTTTAGCTGTACCTTTTAGTCTATCTGTGTATAACTGTCACACCGAGTTGGGTGTTCGCCATATCAGCGATTTGATAGCGATGCAACCACTGCTACTTTGGCACAGGGTTTGGACTGCAGCTGAACTGGAGTTGAACAGAGAGATTATCCGGGATGTCATGGCACTGGATAAATCAAACAAAATACCTTGGCTAACCTATATCCGAACGTTTTGCCAAGATATGGGGAATCCTGAGTTTTTTACTACACCAGAGGGGTTATGTAAGATCACAAGGAAAGACCTAAAGAACAACTGCTGGTTCCATCTGGAATCCCTGCGGCTCGGGGTTGAACTAAACAAGGACTCGGTCGTCCGGCATTCTATGTCGCTAGTATCTGTTAATATGCAACCCTATCTGAATTGGTGTACCAAGGGCTTTGACAGGTTTTTACTTACAAGGTTTAGATTTGATATCTTCTTTCGCCTTGTTTCATTTCCCAAAACTAATGATTGGACTAAAATGCTTTGTAAATGCCCACGTGACGGGGTGGCCGATCAATCAACCCTTCATGTGATTTGCTTTTGTAGATTTTACTGGAAAGAGAGAGCCCGTTGGATTAAACCATTTCTGAAAAATAGTGGAACATGGTACCAGTGTCGCCCTGCCCTACTGTATCTCCAGCTGTTACACGACGAACTGAGTGTGGCCACTATGGTCGGTTTTCTAAAGAGCGTTTTTAGAAAAAGGAAAAGTTTAATGTGTTCTTAAAATAACTGCACCTAAAACTAATTCTCAGATGTAATGATATATATGTGACAAGTTCTGTTTTTATATGCAAAATATGTACTGTTTTTTTTTTTTGTTGGTGTTGCTGCTTTTATGATTTTAAATTTTGCTAAAATCGAATAAAGCTTTTCTACCTACCAGTTTGAACAGAGCTCTCTTTCGGATAGGCAGCCAATGTAGGGCTCCTCTAGTAGGGGCTGACGATATCTGTGGGGGCAAGATGTTGCTAAGGCAGGCAGCGGTGTTTTGGACAAACAGGATTTTAGATGGAAGGGATTTGATTGTGGCAAGAGTTAGGGCATTGCAATAATAAAGACAGCTGATGATTAATGCCTGGGTGGGTGTCTTCCGTGAGCTCAAAGAAAGCCTCCGGAAGATTTTCTTAAATATGAGCATTTTACCAAAAGTTAGGTCCCCCATATGGAGGTGATATAGTCTTTCATAGATAATTTGTTGTCTAAGAGTAAACCCACTCAGAAAAGGGGGTGGTGATGAACAGAGTGTCTGAATTAAGCAGACCACTCTTACCCAGTCCAAAGATCAGGGCTTGATCCATCACCGTTATTTAGCTCACTGCCCCATCCCAGCTCAGAACCTGGCTATATGCAAATTAGTCTGTCCCTGGCCCAGTGCATCATGGGAACAGGGCAGACCAAACTACCAAGCCAATTCTTCACCAGAAAGGAGACAAGCTACCGGGGACCGGTTTCTGGCATTTCAGCCTCGTCGGCCCGGCTTGCTTGAATCCTGATGGAGCAGTGAGCAAGGGACTCATGTCTGAGTATACCCTGCCACACCTATAGTGGCCAAAAACGATTCAGAAAAGGGGGTGGTGATGAACAGAGTGTCTGAATTAAGCAGACCACTCTTACCCAGTCCAAAGATCAGGGCTTGATCCATCACCGTTATTTAGCTCACTGCCCCATCCCAGCTCAGAACCTGGCTATATGCAAATTAGTCTGTCCCTGGCCCAGTGCATCATGGGAACAGGGCAGACCAAACTACCAAGCCAATTCTTCACCAGAAAGGAGACAAGCTACCGGGGACCGGTTTCTGGCATTTCAGCCTCGTCGGCCCGGCTTGCTTGAATCCTGATGGAGCAGTGAGCAAGGGACTCATGTCTGAGTATACCCTGCCACACCTATAGTGGCCAAAAACGATTCAGAAAAGGGGGTGGTGATGAACAGAGTGTCTGAATTAAGCAGACCACTCTTACCCAGTCCAAAGATCAGGGCTTGATCCATCACCGTTATTTAGCTCACTGCCCCATCCCAGCTCAGAACCTGGCTATATGCAAATTAGTCTGTCCCTGGCCCAGTGCATCATGGGAACAGGGCAGACCAAACTACCAAGCCAATTCTTCACCAGAAAGGAGACAAGCTACCGGGGACCGGTTTCTGGCATTTCAGCCTCGTCGGCCCGGCTTGCTTGAATCCTGATGGAGCAGTGAGCAAGGGACTCATGTCTGAGTATACCCTGCCACACCTATAGTGGCCAAAAACGATTCAGAAAAGGGGGTGGTGATGAACAGAGTGTCTGAATTAAGCAGACCACTCTTACCCAGTCCAAAGATCAGGGCTTGATCCATCACCGTTATTTAGCTCACTGCCCCATCCCAGCTCAGAACCTGGCTATATGCAAATTAGTCTGTCCCTGGCCCAGTGCATCATGGGAACAGGGCAGACCAAACTACCAAGCCAATTCTTCACCAGAAAGGAGACAAGCTACCGGGGACCGGTTTCTGGCATTTCAGCCTCGTCGGCCCGGCTTGCTTGAATCCTGATGGAGCAGTGAGCAAGGGACTCATGTCTGAGTATACCCTGCCACACCTATAGTTAGGTGCAATGAGCTAAAAAACGGTGTTGGATCTAGCCCTGATCTCTTGACTGGGTGAGAGTACTCTGCTTAATTCAGAGACTCTGTCCATCACCACCCCTTGTTGTAAATAATTTTGTCCACCCTAAGCGTGGAAGGGTATACTCAGATGTGAGTCCCTTGCTCATTGCACCATCAGGATTCAAGCAAGCCGGGCCGAAGATGCCTGAAATGGCAGAAACCGGTCCCCGGAAGCTTGTTTCCTTCCCAGTGTAAGAATTGGCTTTTGTAGTCTGGTCTGCCCTGTTCCCATGATGCACTGGGCCAGGGACAGACTAATTTGCATACAGCCAGGTTCTGAAACTGGGATGGTGCAATGAGCTAAAAAACGGTGTTGGATCTAGCCCTGATCTCTTGACTGGGTGAGAGTACTCTGCTTAATTCAGAGACTCTGTCCATCACCACCCCTTGTTGTAAATAATTTTGTCCACCCTAAGCGTGGAAGGGTATACTCAGATGTGAGTCCCTTGCTCATTGCACCATCAGGATTCAAGCCTGCCGGGCCGAAGACGCCTGAAATAGCAGAAACCGGTCCCCGGAAGCTTGTTTCCTTCCCAGTGTAAGAATTGGCTTTTGTAGTCTGGTCTGCCCTGTTCCCATGATGCACTGGGCCAGGGACAGACTAATTTGCATACAGCCAGGTTCTGAAACTGGGATGGTGCAATGAGCTAAAAAACGGTGTTGGATCTAGCCCTGATCTCTTGACTGGGTGAGAGTACTCTGCTTAATTCAGAGACTCTGTCCATCACCACCCCTTGTTGTAAATAATTTTGTCCACCCTAAGCGTGGAAGGGTATACTCAGATGTGAGTCCCTTGCTCATTGCACCATCAGGATTCAAGCAAGCCGGGCCGAAGACGCCTGAAATGGCAGAAACCGGTCCCCGGAAGCTTGTTTCCTTCCCAGTGTAAGAATTGGCTTTTGTAGTCTGGTCTGCCCTGTTCCCATGATGCACTGGGCCAGGGACAGACTAATTTGCATACAGCCAGGTTCTGAAACTGGGATGGTGCAATGAGCTAAAAAACGGTGTTGGATCTAGCCCTGATCTCTTGACTGGGTGAGAGTACTCTGCTTAATTCAGAGACTCTGTCCATCACCACCCCTTGTTGTAAATAATTTTGTCCACCCTAAGCGTGGAAGGGTATACTCAGATGTGAGTCCCTTGCTCATTGCACCATCAGGATTCAAGCAAGCCGGGCCGAAGACGCCTGAAATGGCAGAAACCGGTCCCCGGAAGCTTGTTTCCTTCCCAGTGTAAGAATTGGCTTTTGTAGTCTGGTCTGCCCTGTTCCCATGATGCACTGGGCCAGGGACAGACTAATTTGCATACAGCCAGGTTCTGAAACTGGTATGGTGCAATGAGCTAAAAAACGGTGTTGGATCTAGCCCTGATCTCTTGACTGGGTGAGAGTACTCTGCTTAATTCAGAGACTCTGTCCATCACCACCCCTTGTTGTAAATAAGAGTAAACCCAGGTTCCTGTCTGTTCTACTGGGCACCGGGGCGGGCCCAAGTTGCACCAGCCACCAGACATCCGCCTAATAAAGCTGAGCTTTGCCAAACAGAAGGATCTTTGCCCCATGACTGTTAGAGACATTGTGCGACATCTAGGTGGCAATTTTTCTCATGCTGTCGATAAATTGCTGTTTGACATTCTCAATTTCCTGCCCAAACGAGCTGACTAGCTGAGTGTTCTCTACTAAGGAAAGAGTTTCAAACCCGCAGGACATAACCAGTTGAGCTAAGGGTGCCATGTAGATGTTGAAAATCGTAGGGCCCCAGGAAGAATCCTGAGATACCCCTTTGTCCAAGAGGATGGTGTTAGAGTGATAAGTGCTCTCTTTGGGAAACTCTTTGGGTCCTGTCCTTGAGGAAAATCTTTAGCTATTCATGGGCAGAGCCCTGAATGCCACACTGATAGAGACGCTGATTCAGGGTGGAGTGTGAGATGGTATCAAAAGCAGCCGACAGGTCCAGCAGGACCGGCATTGGGGGGTTTCCGGCATCCAGGGATAATCTAATGGAATCTACTACTGCAAGTAGGGTGGTGTTGATGATGTGGGAAGGTCTAAAGCCAGATTGAAAAGCTTTCAACAAACCATTGTTCTCCAGATAGGAGGAGAGCTGTTTGTTGACATGGGTCTCCAGAATTTTCCCAGTATAGACATGATCCTACATGGTGCCTATGGTGCATGGTGCCCACTTGACATGCCTTTATATTTAATTGCAATAAAGTATACAAAAAGTGATGGCTGGAATGCTTGAATTAATGTCAGCCACTTGTAATTACTTGTGGCTGCGTCCCAATCCATTATTATTTTGCACACCATGTCACATCAGTTTGAACCCAGGTATATGCAAATCAGTTTTGACCCTACTCCAGTCAGTACTGAACTGAACTTCAAGCCTGAACTTCCAAGCCAAGTCCTCCCTGAACTGGAATACCAGCTAACTAAGACCGGTTTAGCGGTAGTTATGGGCTCCTCGGCCAGCACAGCTTGTTTCCAGTGACACAAGGAACATGGGACCCATGTCTGGGCATTCCCGTCCCACTTAGGGCGACACACTAAACTACACAAAAAAGTGATGGATGGAATGCTTGAATTAATATCAGACACTGGTAATTTTCCAATCCATCATTATTTTGCACACCATGTCCCCTTAGTTTTGACCCAGCTATATTCAAATCAGCCTTGACCCTGCTCTAATCGGAACATTCCACCCCGAACTGCCAAACCAGGTCCTCCCTGAACCTTTGAAACAGTTTTGTTTTTTGCAAACCTCTTACATCTTAAGATCAGTTGTATAATCTTCAAAGCTCTAAAGCTAACTGAACTGCACTACCTAAAAAGACACTAGATTAAACTGGAAGTAGAAGACCTCTTCAAAGCTCTATGGTACCGATTAAAGAGTATTAAATATCAAAGGACCACTAAATTCAAATAAAATTATTGTGACTGCAGTAATATCTTGGGACCTAATAATGGAGGTAATGATGTTGGTTTTTGTGTTTCTTCAACATTAGAATATATTTCAATAAAATATTGTGCTATTTAATAAAGTTACCATAAAAAATTTCAATACTCAAGAAGGAGCATCAAATATATATATAAATTCCACAATCAAATATTGAAGTTAAAAAACAAGGAAGATCCCTTTGGTGTCTGTTTCATGTTCTGTTCTTTATTATGCATAGAGTCATGTCATCAATATCATCCAACTTCAAAACAATTAATGATGTACACAGCCAACGCGTTTCGTCCCCCTCTGGGACATTATCAGGGCTGTAAAGTAAACTACACAAGATCAAAATCCAGTACACAGTACAAAATCAAAAAAAATAATAAGCTAAGGGCCCGATTCATAGAATAAACTTAAGACTCAATCCTAAACTTACTACTATTTTGGTATTCACAGAATGCACTTACTACTTTTGGTATTCACAGAAGTTAGGAATTTGTCTTAAGTCTGTCTTAAGTCTGTCTTAAGACAAACTTAAGACAAAATCCTAACTTCTGTGAATACCAAAAGTAGTAAATTCATTCTGTGAATACCAAAATAGTAGTAAATTTAGGATTAAGTCTTAAGTTCATTCTGTGAATCGGGCCCAATCAGTGTGAAAACAGTACTACCAGAACAATTATTCAGGCAACCTGCCTATTTGACAAACTAAATACATAGAAGGAGAAATCTCGTCAACTAATGTCCTGTATTCTGATTGATATGAATTAGAAAACACAATAATTCATGTACATTACTTCAGGAAAATGATAATGAAACACATGTACTCTTAAAGGCAGATCTGAAATCCTCCAAATATTCATGCATGTAGCAAGTTCCCTCGGTGTGGCCAAATTATTTGTACTACTTAGTAAATTACCTGAATCAATTGAGTATTATTTCTCTCAAATTTGTGGTTCCTTGATAAACTAAATCACAACCACCCTCAATACTAATGAGATGTTATTAGATTTCTTCTTCTTTCTTAACTTTCTTAAAAAAAAGAAATGTTATCTAACTAATGACTAAAATTTCACCTTAAATCTGTAAAATTCCTTATATCCTCATCTTATTCTTGAGCAAACAACCCGTATCGCAGTGCTTTCACCGTATTGCCTAAGGCTTTAAATATATCCTTCTGTGAACAATGAGTGATAACAAATGACAAAGTGGATTCCCTTTTAACTTTCATCACTCTTTCTTAAGTTCAGTTGTGAAATCCTTATCAGAACTGCAGTTCTGATAAGGATTTCACAACTGAACTTGATAATCTTCAGGTAATATCATATTTATGTTCCTCACTTGGGCCGGTGTGTGTGTATCGGTTGAAATTCTGGCAGCTATATACTGATGACTTATACTGTCTTTCCGCTGTGTTGTATGTGTGTATATGTTTTTTAATCTTACTACAGGTCGATTGAACTGAGGAGAACAAAACCTGAATTCAGAACCCTGTATTTGCCCTGACAAATTTGCTGAAGTAATAGCAATGAAACATGTCGGCATCATTCAAACATGGTATAATATGAACCATTTTTAAACTTGGACCACTTGCAACAGCAGAATAAAGTTATTACAGCCAGCAAGTGGCTCCACATTTTAGCAGCAGTGGCCATTTTTCGCCTTTTGGCCATTGCAGAGGGTTAGGTGCACACACTCACTTTATTACTTTTGATATAGATAAGTGGACAGTTAGATTGTTTATATACACAGCACTTTGTATGAGTTGGTAATTCACCTTTACAATTACTTTGTTGTTTTTCTCTGTTCTTTTGTCACTACGAAGAGAAAGTGACCTATGATGAGAAGTGGGTAAACCGGTAATTTCATGCCAGGAACCCCCTCGGGTGTTACTACCGTGAGGCGCTTTCTTTATGTTTTCAAATGTTTTCACTCTTCTTTCACCAGCGGAAACTAGATTAGACCGTAGTATACTTTGTAGTATATACACCACGACCTGCAGACTAGTGTTAAGTAAACACATTTAGAGTTGGAGTATGACTGATTGTGCAACTCCGCCCCAGGTGTCTTGACGTGTTGGTGTCTGTTGGAGGAGGTACTTATTGTGGGCCAGAGAGAGACATGGTCCGATCTTCGAAATAAATGGGCAGACTGGCTCCATAAACATAAGAATTTTGACTTGCGCATGATGGAGGAAATAATCATGGTCAGGAGAGTGGGGTGGATTGGTCCATCAAATAAGTGTATAGATGGAGATTGTATTGTCTTAAACTTTAGCAGACCCCAACTGGTCCGACGTCTATTTGCTATTAGAGAACAATCATTTGCCCCTTCAACTAACATCAGCGCACTCCCTTTAGGTTATTTTTATAAACCACTCACAATCCCAAAAGGAGTATTGAAATAGTTGCGCCTCAATCGAATAGATATTATGCGCTCTCTAGCCTGGACACACAGGATTGACCATTAATTATGGCATCTAATACACAAGTCCCTGATAGGCCAATACTGACTTCACCATCTAGATTTAATGGCCCCATAGAGAGAGGACAAGTATATCTAGAGGCGGCAATGGAACTACCTTGAGTATCATAAGTTGGAATGTGGCAGGTTTACGTTCCAGACTTGATAATCATGATTGGCTAAACATGATTAGGGAACATGACAATTTCATGTTCCAGGAAACCTGGGCCACAGAAGAACTATATATCGAGGGGTTCCATTGTTTTAGCGTGACAGCCCAAATACCTAGGATGGGTAGACCATCAGGAGGACTGTTCATAGGGATTAATGTGGCTGCTGGGGGAAGTTTTAAGGCAATTTCATCATGTAGCCCAGATTTCCAGGTAGTGATCTACAAAAGACGGATCAATTTCTATCTGGTACATTTTTATAATAATGATTTTCATTCAGTTCAAAATAAGAGTTTTATTAAGCTTTTTGATTTTATTTCAAACCTGGATACCCAGTCTAATAGTGGGGACCCCTTAGGTATTCCTCTGGGGGGTGATTTTAATGCCAAAATTCCTGGTACAGAATCTGAAGGAGGGTTAGTCCATTACGGTCAATCTGTACGCAGAGGCGCACAACTTGGCCAGTTTATAAGATCTCATAATCTGACCAATGTTATGGATTTGGTAGCAGGGTCAACCTTGATTAATTATCCAACTTTCAGGGGTAGGAGCTGTAGCTCCACAATAGATTTTGGTTTTATATGCCCCTTGATAGAAAAACAGTTAGCAACAGCCGAAGTTATTCCCTCAGACTTCGGAGATCATAATCCTATTAAAATATTGATGAATACTGCCCCCAGGCCGACTTTCCAGATAGAATGCGGGGCTACAAATCTAACGTTGTCAACTGACAACCTAAGATTACACTGGAAGGGGGTTGACAGTTCTAAAATATTTAGGAAATTGGCTAAGGATAAAATGTACCTTATTGATTCTTGTCTTTCATTGCAATCTCCGCCTGTAAAGATAATTCAGGATTTCAGTACATTGTGTCAAGTGATTAAAACCCTTCTTTCCAGACCCACTCTCCAAATGGAAAGCACCCCCAGATGGTTCAATCATGAATGCATGCAAGCAAAAAGGAATTTACGCAGGGCACTTTCAGCTACTCCAAGGTGTACAATAGAAGTTATACTGGCCAGAAAGAGGTATAAAGAGGTGATTGACGGCAGGAAGAAGGATCTCTTGAGTGAACGCTGGGAAAAACTTTCCGAGGCTGCAAACCAAAAAAAGGGTAACATCTTTTAGTCTGCAGTAAGGGACCTTCGATCCATGGGCCAGACATCCACCCCGATCAGCTGTAACATTTCTAGTGATGCATGGGTTGAAAATTTTTCAGAAATTTATGCCACATCGTTATCAAGTGAGGCAACCTATGCTCCAGGTAGCCTTGTACCTATAGAAATAAGTATTTTAGAGGTTGTAGAAGCCATCAATCAGAGCTTAGGTAATAAAGCGCAGGGACCAGACAGGCTCCCTATTGATTTAATCAAGTGGAATCCGGATTTCTGGGCCCCTTTGCTTTTGAATGTTTTTAATAATTTAACTGTGGCAAAATTACACGGTACTTGAGCTAGGAGTATAATAGTCCCGATTTATAAGAAAGGAGATAGATCCCTTCCATGTAATTACAGACCTATTTCCCTAACAGACAATACCCTCAACATTTTAGGACGAGTTCTGTATAATAAAATCTTGGCATGGACAGAAGCGAATGCTATTTTAGAACCATGTCAGTTAGGATTCAGGGGTAAGGTTGGAACAACCGAACAATGTCTCAACCTAAATCTAATCGTCGGGAAATATACTATCGCACGGAGGTTTTCTATTTATATGGCTTTTATGGATTTGTCCACAGCTTTTGACCTAATGAATAGGGCAAAGCTGTGGACAATCCTTCTGGCAGGAGGGTTGGATGAGCCATTAGTAAATCTTTTAGCGAACCTACACAAAGACCTCCAGGCACAGGTAAGGCTCGACATGAAAGGTGAGGTTTTGGGGACTATTGATGTAGGCAGGGGGGTCAGACAAGGTTGTGTCTTGGCCCCCCTACTTTTTATCATATATATCAACGGGCTGAATAGCTCCTTGAAAACAGCCACTCAAGATGTCCCCTACATAAATGGGAAGCCCATCCCTGTGATCCTTTACGCAGATGATGCGGTCCTTATAGGCCGCACTCCAAACTCTTTACGTCTCCTGGTCCAAAATTTTAATAATTACATGAAAGAGTTGGACTTGCGGGAAATCTTTTTTAATGTGCAGTGGGCCAGGGAAACGTGAGATAGGTACTATTACAATAGATAGCCAAAAATTGACCTGTGTTAGATCATTTGTTTATTTGGGGTTGGCCTTTGCTGCGAACGGCTCCTGGAGTGAGCATTTAGGTCGCTCCAGGAGCAAGTTCTCAAAGGCCATCAATTCGATCTTGAACTTGCCCCGTCCTAAGACTACTGGGGCCCTCTTAGCAGTTCAGAAAATCTATAAACTTCAGTGCACTCCGGTGGCTACATATGGTGCCGAGATATGGGGAATAGTTAAACCTGTAGGTATTCAACAGGAAGAAAACAGGTTTTGTAGGAAACTGCTGAGCACCCCAATCTCAACCCCTCAATATATATGTCATAAGGAGCTCAACATTAATTTTAAAACTGATTTTATTCGTGCACGACCTGCTCTTTTCTGGATATCATTGTGGAAGAACGACGAGGCATCCCTAACACGGCAGATTATCACTGATTGTCTAAAATGTGATAAAGGACTGGAAATTCCATAGCTTAGAGGTGTGCTTCAAAGTTTACGTAGTGTTAAAAGAGATAATCTTTTCCTAGATTCCATCTTTGCAGAAGCAGCTCCAAAGAAGGAACTGCGGGACGCTTTATATTCCCATTACAACTGAGAACGGGATGTTGCGAAGTCAGGAAAGAAACTTGTGCGCAACTATATTATTATTGAATAGCATTGCCACCCGCTTCACATGTATTTGACTCTAGCCATGAGCCATTGGGAGAGGAGCCTATTGTTCAGATTAAGAGCAGGCACAATTAGATTTGCACTTTGTTTTCCATTGGGCTATAGCCCAAATTTTAACAAAAACCTGTGCCCTTGTGACTAGAGGAGAGAGCAATCTACATTTTTTATTCTTTTGTAAATATTATTTTAAATACTCTAAGCAGTTTCTTCACCCTTATTTTAAAAAGAGAAGACCGATTACGCTGGATGTAGCATATCAGTGTATATTAGCTTTAGATGATGTAGAACTGATTTTCCGCACTAGCACTTTCCTTAAAATCGCGATCAGAACACGTAGGTCTACGATGGATCCTTGAGCATTTGTGACATATTCTGGGAAATGTTTTAACTGTTTTATGTAAATACGATGACTTCGTTTTTTGCACTATACATTTTAGATATGTGAATTTTTATACTTGTATGGATTGTTTGTGATGTATTAATGATTTGTGCTTTTATGGGTACTATCGTATCCGAATAAAGTGAACTGAACTGAACTGAACTATTCAACCATTGAGAAAAGCAGATTCTAATTGTCTGCCACATCCACAAAAAGGCTTTTATGTTTGTGGATCATGTAATGCTTGTATACTGGGCTTGAATAAAACAAACAATTTCATGTATAATACACAGAAATACTATTTAATCAGGGAATTCATCAATTGTAACAGCATTGATGTAATTTATGTGATTATTTGCGCTTGCAAAAAAATTTACATTGGCAGTACAAAAAGGAATTTGAAAACAAGAATCCAGGAGCATAGAGGCTCCATATTAAATCAGGATATTAGATCACTACTGTACCAATATATTAAGTAACATCATAACATGCAGAATGATTTCAGGTTTCATGGTATTCATAAAGTAATTCCCAGTATTAGAGGAGGAGATTGGGAATTGAGAATTAGAAAGGAAGAAGCCAGATGGATCAGTAAATGCAGAGCGGTTTCCTTAGGGACCGATACGGAACCCCATCATTTCTCAGTATGATAAGTGAATAGGGTTGGATCGTTAGACATTGGTGAGGTTTTATTTTATTTGTAATTTCTGTTATTCACCAGACATCATTTTATGGCATTGTGTAGTGTGGATTTGCAGCTGAATGAATGTTAGGTAGACAGACTATTTAGTTTTATATGTAAATGTGCCCGCTGGGATTTAGTTACTTGAATGAATTATAATTTCATGAGCTAGGTAGCTGTCATTGGAACTCGATTGTAAATAGTGCACTAAACTATATATAATATAGAGTAAGGTTATGTTCAATCGTAGGTGTTCCGAAGGGAACATTGACAAGGGATCTATAGTTAGTTGTTTGGGTTGGTTTCAGCAACCTATAAGGGTATTGATATCAGCAAGCTTAAGGAATTGGCATTGTTTTAAGAAAATAGAAAGTGACCCGGTAGACACCGCATTGAAATAGGGTGCGAGAATTGTGATATAACAATAAAAATAAGCAATGCACGGAAATTAGGTGGGCCCGTAGGAAAATGGTTCTATGGTGCTAATAAAGTACACTAGCAGACTGGTTGAGGACGAAACGGTTAATTAATATTCACACACCGGTGTTCCGTACACTGTTCAAGGATTAGTAGAATTCCAGTCAGGTATCCGATGATTGAATAACAGACATGTTTTTAGTATTTCTGGTTGAAATACGTTAGAATGCTAGAAAATACAGTAACAGTTAGGTTTTGGTTGTACAAGGGATATAAAGACCTGGTTGTCTGCAAGCGCATTCTTGGCAGTTTGAATTGGTTAGCATTGGCATGTGCACTACAGAGAAATCAGTAATACGATTCGAGTGATAGTTGAGGAATTTCAGATACCGGCTTTGTGATTGGCAACTTAATACTGTTAGACAGCATGTGATTGGAGGAGTTCCTCATGCGGATATTTTCAATTGAAAGCTCAGTCCCAATAGCAGGAAACGGACCAGCGGACCGGAGATGACACACTTGTAAAATATGAACGAGGTGGTGTGTGATTGGTGGATTCTAAATATTAGGTGGTTTTTCACAAGTAATGTTTTTCCGGATTGCTGGATTTTTTCCACATCGATACATAGTAGATTTCCGGGCTGTTGGAGGGCGGACCAGGGGGTGAACACCAATTACGCATTGTAATATTTAAATTTTAAATGCACACACCTGTTTGGGTAATTCGCAATTTAAATATGGAGTTCGGCGGGTTCTTCGGCTCATTTCGGATTTATCGGGCCGACTGAGGATGTTTGGATCTACTGGGAGGACAACTACTGTTACTATGGGCCCAATGTAGGTAATCCCAGATTACCGAAATACCCAATCATACCGATTCGGTATTTAAGAACTGGCAATCGGGATTTAGGTAATTTTACCGATTTCATTACAGAATCGGTAAAATTCGGTAATTGCCATTCATTCCTATGGGCCTCTAGGCCCATAGGAATGAATGTCAATTACCGAATCGGTAAATACCGATTCGGTAATTGGGGGAAACATTGAAGGGTGGCAGGGTGTCACTTTGACACCCTGTTGCACCCCTCAATTGTGCATGGGTGCACATGTTGCAGACATACATGCCCTCAGGGCATGTATGTCTGCAACATGGCACTGCTGAATAAGCAAAAAAAATGCTTTTTAAAGGGTTTTCATTATTTACCTCCAACTTCTAGTTGGTGGTAAATAACGAATTCTGAAACCCTTGTAGCGCTGAAAACAGTGCTACCTTCATCTGAAATTACAGAATCGGTAATTTTACCAATTCGGTATTTTACCGAATCGGTAAAATCACACAATCGGTAAAATTACCGATTCTGTAAATTAAATGCAACCTACATGTCAATTCCCAATTACCGGTCGGTAACGGCCAAAATCGGCCGTTACCGACCGGTAATTGGCGACCTACATCGGGCCCTAAATGAGATACGCAATCAGGGATGATTTGGCAGCTTTACTATATAATTAGAGGATTCTGATGTGATACTAGTAACTATATTTCGGTAAGGGGCGATTACTAAAAATTGGTTTGTAAAAAAAATTTCAACACAGAAATTGATACTAAAAAAGACAAATTACTTTAATCTGAAGGGAATTGTTTTTCTGAAAACGGTTCATTTCGGCAATGAAGATTTTGATAAGAGGTTAGAACAGTGTGGCTTAGACAATGAGATATAACGTAATTGGGGTTAAAGGTAAACATTCTTTAGAAGGAACCATTTGCACAAAGTCTAGTTTGTTTATTTGTGTTATATCGATTTTTGACCGATTTGTATACGGTGGAAGCAATGCGATACGGGTTAGAATAGGATGAGGATATAAGGAATTTTACAGATTTAAGGTGAGAAGTTCAAATTTTAGTCATTAGTTAGATAACAATTCTTTATGTCTCAGCCTGCGATGGCTTCCGCAGTCTCGCTGGGGAGACTTAATGAGATAGAGAGAACATCACTAGCGAGGTTAAGCCCCGCCCCTCTTCTCCATTGGCTGGCCTCCTAAATGGTAGCCAGCCATTGGAGAAGAGGGCCTAGTAACTTTCTTCTTTCTCTTTAAGCCCTGTCATTTTCAGATTGACTTCCCTGACTTACTGCTGGAGTAAAAGGTTTCTTATCTTCTTTATGGGTCCAGATGGCCCCATAAAGAAGATAAGGAACCTTTTATCCCAGCAGGATGTCGGGCTGCCCAGTCTGAAAAGGACGGAGCTTAGAGACAAATGGCGAGCGCTTGTTCTTTTAACCTGTGACTCATTTTACATGAAGATACCTGAAGGTGAAATAATGAAAAAGCAACAGAAAGTTTTTATTTTCTTAACCACGCCGTTGACCCCAATCCCCTCTGCGCACACCCACTGGTCTAGGATTCCAATTAATTACACAAATATGTACAGTGTTAAACAGTAAAGAGAGGTCACTTCGTGCATCTCTGCTCATCCAATCATTGGCCCCTTTCAGAGTGAATGAAGGTGTCCCCTCCTTGGCAGGACGGACCACAGTTGTCTGTGCAGATCCACTGATTTGTCGGAGACCCACAGAAGGCGGAGCCTGGGCCCTTCCCGGCCCGAAGGTGGTGGGGCTGGTATCGTGGCTGTTAAACTGACCCCTCCCTGACGGACTTGCGGCCGAGATCTGTGAGTGCCGGTCGGGGCCGGGTGCGGTGGCCTCTCCGCTCCCTCTCATCCCAGACAGATGGCTTTTACAAGGCCCCGGCGGGACTGGGGGCGGGTGGGGGCTGTCAGAGCTCCGAGGAGCCCCCGCCGCTGTCCTGGATACAGGGGTGACTGCGGCCAGCTGCTTTGTGTGAGCAAACACTCACTCACTGGGAGCAGGAGTGAGAGCAGGCAGCGAGCGGGAGAAGAGAGAGCATGGGGCTCGGGACCAGGAGTGAGACTGCTGCTGGCAGATACGCGGTGAGTGCAGTGGAGCCTGAGACAGACACGAGACAGACAGACGGACACAGCGTGGACTGCTGTGAGAGCAAAGCGAGGCCCCAGAATTAGCCACTCCATCCATGTACGGCAGCCGGTCACACTGTGCACCCACGGACAGTGCGTGTGTACTGCACTGTGATGCTGTGTCTAAGTGCACAAGTCATCCTTAAATTCCCATTGGTGCAGTAGGTGCAGTGGCACCGTGTTCCAGTAAGAGGCCTACGGGGACTCACTCCAACCTGATTATTGTTGCATTTTATAACTCGAACAGCATTTCTTTCCTTTGGCAAGGGCTAATGACACTGTCCACACTGCTGCTGTTTCACTTGAAATCCACCTTTTAATTTACTGTAGTTGTTGTCTCTCTGATGGATTTATGGCACTTGTCGCCCCCCTGGTTGCGTTTTGCCCTTCTTTTATTCCCTTGCAGGCGGTGGTGTTTTCTGACCCGTAGACGTGTGTGTTTCTTTTAGGACAGCCTGGTATTTTTGGAAATGTCGATCATATATTTTTTTTAATCTAGATTTTGACAAAGATTGAGTGAGAGTGCAGGCTGCAGGGTTTACTTTTGTGCACTGGCGCGTGCCGGTCTTGTTGTCATTGCTCTCGTTGTGACGTGTGTTGGCTGCATATATGTGCTGGGGGTGAGGGGCTCCACAGCGGGGTGCTAGCAGCGAATAAAGGGACACGCACTCCTCATGGTAATGTTAAAATCAGGTTCCTAAGTGACACTTCCTGCCAGGTCTGACTTCCTCACAGAAGCACAAGGCGCCCTCATCAGAAGCCCGCTGAATGGACCTAGTGTGTTACCGACCTCGTAGGGATGAAAGTTTGCGACAGTCCCACCTGATTGAGATGTCTATGGGTGGCTGATTGGTTGTACAGACAATCCTTGCAGTGCCTGCATTCGGTGGTGTTCAAAGCGCTTCACACGATGGAGCCGTGTCTGGGAGCTGGATATATGAATACTATGTTCCAATTAATAACAATGTTGCTAGTATCGTTCTCATTGGTAGGAGTAGTAGCGAGGGGATGGTTTTAATTTTATTGCATAATTACTGGTCGTAGTAGTTGTGTACGTGTTATTATTGTCGTTAGAATGAGTTTGCATAACATTAGTATTTCTCTTGCGCCTACATCCGAGCTTAAATAATCCCCGTTTCCAAAAACAGACCGCAGTGTGGGGTGATGCGGGATAGTTGTAAAGTTGTTGCCCCTAGTCTGCTATACGTCAGTCTTAATCCCCGCTTCTCTACTTCATCCAGTGGTGTGATCTTGGGCAAATCACCTGTTCTTCGGCTCTCTTGCCTGCCTTCATTTGAGACATTAGTTACGGGCGCAGGACAAGTCCAAAAAAGCTCACTAGAGTTGCTACAGGCTTTGCAGAATTTCCAAATATTTCCGTGTTTTGAGAGCTTCTCAGCGGTTCTAGGGCTTGTTTGCAGTGAGGCGCGGATGGACCGGCGGTCATTGCTTCCCCTCCATGGAATGTGTTCCTAAGGAAAGATATTCTGAGGTGCAGGGACTCTGGAAAGGGACCCTTATAATGTCAACCTGTTATGCTTTGGTTTAGAATGCAATGATTTTGTTTTTGCCGACTTATAACATGTGTTCAGTTGTGCTGTTATGTCACCCTGTTATGCTATGCTATAATATTTTGTATGCTGCTGTGATGTTATGTGCGATGATGGTGTGTCATTTGTTATAGTGCTTTCTGATGCGTTTTAATAGAACTGGACTCTTTGCTATGTCTCATAATGTTATATTATAGCATGTTATACGTCAATTACTAGGGAACATATCTATTTTTATTTTGCCTCTTGGTTATTTACGCGAGTTTGAGCTATTGAAATTGCAAATGACAATGCCATTTATTTATCTGTTTTCAAAACCAACACATAAACAAAAATGTTGTCATTTACAATGCCAATGGCTCTAACTTTTGCAAAGGTGAGACCGTTGCATTGTAAATCATTGTTTTTTAATGAAGTTAAGAAAGAAATCTAATAACATCTCATAAGTATTGAGGGTGGTTGTGATTTAGTTTGTCAAGGAACCACAAATTTGAGAGAAATAATACTCAATTGATTCAGGCAATTTACTAAGTAGTACGAATAATTAGGCCACACCGAGGGAACTTGCTACATGCATGACTATTTGGAGGATTTCAGTTCTACCATCCAGAGTACATGTGTTTTATTATCATTTTCCTGATGTAATGTACATGAATTATTGTGTTTTCCAATTCATATCAATCAGAATACAGGACATTAGTTGACAAGATTTCTCCTTCTATGTATTTAGATTGTCAAATAGGCAGGTTACCTGAATAATTGTTCTGGTAGTACTGTTTTTACACTGTTAGTTACTGCTCCTAAATGTCCTTTGTGAATACTGAAAGTCATAAAGTTAGGATTTTGGCTCAGTTAAACTTAAGTTTTGGTCGTAAGTAACCAAAACTTAAGTTTGCCTATTCAAATAGTGTTTTTTCTTTTGCCAATATCTTTGGGGCCGTTTGCGGAATCTTTGCGAAATTTTCAAAAGTAAAGGCACGCTCCGATCAGCTCCTGTCTTGAAAGTTTCAGGGTGATTTGTGAAGCGAGGGCCGAGAAAATAGGGTGGTCTGAAAACACATTTTCCCCATGTTAACCCTCTCGGGCACGAGCTTCACTCCAATTGGCTGCCAAACTAGAATGTGTTGGCAGCCATCTTGTGACTCGGAAACCAAGTGACAAGAAAACAGTGATAAAAACATTCAAAAGGAAGAAAAGGGGGCACAGTAGAAACACCCTGACCCCCTAGGCCTGCCCAGGGGTCCCACAAGAACCACATGGGCTACAATCAGCATATTTTTTTTTAAACTGCAGAAGTCGCGCTGGGTTCATGAATCCAAACGAGATATAAAAAAAATAAAACGAGGCACTTCATTTTCTATAAGCCCCCGGGTATGCCTGGTCCCCGGGGTAATCAGTTTTTATTTTGTAGGAGCCTGCTGGGGGCCCCCGCAGCCCTGGGGACCGCCACTTCCCCTGGGCTATGTAAATAAAGTGAGGTAGGCCTCGTGGCCCCCCTTGTCGAGCCGTCGATGGCCCCGGGTACCACCATCCCCCCAGGGCCGGGTCCTGTAATGTCCCAGGGTGCCCACCCCCGGGACATTCATTTTTGCAATGACAGGGCGTGAGCCGTGTGGCTTCTGCCCTGTCATTGCAAACACTGCTTTGCTTCTTGGAAGCATGAGTAGGAAACCTGCTCTCGATTTCAAGAAGCAAAGCAGCACTGGTTTTGGGCAAGGGGAGCTGCTCCCTTCACCAAAAGCAAAGCGATGGGACCGTGGGGGCATTGGCACCCCCCACGGTACCCAAGGGTATGCCTTGGGGATGGGGTCCCAAGGCAGAATTAAACTATATAGAATAAAGGGCATTTCTTTTGTATTTCGTACGCTTGGAGTCGCGATCACATCGCATCCAGCGCGGCCCCCCAGTGTAAATGCGATGGGTTTGCGACTCCACGCAAAGGTGTACTAAAAAGAATATGTATGTTTTTAATATGTAAGATTCACTGTTTGGTTATTGGGTGGCTCTAAAAAGAGCCATTGTGTTTATTATGAGTTTCTTGTAGCTACATGTAAGTGCGGATGCAGAGCTTTAGGTTGTTGAGAAAGACTCTGTTTCCGTCATCTGTAAAGTGTATTCCGTCACTCCTGTAGATGCCCTCCATATGAAAACGTAGATTGTTGGTAAATATGGAGCCCATTCTATGGTCTTTAAGATAAGCAGAAACTGTTTTATTGAATTCTTTTCTAGCTTTCTCAATCTGTCGATAGAATTGAATGGACCACTTCCATTTCTGTCTTTGGCATATGATAGAGTATACAAAGACAGTTTGGGGGAAAGCAACATCAATTCTGCAAAGGTGTCCTTCATTAGCATTTCCAGATCTACCCCAGGCAATGTGCCTAGGTCACTTCCACCACAGTGCACAATCATGAGGTCAGGGGGTTGGAGCTATAAAAAGGGTTTAATCAAAGGCATCAATTGGTGCAACTTTAATCCTCCTTGTCCAATTCATTTCATGTCCAAGATTTGCAAAGTTAGGTCTTTGTCAATACCTCTGTATTCAGCATACATTTTGCATCAGAAAACATAGCTGTGTCCCACAATCCACACTCTAAGCATCTTGAAGGGAAGTCTGGATGTAATGACAAGATGTCTGTAGCTGAAGTAGTCAGTTGGTAGAATGAGAGGTATCTAAAATGGTGCAGAAAGATGCAGTTTTTAAAAAAGAAGAGTAATGATTGGCTGTTTTAGAACATTGTACATTCAAAGTAGGGTGCATTGAACTGTTTTTTTTAAAGCAAATTTCTTATTGGTTAGTAAACAATGTTGTGAAGGTACAGTAGAAAAGATAAGCTCATATTTTGGAAATGTCAACCACACCTGCTGTTCGCATTTGCAACATTTTGTGGTGTACTTGGAAATGTGGTGGACTTTTGACTTGTCAATTGAGTTGAGTATTCCATGAAGTGTTACTATGGAAACTGGGATTAAGCAGAATGGAGGTTAGGTAAAAAGTTAACTGTGGCATTAAAATGTGATTTTGTAATTTATATAAAAGTAATATGTTATTACAGTGACATTTCCCAAGGCAGTGCTATCTTTAAAAGTGGTGTATTATTACAAAATAGTGGTAAATTAATGTGTGATATATTTTTGAACTCCTGTATAGATTTGCAGTTCCATCGCGTTGCTGCATGGTGGAGTTGTGACTCCAAAAAAAATCCATAAGCAGTTTGGTTACTTTTAGAAGACAGTTGGTAAGGGTTGATATGTCTAACGAATAGAAATGTGTTTTATAATCTGGGAAGCAATGTGATTTGTTACTTACATGTATATGTGTGGAGAAAGAGAGGGAACGTTTGCTATTACTGATTTTGCCTTGCTGAGAGCAGTGCATTACATTGATTGTGTGCGTAAGAAAATCCATTCTGATTTTCTGATATTTCATATTCTACAAATCATGTTGGATGGTGAGTTATAAATTCATAAGCTGTATTATGTGTTACCTTTATTTTTAAAAGGTAAAAAAATATTCATGAACTTTGATGTTTGAAATATAATAATACATGTACAGATGTTTCTTATAGTTTGTTGTAATGTAGTTAAATTTAGTTTGAAATAGATTTTGCACAGTATTATGTGTATTTTGGAATATGGATTACTGATTATGTAGTGTGTGGATATGTATATTTGCACTATACCACATCATTTTAGCTGTTCGTTTAAGTTTCCAGGTGGACTCAGACAAATATTAAGGTATGCACTGAGTTCTGGCTCATGTATGTTTCTACTTGTATATGTATTTTCATATGTCTTATACATTATATGGTGCATGATGTATAAGAAATAGCTGTTGTTGCTTTTTTTGTGGTAGGGCCAAGAGTGTGAGTACTAGTAGAGTGATTGTGTAGATGCAGCACAAACCTGTGCTTTGAAGGATGTACACTTAAGGTATTATTAATTAGGCTTCTTTATTGTAGTTTGGACAAAGGTATAGTTGAATGATGCCGCATAGTTTTCAATAGAATGGTGAAGATTCTGCAAAAATGTGTGCTTTGAAAGATGCTCATATAGGGTGGTTTTCATTAGGCTTTTTTTTCTAGTCTGTAGCAAGGTATAGTTGAACGATGCTGCATAATTTTGGATAGATTTGTGGAGATGAAGTAGAAATATGTGCTTTAGAAGATGCTCATATAAGGTGTTTTTAATGAAGCTTTTTTTTCAAGTCTGTACAAAAGGTATAGTTGAATAATACCGCATAATTTTAGATAGATTTGTGAAGATGGAGCACAAATGTGTGCTTTGAAAGCTCCTTATATAAGGTAGAAAGGAGAAGATCCAGGCATTACATATGCAGTGATGTAATCACTCAGGCATTACTTCAGCACTGATGCAATCATTTAGGCACTACCTATGCACTTATGCAATCACTAAGGTATAACTTATGTAGTTATATACTCACTGAGGCACTACTGTTGCACTCCTTGAATCACAGAGGCACCAATTTTGTACTCTTGTAATCACTTAGCCAGTAGTCATGCTGTTATGAAATCACCCCAGCCCTACTTTTGCAGTCTTTTATTTACTCAGGCCCCACCTCAGTAGTCCTGCAATCACCCAAGAAGTACACATGCACTTATAAAATCACTCAGTCACTTGCTATGTAGTCATGTAAATTCTAAGACATTATCCCTGCAGTCATGCAATCGCTGATGTGTTACTCATGTAGTCCTTAGATTCCCTTGAACTGTTTCAATCACATACACACTTTTCTTGTAGTAATATAATCACTCAGCCACTAGTCATGTCGTTTTAAATTCATCCAGTCAGTACCTTTCCACACCAGTAATGACTTAGGCAGTATCTTACTAGTTCGGTAATCACCCAGGCAGTTCTGAAGAACTTATAAAATTACCCATTCATTTGCTATCCACTTCAGTAATCCCCCAGATATTACCCTTGCTGGCTAAGAATCACTCGGAGTCTAATTATGTACTACCCCTACAGTTATGCAATCATGCAGGCTATTGCTGTGTAGTCATCTAATTACCTACCCACTACCCTTGCATTCTTCAAATCACCCATGCCTTTCTGTTGCATTCATGTATTCACATAGGCAGTACTCAATGACTGATGAATCCCTTCAACTGCCATTTATACAGTTATCCATGCACTGAATGTGTATGTTTGCACTCATGAAATTAGCCAGTCACTTTTCAAGTTGACCTGTACCTACTCAGTAACTTATATTTGACTTATGTAATAGTGATCAGCTTTATTTTTGAGCAGGCCAAACTGTCAAGCACTTATAAAAAACACCCAAATACCCACCATGCAGTCTTAAAATGATGCAGGCGCTGCATATGCAGTCCTGTAATCACTGAGCCATTGCTTCAGCACTGATGCAATCATTTAGGCACTATCTGTGCTTTTATGCAATCACTCAGGTATAAGTCATGTAGTTATATAATCACCCAGGCACTACTGTTGCACTCTTTGAATCACGGAGGCACCCCTTTTGTACTCTTGTAATCACTCTGCCAGTAGTCATGCTGTTATGAAATCACCCCGGCACAACTTTTGCAGTCTTCTATTTACTCAGGCTCCACCTCAGTAGTCCTGCAATCACCCAAGAAGTACCCATACCCTTATAAAATCACTCAGTCACTTGCTATTTAGTCATGTAAATTCCCAGACATTATCCCGCAGTCATGCGATCGCTGATGTGTTACCTATGTAGTCCTTAAATTCCCTTGTACTGTTTCAATCACATACACACTTTTCTTGGAGTAATGTAATCACTCAGTCACTAGTCATGTAGTTTTAAATTCATCCAGTCACTACCTTTCCACACCAGTAATGACTCAGGCAGTATCTTACTAGTTCGGTAATCACCCAGGCAGTCCTGAAGAACTTATAAAATTACCCACTCACTTGCTATCTACTTCAGTAAACCCCCAGATATTACCCTTGCTGGCTAGGACTCACTCTGGTTCTAGTTATGTACTACCCCTACAGTTGTGCAATCATGTAGGATGTTGCTGTGTAGTCATCTCATTACCTACACACTAACCTTGTAGTCTTCAAATCACCCATGCCTTTCCGTGGCATTCATATATTCACATAGGCAGTACTCAATGACTGATGAATCCCTCCAACTGCTATTCATACAGATATCCATGCACTGAATGTGTATGTTTGCACTCATGAAATTAGCCAGTCACTTTTCAAGTTGTCCTGTACTTAGTCAATGACTTATAGTTGACTTATGTAATAGTGATCTGCTTTATTTTTGAGTAGGCCGAACTGTCAAGCATTTATAAAAACACCCAAATACTCCACATGCAGTTTTACAATTATGCAGCGCTACATATGCAGTGTTGTAATCACTCAGGTGAAGAACCGGATTAACCCACTTACAGGGTCTCAGCAGCGGGGGAACCGCTCAAATCTCCCATACCCTTCATACGTAGTAAAAGGAGGCACAGGAGCCTTCGTCTGCAGGAGGAACCCAGATTTATTTCAATAGCCCGGGCTATGGAACAGAGTCCAAAGCCAGTCAAAGGCACGACAGAGGAGGCTGCTACTTAAATCCGTAGCTAACAAGCCTTTTATACATTTCATACTCCTGCCTTTTGGCTGCAAGACCATTGTTCACTCATAGCAGTGTTTATTATTGATTAGCCGAATCCAGGTGGTGTTTGCAGCTAGTGACCTGATCAAGGTAAAGCACGCAGTCAAATGTTGGTTCTGCTTTGATCGGGGCTTGGTTTCCTCAGGTTTCTTTGCCCAGTCAGTTTGCACAACAACACGGTACATCCATGGGTAGCGCCTTTGCGCCTTCGGTAGCGAGATTGTACGTGAGTTATTTTGAACAGAAATATGTCCTGAATGACACAAATCCTTTCTCTCTCCAAATCTTATTTTGGAAAAGATTTATTGACAACATCATTGTTGTCTGGAAAAACGACAAGAACAATCTAGATGAATTCATGAAATGGCTGAATGAGAGAGACGAATGTTTAACATTCACCTTCACAGCTGATCAGAAAGAACTGGATTTCTTGGACATAACTCTATACGTTGTAAACAATACAATTCAATCCAAAACATACTTCAAACCGACTTCTAAAAACAGTTTGTTGTCCTACAGAAGTTTCCACCCAAAGCCATTACGAGAGAACTTGCCATACGGACAGTTCCTGAGATTGAAGCGTAACTGTAGCAAATTGGAGGATTACAAGACCCAGGCACAAGACCTAACAGAGAAACTAACGAAAAGGGACTATCCAAGGAGAATCATACAGAAGTGCCAGAAGAGGGCAAGACACCAACCACGTGAATGTTTGTTAACTACCCAACAAAAAGAAAATGAAGAAGGCATAATTACATGCGTTACTACATACACTACAGCTAGTAATGCAGTAAAGAAACTGGTCAACAAAAATTGGAAAATCCTTACGTCAGGAAATCTTAAGTGGCCAAAACCAAGGTTTGCAAATCGCAGGTCGAAAAATCTGAGAGATGTGTTAGTCCATACCAGACCACAAATGACTCCCAGAAGTCAGAGCATCACCAGGTCTTGGAACATGACCCCAAATATTGGACATTACCCATACCCACGCAGTGAGTTTACTTTTGACAGGAAGTTGTCGGTGGCAGTCAAGTGGTTCATAAGTTACGGTCGAATCACTCGCATGGTACACATATGCACAGACTCCAAGTATTTTTGTATGTAGACACACCTGGTGGTAGCTTTTCTGGATGCACCCTTTTTTTTCTCTTTTTTCTTTGACCTTTAGATAACACATAAGGCACTTCTGTTTAATATTGTTGCACGCTTACTGGACGTTGAATAAGCATGCACCTTGTAAATATCACGTCATTTGTAACAGTATGTATATATGAACTCTGGGTACATTGCTCATTGCTGTTTCTTTGTTTTTTACTGTTATCTTTCTACAGTGCCCCTGAAGAAGGGATCTACCCGAAATGCATTGGGCTCTTTCATCTATTTTTTGATTGTGTAATTAATATAAACGCATTTATGACTGACAGTTGTGTAAATTGACAGTAATGTTCATATTGTTTTTAACAACAATACTGTGAGGATTTTGTTGTAGTACAAGAAACGTCTTGCAGTTTATTGAATTCTTCATGTAATTCATCAAAATGAAAATGAATACAGAAGCTGAACTTGGGTTTCAAAAGTGAATTCTTTATTGGTTTACGTTTGTTCAACAAGCAAAGTTTTATGTGATTTCATTGTCATACTCTAACTTTTGCTTTGCATTTGGTATACCAGTGGTTTTTCCACTAGCTGTTGTTCCTTGAATTGGGCTGGCTGCCCTTCCACCAAACAGCACGCATACTAAGTTAAACAGTTGTAAACATTGTTTACTCAGCACTAAATAGGGTGTGCACAGGTAAACATCCTACTTAGTCCATACCAGACCACAAATGACTCCCAGAAGTGAGAGCATCACCAGGTCTCGGAACATGACCCCAATTATTGGACATTACCCATGTGGATCCTGCACTGTTTGCAAGTTAACATCACCAACCAAAGAATTGCAATGATCAGATGAACTATTATGGATACAACGTCAACACACCAATTGCAATTCCTCGCATGTTATTTATATGATAACATGCCCGTGTGGATTAAAATACATTGGGATGACATGCAGAAAAGCCAAAATAAGAATCGGCGAACATAAAAGTAATATCAACACAAAGAAAGTCACAACTAAAATGAGCAAACACTTCCTTGATTTTAATCACAAAGCTGATGACATAAAGTGGACAATCAGAGAAATTTTGACCATAAAAAACAATAATGCGGAAAAAATACTATATGAAAAGGAACAAAGATGGGTAGACTGATTGAAAACCAACAGTGAAGGGATGAATGATGATATACAATGGCACCATTTTTTCTGAATAAATACCAATTAACAGCTATAGGTATATGAACCACAGTTAAAATCAGTGTCCATCCCATAAGTTAGCTAACTGATTATATTGAAACAGCAGCCTTTTCTTTATTTCAATCTACAAAGACTTGCATCTTCAAACACGATTAATACATCAAATTTTGGTACAATATATCTCATAAGAACATTTTGTGCACTACACATAGTATTCTCTTTTTAGTGTTTACTAAAAGAGGACCATGTGGTACAGACGACCATTTCAGCTAACTGATTATATAGAAACAGTACCCTTTATTTCGACCAACACGAGGTTCATATATTTAACCACAATAAATATATGTTAAGAATAATTTGTACATTCCATCCTAAGACCTTATTCTCTTAGATGAGTCTTTTTGTATATACCAAATACGGCAGTCTCTCTTTAGTGTTTATTAACTATCAACACTAAAAGAGGACCAGGAGATATCGGCCGCCATTTCTGGGGGCAGAGACAGCACCAGCGAGGAAATCCTGCAGAGCCGGTGAGATCCGCCACGCCGATAGAGTCATCTTCATTCCATCAAGTAAGATTGTTCTGTATTCTAAACTTGTTGCTTCACACTACAGGTGATGAATTAAGCGTCTCTCTAATCCCCGATGCAAATTTGCTTCATGAAAACCAAGGTATGAGTTTTTATAAGTAAATAATGTGCACTTGGTAAAAAGCGCGATGTTAGTTTCTTTATCCTGCTATAATAGAACACCGGACGTTTTATTCCACCCACCAAATATCAGTCTAACAAGTGTGTTTTAGATATAGATTAGCGACAACTGATCAATATTGCAAGTCACTATGTTGATGTTTATTTATCACACATATAAGCGCGATGTCCTCTATTAACAATCCGTACAGGAGCGTAGAAGTAGAGTCATCGATATGAAGAACCACAAGTTTGGATATTAAAGTTTTTAATACAGTGACAATCTAGGCAACAACATATGTTCTTTTTGATAAAAATTGAAGACACACGTACAATTGAATTGATTTAGACCAATTTTTATTAGCGAATTCAGATCAAACTTGTAACGCCTTGGTATTAAGTTCACCAATACACTCCTAATCTTCTCCCTACAAAATAATTCACAACAAGAGTTTGTTAGTTACGATGATAGGGCAATATGCAATACAAGATAACTATGAAGTTATTTTTTCATTCACAGGTACTACTGACCTTGTAGAACAAACACGTGGGGAACCACTCCACAGTGATACTACACAAATCGTGCAAGTCTTATTAATCTTTTAATATATTCCATCCCGGGCCTGACGAAAGCCCCATAGGCTGGGCATAGTGGGGCTGAAACATGTTGACCATTTTCTATGTACAAAGGGGTCAGTAACTCGACCTCTTATTACAGCTAAACATTTTTTAGTATCTTTAATCTATATCTTTAATAAATTCACTTTTAGATCAAAAGATTTTTAAACTCTTTTCACTTTCTTGGAGCACTATTTCTGGAACACTGCTACAACACCAGTGGGTACCTCCTGATGGAGGTTGCATATACAAAAAAAGAACCCTATGATGATGCACCCACGCTACGTTGCTTGGTGGAGAATTAAGATATACCACTTTACCGAAGAACGTGCGTGTATGAGGGTTTTTTAAGAAGGGCGTCCCAAAAAAACCCCGGTGCTGTAGTTCACAAGTGATCCATTCTCCATTGATTTTTGGTTCTTTGCCCAGTCGCCTTGATCAAAAGCCCCGGCTTTACGAGCCATTCTCCGATTGTTCTGGATGTGAATGCGGCAATCAGACCATTGTCCAGACAACCTGACCATGGTGTCAGGGATGTTTGTCAGGCTGGGAGCAGGAGCAGGAAAAATGGATAATTTACTCGGTGTGAGGGCTATGTTGCTTTCTGACGGGCTGCAGAGAACGGGGGTTGGGTGGGTGACGGTCTCTGTGCAGAAATGCAGGCCTGCAAGAAATGGTTTTTATTGTGGTGGTGGAATTTCTTTCGTAATTTCAAGGGGAAACAACCAAGTGGGTCCTGTGGAAGTGTTTGCCACGAGATGACAAGGCAAAAATCAGTGGAGACCTGTAAAAAGGATTGTCGTTCAAAAATACATTTCCTCAGACCCTCCTTTTGCCATAGAGTGGCAAATACTTTTATGAAATGTCAATGTTCATGAGCCCATCTGTTTCTTGCTGGACCATTACCATCATATTGGTGTTGTGAATGCTTGATGGTGGAGGCTTGATGGTCTGGGCACACATAGTACAGAGCACTGGCAGGGATTGAAAACACAGACAGCAGGAGACCAGGACAGCTACTCCAAATGCAAGGAAGATGAGGACCTTCCAACCCCACTGGGAAAGAAGGCCCCAGATCCAGCCGGTGAGGGACCAGTTGCCTTCATCCAGATGCACCTCGGAAGAGAGACGATGTAGACGTTGGGTGGCATCGTACACTGTAGGTGCGTTGTCCGGGATATACACACAGCAGCTGGAGCCGATCAATTTACATACGTCACCACGATCAGCCAGGATGATGTCCAGGACCATGCGGTTTTGAGCATTATGAGGCGGTCCGCCTGCAGCTCCGCAGTGATGTTGGAGAGGGCACCAGCTGTTACTGTGATGGTGGCCTCAAGGAACCTGGTCAGTCCTCGGATAGCTCGACTGTTTGCCATGGCCCCAGAATGGAAGCATACCTTTGAAGAAATCCCCAGCTTCCTGGCCTGCTGTTTTTTCGGCTGATATGACACCCCTACGTGAGCGGCGCAGGGTGCCCTTCATTGTCAGATGGTAACCTCCATGGGTGGAATATGTTGGTGGAAGGAGGAAGGCCAGATAGCAGGTACCAGACCAGTTACGAGGGGGCCAAGTGTAGGCGGCAGTTCCATAGATAAAGTAGGTGTTGGGGGATGCCACCAACTTCGGAGGAGACGTGGAGTTTAGTGTCTTAGTGATGTCACATATACTGGTGCCAACTGTCTTAGTCCCTAGGCCATGGATGCAGACAAGGCCTTGTACATTTATAACGTTCAAAGTGTCTCTTTCATTGGGCAGTATCTTCCTTGTGCGGAACCTTGAAAATGTTTGTCGAGTGGTGGAATTGAATACTACCATCTCACCGAGTTCATCTGGTGGTAGTAGCAATGTGGAAGAGCTGGTCGGGCAAAAAGGAGCACTGGTATTGCCAGATCTGTTCCGCCAGAAGTCATTACGGAATGTTCCAAGGACAGGGTGGACAGTGCCATTGACAGTGAAGGCTTCCTGCATCAACAACCACCATGCAAAGCAAGACCCAGAGATGGAAAATGGATAAGGAAAGAAAGGAACAGGATGTAGCATGGAATGTGGTATCAGTCCGCACACCCAGCAGTTGGAAGTATTCATGATGAGTTGGTGGTGATGCAGCATTTGGATGAAGGTGTTATTGAAAAATTCTGCACGGCGGGGTAATTTATGGGCTGGCAAGGAATAGTACTGATGCTCTGCAGGAGTCGGGATAGGAGTCGGTGATGTAGCAGGATGGAAGATCAGTAAGAGCCAACCAAGGATAGATAGGAGGAGGGAGACAAACAGCGTCACCACGGTGACCAGGAAGCATCTGCTATGTCGGAGACTGGCATCTTGTTTCTGGATACGGGTGTTTGGGAAGGCGGCCATTGTGCTAAGCCAGGGACCCCTAGTGGCTGTCTGTGATTGGTGGTTGCTTCACCTGGATGCAGAGGGCTGAAGGCCCTTGTGGTTTACCTCAGTCTTACAAACGGCACTACTCTCAGCCTGGGAGGATCACAGCCCTACAGCCTTTGGCACCTGGCGAAGTCAAGGGCAAGCCTTCCCTCTGGAACGTAGATGATATCTATCAGAAGCAGGGACAGTATGATCAGGAAACAGTTGTTCTTGATGCTGAGCAGTGTTAAGGGAGGGTTCCACCATTCCTCTTAGAATGTCATCACTTTCTGCTTCAGTGGATGTGGAATGTAGTCTGGCGTCACTGAATGGGATGAAGGTCGGAACTGTCTCTGTCTCTGTGTTTCCCAGTCCTTCCCTCACCCACTGATCATAGGGGAGAGGCAGAGGGACACGCCGGCAGTGGGTAGAGTGGACCCAGTTTTTCGACCATCCACTTTCACAGCGGTGCGGGTGGCCAACAGGACTTGGCGTGGTTGTGTCCAGCGGGGCTCGAGGCTCTCGGTCCGCTGGAAATTCAAGATTAAGACCCAGTCCCCAGGTTGGATGACGAGTCCTGGGCCCTCGCTTTTGTCCGGTATGGCCTCGTGCACCTGGTGATAACGAGTACGAAAGTTGTGGGTTAGATTGTACAGGTAATCAGTCAATACAGGGTATTCAACATCTGACAGTTTCTTAGGTCGAGGGACACCCCAGACATTGGCAGGCCTCCCGAATACAATTTCGTGTGGAGATAACCCTATCCTGGTGTGGGCCGTTGTTCTAGTGGACAGAAGTACTATTTTGGCCATTTTAGTTTTTAGGATGCCATTGTATACCTCCACTAAACCTGCTGACTGGGGGTGGTTAGCGGCGTGAAATATTTGCTTTATGCCTAGTGCTGTACAGACATGATCCATGATTTGAGCTGTAAAGTGTGTCCCGTTGTCGCTCCAGACCAAGCGGGGCAAACCAAAGTGTGGGAAGTACTCCTTGAGTAGTACTTTGGCGGTAGTAATAGCAGTGCAGTCTTTGACGGGGTAGGCTTCCACCCATCGACTGAACGCACAGACCACTACCAGGACATATTTTAAGTTAACGCACCTGTCCATCTGGATGTAGTCCATTTGGAGGACTTCAAACGGGAAGGTAGGAAGAGAGAATCCTCCCTTAGGAGTAACGGTGCCTTTTCCGGGGTTGTACATTGAGCAAACCATATATGTTTTAACCAGCTTTTCAGCATATGCTGGTATTTTGGTTTGTACCTTGTAATTCCAACAGTTTACAAATTCCTTTCGCGCTAATGTGGGCGGGACCATGGGCCATTGTAACTACTGCCAGCACGTGACTGTCAGGCAACAGCCATTGTCTCTCCGTGGTTGTACGGACCCAGCAACCATCACTTCCCTGCTTTGCTAAGTGATCTTCCCACACTCTTAGTTCTTCAGGAGTAGTATGGAGTAGTATGGGACTGAATGTCAAGCACACTTTGTACTGTATTTTCAACCATGCCCCCATCTGTCACCCACCTAGCGGGACCTCCTACATACATTCCTTCCTTCTTCCTCAGCGCTGTTTGTCTGGCCGTCTGATCAGCCAGAGCATTGCCTTTCCCATAATCGTCTGTCACCTTCTTATGGGCTTGACATTTCATAATGGCCAATTTTTTGGGGAGTGACAGAGAGTCTAACAGTCGGTGTATTAGGGGGCCATCTTGGATCTTGGTCCCATGGGAAGTAAGGAATTTCCTTTCTTTCCATAACCTCCCGAAGTTGTGGGCCACCCCGAAGGCATACTGGCTGTCGGTGTAGATATTTACCGTTATACCCTTACTTAACTCTCTGGCTCTAGTGAGGGCCACTAGTTCTGCTGCCTGGGCAGAGCACTGCGGAATTTGAGCTGTTTTGACTACCTTTTCTAATGTTATGAGTGCATAGGCAGCTGAGGTTGTACCATCTGGCCTCCTGAGACATGATCCATCTACATATAGTGTACCTTCTGGGCCCTCTATCAGGGTATTCTGTAAGTCAACCCGTCCCTTTGTCTCGTCTTCTGTCCTTAATATGCAGTCATGTGCGTCTAAGCGGGCATCTGGAGTGTCCAGTGGGAGTAATGTAGCGGGGTTTAGTGCAGTGCATCTTTTGATGTTAATGTGGCTGGCAAAGAGTGTTAGTTCATACCCTGTAAGTCTTGCGCTAGTGAGGTACTGTGTCTTGGTGTTGTTAAGAAGGGTGTCTACAGAATGGGGGACCATCAGAGCCAGAGGACTTCATGACGATTCCCGCACTCTGACGGACCATGAGGGCGGCCGCAGCTGTTGCCCGTAGGCATCCTGGGAGAGCCCTCGCAACAGGATCTAAGGTGGCTGAAAAATAGGCGCATGGCCGTTGGTGACCTCCAAACATCTGGGTCAGGCCTGCGCATGCACAGCCATCTGTCTCATGTACAAAAAGAAAAAATTGTTTGCTATAGTCAGGGGTACCGAGGACTGGAGCAGTACACAGGGACTCCTCAAATCTTCGAAGGCCTGCACATGCTCTGTAGTCCATGGAAAAGAACTATCTGATACATCCTTGGTGGTGAGAGCGAGAAGGGGTTTGACCATGGCCGAAAAATTCGAAATCCACTGTCTGCAGTATGAGGTTAGGCCTATGAAATCTCGTACCTGCTTTTGTGTTCGTGGGGCCGTCATAGCATTGATAATGGTTACACGATCAGCGGTGAGCTGCCTTCCCTCCTTCGAGAGGAGATGATCTAAATAGGTCACCTTATCTTGACAAAACTGAAGCTTTTTTAAAGAGACTTTGTGGTTGTGGAGGGCAAGGTGGCGTAACAGACAGAGAGTAGCTTCTTTACATATTGGGGCAGAATTTGCAGCAATGAGGAGGTTGTCTACATACTGCAATAGTGTTGAATTGTCAGGAAGTTCCAAGGAATCTAGTTGGCTTTTCAGGGCTTGGCTGTAGATACTGGGGCTCTCGGTAAATCCTTGGGGGACGCGGCAGAATCTGAAACTCCGCCCACCAAGGGAGAAACCAAAGAATTGCTGCTGTCAGGATGTATAGGTATGCTGAAGAAGGCGTTCTTCAGGTCAATGACAGAGAAGTGTGTGGCGTCAGAGGGAACCATTGTCAAGAGGGCAGTGATGTCGGGGACAACAGGATATTGGGATATTGTTATTTTGTTAAGGGCTCTTAGGTAAATCACAAATCTGTATATTTTAGGGGAGAGAGAGCATCTCCATTATTCTTTTTAAGAACGGGAATAATGGGACTGTTACAGATATTGCCTCGTGTCTCCTCTACTACGCCCTTGTCCATCAATTTGGATATTATTGTGAACAAGGCCATTTCTCCTTCCGCGGGTAGTCAATACTGCCGGAGGCTGGGGAGAAGTGCACCTGGCTGGATGCGTACCACATGAGGGGGGATGTTGAGACACCCTACATCGGTGTCTGATGATGCCCAGAGGGAGGAAGGTAAAGACTGCAACTCTGGTGGGAGAGGACCGGACAGATACATGTAGGAAGCTGCAGTATGGGAGATTGTTAGGGATACACCTTGGGGACTACATAATATGGTCACATACAGGGCTTTTAGTAAATCCAAACCTAGTAAGTTCTCACTGCAACCTGTAGTAAGGACCAAGGGAGCGTCAACATGTGCAGGGCTAATGTTGAGAGGGAGGGGTTCAGAGACTGGACTGGTCACGGGCGTCCCTGCAAAACCCACGGAGATTCATATTGCCAGAAAGGGGTGCCTCTGGGACTGTCAGACGTGCAATAGAAGACCTGGTGGCCCCAGTATCCAAAAGAAAATTCTTATCATTCCCCACAACTGACATCTTAACATACGGGCCGCTTTTATCCACTGGAATTTGCACTCTGGTAATACCCCTTTCCTGGCTGTCCTATGCTTGGTAGGATCCTGTCTCATCAACTTCATCATAATCATCATTGAAATAAGTGTGTGTTGCTTCGTGCCCATCAAACCTGTTGGTCGGGCGCTGCCGGATGGGGGTGTCATCCCTGGGCCTACGTTCTTTATCCTGTGGATGGGGCGGGCCATGATCCCTAGTCGGCCTCGCCTCCCTGTTCTTATGTTTTGTGCTAATACAGGACACTCATCTATCCAATGGACGTACCCCTTAAAATAAGCACACTGATCGGTTTGGAGGGCTCCTGTACCTTGAGGACTGGAGGGGGTGAACTGGCGAGCCCTTGGAGGGGGTTGGGATTGCGGTCTAAAATTTCCACGGGCATCGGGACCTCGAGGAGGATAAGCTTGCTGTAAAATTGCCTTAGTCTTAAGATCCCTAACCTTCTTACTTTCCTTATCCTCATCTTCGTTCTCCCTATTCTCATGATATTGAGCCATAGCCAAGATACCGGTCATAGTTTGGGCAGACCATGTACTCTCAACCTTCTTAAGCCTGGCAGATATCTCAGGAAATAAGTTGCTGACAAATATGTCGACAAACACTGGGCCAGAACCTGGAGTCCAGGGATCCAGACCACTATGTCCCTTGTATTCAGTCTCAAAACGGGTAAAGAAGTCAGCCACATTTTCATCTTTTCGCTGTCTACAGGCATTTATTTTATCCCAGTTAATGACAGTTTCCGGTAAAAGCGTTTTCATAAACGTCATTATTTTTCCAGGCAAAGTCAGGATGACAGCTTCTGGTTTAGCCCCTCCTATCCTTGCTTTTTCCATAGCCTCTAGGTCGGCCCATTTACCTCCAAATGCCACTTCATGATCGGTATGCCGATATCTTATCCCAAATTTCAGTGGGTATAACCGCACCAAAAAGTAAATCTATATCCTCCAGAACAAGAGTACCTGCAGATATAATCTGGCCTAAGTCTCGGTAAAAGGCAGCCCGATTCTTCCGGGGATCGGGTAACTGACTTTTTAATTGCATTACTTCTGACCTGTTCCAAGGGACATGAACCCAAAGCCTGCGCCAGTGTGCTTCGACAGCCCCTCGGCCATTATTTTGGGCGTCGGTAAGTGCACTAACAAAGACAGGGGCCGCCTCTCTCATTGGCATAGCTGTTTCTAAAGGGGCATTTGAAAAGGTAGTCATGTCACGGTAAGCTACTAAAACAGATATAGCACTAAACATCCCCTCTCCCTGAACATCACGCCTTTTTACTTGTGACCTAAGGTCCATCAATCCAGTAGGTACCTGAACAGACACATTTTCAAATTTTTGCATTTTCAAAACACACATGTATTCGGCCCAGGTGGTTTGTTCCATAATTGTCCATTGTGAAAAGGTGGACCATATTTCTTTAAAAGAATAAATATTTTTGTTATTCATCCAACATTCACATTGTTGCCTCTGTAGGTCTTTCTCTTGAAGGGACGAAAAGCTGACTGCTGAACGTAAGGAGGCTAATCGGGGGGAATTAAATAATTTACATAAGAATTGTTTGACTGTAGACCACGGGGAAGCAGGAGAAGGACGGGTAAGGGTAAAGCCGCTAGGGTTGGACTGGTGGTGACTTGTTGTCATTCCTTTGGCGAGGACAGAGTTAATGGGTGTGGTCGAAGTGATGGGAAAACTCGGGAGGGCTGGTGTGACAGGGGAAACGGTAGGAGGGGCAGTGGGGGCTGGAGCGGGTGGTGGTAGGGGGACATGCGGGGTGTGAGGCGCCAGGGCAGGGTACATTGGGGCATATGCAGGAGGGCTTTCTAGCATGGTATCAAGCAAAGAATCGCTTTCTTCTCCCCCCTCTACATGGACCTTTACTTTTTCCTCACGGACTGGATAACATTTCTGTACCCGGGCCCCATGCTCCCTATCGGCTATTTCTACCGATTTGGTCATTCTATTTTGCTAATTTTCTCTGGCGTGGTCGGCCATAGACATTCGTTCTTGTTTTCTTTCTTACGCCTTTTGTTTCTTAGTTCTCTGTTCTATCTCTTTTCTCCAAAATCGAACAGACTCAAACATGGAAGGGCGCGTTTTTCTTTTAATTAATTGTTCCTCTAAGTTTGCAAGGACTTGGCAATCAAAGGAGCCAAAGAATGGCCACTGTAATTCCGCGCTACTTTTCTTGGTGTATTTCACCCACAACGAGGAAAACAGTATGGCAGCAGGGCCATATTTAATATACATAGTATGGCCAGGAGTTCCATTTGGAGGAAGCGAGCAGGCCTCCTCCAGCTGGGAGTCCTGGGTACACATACAACAACATAACCTCTTGAATTTACTACTGACCGGCATGCTTAAAAACAGATATCAGACACCAGCGGGTTCCTAAAACTCACCTTGCTTGCTTGTCTTTTGCAAAGGACAATTATTCATACAGTTTTCATACAGAACAGACACCAGCTGGGTTTGAAAAATTTACCTCGCTTGCTTCGCTTTGGCAAAGTCAATTATTCATACAGTTTTCATACAGAACAGACACCAGCGGGTTTTAAAAAATTTACCTCGCTTGCTTGGCTTTGGCAAAAGTCAATAACAAATTGGCTTTTGCGAAAGTCAATAGCAGACAGACTTGGTGGATGATCTGTCCACCCTTACCTTACAGGAGTAGTTCTCTTCTGCAGACGTAGGGCTGTGTCCTGTTCCAGAAATTATTTTCTAGGGGACTCCAGCGAGAAGGCGGTCAATTGGCCCAGACCGGGTGGGGCGGAACCCCGGGTGAGTCGTTAGGTCTACCGGAATATAACGAGAATCCTTGGGTAGGGCGCCTCCATCAGAGTCTCTCCGTGCACCTCCTCACATCCACCAGGCCTGACCTCCGTACTCGTGGAGTCCCTATTTGGGTGCCATTTGAAGAACAGGATTAACCCACTTACAGGGTCTCGGCAGCGGAGGAACCGCTCAAATCTCCCATACCCTTCATACGTAGTAAAAGGAGACACAGGAGCCTTCGTCTGCAGGAGGAACCCAGATTTATTTCAATAGCCCGGGCTATGGAACAGAGTCCAAAGCCAGTCAAAGACACGACAGAGGAGGCTGCTACTTAAATCCGTAGCTAACAAGCCTTTTATACATTTCATACTCCAGCCTTTTGGCTGCAAGACCATTGTTCAATCATAGCAGTGTTTATTATTGATTAGCGGGATCCAGGTGGTGTTTGCAGCTAGTGACATGATCAAGGTAAAGCACACAGTAAAATGTCGGTTCTGCTTTGATCGGGGCTTGGTTTCCTCAGGTTTCTTTGCCCAGTCGCCTCGATCAAAAGCCCCGGCTTTACGAGCCATTCTCCGATTGTTCTGGATGAGAATGCGGCAATCAGACCATTGTCCAGACAACCTGACCATGGTGTCTGGGATGTTTGTCAGGCTGGGAGCAGGAGCAGGAAAAATGGATCATTTATTCGGTGTGAGGGCTATGTTGCTTTCTGACGGGCTGCAGAGAACGGGGGTTGGGTGGGTGACGGTCTCTGGGCAGAAATGCAGGCCTGCAAGAAATGGGTTTTTATCGTGGTGGTGGAATTTCTTTCATAATTTCAAGGGGAAACAACCAAGTGGGTCCTGTGGAAGTGTTTGCCATGAGATGGCAAGGCAAAAATCAGTGGAGTCCTGTAAAAAGGATTGTCGATCAAAAAAACATTTCCTCACAGGCATTACTTCATTACTGATGCAATCATTTAGGCACTATCTGTGCACTTTTGTAATCACTAAGGTATAAGTCATGTAGTTATATAATCACGTAGGCACTACTGTTGCACTCCTTGAATCACGGAGGCACCACTTCTGTACTCTTGTAATCACTCTGCCAGTAGTCATGCAGTTATGAAATCACCCGGCACAACTTTTGCAGTCTTTTATTTACTCAGGCTCCACCTCAGTAGTCCTGCAATCACCCAAGAAGTACGCATGCACTTGTAAAATCACTAAGTCACTTGCTATGTAGTCATGTAAATTCCCAGACGTGATCCCTGCAGTCATGCAATCGCTGGTGGGTGTGTTACCTATGTAGTCCTTAAGTTCGTTTGTACTGTTTTAATTACATACGCACTTTTCTTGAAGTAATGTAATCACTCAGCCACTAGTCATGATGTAGTTTTAAATTCAACCAGTCACTACCTTTCCACACCAGTAATGACTCAGGCAGTATCTTACTAGTTCGATAATCACTCAGGCAGTTCTGAAGAACTTATAAAATCACCCACTCACTTGCTATCCACTCATGCGGTGTGGTTTGAAGGAAGTGCAGGTCTCTGTAAAACCTTCCCCTTCTTTAAGATCATACTTTAAAATAATGGAACAGGTTGAAAGTTTACAAATGAAGGGAAAAAAGTCTACGAAGCAGTTGTCAACTGTCCCACTTCCCTTGGATAACAGATATACCCTGTTAGCTGGATCACCCCTGCATGATGATGATCAGCAGGTTGAAAATGGAAGGGCGGTATTTGGCCCTGGTTTATGTCTTAGCCCTGGCCTCAGTTCTCGCGCTAGCCTTGGCATTAGTCTCAACCCTGGTACTGGGCCTGGTCCTGGCTCTAGTCCTTCTCTCTCTCCACCTATAAGTGCAGAAATTATTCAAAGCAGTAGCGCTAAAACAGGAGGGATTGAGACTTCTAAACATAGGGTTAACAGCGAGGAGAGTTTATGTGGTGTTGGAGGTGAAAACCCTATGGAAAAGATGTTTCTGAACTTGAGGCAAGGTATTTTTGAGAAGTTTGAAATATCTCAGTCCAATCAGAAGGGGATTCGGGACAAGTGCGAAATACTAGAGGAGAAGCTCGATGATATTGCGCAAAGTACCAGTACTTTGGAAGCGGAAGTTAAAACACTGTCAGTGGCAGTGTCGGAAAACTCTAAAGATATCGAATCATTACAGAAACAGAACAGGATGCTGCAAGAGGATTGAAAAGATTGAAACACTTTCTCTTCTGAATAATCTGAGGATTCTTAAAATCCCTGAGGGGGCTGAGAAGGGAGACCTTAAGGCTCTTATATGTGGTCTCCTGACAGAAATTGTGACAGATAGACCAGATATTGATTGAGAGAAGGAGATCCAGAGAGCGCATAGAGATCCTTTTAAATTGAATCCGGACAAAAAAACTCAGAGGAAGATTTTGGTAATTCTTTTTACTTACACTGTGAAAGAGCTGGTATTAGGACGGGCGTTGAAGGAGGGATCCTTAAAACACAAGGGTTTCTCGATCAAATTAGATCAGACCTAGGTAGGAGGAGGGCTCAGAGGCAGTGGGAACTAGGCACCAAAATGAATGAGCTACGAAGCAAGGGAGCTCAGGTTCAACTAAAATTTCCAGCAATGTTGAAAATAATGTGGCGGAATAAAATGCATACTATTATTGATCCAGAGGAAGCGGCTGTTTTCCTATCGCAAATGGATGGATAAGCTGATGTCTGTAGGAGCTCTGTAAAAAGCTAAGAAAAGATGTTTGTGTGGTATAGTTTGGAGGTTCTTTCCATTTTTGATCTTTTTCTCTCTTTTTTTTCCTTTCGGAACGGGGGCTCACGAAGGGTGGACGGTATCGCCCAAGTGGTAGAAAGGGGGTTTCCTGTGGATGAGAGCATAGAGGGGCACTGGGTGTGGGGTGCAGTGGGAGAAAAATAAAAAAAGTAAAGTGTCCTCATTAAACTTGATTTGGATTGCTCTGGGAAGCAGTTGGGTTCAACAAGACAAAGGGATAGATTTCAGATTTATATAAGAAGATTTGATTCTATAAAAATAGAGTATGGATAACAAAAAAGTGATTAATTTATTAATTTGGAATGTAAATGGGTTGAGATCCAGAAAGAAAGCATTGCAGGTCATTGAAACTCTAAAAGTTAGTGAAGTCCAAATAATATTGCTACAAGAGACAGATAGTGAGGTCCAAATAATATTGCTACAAGAGACTCACCTAGAAAGAACTGCATGTAAGCAATGTTTTGAAACACTTAGATGGATGCAGGAGGTTAAATGCTCAGATCAGAGATGGAGTACCAGGGGCTTGCTATAATTATTGAGAGTAACAATAGAATAAGAGTAGTCAAGTTTGAATCAGATTTTTTTGGAGAGGTGGCTAGTGGCAACCCTTTAGTTCAAGGCAGGCCTTTGGTGTGTGCGGTATAATACAGTCCAAATAATGATAACCCAGAGGCTTAGAAAAACTTGAGTCCTGTCTATTAGAGACGACAGCCCCCATTATATTAGGAGGTGACTTCAATTTTTTTTTGTTGATCAAATTTGTTTTTATTGGATTCAGCAAAGCAGTACAATACAATAAGTGGATCAACATTGCTTGTCACTTGATTCCCCTCCCGTCGTAGCGCATATACCCCGGATACCTGGATTATGGGGGCGACTGTCTTTTGTCCGTGGAAGTTCAGAAAGTGGGAACCTGAACAAACAGTGCAAGCTGAAACTTTTATGCCCATGCCCTTCCCGTGGCCCTCCCTAACCCCAACTGCCTCTCCCCTCCCACTCCCATCCTCCTCCCCCCCTCTCCCCTCGGTGTGTTCATCTTTAGCCAGTGTCTGAGGGGATCTGGTCTTGGCCATGTGTGTCTCCCTTGTCGGCCTGTCGTGGAATTCATCTGATAGTCTGAGGACTCTTAGACATTTGGGGCATGTGAGCTCAGTAAATTCCCCAGTGAGTAGGGCGAGTATGGGTTGCCATATTTCTTTGAATGTATCAGATGTTTGCGTGAGTGAAGCTTGGATTCTCGCCATCCCCATTATGTACCATAGTCGATGCAACCATCCTGTGTGCGTGGGTTTCCGTGATGTTCCCCATAGGGAGAGGATGTGTTGTGTTGCGGCACATAATGCCAGCCCCATCTGTCTCCCTCTAACGGATTTAAGTGGGAACATGAGTCTGTTGGGGAGACCAAGGATCGTGTATGCCGGGAAACGGGGAAGCTCTGTTTCAAAGTATGTGTCGATGTCTTTGAGTACTTCCTCCCAGTATTCCTGCACCTCTTTGCATTCCCACAGTATGTGTATCATGGTTTCAATTTATTTTTGAATAAAGGATTGGATAGGACCTCAAAAGTTAAATATGCCAACCCATCGAAAACATTTTCTAGACTGATAAGTATTATGAAAGAATTTAATTTAGTTGATATATGGTGGATTAAGAAAAGGAGATGAGGGAGTTCACATTCTATAGTAAGAAGTATAGGCACCACTCCATTGTAGATTACTTCTTATTAGATCGGGAGCTATGTGGGGAGGTAGTAGAGGTGGCCCATATCCCAGCAAAAGTGGTGTATCATTCTGCTGTAGTGTTATCACTGAGGTATCATCAAAAAGAGAAGAAAGGAAGGTGGACTTTAGACAGGGCAATTCTTCTAGATGAGAATGTAGTTGGAGATCTCAGGGAAAAATATGAGAATGGTTTTTGTGTCAACAAGGGCTCGGCAGAAGGACATATAGTATGGGATGCTTTTTATTTTTTTAAATTTTTTTATATATATTTTTATTAAAGAAAGCAGGAGTAAACGTTATACAAGTCTGGTGTCACACTCAATTACATTACAATATTCGGCAGGCGTGTGAGGAAATGCAGAGAAAGCAATACATGGAAGTAAAATATACCAACAGAATGTGTTATATGCACAGGAGAGTCAGTACGGTCAAACAATTCAGTACATTACAGTCTGCAGAACCCTCCACCCACGACTCAGGATAGTTAGGATCAGAGTAGACACCCAGATGAATGAGAGAACAAGATTCAGGATATTCGAAGCCCCTCCCGCAAAAAGAGAAAAGAAAAGAAAAAGAGGCCATAGAACTAAACAAAGACAAAATAACAAACCCCGCCCCAAACCCCCCACCCTGCACCCCTGCAATGGCTACAGCCTTACCCCACTAGCAGCGTGCCTGTCGCCCCAGAAACGTGCCCTAAAAGAAGGGAGAAAGAAAGTGGAGGAGGAGAAAACAAACAGGCCCCCGGTCTCCCGTACCCCCAGCCAGAAGCAAACCACCCCCGATCATAAACAGAACAATAGTAAGCAACAGTTAGCAACATCGGGGGGGTTTAAAAGGAACGCCAGACTCCCACATTATTACAAACTACAAATCTCGTGTCGAATGTCACCCTTTCATCACACCCAGTCAATCAAATCAACCTTGGCCACTTCGATTTTTCGTACGAACCCTCTCCGCTCGGACCGCCATAGCAATAGAAAAGGTGAAATGTTTAACAAAGTCAAAGTCGATTCGGCTGGAAAGAAGCCAAGACATCTGTGCTGGAAGACCACAAGGCAAACGGCAATCGTCCGCGAGAAAAAGGTCCAAGGAGAGAGGTTGCAACAACAAGGGGGGAAAGGGCGGTGAAGCACTCTCATGGTCTCCGATAAACTTGGCAAAGCGTAGAGGAACTTCTCTGTCAATCTCGGGCGGTGTCGGCATTAATCGTACCGAGCGTGTGGTAGTCACGGGCTCACTATCCGTTGGTAAAGACGCCAGATCTGGCTGCGGCACGGGGACCTCAATCACGGGCATAATCTGTTCAGCAGGTAGCAAAACTTGGTGGAGACAAATCGAAGGGCCGGTGTCCGGTTTATGACTGATAGAATCAGCTTTGTCAATAAGTTTCTGGATGATGGCGGTGACCCTCGAGTGGAACGCCCCAATGGCGGCCATAACGGTCAGCAACGACGGCTCAGTCTCCACCCGCTCCATCCCCTCTGGCAAAACAACTGAACAGGTTTTGAACCCCGGAGGTCGACTACTCCGGGGTAACAGGCATAGGTGGTGCCCATGGGGACAGTGGGCACTCTCAATGTCGCAATATCAACTCTGTCACCTCCTGCGAGGGCCCGAGCCCGCCGACCCCGGGCGGGCAGCAAAGCCTCCGGGCAGCGGACCCCCGACCATGGCAACTGGTGCAACACGCCGTTGTACTACGGATTCAACCAACCATCAAATCTCCATTCAAACCAGACAGGATATACTCCCCTTCGGGGGACCGGACATGGCCCAAGTCTCGAGGCCAATGTTGTTCACTTCCAACCCGGATGGATTCAAAATTGAGGCCCCGGCTTCATCGCTGGGCTAGGCCGAGAATAACACACGGCATATCTTCTTTATCCGAAAAGATGGAAATCTCGGGATTGCATCTCCAGACTCAGGAAATCTTCAGCCACGTGGGAGCCCGGTGCAAATTCAGGATATTTGTCAGGATTGACGAGTGGCTGGCGGAGGTCGGCGGAGCCGGGAGCTTATGCGGCCATCTTGGTTGCGAGCGTAGCTCCTCCCCCATGGGATGCTTTTAAACCATATTTAAGGGGGCCCTGAAATCAATAACGATAGGGAAAAGTAGAGTGGAGAAACAGCAAAAGGAGAATAGAATTAAAGAGATTAATAAAAAAGACGAGGAATTACAGAAGGCGTCCATGGATAAGTCAGATAGAGTGCAAGTTCAGAGTAAAGAGATGGAGGGGTTAAAAGTGGTGTTCCGGGCACTGATGGATAAAAACCACTTGATAGGTGGAAGGCGAGTAAACCCCAGCATTTTGCCTATGGAGAAAAATGTGGATCACTATTAGCCTGGAAAGTAAAGGCAGATAGGGCTAGGAACACAATTCGAGAGTTAACAAGTAGAGAATCTGGTGAGGTATTGAATGCTAACTCAAATATATGTGAAGAGGCATGTAGCTTCATGAGAAACCTATACAGAGATGATATTCAACCTGGCCAAGAAGATATAAAAGAGTGACTGGGGTTAACTATACTTCCACTGTCAACCATAGAGCAACAGAAAGCATTAGAAGGAGAGATTAAGGAGGAGGAGATAAGAGCTCATGGTAAGAAAATGGTCAAGGTAAAGGATGCTGGACCGGATGGTCTACCAGGTCGAGGTTTTTCTCTATATTATTGACACAGTAACTCCTATTTTACAACTCTTATTCAATGATATATATATATATATAAGTGGAAAAAGGTCCCTAATTGCTGGTCAGAAGCTACAGTCACTTTGATTTTGAAACCAAATAAGGATCAACAGAAAATGGATTCCTATAGACCTATATCCTCATTGATTACGGATTATAAGATTTTTCCCAAATTTTAGCATCTCGGGTAGCTAAGGTAATAAATGAGGTTATCCATCCTAACCAAAGAGGCATTATACCAGGGAGGCAGTTGAATGAATTAACTTTTCAGTTGTTGAGAGTCATGGATACAGTGGAGGCTCGGAAATTATCTCTGACTATAGTGGCTGTGGATACAGCCAAAGCTTTTGTCCAGTTACATTAGCCCTACCTGTGGGAGGCTTTGCCAAGTTTTGGTTTTCCACAGAATATGGTAAGGGCAGTGCAAAATCTATATAGTGGTCCTAAAGCTAGGGTGTTGATGAATGGGGGCTGTCAGACTGGTTTGAAATTTTTGGAGGGACAAGGCATGGATGTCCCCTGTCCCCACTTCCTTTTAATATATATATATCGAGGCACTAGCGAATCTGATAAGGGTAGACACTGCTATTCTCCCTTTTAAATCACAGGATCTGGAAGTTAAATTAGCCCTATATGCAGATGATTTGTTGCTGTATACGAGAAACGCGCAAGACGCAATTCCCAACCTGATGAGGAAGGCAGAGAGGTTTGGCCTAATTTCTGGGTATAAAGTTAATGCAGGAAAAACTGAGATTATGCATTGGAATCAGGGTCTGGCAAGCTATGGGGTGAAAACTTAAATACGGTATTTGGGGGTGTTAATAGCTAAGAGAATGGATGATATTACAAAAGTAAATTGGAGGAAAGTTAGTCAGGAAGTAACTGGACTACTCTCTAAATGGGCGAACCTACCTTTGAATATTTATGAAAGGGTAAACCTTATAAAAATTATTATACTTCCAAAGTTGACATTTCTTTTCAATACCATCCCGTTGGTCTTTCAGAAGAAGGATTTAGCAAAACTTCTGTGGAAAATAGAAAGTTTTATCTGGGCGTCAAAAGGTCCTTGGATTTCATGGAAAAAGTTATGAAGGAGACTGGAAATTGGAGGATTTACACTGCCAGATATACTTGTTTATTACTATGCCTTTCAGCTTAGGATTGTTCACATGCTTGCTAATAGAACTGATAAATCAATAATAGGCTTACTCTTTGAGGCAATGGTAACCAACGTCCCACAAGCTCAACCCCACTTTCTTTGTGAATACAGAAACCCAATTTTGTTTAAAAAGGTGAGGTTTAAGAGTTTGAAGTCTGTATTACATACGTGGATGTATGTACAAAAAACTCTGAGAGTCTCATATTTTTCATCATAGTCACCAAGTTGGGATTCTCCAGGCACCCCGGAGTGCTTGAGGGATCAACTAAGCCAGCCTTGGAAATTGGGGGGTGTTTGCTATAGGGCAGACCTAAAGGTAGGTATACATTTGATGAGCTGGGAAGCTTTGTACAATTGTACTAATGCTATGTTGATGAGGTTTAAATACTATCAATTGAGTTCCTGGTGGGCAACACAAGATTGGGAGGAGGAGGAGGAGGAATCCAAATTTGATCAAGTGATGAGAATTGGTCAGTGGAAAAAGAAAACATCTTTTGGTACTGGGCTTTCTTGGTGATGTGTGTGAAGATCGAGTCTGAAATACCAAAATTGTGGGGTGAAGAGTTCAATGATGAGGATTTGACGCAAATGTGGAGTGACTATTATAGTATATTACAACAAGTAGTAAAGCCGGCACAACTTAAACGGAACCACTTATTTACTATCCATAGAGTTTATTGGTCCCCAGCAAAAGCTCTTCAAAATCACTGGTAAAACCTATATTTGTCTTAAGTGTACTTTAGTAGCAGCTGACGATATACATTTCTTTATGTCATGTCCAATAATAGTACCATTTTGGAACTCGATATGTGACTTTGTGGGATAAATCATTGGGACACAAATTAAAGTAAGTCCTAGTGTAATTTTCTTTATAGTTACCTTAGATCAAGAAGTGCAAATCACAATGGTTGTATCAAAGTTCTTGTTTTATGTAGTTCTATTGGCAAGGCGTGAGATTTGCAGGTTACGTGAATCTGAAAATCCTTCATCCTTCATTCTTTTCTGAGTGTCTTAGAAATATTATTTATACATCTGAATCAGACATGGCATGCGATACAAGAAGTAGAGAGAAAATTTGGGCTCCGTTGGTAAGGTGAAGAGAAAAGGAAAGTGCTACCTACACTGTCGGCCAAGTTATCTCCTATCCTTGAGCATTCTCAGTTTGTAAAGGAGATGGAAGAGGAAACAGTGGTATGCTTGAGGGCCAATACTCTTCCTTTTCTTCTCATGGTCTATGGGCTGGTTTCCTTTTTGCAAGACCTAGAGGGCTTAGAGTATACCCAGCAAGAAATATGGCAAAATGAGGACAAAAAAAAGAAGTACCCATAAATCACTCAGTCACTTTCTATGTAGTTATGTAAATTCCCAGACATTATCCCTGCAGTCATGCAATCGCTGATGTGTTACCTATGTAGTCCTTTAATTCCCTTGTACTGTTTCAATCACATATGCAATTTTCTTGTACTTATGTAATGACTCAGCCACTAGTCATGTCGCTTTAAAGTCATCCAATCACTACCTTCCCACACCAGTAATGACTCAGGCAGTATCTTACTAGTTCGGTAATCACCCAGGCGGTTCTGAAGAACTTATAAAATCACCCACTCACTTGCTATCTACTTTAATAATTCCCCAGATATTACCCTTGCATGCTAGGAATCACTCGGGTCTAGTTACGTACTAGCCATACAGTTATGCAATGATGTAGGCTGGAGCTGTGTAGTCATCTCATTACCTAATCATACCCTTGCAGTCTTCAAATCACCCATACCTTTCTGTTGCATTCATATATTCACCTAGGCAGTACTCAATGACTGATGAATCCTTTCAACTTCTATTCATACAGGTATCCATGCACTGAATGTGTATGTTTCCACTCATGAAATTAGCCGGTCACTTTTCATTTTGTCCTGTAATTACCCAGAGGGTACCCTTGCAGTCATACAATCACACAAGGACTACCTATTGAGTGAGTGAGTATTGGAATTACTTAGTGAGGTCTATTACATGTCTTAGTTTCTAGGTTTGAACATGTTTCAGAAATATTGTATAAATATTTATTTTACAAATCATCAGAGTTTGATACCATAGAGAGATATGTGTGTGTGCTTTTAACAATTTAGAGACACTTATAGTTGTTATGTAATAGTGTGCTGCTTCATTTGTGACTAGGCCCAACTCTCATGCATTTATAAAAACACCCAAATACTCACCATGCAGTAACTTACTTGCCTTTTTTCGACCTATATTGTCTGTTTCTGCAGTTCTCTTGTATCCTTCTGCACTTTACTGTTTCTATAATGGTGTTGCCTTTTTCGGCACCTCCCCAACCCCTTTCTGTAGTGATGATACCTATTTTTCACATCTGATACTTCTTTCTGCACATCTTTTGCTTCATTCTGCTCTTCACTTGCCTTTATCTGTACCACTCTTGCCTGTTTGTGCACCTATGTTGGTTCTTTCTGCACTGCTCTATCTTCTTCCTGCACCTCTGTTCAAAATGACTTCAGTTCTTTTTCCTTTTTTCTGCACCTCTCTTAACATACTCTGCCCACCTGTTCCTCCTTTCTGTACGTCGTTTGCCTGCTTCTGCAACTTTCTTCCCTCTTTCTGCACCTCTGTTGGTTCTTTCTGCACTGATCTGCCTTCTTCCTGCACCTCTGTTTCAAATTTCTTTATCTCTCTTGCCTTTCTTTGCACACCTCTTCCCTCTTTCTTCACCTCTCTTGCCTTACACTGCCTACCTGTTTCCTCTTTCTGTACCTTATTTGGCTCTTTTTGGACCTCTGTTGTTTCTTTTTCACTACTGTTGCTTCTTTATATGACCTCTCTGGCAAATTTCTGCACCCCTCTCATACAGTTATGAAAACGCCAAAGTAGTCACCATGCAGTCTTACAATGGTACATGCACTAGATATGTAATGCTGTAATCATTCAGATATTACTGTAATATTTTTTTCTGCACCTCTTTTCTAACCCTGGGCAAAGCACTATGCTATGCTCGTGTAGTTTGCGAAGTTTGCGCTACTGCGCACTATGCGAACTGCGCGTAGCACAGTGCAAACACGCTTAGCATAGTGCAGCGGTAATTTTTTTGCTTTCTTGCGGTCCTCAATGTCAAGTTGGCGACCGCGAGCAAGCAAAATGACATCCCGGCGAGGCTTTTTCCTAGTTCGTGATCAGCAACATCAAGTTGTCGATCGCGAGTGTGGAAAATAAACCTCCCGGTGAGATTCTCAACGCGGGGAGGTCAGATTTCTCATTACGAGTGGTCCGGTATGCTGGCGACCGTTCGCGATGAGAAACTACCAGTCCGCGTTGAGAAAGCTGCTGCTCGAGTAAAAATCCACTCAAGCGGCAGTAAAAGACAGCTCACAGTGTGCTACGCGTAGCTCGCATAATGCGAAGTGCACTTCGCGTAGCTGCGCGTAATGCTACTTAGCGAACTACGCCAAGGGTTACTCTTTTCACTTATTGTGCAGCTCAGGTGTAATTGTTACCGTAATAAGAAAACCATATGTGCATTTCTTTGCAGCTTTTAAAATAGAAATTGTTTCTTTAGTAATAGATAAGTATATATGTATATAAATATTTTAAAAATAGAACATTGTTTTTGAAATTCTTTTTTCAGATATTGTTTTACTATTAAGAAAGAATAACCATGACAAGAAAAGCGCAAAGGAAAAAACAACAAAGAAAACAGTACTATTTGAAGGAGAAAGACACGCACAAATTAGATGAACTACCACATGTGGCAAAAAAGAAAAAATTATGTGGTAAGAGAACAAAGGAATTTATTAAAAGAATTTCAAGGAGAGGAAAGGATTTTGGAAATGATGAAAATAGAAAGAATACTTGTAGAATGAAAAAGAATGAAATGAAAAAAGACAAATTAATAGAAATTCAGGAAATGAGAAAAGAATCTATGTTGAAAGATGAAAGAAACAATTTTATGAAATTAGAAAACGTATATATAAAAGTAGAGTACCACAAAATTTGTTGAAACATTGCAAGAAATATAAAAGAAGATCTGCATTTTATAAAAAGAAAAAAAGATTGAAAGTATAGTTGAAAAGGCATTTGAATGGAAAAGAAGATTGTTCATTTTAGTTTTAAAGAGAATGTGAACATTAGAGAAACCAATGCATTCTATGAAGAACAAAGCTAAAAGGAAAAGTCTAATCAACAGAACTAACTTTTGTAAAAGAAATTTGGGTGAACAGAAGCATACTTCTAGTTCAGAACCTTTTTTAATGAAGAGAGCTATTTTCAAAACAATACATTAGTTCACGCGGTTGATACCAGTGGTCATGCTTATGAAGTGAAGAACGGTTGTGCAATTAACAAAGAAAAGATGGTTCCTAGAAATGTGGAAGAAGTGATAGCTGAAGAAGTTCAAGGGAGACGTACACAAGCTCCAGTGCATACATGGGATTGTAGGAGTATTTGTAGTATACAACAGGAGTCTATTGATATTTTACTAAATTTGTTATGAGAGTATACTAAAAAAAGAATGAAACAAAAGATTAAGATGTTCCAAGGAACAGATCCTTGCAAAGTGAGAAAGAATACTGGCTTGCATGGTTATTCTCTGGCTTGTCTGTCTAGAAAAGTGTGTCGAAGTGTTTTTTCATCATTTTAGAATGTTAGCAGTACAACATTCTGCAATGCGGAAGTTAGTAAGAAGATTCTCCTGCAGTAATTTTAAGTGACTTAAACACTGCTCTTTTGCATGGGTCAGTATCAGATGTAAAAAATGTTTGTGATGATATAGAGATTTGTTTCTTTTGTCCTGAACAGGAGTGTAGAGACAGTGAGAGTTTGATAAGTGCAGGTATTGAAGAAGAGGTGAAAGGTAGTAGTACTGAGAAGTTTGAAAAAGAAATTACAAAGTTTAAGGGAATTTGTTGTGAAAGACCAAACTATATTTGTAATTGTTGTCTACGAACTCACTATAGAAATCAAACTAGGAATGTTGATCTGTATTTAAAAAGTGAAAAAGAAAACAATGATAAGTGGAAGGAATTTGGAGCTTATTTGTTGGTGGAAGATTGCTTTGAGTTGGGTAGTGATCAACGTATTTGTAAATATTGTTATACCAAATTAGAGGAGAACAAAAGAGCAGTACATAATAACCTAGAGTTGGTAGGTATTCCTCCGGAACTGGTAGATTTAAATACGTAATATATATGGAGCCTAAAACAGGTACGTTGCCGTCGACAGATTTACAAAGATGATTAAAAGGAAGAGTTGTGTGTTTACCTTTAGATTTAAAGAAAAATATTGAAACTATTGGTGTAGAGCAAGAGGAGACTGAACCTGTGGTTATTCTAGTTATTGGTGTTCCTACGAAGAGTCAGAAAATATGTCAAGAATTAGTAGATGTCAGCAAAGTGCAAAATGGCTACTTTATATATAATAAAAACAATGTTTATTACAAAAATGTGGATGTAGGAGAAGAAGAAATAGTTTTAGGAGATGATAGTGAAATTTCAAGTGACCAAATTGAAAAAGTGGACATCTCCAAAAGTGAAGAAATGTATGAACATTATAGTGTACATCCTTTACATTCAAAGGAAGTGATTGGAAATACTATTGAATTCTTCCAAATGAAGAAAGTGAGGAGAACTCCCATGAGTGTTTGGGAAAGAAGTTAGGAAGCTTGCTGTTTTCCACAGCTATTCCACACTGGAAAAGGTTTACGATATGATGAACGACCAGTACAGATTCCAGCATCAGAATATTGTACAACACAATTGTACTCAGATTATCCAAGATTTCGACAATGTATTCCATATATATTTCACTTTTTGTTTCAAAGTGACTCGTCTGGACTTTCCTATGCAGTGAACCACATATTAAAAACAGGAGTTTATCTTCAACATGTGTCTGCAAAGGAATTCATGGACAAAGTACAACAGAGAGACAATCAGTTAGAATCTCAACTGATTAATTTGATGGCATGTCAACTTGGTCCTAATGAGTATTGGTATCGTCGTCATGGAGAACTTAAATGTATGTAAAGGAACTTAGGAACCCCTACATGGTTTGTTACACTAAGCAGTGCTGAATTTGGATGGGACGATTTACTTGAATTTCTTCGTAAAGCAAATTTGAATATTAAAAATATCGAATTCAAGACAGCTGGAGAACTGTGTTCCTTGGATCCTGTAAATGTGTGCAGATATTTTAATCATAGGTTTCAAGCTATGATGTCTTTTATCTGCAAAAGAAACACCTCTTGGAGAAGGTTTTGATTTCTTTTGGAGAAAGGAGAACCAAGCTAGAGATGCTCCTCAAATACGTATGCTTTTTTGGATCAAGGATGCACCTAAATTTGGAACTGATTCTGATGAGACCGTTTTATCTTTTATTGAAAACTATGTTACATGTGGTATTCCAAAAACAGGAGAAAAAAATTCCTTAAGACAACAAGTTTTACGGTTTCAAACTCATCGATGTGGCAAATACTAGTGACAAAAATACAAGTCAAAAGAAAAATTTTATACAAAATGTCGTTTTGGATTTCCACGTCCAGTAATTGCCAAAGGAAGAGTCAACAGTTTCATGTCAGCAGTGAGGCATATTATGACTCTAAAATCTCCCAAAAATACTTACAATTTTAAAAGAAGTGAACATTCAAAGGATATTAATGATTACAAACAAGTTATTTTGTTGATGTGGAATGCAAATATGGATATCAAGTATTTTGCAGATAATTCCATTGCTGTTGCTCGCTATGTTACGTCATACATACCAAAATCTGAAAAGACGGAGTTGAAAGAAATGTGGGAATACATTTCACAAGAGAAGACTCTTAGTAACAAATTGTACAGCTTTAGTTTGAAGATGCTGCTCCCATCGAGAGATTGGATCCTACGAATGTTCAGATCAGTTGACCTCTGCAAGTTCATATTCAATGTCTAGAGGAATCATTTGGGTTAGCCTAGGTCTTGCTGCAACACGAAATCGAGTTTTAAAATCTGTACAAGTAATTGAATATTTAGCATTAAATGAACCGGAAAGCACAGATATTGTTAAAACAAACATGTTGGATACTTACTATCCTAAAAGAAGTCCCTATCTTGAAAACATATGTCTCTATGAAGTACTGCAATATTACAGCTTTAAGAGAAATATTACAAAGAACATAAATGAAAAAAAATATGAAGTCATTGGCTGTGATGGATGTTTGGTGAAACATACCAAAGGAAATCTCATTAATCACAGGAAACTCAGTTGCAAAACTCCAGATAAAAGGGAATTTTACTATTTAGCAACTGTACAAGCCTTGGCGTACTGAAATGGAATTACTTGGGGATTTTCAGTGCTATGAAGATTCTTTTAATGCATGTAAAGATAGCATTGAATGCACAGTTTTTACATATTATCTACAAATGTTGAATGAAGAAATTAAACAAGAAGCTACTTTTGCAGCTGAGATTGCTAGAGACAGTTCTCAAGATAGTCAAAGTTCTTCTCCACTGAGTCAAGATCCACTAGGAGAACCAATTCTTGAAAATGAAGCAGCAATAGCCATGAGTGAAGTAGAAACAGCAATGCATCAAGCTCAACAGGATATTATGGAGTTGGGAAACTTGGAAAAACAAATAAATATTGAACAGAGAGAAATATATCAGCAAGTTACACAACAGATAGACCATGGTTTACTTCGTGGAAATAAAGAAGGCAACTGCACATCATTTAAACCTATTCAAATGTATATCAGTGGTCAAGCTGGTACTGGAAATGGTTTCTTAATTAAAGTTTTGACCTGTTAACTACAGGAAACCACTGAATCACATTTATCTTGTGTTGTAACCGCTCCAACTGGGTCAGCAGCACACAACATTAAAGGGATTACATTACGTTGTTTACTGATGCTACCCGTTGAACATGAAAACAAGTTGGAATATCACAAGCTATCTGGAGAAGCTTGTTATGAAGTTTCAAGGGTAATAAAGAAGACACAACTTCTGTTAATTGATGAGGTGAGCATGGTCTCAAACTTAATGTTTGCCTTTGTACATTTAAGAATGCAGCAGATTTTAAAAACAGATTATGATGTGTTATTTGGAGGAAAACATGTGATTGTTGTCTGCGATCTACTGCAACTTACTCCTGTATAAAGGGAACCAGTTTTTAAAATACTTGTGCATGAAGACACCAGGAAATCTTTGGGAAGTATTAGAAATGTCAATATTTGGTCATATTTTGAATACAAATAACTTATCAAAAATATGCAACAGGCAAGTAATGAAGATTATGGAAGCATTCTTCAAGATATAAGAATTGGTTTGTTGACAGAACATGGTTAAGAAGCTTTGCAAAGTCAGCTACTTACAAACTTGTTTCCAAATGAAAACGTTGCTCTGAAAATAATATACAAAATAATTGGAGAAAAGAAATCTATAATTTGTCAAATGTCAACACTGCGAGAGTGTTCTACATTCAATCAAGAACTTTTAAAGCTGGAAAAACAACAAATAATAAAAATGGAAGCCATTGATAAAATAGAACACAAAGGAATTACTATTATTTTGTCAGAAAAATTAAAAACAAAATTGGATTCTTTGGAAAAGTCTATATCTAAGACTGATGACCTAGATTTTTTTTATATGTATGTGAAAACTGTCGGGTAATTTTACGGCGTAATTTGGATGTGGAAAAAAAGTTTAGTAAATGGAGCAATGGGAAAAGTTGTTAATTTTGTTAATTATTCAAATAGAGATGGAATAGAATTTTTGAAGATGAAATTTGATCAGATTGAAGAGGTAAAACAGATTGGACTTTGTGCTGTTCATTTTTTGCTTGTTAAAGACTTGTATGTTAGTTGAAAACAGTTTCCTCTTTCCTTAGCATATGCGGTGACCATTCATAAATCTCAAGTTCTAAGGGTAGCCAGTGCTTTGGTAAACATTGGAAGTACTGTGTTTAAAGAGGGCACGGTATATGTTGCATTGTCCCGAGTCAGAACTTTATCTGAATTGTATTTGATTGATTTTGATGAGAGAAAGATTAGTGCAGAGGCAAATTGCGTAAGAGAGTATAATCGGTTAAGAAGACTGTATGCTCCCATCTTAGGTGAATATCCTGGATATGAAAAGCATGTAGTGTGTTGAAAACGAACACGAGAAACTCTGTAGTGAAGTTGGAAATAAGAGAAAAAAATCAAGAGAATGTTAAGGTTCCAAACAAAAAGAAAATTAACACTGTTGAAAATATTGTAGGATATCAGTTAGAAAGTAGTTCAGATATCAACTGCTATCCTAACGTAGTTGTGAACGTTATATTTTTTCTACAAAATTTTCTACAACAAATTATGTAGAATCGAGAAAAACAGTTTTGTTCTTTGTCGCATTCTATTTTTGAAAATTAGACAACCGATAAAACTAAAATCCAAAGTGCTTCTGGCATTCGGCATCTTCTGGAAATATGTTCTGGTTCTTCACAATTTACCCTTAATGTACAGCAAGATGCTCAAGAATTTCTTATGCTTATGCTTGCAATATTGGAAGGTGAAGGTATACAAATTGAAAATCTGTTTGGAGTACATTACAGATGGGATCATAAATGTGAAGACAGTTCATTTTCATCTACCACTGAAATAGACACAGAACGATTAATGTATTTGACATTACCAGATTGCAAAACAGTATCTTTTAACAAATTAGTAAAATTCTGCGATTCAAAATATGGAATATAGGCACTGCAAATCTGAAATGTTATCAACATTATTTATAGAAAGATTTGGACAATATGTCATTTTTATGCTACAACGTTATAGAGCAGATGGAAGAAAATTGGAAACTAAAATTAAAAATGTTGTGGCAAGTCAACTGTCAATTTCAGGAAGAACTTTCAAAGCAGTGGCAATTACTTTCCATGATGGACCTTCTACAACATCTGGACCCTATACTGTGTATTTAAAGTGCAATAAAAGGATGGTCACATTGTAATGATACCCATTAGGAATTTAAATATTGGTTACCTTATGAATTACCAAATTCATATCTAATATTTTTTATGCAAAAAATTCTGAAAACATCATTCAGCCTATTGAGAAGATGTCAACATGAATACATGAGTTTACGTTGGATATTTTCAATACAAATGAATAGGGTAACATCATTTGGCCTATTGGGAAGATGTCAATATGAATTAAGAAGTTTATTTTGGATATTTGTAATGCAAATGATTTCGGAAACATCATTCGGCCTATAGGGAAAATGCCAACAATTACTGTTTCAATTATTATTTCTCTTTGATATTGTATTTAGAACATTGTGTTTGAAAGAAGCAGTTCATATATTTGATCTTTGTTTTATATGCAATGGTAATGAGTGTGTTTATTTTTGAAAATGTAAACAGATAGTAGAGTTTCTTGTAAATATTTTGAAAACAGATTTGTTTTTTTAACAATCCTATTGATTGCATTTTTTTGCCTGCTGTTACATGATAATCAACATTGAAATCACTGTGTATGGTGAAATTCAATAGAATCTGAAAACAGCAAACAAGGCAAACTGAGTATGTTGTGTCATTCAAAAATTATGTTGTATTCTTAAAACTATATTATTATATGCAATAACAGTATTTTTTCTTCTCTTTTACAGAAACTAATTCTAAACTTTGAAAATATTTTGAATTTAGATTGTAATAAAAAAACTGAAAAAAGTGTTTAAATGAGTTTCATTTCTACTTCAGCAAAGAAGGTAAGATAAAGTAATGTGATAAGGATAATGTTATGAACTTATATTTAGAGTCACTTTTATCGCAGTCATTCATTTAAAAAAATATATATATCTCACTTATCAAATTACTTTACAGGAACATTTAGTCTTCTTCAATCTCTGAAATATAACCTCTTAGTTAGAAAATCACCTCTGCATTGCCACAATACAGCTTTGTTCAGTGTGGCAGTACATGTACAGCTCTGTAATCACCCAAGGGATACCTGTGCACTTACAACATTACTCAGGCACAACTGATGTATTCCTGCAATCACACAGGCACTAGTTATCCACTCAGGCATTATCCATGCACTGTTCAATCATATATCAACTATCCATGCAGTTCTGTAATCATCTAGACACTACTCATTTACTCTATTGAATACCCAGGCACTACTGGTGTACTTGTCTAATCCTCCAATCACTAGCCATGTACTTATCCAATCACTCTGCCAATACCCAGGCACTTATAAAATTACCATGAACTATCCTTGCATTCCTCTAATTATCCGATCAGTACCTATGTACTCTTGCAATGACCCAGACACTAACCATGTATTCAAGAAATCTCCCAGACATTACCCATAAAGTCATGTAATTACCCAGGCATTAAGCATACACTTGTAAAATGAACCAAGCAATACCCATGCACTAGGAAAATCATGCAGGTACAACATGTACTCCTGCTATCACCCAGGCACTACTCAAGCGGTTATGCAATAACCCAAACACTACCCATGCACTGCTCCAATCACCCATGCACCACCTTATGTAGTCCTCAAATTACCTAGACACTACTCATTTACTTTTTCAATTATGCAGGTACTTCCTATCCACTCCAGCAATCACCCTGTCAGTACTCATGCACTCCTCCAATCACCCAGCCAGTACTGTGTACTTATCCAATTACTCCACCAATACCAAAACACTTTTGAGATTACCATGCAGTATCCATCCACTCCTTGAAGCATCCAGGCAGTACCCATGTACTCATGCAATGACCCAGACACTTACAATGTATTAAACAAATCATCCAAATATTACCTATAAAGTAATGTAATTACCTAGGCATTAAGCATACACTTGTAAAATCAACCAACAATACCCATACACTTAGAAAATCATGCAGGAACTACACATGTACTCCTGCTATTACCCAGGTACTACTCATGTACGTATGCAAACACTCAGGCACTAACCATGCACTGCTCCAATCATCCATGCAGTACCCCATGCACTCCTACAATCACCCATCCGGTACCATGTACTTAACCAATCACTCCGCCAATACCACTTTTAAAATCACCATGCACTATTCTTGCATTCCTCTAATCATCCAGGTAGTACCCATGTATTCAAGCAATGACCTAGGCACTAACTATGTATTCAAGCAATCATCCAGACATTACCTATAAACTCATGTAATTACCTAGACATTAAGAAAGCACTTGTAAAATCAACCAAGCAATACCCATGCACTTAGAAAATCATGCAGGCACTACACATATACTCCTGCTATTACCCAGGCACTACTCATGTACTTATGTCATAAACCAAGCACTATGCATGCACTACTACAATCACATGTGCACTACCCTATGCACTCCTTCAAACACCCAGCCAGTACAATGTACTTAAGCAATCACTCCAGCAAATCACTGTGCACTATCCTTGCACTCTTACAATCACCTAGGCACTACCCATGCACTCATCCTGGTATAACCCATAAACTAATGCAATCACCAAGGCAGTAGCCATGCACTCCGTCAATCACTCAGGCACTACTGATTCATTCTTTTGATTACCAATACATAACCTCTCCACTCATACAATTACCCAGACACTACCCATGCACTCATGAAATCAGTCAGGCACTAGCCATGCACTTATACATGTACCCATACACTTCTGCTGCACTTGTACAATCACTAAACCACTCTCCATGCCTTGTTCCATCACCCAGACACTACATGTACACGCATGCAATCAACCAAGTACTTCTTATGCAGTCATCCAATCACACAGAAAGTATCCATGCACTCCTTCAAGCACCAAGGCTCTACCCATGCACTCTTCCATTCACACAAGCATTACCCATGCACTCCTTCAATCACCCAGACATTACCCCTGCATTGATGCAATCACACAGACACTATCTATACACTCCTGCAATCAGCTAGATACTACCCATGTACTCTTCCATGCACCCTGGTATTTCTCGTGCACTCCTTCAATCACTCAGACACTACCGCTGCGGTCATGCAATCAATTATGCACCCACTACCACTCTTACAATCTTCTAATATTAGCCACATAATCATGTAATCACTCAGTTAGTACACTTGTACATCTCCAGTCACTGAGGCACTTTACATGCATTCATACAATCACACATGCAGTACCCATTCATTTCTCCATATATCACACTTACCACAATGCATACAAGAGTTACAAATGTGTCTATTTTTAAACCAAATAGGCGGTTCTGAAAAGAACCATTTTTTCTTCTCTTTTTGTTTTATATTTTTTTGTTTTTTTTTTTAACTCTTTTTTTAAATATTTTGGTGTTTTTTTATAAGAAGGAAAAAATTTACAGAACCAACGGTGAAAGGCTACCCAACAATATGCAATTTCAAAGTTATTGCAAAAAACATAACTCATTTTTTTTTAACAATGATGTTTATCAATTGCAACCACTACAGCATTCAGTAATTGCTCACTATGGCACAAGATTGCTTTGCTTTTGATGCAAGTCTTCTGCACTGTAGCAAATTGAGGTACAATCTGCGGTGTTGATGATGCAGACGAACCAGATGAAGTGCTTGGTTGGCCATTGTTGTCCTGTCTAGCTTGTTTTTCCAGGTCACGTCTGTGCTGCTCTCTCGCAAGATGTCGCGGATGTATAGTCTGCAAATCCTTAAGCATTGAGGCGTTGCCACTGAAGTTATTCTTGTCAGATCCTTCTGACAAGACACTCCGACATAAGGTGCACGTAACCTTACGGGCATTAACTTTCTTCTCGCCAGGTGGAAATGTGAAGACAACCCATACGATACTTTCGTATCTCACCTTCACTGGTTCTTCCAACTCATCTTCATCTTCAGGGGAAAGCTGCCCTGCTGGATTTAAAGCAGCCATTTTTTGAAGAAGAAAACACCAACAAAAAAACAAAGAAGAAAAGCAAAACAGAAGACCTGTCACTCCTGAGATGCAGTTGACCGAATAATAAAATAGGGTTGGGTCCTTCAAGTTCTAGAATCAAGAGTTTCTTTACCAATCAAATACTTTTTATTGAAGTCACATGGGATTCGTGCACCAGGCGCGCTATGGCGCGCACTCGGCACGTACCCGGTGCAAATTCCGAAAAATATATTTAACAATAATATATCTTTTTTACAACTACAAATAAATGATATTTACAGTTATATTAAATATTCTCTTGGTGTAATATATATGATAAATATATTACCTACTGGCGGTCGCCAGTAGGTATATATAGTTAGGATTTTTTCTCTATGGGTTTTTTGAAAATTCTATGTCTAATAACTTTGGCGTTTGTGGACGGAATTGGCTGAAATTTTCAGGAAAATGGCACATTTTGTTTCTGAGCAGCCCCTGAAAATTTTGGGGGGGTTCGTCAAGGGGGGGCCGAGAAAAAAGGGGGGTCCCAAAACGCGTTTTTCCCATGTTAATTTCCATAGGGCGGTTGGCCTCACTTTTAGCCCGAACGGCTGAATGGATTTGCACGAAACTTGGCAAAATTGTAGGGACTGGTAGCCCGATGTGCCTTTTGTAGGTCTCAATATATGTGCTTCAGTGGATTTTGAGAAATTAATGTTCAAAAAAAGATATATATCTGTAACAGCGGACTGGGCAGCGCTCCGCTCCGCGTACTTTTCGCGCAACGGAGCTTTGTGAAGCGAAGCTGATTGGTTCTCCGGCGTCTGTCAACATTCCAAACAGTCCGTAGCGGCCGCCATCTTGTCTCTCGGTAGGATCGAGAGACAAGAGGAGGCCAAAGCGAAGGGGCAAATGACCATAAGGGGGCATAGTACATTGTCGCTCACCCCCTAGGTTTGATGTGGAGGTTTTAAAAGGGCCCCGCGGGGCAAAAAAAAATAAAAATAATAATAATCGAACAGCTGAATGGATTTGCACGAAACTTGGCAAAATTGTAGGGACTGGTAGCCCGATGTGCCTTTGCTAGATCTCAATATATGTGATCCAGTGGATTTTGAGAAATTAACGTTCAAAAAAAGGTATATATCTGTAACAGCGCACCGCTTCGCGTACTTTTCGCGTTACGGAGCTTTGCGAAGCAAAGCTGATTGGCTCTCCGGTGTCTGTAAACATTCCAAACAGTCCGTAGCGGCCGCCATCTTGTCTCTCGGTAGGATCGAACAGCTGAATGGATTTGCACGAAACTTGGCAAAATTGTAGGGACTGGTAGCCCGATGTGCCTTTGCTAGGTCTCAATATATGTGCTTCAGTGCATTTTGAGAAATTAACGTTCAGAAACAAGATATATATCTGTAACAGCGCTCCGCTTCGCGGAGATAAAATTATATGTGTATTACCTAGCTGTTGCTAACACCAGTTAGCGACGGCTAGTAGAAGATAGCGGCCATCTTGGGCCCTACTTTGCATGTGAGTGATATTTATCACTAATGGCATGCAAAGTGGGCATGCCAAGATGTTAGCGACTGGAAACAGTCGCTAACATCGCTATCTCCTATTATCAACTTTTGGAAATATTCAAGATAAGGGCGAATATCTCCAAAAGCTACCACCTGCCCTGAGCAGTTCTTAGCCATGTTATCCAATGGGAGGTGGATAACATGGCTAAGAGCATTAGCTCGGTAATGCATGAATATCGCTGAGTTTTCAGCGATATTAATGCATTGCGGTTGTTTTTTATCGTATTTCCGATAAACCTTGATAATAGCAAGGTTTATCTGCGATAATTTCTGACGGTAAAAAAATCGTTGCTAAGCATCGTTAGGGATAAATATCGCTTAACTTTGGTAATATGCCCCAACGTCTGTTAACGTTCGATTCGAAGGAAATCAGGAAGTGTTGAAAAACATTGTCTGCGCCATCTTGTCTTTTTTCAAATGCCACACTTTTGTCGTGCACGGCAGCCATTTTAGATGCCTTGACCAGACCCACTCTGTGCACGCTGTCGATCCTTAGCATGGCTCCCCACCCTCGCAAGCATCTCCCCCAGGCAGTGGTCACCCCCGCTCTCTGTCTTATGCATGGGTAATAAACCTCCCCCATCTGCGCTGCTGTTCCCTGAGAATCACACCCTGTGCCCGCCCGACACCTCCCTTTCGCCCTATTCACTACCGCACCCTCTGACACTCCTTTTCCTCTGTGTCCGATTCTCCAGGCTGGTCCTAGGGTATCAGCTAGCCCTGCAGATGTAGTTTATGGCCACAGCTGTAAAGAATCACCCCTCTTCAAAGGAGTTATAGTAGATCAAGGCCCACACTCGATGAGATCCGTCACAGCAGAAGCGTTGCTATTATCTGAAAACCATCCTGTATTGTGATTGGGGAGGGGACCGAGCCTGAAGCGGAAGATTCCAGGGATGACTGTTTGTACATCAAAGTTTTTACAATTATGTGTCACATTAAAAATATATAGCACTCCGACAAAGTAGTAAGATTATAAAACTTTAATAATTTATAAATATATACAAGAAAACAAAAATAGTAATAACATATAAACATTTTTAGGGAAAAACAACGAAGTAGCGGTCGGCTGTGCGAATAGTCCCAACGCAGCACAACGTCCAGATTTCCGGCGTGGGGCGTCGCGGGGGGTGGGTCATCAGTAGCAAACTGTTGTGCGAATAGTTCCAAGGCAGCAGAACGCGCCGAAATCTAGATGACACGAAAGTGATGTCTAGTAAGTTGCCACCCAGCAAATAACGGCATGGGGCGTCGCGGGGGGTGGGTCATCAGTAGCAAACTGTTGCGCGAATAGTTCCAAGGCAGCAGAACGATGGCACCAAGGTGATGTCCAGTAAGTTGCCGCACTGGTTTTGGTATCCTACAATGCTGCTCCGAATAACGGCGTGGAGCGCCCCGGGGGAGGCGGCGTGAACGGGCCTCTCCAGGTGGAGTGTCATCTGTTGTAGTGGGGCGCCCCTTTACCGTTTCAGTTGCCATTCCGTCCGTTTTTGGTCCACTGTGTCAAAAGCCGCAATTCAGCTGAGTTGCGCCCACTCTTGCGGTGCAGCGATAGGCGGCTGTCACAGGACTCTCAAAATGGCGGCAGGCTGTTTCCTTTTTGGGCCTGGTCCACTGAAATGGCCCTGGGACACCTTGGAAATCGGACGCTTGTCTGCTAGGTCTTGGACCCCATTCTCGAAAGCGTCCCCTCCGCCTTGAGAATTCATCAAAAGTTTTGGGGGCTCCGACTCCTGCAGGCTTCTGGTGGGGAGCGGCTGCCATGATTGCTCGCGGAATGACCACGACTGAGCTACGAGATGGTGGTGCTTTCATGCTGACGCCAGCTTCAGTCTGAAACATCCAGAAACAAGGTGGGGCTTTCATCGTTTGGGAAAAAAAAAAGTTTTCATCCTATGAAAAGTGTTGTTTTTAGGTCACATGATCATGCCTTCCATCATTAGGAAACCAAAAGTAAAATGAACCAATGAAAAGTTTTATAAACAAGTCACATGACCTGTTATGCGGCATAGGGTGTAAAATGCGGAGAAAATACGTTGGCACGTGAGGCGGCGTCAGTAGCGGACCGATGTGCGAATAGGCCGAAGGCAACACAACGCGCCAAGATCCGGATGGCACCGAGGTGGTGTCCAGCAAGTTGCAGCACTGGTGTGGCCATCCTACAATGCTGAAAGTCGGCGTGGGGCGCCCCGTTGGCCTGTGAGTTTGCGTCAGTAGCGGACCGATGTGCGAATAGGCCGAAGGCAGCACAACGCGCCAAGATCCGGATGGCACCGAGGTGGTGTCTAGTAAGTTGCCGCACTGGTGTGGCTATCCAACAATGCTGAAAGTCGGCGTGGGGCGCCCCGTTGGCCTGTGAGTTTGCATCAGTAGCGGACCGATGTGCGAATAGGCCGAAGGCAGCACAACGCGCCAAGATCCGGATGGCACCGAGGTGGTGTCTAGTAAGTTGCCGCACTGGTGTGGCCATCCAACAATGCTGAAAGTCGGCGTGGGGCGCCCCGTTGGCCTGTGAGTTTGCGTCAGTAGCGGACCGATGTGCGAATAGGCCGAAGGCAGCACAACGCGCCAAGATCCGGATGGCACCGAGGTGGTGTCTAGTAAGTTGCCGCACTGGTGTGGCCATCCTACAATGCTGAAAGTCGGCGTGGGGCGCCCCGTTGGCCTGTGAGTTTGCGTCAGTAGCGGACCGATGTGCGAATAGGCCGAAGGCAGCACAACGCGCCAAGATCCGGATGGCACCGAGGTGGTGTCTAGTAAGTTGCCGCACTGGTGTGGCCATCCTACAATGCTGAAAGTCGGCGTGGGGCGCCCCGTTGGCCTGTGAGATGGCATCAGTAGCGGACCGATGTGCGAATAGGGCCAAAGGCAGCGCAACAATATTTTCTGATTTGAAGACACCACAAGGCGCTGAGATGCCAAGATCCGGATGGCACCGAGGTGGTGTCTAGCAAGTTGTGGCACTGGTGTGGCCATCGTACAATGGTAAAAGTCGGCGTGGGGCGCCCTGTTGGCCTGTGAGATGGTGTCAGTAGCGGACTGATGTGTGAATGGGGCCAAAGGCAGCGCAACAATATTTTCTACTATATTTTCGGAGTAGAAGACACCACAAGGCGCTGAGATGCCAAGATCCGGATGGCACCGAGGTGATGTGTAAGTTGCGGACCGATGTGCGAATGGGGCCAAAGGCAGCTCAACAATATTTTCTGAAGAGAATACACCACAAGGCGCTGAGGTGCCAAGATCCGGATGGCACCGAGGTGATGTCTAAGTTGCGGACCGATGTGCGAATGGGGCCAAAGGTAGCGTAACAAGATTTTCTGTATGGAAGATACCACTAGGCGTTGAGATGCCAAGATTCGGATGGCACCGAGGTGATGTCTAGCAAGTTGTGCCACTGGTGTGGCCATCGTACAATGGTAAAAGTCGGCGTGGGGCACCCTATTGGCCTGTGAGATGGTGTCAGTAGCGGACTGATGTGCGAATGGGGCCAAAGGCAGCGCAACAATATTTTCTGACTGACACCACAAGGCGCTGAGATGCCAAGATCCGGATGGCATCGAGGTGATGTCTAAGTTGCGGACTGATGTGCGAATGGGGCCAAAGGCAGCGTAACAATATTTTCTGTATGGAAGATACCACTAGGCGTTGAGATGCCAAGATTCGGATGGCACCGAGGTGATGTCTAGCAAGTTGGTGTGGTCATCCTACAATGCTGAAACTCGGCGTGGGTCACCCCATTAGCCTGTGAGATGGCGTCAGAAGCGGACCGATGTGCGAATAGGCCGAAGGCAGCACAACGCGCCAAGATCCGGATGTCACCGTGGTGGTTTCATAGTTGAGAGGCACTTCATCTGCAGTGGGGCGCCGAGATCCGGATGGCACCGAGGTGATGTCTAGCAAGTTGCTGTACTTGTGTGGTCATCCTACAATGCTGAAACTCGGCGTGGGTCGCCCCATTAGCCTGTGAGATGGCTGTTCTTTGGATTTGGGCCTGGTCCACTAAAATGGCCCTGGGACACCTTAGAACTCGGACGCTCGATTTTTTTTTCCTTTCCTGTACATGCAAAAAAAGGTAAATGCCCGGTATGTTACACGCTTCATCTGCCACGATGAACTCTCCAGAGGAACCGAAAAAAAATATAGTTGTGGTAACTATACCATGCATCGTCATATGGAGAGGTGGCACCAATTAATTATAGTGCTGCATAAAAGAGAGATTTGGAGAACCCCTGACCTGCTAGTACATTCATCAAAGAAGTGGCACTGAGAGCTTCAGAGGCAAGGGAAACGGTCCCAAATATTTAGAAGAACTTTGGAAAGATTAAAATGACATGTTTAGATTGTGGTAAATTAATTTCATGTGGGCAGATGAGTGTTACTCTAATAAATACAGCATATGAACATCATCATAGTCGATGGTTGGTAGAGACATTTTGACTATATCCTGGACCTGCCCGTCCTCGCCCAAAATGGCGCCGGAATAAATGGGACTCGTAACTCCTTGTTGTGTACTGGTTGCAGAACCTTGAAATCACGAGATACATATGCAGTTTTGAAGCACATGGCGGGCGGGGACGAGAATTGATTGAATATTTCGACATCCCTATTGATATTAAGTTCTGATGTGTTATTGATTACTGTACTGTTGAAAATTCGAATTAACGTCACCCATGGTACTTGCCCGCAAATGTATATCTAGATAATTTTATTGTAACTGGCCCTGTCGTATTTTAATTATAAAATGTACATCCACCGATTCCGTAACTGTTAGACACCTTAGTTTTTGCAACCTAATGGCCCGCCCGTTACGTTCCTCTACAGTGTAAATGTCTATTCATCATATACGATTACAGTTTGCTCCGTGGCAGGCCCACGTGGTTATATGCTCGTATTTGTATAATGAAATTTTCACAATAAAGGTTTTTAAAAGAAAACATGGTAGTAGTGTATACATTGGTAAAGTTTTTAATAATAGTCACTGTTTTAGAATCATTAAAAGGCAAGTGAAATAAAGCAGACCAATTACATGAAGGGTAAAAGGTATAATACGAAGGAACGCAGTAAAGATAAATGGTCAAGGGCTGTTGTGTTTTCTATTCCTGCAACATAAAGTGATCGATAAGAATCTCATATTCAGGCGTATCGGCGACTAAGACAGCAGGTCGACCCTCTTTTGCTCAACGGCTCCGTCATGGGACGAAGAAACGCTCTTTTTCTCGAAAAAAGAATATATTTTACTTGCAGGACAGTTGTAAAATTTCCGGGAAAGTACATTAGCCTGGAACATTATAACATATATTTAAGAGAAAATAATGTTCGGAAGTAATTAAAAGCGTAATTTTTAGGTGATATGACCAAGGCTTTCATCATTAGAATAAGAAAAGTAAAATGAACCAATGAAAAGTTTTATTAACAAGTCACATGACTTGTTATGCTTACGTTACGCGCTGCGCGCCCTGGATGACTTCCGGATGCGCTAACGCGGCGCGTCATATGACGCATTACGCGACAACGCAGGTCCAGAATATAGTCAAAATGTCTCCACCAACCAGCGGTCGAAACACAACCCCTTTCAGCAGGCTAAATAGTTCTGTTAAATGACAACAGAAGGGACAGGCAACAAGAACCATCAGTCAAAGAGGGGAGGGCTAGTTCTTCTCTACCGGGTTACATTGGGGCGCTACCGGAACTGATCGAATTGGTAGTCTACAGTGTTTCTGGATGTTTCAGACCGAAGCTGGGGTTAGCATGAGAGCAGCACCATTTCGTAGCTCCGTTGTGGCCATTCCGCAACCAATCATGGCAGCCGCTCTTTATCGTTATTTTGGGCGGGGTGGGTGGCGGAGCCGAGCTGTTTTGCAGCCATCATTGTGTGGAGTTCAGTTCATCTCACTAGTTTTGTATTTGTCATGAGGGGTTGTTCCTAATGTTTCTATTTTAGCGAGGTCAAAAAGAGATCCCATTAGTGGCCTACTGATTTTGCTCGATTCCTTTTCTTTTTTTTTACACGATTTTTCGTTATCTGCAAAGACTAAACAGAGTATTGCGACTCTGTGTTTGTTTGTAAATAGAGAATGAACCAAAGAGAACTAATTCTAAAACAGTAAATACTTGGATAACAATCAATCAAATGGAGAGAGAAGCAGGCACGACGGATTACAACGGGGGCAAAGGCCTGCGTTAACTACCTTTCACTATCTGCAAAGAGAGAGTACTCCTAATAGAAATGAGGGGGGGGGGCACCATTCAAAGCAGATCAGTGTGCATAAACACGAAAATGTTTTCACTTACCACGTACTTGACATTCGACAGCTTATGATATTTGCTATTAAAAAACCATTGAAATTCACTGAAAAAACCATAGGTTATAGACCATATATAGTTAGGAATTAGCATTTACAAAACCTTGAAAATTCACTGAAAAAACCATAGGTTATAGACCATATATAGTTAGGAATTAGCATTTAAAAAACCTTATTTTACTCACACAAAACCATTGAAATTCCATATATAGTTAGTTGCACTAACTATATATTGCGCACCCGCAATCCACTGCTGATCATGTCACATATTACATCATTCATGACATGGTCAGTGACATCACTGATGACATCACTGATGACATCTCAAATGACATCACTGATGACATCACTGATGACATCTCATTTGACATCAATGACCACATCACTGATGATATCATTCATGTGACAATACAATGCATCTCCTCACATTTTAATATAACCTCTGTTTCACCCAGTGTTAAATACAGAGTATAATTTTTGAAACCATTGACACACCAATACTAGTTACTACATACGTACTCACTGATTCCTACGTCTACACACACATTCACTCATTCACCCATACAATCATTCATACATACAATCACTCATCTTTACAACACTATCATATGCACTCATACACCTATACAGACACTCACACTCTGCCACTCATCCATGGAGTTACTCACACACCTAGTCAGTCCTGTAAAGAATCAATCACACTTCGATTTTCTTGTCTATACAGTTAAACATAGAGCACCTTACATTTTCAAACATATAGTAACACATACTTACTTTCTTATACAATCATTGATACAAGTACACATTGATCTGCACAGAGTCACACACCTCCCAGCCAGCCACACACACACTCAGTCTCCCATACAAATACTTGGACAATCAATCAATAACCCATATAGTTAATCATATAGCTACTGATCAACACATGCAGTAGTTTACAGAACAACAGACATAATGATGCACAAATTAAGACAGTTTAGTCACTAACCCATGCACTCAGTGAGACACATTTAATCACTCACTCATACATTCAGTCATGCACCTACTAAATCCTTCGTCCAGACAGTTATACATCTACTCATTCTTCAATATCTAAAACATATTTAAACTTTACAGAAACACACAGTCACTGGATGATGTCATCAGTGATGTCATCAGTGATGTCATTTGAGATGTCATCAGTGATGTCATCAGTGATGTCACTGACCATGTCATGAATGATGTAATATGTGACATGATCAGCAGTGGATTGCGGGTGCGCAATATATAGTTAGTGCAACTAACTATATATGGAATTTCAATGGTTTTGTGTGAGTAAAATAAGGTTTTTTAAATGCTAATTCCTAACTATATATGGTCTATAACCTATGGTTTTTTCAGTGAATATATATATATATATATACTATATATTAAAGATTTGCAAGGAATTTGCGTAGCTAGCGCGACCCCTCCCCAGAAATACGTACGTGAGGTCAAGATTCGCACAGCCAGTGCGTAACCTGCACGCACCCAGCGCGATTTCCCGAAAATATATTTAACGATAATATATCTTTATTCCAGTTACAAATATATGCTATTTACAGTTATCTTAAATCATGTCTTGGTATAATATATATAATAAAGTTATATACATATACTTTTGAAACTTGAAGATTTGCGATGGATTCGTGCACCCGGCACAACCCCCAGAACTACGTATGTGATGTTAAGCGGAGACACGATCCACGTACCTGTCACTTACCCAATGTGCATTCTAGACGACTTAACCAATATGGCGGCTTGAAATCGCACACACCCACCGATACAGGTACACAATTGGTTTGCAAATCCACTTTAAAAAAAAAAAAGAATTTAAATAAAAACCTATACTTATATTTTAGAAAATAGAAACTATTACACTATTATAAATATAAAACTAAGAACAATTATTTTAGGGACATTATACTTAGAAATTAGCAATTAAAAAAACTTTGAAACTCATTGAAAAAACATAGGTTTCAGGGGCATTATTGTTAGTAATTCGCATTTAAAAAACTTTTGAAATTTACTAATAAGGTTTCAGGGACTTTATAGTTTAGAAATTCTCATTTAAAAAACCTTTGAAATTCACTGAAAAACAACAGGTTCAGGGACTTTATAGTTAGAAATTCTCATTTAAAAAATCTTTGAAATTCACTGAAAAAACAACAGGTTCAGGGACTTTATAGTTGGAAATTAGCATTTAAAAAACCTTTGACATTCACTGAAAAAATCAGAAGTTTCAGGGAAGTTATAGTTAGGTGGACATTTCACTCATGCAAAACCAGAGAAATTCAGCCATTATAGTTAGTAGAGCTAACTATAACTTGCGCCCCCGCAATGCACTGCTGATGACTTCACATATTACATTGTTCATGACATGGTCAGTGACATCACTGATGACATCACTGATGGAACTCCGTCGGTGTGAGCCACCGGTCGTGGCGAGGTTTAAATGCCTTCCATGCATCACAGGTGAAAGCGATCACCTGTCTAGTGCGAGTAGCGTCTTTAAGGGATATAATTGAAACAGAAGACAGACACATCGCTGTGTACGTGTAGGGGAGGGTTGATGTCCAGTGAAGAGTGGGCGTGTCCCTCTCTTAGTCAGTAGAAATGAAACTTAATCACAAACCAACAAGGTATAAATGTGTGGTTGGACCTCAACAGAATAAGACATATTAAACGGCATATATCGCTAAGTAAAATAAAAGAGGTTCAGGCCTCTTAATGATGTTGAAGTTTTTTACTTGAAAGAGTGAAATGGCAGCAAGTTTTTTAGTTTTCAGCAATATGCAGTATGTTAGACTGGGAGGAGAAAAGCACTTGATGGTGCCTGCAGTAATGAGATGGCACTGCGTGTTTCGCTAAAAAATAAGGATTTTTGAAATCCACATAATATATATTAGTACCCTGACTATGTGACACAATGCGTCAAGGTTCAAGTAGGTTAATTCTTTTAATTAATCTGGGGCAGTTTGGCGATCCAAGGATTTCGGCACATATTGTCTAAAAGGGTACTAGTCAAAGGTGTTATGCCAATGGTATGTCGTCACCAGTGTACTAAGGGTATATTGACCAGAGTACTTTGTATATGTGCTTTAGAGAGTACCTAGAGCTTGATTGCTGAGGTGAGGTTCAGGTGTTCAGGCTATTCCAGGGGATAATATTGTTTAATCCTTGTAGGTGGGTTGAAGGAAGATAAATCCAGTGTTGTTCCCTGGAGAAAAGGAATTTGTCATTATTGGTGTTATTACACTCAATGTGTTCTATCACTCTCCATGACATGAAGTTGGGTGTGTGTCCTTTTTGTACGTAATGGTCCGTCAGTTTGCTGATATTCTTTTTGCAACGGTGGGTGCTATGGTGTTCCACATTTCTGGTTCTCACCGTGTGTGTCGTCATGCCCACGTAGCTGAGTCTACAGGGACATTCAATAAGGTAGACTACGCTGGTCGAGTTACAGTTGGTGTGTTTTAATTGTCGCCATATCTTTCCGGGATCCAGACTTAGGGGCCGATTCACAGAACTAACTTAAGACAAAATCCTAAACTTACTACTTTTGGTATTCACAGAAGTTAGGATTTTGTCTTAAGTTTGTCTTAAGACAGACTTAAGACAGACTTAAGTTAGGATTTTGTCTTAAGTCTGTCTTAAGTCTGTCTTAAGACAAACTTAAGACACAATCCTAACTTCTGTGAATACCAAAAGTAGTAAGTTTAGGATTTTGTCTTAAGTTAGTTCTGTGAATCGGGCCTTAGTGTCTTAGTAGGCTGTGTCAGGTGACAGACACAGCAGTCACTGCATGAGTAGTGCCCGACACACATTGGGTAAACCCCAAACATTAAGGACTGAATTGGTAGTAGTGTTCTTGAGTGTCTTTGGTTGGGTAGATACCAATCGATCTTTGAGGCTGCTAGCTTTTTTATATGCAAACAGAGGTTGGTCCCAGTTTCTTGTTCCAGAGTTTAGAATACGCCAGTTTTTCCATATTATTTTAGCTACTTTGTTGGAGGCCTCATTGTAAGTTGTGAAACATGTGAGCGGAGTGGTTGTGCCCCTCTGTGTGTTGTCCTCCAGGAGTGCCTCCCTATTCTGGTTGTGGGCACGCTTCTTAGTGGTTTGGACAATTTTTTGGGGGTTTCCTCGTTCTTGTAATTTCACGGCCAAATCTGCAGATCGTTTTTGGTAGTCGGAGGTCTGGCTACAGTTTCTCCGTATGCGGAGGAATTGGCTGAAGGGCAGGTTCTCCCTGAGTGGTCGAGGGTGGAAACTGTCAAATTGTAACAGTGAGTTCCTGGCCATCGGTTTGTAGTCTGTAGTTGTTTTTAAAAGTCCTGCCTCTGCTTCAATGGTCAGGTCCAAGAAAGCTATATATTTGGCACTGGCAGTGCTGGTAAACCGCAGGTAGGGGTCACATTCATTGAGCCACGTGAGAAAAGTGGTTAGTGATTCTTGAGAGCCGAACCAGATCATGAGGATGTTGTCTATATAACAACGCCATAACTTGATGTTGTTAATATGGGGAATGGCGGCTGGTAGTATGTGTATTTTTTCAAAATAATAAACATTAAGTCCGGCCCCGCTTGGGGCGAAAATGCTGCCCATTGATGTGCTGTTAGTCTGAAGGTAGAACTCCCCTTCAAACTCAAAGTAGTTCTCCTTCAGGGCTAAAGTGGCACATTTTAGGATGAAATCTCTGGGGGTGGTATATTCCCAGGGGTCTCCGTCAGTATTTTCTGGAGAACTTTCAATGTAGCATCTTGTCAAATGCTAGTGTAAAGACTCTCGATGTCCAACCCCACTAGGAGTTGTGAGGTAGGGTCAAACCTCAGGTCTTTTATGAGATTCAGTAGGTTCTTGGTATTTCCTGATGTAAGTGGATGCCCTCTGTACCAGGGGGTTCAGGAAAAAGTCACAGAACTGGGAAATAGGTTCTAAAAGGGAATTGATACCTGAGACAATAGGTCGCCTGGTAGGGGGTCTTGCCTCTTTGTGTATCTTTGGCACTGTGTAGAAGTAAGGGACCTTGGCATTTCTGGTACAAAGAAAATCAGGCTCCTGTTTAGAGATGTGCTGGTTCGCTTCTGCATTCTCGACCAGGGATTTTATTGTGGCTTGTAACGTCTTTGTGAGGTCTTCCTTCAGACGCCTGTAACTCTGCGCATCGCTTAGTAGCCTGCGGCATTCAGTGGTGTAGTCCTGTTTATCCTGAATGACAATTCTTCCCCCTTTATCCGCTGGTTTGATGGTTATGTTGGGGTTCTCTTGTAGTTTGAGAACTTCTTCTCTGTCTTCTCCAGAAAAGTTGTTATAGGTTTTAGGTTGGTCCATGTTCTCAACCTCATTGTATACCACTTGTTCGAAAGGTGGTAGGAAGGTAGACTAGGGTCTCAGGCTAGTCTCGTTGGTGTTGGTAATCACTTCTGTGGGTGGTTATTTCTCGAAGAAGGATTTCAACTTCACTTTGCGGAAAAATTCCGCCAGTTCAGTATGAAGTTGAAATGTATCCAACTGTGTGGTAGGTACAAAGGATAGTCCTTTGTTGAGTTCTTCTTCTGCCTTTTGTGTGAGAGGGGTTGAGGATAGCTTGAATACCAGGGAGGTAGGTTTAGGGTCCTGGACTGCTAGCAGAGTCCACTCAGTCCTGGTTGGGGTTCTCTCGTCTTGTTCCTGGTGTTGGCGCTCAATGGTCCTTCTTCCGTTGCCCAGTGTACCTGTTGCTGGTTCCTTCTCCGTCCCCTTGATCTTCGGCCTTGTCCTAAAAAAGGAGTGTTTCGCTAAGAAATATGGATTTTGAAATCCATATAATATATATTAGTACCGGGACTATGTGACACAGTGCATCAAGGTTCAAATAGGTACATTCTTTTAATTAATCTGAGGCAGTTCTGCGATCTCAGGATAATAATAATAATAATAAAAACATTTATTAAGCGCCTGATTACACTAAGAACAGTGCGTCTCCGCGCTAGGATGCATTCCAACAAGACTCCTAACAAAGACCGGTCTATGATGAGGGGAAAGGACAGGAGAGGTGAGGCACTGACTCCATACTAATCTTCCGGGAACAAGTAAGTCTTAAGTTTCAGCCGGAACCTCGTTTCTGAAGGTTCCATCCGAAGCTCAATGGGGAGTTTGTTCCATTGTTTGCTGGCTAGAAACCTAAAAGAGCGCCCACCCATCCGCGCTTTATAGATGCGGGGTACCGAAAACTGCATGCTGCCCATACATCTCAGAAGGCGTCTTGGACGATATATAGTCAACATCCTTTGGAGTTAAGCCGGGCCCTTGCCCTGTGCAATGCGATGGATAATGCACATGGCCTTAAACCGGATACGTTCCCGCATGGGGAGCCAGTGCAAGATCTGTAACGCACGTTTCCCCGACGACTTCCTCAGCAAATTTAAAACAAGCCTGGCCGCCGCATTTTGAACACATTGAAGTTGGTTCAGGCCCTTTTTACTGAGGCCACAGAGCAGGGAATTCCCATAGTCAAGATGGGACGTGACCAAGGCATGTACTAATGTTTTCCTAGCTGTAATAGATAGGAGATCCAAGATTTTACGTAGGACCTTCAGTATGCCATAGCATTTCCCCGCCATGTTGCCAATGTGTTGGGAATATGAAAGATTGGTATCCAGGAGAACACCCAAGTTCTTCACCGTATCAGAGGGGGTGGGTGTGGGACCCAGGTCGGCAGGCCACCAGGCTGATGTCCAAATCGATGGAGAGGAACCGATCACAAGAAGTTTGGTCTTGTTACCGTTAAGGCGGAGGCAATTGCTCTTCATCCAAGCTGCAAGTGCCGCAAGACAAGCAGAAAAACTATCTGCCGTCCGAACTGGGTTGTGAGATAGAGTAACCACCAGTTGAGTGTCGTCCGCATATGACATGATATCCACCCCATAGGATTCCACCATCCTAGCCAGGGGTTCCATATACAGGTTAAACAACGTAGGGCTCAGTATGGAGCCCTGCGGGACCACCTGCGGGCACAATTTGTCTAAAAGGGGACCAGTCAAAGGTGTTACGCCAATGGTACGTCGTGACCAGTCTACTAAGGTTATATTGACCAGAGTACTGTATATTCATAGAGGTCCCGAAGAAATTCAGATCAATATCAGGCCTGGCTGAAACACGTTGAACACACTGGATGTGGGAGACCATAGTCACCCCCACGCACATCCGCCGCCTTGCTTTTAATACTGCCAAGGGCCCATCAATAAAATAATCCTTGTGGGTAGTGGGACCCTAGGACAGTTTTTAACCTATACTCACACACCATCACTGTACACTCACTAATCAATACCCGCTCCACTGTAAACAGGTGTCGCAGCACACCCGGGGCATGCTCAGTGCCACCGGGTGGGGCCCGATGATGAAGCATGCCACTAATTAGTTGGTGACTGAGGGCTTTCATAAGAAACAGATGTTTTCTTTACCCCATCTTGAGCTTCCATTTAACAGCTAGTTCTTCTTGATTAATCACATTTATTTTAGGGGAAGATAACTAGCCTTTCTGTTCCTCTCTCTCCCATTGATACCTATGTAAACACATATATAGTAACCTACTACAAAAGTGTACTAGTATATTAGGTGCACTGCTACCTAGAGATACTAGTTTTAACATATATTATGTGAGTGGCTATGTGACTGTATCCTTGTGTACATGGGTGTGTAAGTGGCTGTATTGTTTATAAGGTGATGTGTCAGTAACTGTGTAGGTGAGTGAGATGCTGCATGAGTGGCTGTATTGGTGAGTGAGAGGTGTGTCAGTGGTTGTATGGGTGAGTGGATATCCGAATGGTTGTATTAGTGAGTGACTCAGTGTGTAAGTGGCTATATTGGTTAGTGAGTGGCTGTTTGAGTGGGTGTTTGGTTAAATGAGTTAATGTGTGAGTGCCAGATTGGAGAGTATTTGTGTGAATGGCTGTATGGGTGAGTGAGCAGATGTGAGAGTTCTTGTATGGATGTGAGAATGGGTATATAAGTGGTTGTGTAAATGTGTGAGTGAGTATGTGAGTGCTTGTATGGGTGAGTGAATGATTGTATTAAAAGGCCGTATGGGTGAGTAAATTGGTGTGTGAGTGACTGTGTAGGTAAAAAAGGGAGTGTGTGAGTAGCTGTATGGGTGAGTGTGCGGCTATGTGAGTGGCTGTACGGGTGAGTGACGAGTTGTATGAGTGGCTGTATAGGTGGGTGAATGGTTGTGTAATTGGCTGTATGAGTGAGTGAGTGGGTGTGTGAGCACCTCAGTGGAAGAGTGAGTGGGCACTCATGAAAACTTTAACCTTACAAACAACTGAAGTAAATGCAAGTTAAAAGAAGTAGATCAGGATAGGTCTATCCAACTCATCAGTTATATTCAAAAACCCATTTCATGATTGAAACCATTAACTATTTTACAATAAACAAGACTTCCACAATAGTGTTGTTTTAGACACTGAAAAGGCTTTTGACTTGGTGAGTTTGAAGTTCTTGCTTAAGTTCTTGCTTAATGACTGAAAAGGCTTAATGACTGAAAAGTTGCTTAATGTCATGGAAGAATGACATTTTCAGACTAGCTCACCAAGTCAATAGCTTAAATATATCAGGGCTCTATTGTGCCTCTAGGCTAAATGGAAGAATTTCTGCTTCAATTAACATCTCCGAGGTACTATGCAGGTATCTCCTCTCGGATCCTTACTATTTGAAATTATTATCGAATACCTTGCCTGTACATTGAGAAGATCAGAGACTCTTAAGGCTAAACTATCACACAAGTAATTTGTATGCTGTTGACTTGGTGTTATATCTTCAGTCTGAACCAAATTTTATCAATAATCTGTTGACATAATTTCTCAGTGATTGCTGGATACAGAGTCAATGCGACTAAAACTGAAATGGTACTTTTTAATACAGATGAGAAAGTTTTACAGCATTACTTGCAGCAGACTAGTCATAAAGACACAAAATGTTATCTGGGTATTTGAGTTACAGGGACTGTTGAGGATAATTGACTGTTTGTTGGATTGGAGGCAAAGTCTACAGATTTCAATTGTAGGCAGGGTCGTGATGGTGAAAATGCATGTTTTACCCTCATTACATTTTCAGTTTTCAGCAATTCCCACATATTTAGCAAATATATTTTTTCCAGAATTAAAACCGATATTACTAGGATTATTTGTAATAAAGCATAATCCTAGATTAGCATGCAGAAGCTATATCTCCTTCAAGAAGACGGAGGGATGCTCCCCCTGACTAGAAATATTGGGGCATATTACCAACAACTAGCGATAATTATCGCTATGTTGGCTTAGCGGCAATAATTTTATCACCGTGTTGCGGCGATTTTTATCGCTTAGGAGCTTTGCTATTATCAAGGTTTATCTCCTAAACGATAAAAATCGGCCGAAATGCATGAATATCGCTGTAAAGTAATGTAATGTAATGTAATGTAATGTATGTATACTTGTAAAGCGCACTGTTACCTCGTTACGTAGCGTCCTGGAGCTGTATACCGCTGGGGAACCAGTAAGCGATATTCATGCATTAACGAGCTAATGCTCTTAGCCATGTTATCTACCTCCCATTGGATAACATGGCTAAGAACTGCTCAGGGCAGGTGTTAGCTTTTGGAGATATTCGCGCTTAGCGCGAATATCTCCAAAAGTTGGTAATAGGAGATAGCGATGTTAGCGACTGTTTCCAGTCGCTAACATCTTGGCACGCCCACTTTGCATGTCATTAGTGATAAATATCTCTGACATGCAAAGCGGGGCCCAAGATGGTCGCTATCTCCTACTAGCTGTCGCTAACTGGTGTTAGCGACAGCTAGGTAATAGGGAGATAATTTTATCTCCGCTTTCTTGGCTTTTAAAGCCAAAAAAGCAGAGATAAATCCCTTGATAATATGCCCCATTATTTCTTGGCAGCTTTTTTAAATCATGCATGCTAGGTTTCACATTACAGCTAATTTACACATTTTTGATAATTACTATTTAGGCAGGGCAATCTCAGAACATGCATGGAATGGATGCTCGTCAACACCAGATTAAAAAAACCTATGGCAAGTACCTTTAACCCTTCTTTATGTAATGTGAAATCTGCTGCATTAAAGAAAAAACTTTTCTACTCTCTGCATAGGATCTACTGAATACCGGACAGGCTGTCATGAATAGTCGAGGCAAACATTCTTAGAAGCCGAAATGTGGGGAATCAGCACAAATGACATCCAAGTGTTCGTAAGTTGTCTGGCTCCAAAGAACTACTGGAAGGCTGTAAGTGACATAGTAACGCAAATTCTAGCATGGAGACTAGACGGAGGGGCATATTATCAAGGGGGTTTATCTCCGCTTTTTTGGCTTTAAAAGCCAAGAAAGCGGAGATAAAATTATCTCCCTATTACCTAGCTGTCACTAACACCAGTTAGTGACAGCTAGTAGGAGATAGCGACCATCTTGGGCCCCGCTTTGCATGTCAGTGACATGCAAAGTGGGCGTGCCAAGATGTTAGCGACTGGAAACAGTCGCTAACATCGCTATCTCCTATTACCCACTTTTTGGAGATATTCGCGCTAAGCGCAATTATCTCCAAAAGCTAACACCTGCCCCTGAGCAGTTCTTAGCAATGTTATCCAATGGGAGGTGGATAACATGGCTAAGAGCATTAGCTCGGTAATGCATGAATATCACTGACTTTTCAGCGATATTCATGCATTTCGGCCAATTTTTATCACTTAGGACAGTGGTTCCCAAACTTTTTTGACCTGTGGCTCCCTTGACCTAATCGGCAGTTGGCCGTGGCTCCCCACCATTTTTTTTTTTACCGGTGGGTGGGATGTATGCCCGACCTCGGGAGTACTTCCTGTTGTCTTCCTTAAAGTAATTGGGACGCAATGAAGGTATTTTAATGATATTAGTAACAAAAGAAGAAGATAATAGTTGTTTAATAAAAACTTGTTAAGTGAGAAACAATACACGACTTTTTTGGAGCACACAACAATGAGTGTGTGTGAGCATGTGTGTTAAAGTGAGCGAGAGACAGGAGTGGACAGTCTGAATACCCCCACCGCATTTATGGTTCCATTCCTGCCCTCCCTCTCACTCCTGGAGGGGTCTTGAGCCATCTGCAACATCCTGGTGGGCCTTACTACTGGTTGAGAGGGCCCATGCCTCCCCCACTGAAATTGAGTGAAGAGATGTGTGGGATAGATAGACTGCAAAGGAACGGCATTTGGTAAAACCGCGTGCTTACCACACAGCAGTCAACACCAAAACAGGGCATCAATGGCCAAGTACAGAACGCTTGCATTAGTGCAAAAATGAAATAACATCCTTAATAAAGAGCCTTCAGGCACTGTGCATGGCACCTGTCAAAGCAATAATGGGAGTGCAGCAGAACAGCTTTGAGCCGTAGATAGACTGGAGTCATGAACAGAGAGCATGTTCATCAAAGTATAGCTGCATGGAGGCGCCCTGGGACATGGTGGCCCCTGGATTAGCCACACTCCGTTTACCAGTCACTAGTTTCACCAGGGAGTGACAAACTCGCCCTGCTTGGGGGCCTTTTTCTCAGAGAAAACCAATTTTGTCTGCATGTGTTCGGGAGCCACCACCTCCTCCCAGGCCTTCAAAACTGACCTCAAAGTTCGCCTCCTTCAAAGACACTTCCAAATGTAACTCACGCCCTCTCTATTATCTTAAGGAAGACCTTCCAGTACAGAAAATTCTTTTCTCCATGACTATGGAAGTGCCTTCCCAGTGTGTTCTTGTGGTTTGACTGTCTGCCATTTATTGCAGTATTATCCTTCTACTTGTGTTTGGTACTCTTTTGTAACATGCACACGTCACTTTTCTCTTGTAACACTGTTTGCTACCTCTTACATTCATTTTGTTTGCTTTAGATACTTGCACAAGTGCCACCATAGCCTACATAACGTTTGTTCTTGTGCTTGAGTGTCTGCCATTTATTGCAGTATTATACCTCTACTTGTAGTTTGTACGTTTTTGCAACTTGCACACATGTCACTTTTCCCCCCTGCAATGTACCTTTTGCTACCTCTTGTATTTTGTTTGCTCATATTACTGCCTCATGTAACTTAATGTTTGCTTTTGTAATTTGGTCACTTATAATTTTCTCACGTATCATTACTGTTCCTATTGTGAAGCGCTCTGACATCTTCGGGCATTCCACGTAGGCCCACAAGTGCCTGACCTGTGCAGCACTTTCACAATAGCCATGTGAGGTGAAATTACATATAATGATGCCCTGATTTTGAGCAGGGTGGCATAGGGTGGGGCACTTAATGCACCTGCAAATACTGGAAGATGAGGATCGGCTATTTACTGGAAGTGGTAAATACCTCGAAATTCTGAGCTCCACTCCATTGTAAATGGGGCATAACATGAAGGTGTGGCATTAAAGCACCAGACTCTGTTGTTTTGCCTTTTTGCCTTTTTACCCGGAGTTTTTGCAAATACATTTTTGGAAACCCATCATTGGAAAACTGCAAGGGTGCAGTCATGACTGCAAAATACAGATGTTTCATTTGTGTGAGCTTTGCTTTGTTCCCACCTGTCCTGGTTAATTTCGGACTATTTAACACCCCCCCCCCACCCCCCAGAACTGCCACTGTGCGCCCCCTGTAATGTACCTTTTGCTACCTCTTGTATTTTGTTTGCTCATATAACGGTCTCATGTAACTTAACGTTTGCTTTTGTAATTTGGTCACTTGCAATTTTCTCATGTATCATTACTGTTCCTATTGTGAAGCGCTCTGACACCTTTGGGCATTCCACGTAGACCTCCCTTCACACTATCTCCCACTGAAAAGCCGAGAACACACGAGTACAAGGAAGACAAGCTGGAAAAATACTCTGAAGGGTTTGATCATCTGGCTCGCTTTTAAAGCTTGGCATGAATCTCACGTTACCAGCAAAATCTAAGGGCTTTCATGCGGAGCCCAGTGAAATCACGCGCCACTACACTTGCTACTGTTCACATGATTTCTGATTAGACATTCCTGCATTCGTCTGCGACTACCAGGCGACTACGCTTTCTTACCGATTCGAACAGGGGCTTACGAGGCGAGGCACGGCAGGGCACAACACGGTGGTATGGCGGCAGTGTGCTGCTGCAATTTATATCACCCACTTCCTGCGTGGCGGCGCGGCGCCCCTGGCTGCTCATCACGGCGCACCAGGGCGCCGCGGCGCACACTTTGGGAACCACAGACTTAGGAGATAAACCTTGATAATAGCAAGGTTCCTAAGCGATAAAAATCGGCGCAGCTCGGCGATAAAAATATTGCCACTAAGCCAACATAGCGATAATTATCGCTAGTTGTTGGTAATATGCCCCGCAATTCTCTATTTAGTTATCTTTGGCACTGATTGGCAACTAGGTAAGCATACTCTGGCCAATCTGAGTAGGTTAGCATTATATTTAATGCTTATCTCTAGAAGGGAGATCTGTGTAAACAGGCTGTCATGTAATCCCACAGTTAATGAAAGACTCGTTTCCATAGATAAGATCTGTAGGATGGACAGAGAGACCCGCCCTAATAATAAAGTAAAGGAGCTGTAGAGTGAGGTTTTGAAGCGGAGGGAACTAACATCCAACGATTAAGCCAAATAGGCTGGCATAGCCCTGGCACAGCAAGGATGGGCAAGAACACATCCAGCAGAAGTATATTCAGATTATGTGGGCGCCCTTTGAAAGTAGTTTCTTTCATCCAGCCGCATTCCCTGCAGGTAAGAGCGGTGGGGGTGATTTCGACAGAAGACGAGGGAAAATGAATTATGTATTTAATTTCCCCTTGTGGTCATCTGTCGAATCCCCCCTAACCCGGTCCCACCACCCCACCGCTTTTACCTAAACGGGGCGTGGCTAGTTTCAATTGATGCCGAATGAGGACAATAAAAAAAAAAGACCATCACTACTAGGAAACAAATGCTTAATGTGGCTGTTATATGGGGACACCTTGATTAATGGAAAGAAGACTCCAGACCACTAGGTTCCCTTGGTTGTAAACGTAAAGTTTCTTTATTGGATTTTCTAAGAAAACCTGTGCTCAGTAGTTCTTAACTTGTCTCTTTTTTTTGTCTTTCTCTTATCCTTTCAACCCATTCTTCGTTGTTGACAATGCCTCTTTTCTTCTCCTTCCAGGTGCATTTTTTAGGGGGACTGGATGCCTTGGTCAGAACTGAAAGTGACAGGTTAGTGTTCATCTTTTTTCTACTTCTCCTGCCCCCTCTCTTTTATGTATTTTTTAGTTCTTCTAGTTGTTACTTTCTCTCATTTAACTTGTCCTTAGCTTCTCTTTATCTCTCTATATATCTCCTTGAAGCCTTAACTACATTTCTTCTCCTCATCTGTTCTAGGCCTGGACAGATTTAGAATTCTGCAGAGTTGCTGAAAAACTCCGTAAAATTCGGGTGAGTTCTGCGTGCTTGCAGAGTATTGCTCTGTCACTGCTAAATTACCACAGCAATTTGGTTTAATTTTTTATTTTACTGTGTTTTACATAGCACGAACTTGACCGGAAGGTATCAGGTATCAGAGCGCTTTACATAGCACCAGTTGAGTTACATGAGGACACATTCATTTTTTGTTAGGCACGGGGAGATTTAGTGATTTGCCCAGAATCACAGGATGTTTAGCGTCGTTGCAGAGACTCGAACCCAGTAGCCCAGATCCGAGGTCAACCGCCCTAGCCGTTATAGCCAGGGGAGAAGGAAAACGCATTGAATTTTAGCACCAAAATCATTATGTGTAGTGAAGTAAAAGGAAGATGAAGTCCACGTAGGTTCTCGTAAGAATAAGTATTTATTGAGTAGATGGTAGTTATTAAGATGTTAAGGAGGATAAAAACCCCACCAGGAGCTGTCTCCTTACAGCTCAGCCCCAAGCTCCCAACTGAATTCACAGAGCTAGGAGCCCAACATTCTAATGTCTCATCATGAATATCAACATTACACATTGACAGCAGAGGATGAGAAAGACAGGATGAGTAGCAATCACTACACATCTTCCCCTTTTATATCTTTTATATTAACAACTAAAATGTACAATGTACACATAGCATCAGAAAAAGGATAACTGAGTACAATACGAAACAACACGAGAAAGGAGAATTACAAAGCAGGAAGGAAACAGTGTTAAGAAGAAGGAAGAGGAAAAAATATAATTGGAGAATAGAAGATATGCTAAGATAATAGTAGAATAGAAGATAAGTGAAGAAGAAATTTAATTGGAGAATAGAAGAAACGCTAAGATAATAGTAGAATAGAAGATAAGCGAAGAAGAAAGAACATAGTGAAGGAGATAAGAGATGGAACATATAGGAGATAGAAGGAGATAGAAAAGATGGAACATATAGGAGATAGAAGGAGATAGAACACATCTTCTCCCTGAAAAATGACAGAAAAGAAGAGGGAATCATACAGTAAGGAGGATAATAGACAGCAAAAGTAAGAAGACGACGTAAAGTTGAGAGTTACATTTAAAGCAAAACGGTTGCCCAGACAGGAGTGGAGATGACACCCAACGAACATCAGAAACAACAGCAGAAATAACAGCTAGAATAATGGAAGAAAAAGTACTCCTGACAGAAGAATAAATGAAGCTTAAGAATAACAAAAATGGAGTACGCACTTAATTAGAAGAAAGCCTCAATTGCCAGGAAATTTCATGAAATAACACCTTTGCGCAAAGGAGAAAACTGGCATAAGAATTTAATAAAATCATAGAGCTCTTGAAAATCATCAAAAGGTTTTGTGCACTGAAACTGAGGGCTGACGTTAGCAATTAACATTAGAAACCGGTATAAGTAAATAACATATGTACTTTCATCAGAAATACGGAAATATGAAATATTTCACTATAAATTAAACAGCAGAACTGAGTTTTGAATCATAAAAACGAAATTAGAACCAAGTATTATCATTCACAACAATAGGAATAAAAGAAAAAGAAGGCACGCTCAAACATTTTGAATGAATAACACTTTGAAAACCTCAAACAATTTGAGCACTATGGTGGTTCATAATAAATAATCAGTAATAACATTAAACTGATCGAAAGATGCAAGTGAAAAAAAAACATTCCTGAAAGCTAATAAAGGAAAGAGAGAAAGAACAGAGAATATCCCTTTCTTTCGTTCATTCTATTGTTTGAGGCAAAAACTCGAACTTATAGAGCCCCATGGAAATGTCGGAAAAAATAAACTGAATAAGGGGATGTAGTACTTCAATATGTACATTTGAACATCAAAAATGGCTCCAAGCAAGAGATTAGAATGCTCAGATAAGAACCAACCAGAACTTCGAAGAAGGAAATGTACAGTTATGCATGAAATGATCTGCATAAAACAACAAATAACATACATCAATCACAGTAATTGACCATCAACGCACAATTAAATTAGTTAAAATGTAAGGCTGACAAACTTACAAACATAAGAAAATAAAATATTAAAAGTAGTCACTGTTGTCAATGTTGTCTAATGTTCAGAAAGAGGTCCCTCCTTGACTCATCCGTGAACTGTACACTGAATAATTCAACAGCTAAATGAAGGTGGTTGTAGGAAATGCGATTAAGCATGGTGTGACTTAATAATGAAATAATGTACCAAACTCAAAATGGTGGCACGTTTCTTGTGTCGTGCCGAGTGGCTGCTGGCATGAAATTGCACCAAACTTGAACTTGCAGCAGACTTGAAGCAGAAGGAGCGTCACGAAGAAGAAGAACATCGTAGCGACGTCACAGAAGTCCTATGAAAGGAGCAGAATGAAATGTGCATGAGGAACAACTTTTAAACAGGAAAGGCTCGAGCTGTTTTCAACGAACTTCAAAGGTAGGACAGTATTTCTTTTTTAAATGTAATTCGCAACGTTTCACAAGGCATACCGAATTAGGGCCAATTCATTATTAAGATGCAAATGGTCACATTTAAAATTGGAAACTTCACATTCATGAAACACGCTCCGTATCTTTGCTTGGAAACGTTAATGGAGTTAACAAATCCCTAACTCTGTCGTTTAACGAGCATAAAACGCCAGAGCTTGAACTTTGCTCCTAGCAGTGTGTACATCTCATTGCTCCAAAATGTCCATAATATTCTCAAATGCTAATCACAGTAGATTTTAATAATGTGTGAGGCAGGCAATAGAAATAGCTGAAGGCACACAGGTAAAATAGGAACAGCATGACATCGACATTAAAGTTGGCAGGACGTCAGCATTACAGTTGAAGCAAGGCAAAGTAAATCCATGTTACATTTAACTGCGATAAAACGCATGAAGCCAAAACTGGTCACTGTGAAATATGAGGCACACTCTCCGAAAGTAGCATGAAAATGAAATCAGTCAGGAGAGATGAAGAGGAACCGGAGGTCAGGAAATTATACATTGTGGAACCAGGAAGTTATAGCAGGAAACACAACAGGACTATACAGCAGGGACTGGCTTGATGAGATGAGGACGACAAGTAGGATGGAATGGTCACTGGTGGGGTTCTTTAGCGTGCCAGTATGCTAGGGAGCCAATTGAAGAAATTAAATTTAAATGGTGACCTTGTTGAAGAGAGTCCATTTGTTGTTGCTTGAAATTTAAAGTAAGATAAAGTTGAATTGCCCAAATCGTCGCCAATCTGTAGTGAAGTAAAATGAAGATGAAGTCCACGTAGCTTCTTGTAAGGATAAGTATTTATTGGGGAGATGGTAGTTGTAGGTATTAAGATGTTAAGGATTATAAAAAACCCCAGGGCTGTCTCCTTACAGCTCAGCCCCAAGCTCCCAACTGAATTCACAGAGCTAGGAACCCAACATTCTAATGTGTCATCATGAATATCAACATTCCACATGGACAGCAGAGGTTGAGCAAGACAGGATGAGTAGCAATCAGTACATCATGCTACCTTTGATCATACAGAAACAGTGGCAGGAGAGGCAGAGGGGGACCTCTTTATCAACAAGTTCTGCAATCATAGCCGTGCATCGCAAGAATGTCAGGTCAACTTGTGGACGTGGAGAAACTGATTTGAGCCCAGATGATGATAAAGAGAGTGAGGGGGGACCAGCAAGCCTCATAATTATCATCAGTCAGTCAGTCAGTCAAAATACTTTATTCGATAATTCAATATCATAAAAAGACAATGGTCAATAAAATACAATCAATTACAATCACACATTTTAAATATATTAAAAATACAGCCCAATTTTTTTTTTTTAAACGTTAAAAATTCAAAAACATTAAAAACGATCAATTCACAGAGTGGTAGCTGTCATGATAGGTCATTTGTTTAAAAAGACAATATATACAGAAAGTGAATTTTTATAGGAGTACATTTAAACACGAAGTTTCATTATCTTATTTCTCTCCCGAGCTGCCCCCACCAAAAAACTAGCGACATGAGAAATAACCCTCGGACTATCTAGTAGTTGCAGGTATAGGAGTGCGGGCCTCACTTGAATGAAGCCTGCCTCTTTAAGGATAGGCACAAGAAACTTCCTCCTTGCGGCCATATAAATTACAAAATGTATTGTGTACTGCTTTGAAAAATTATCGCAGGAACACGGCGGTGCCTGATCAGAAGTGTTCCATTCCGTGAGTTGACCCAATGTTAAATAAATCAAATTTAAACGAAAACGCATTAAAAGAAACCTGTGATAAGGTCAATTCACTAAAACCAAGTAAAGTTCAGGACCAGGGGGATTAGCAACCATAATAAAGGATCTAACAGTGGTTTTTCTGAGCTCCCTTTACTCCCTATCGAGAGACAGGATCTGTAACATAGTCCCCTTCGTAAATGCTATGTCCCTACGAGTTGCACTTTCTGGGGAGTGAAAAAGCTCAGGTCTTCCAATTTTCTGAAAACCCTGTCTGACGTAGGATAACCACTTAATTTTATTTAGGTTGTCTAAACTAAGACAATCCTTAAGAATGGCATGATTCAGGGAGAGTTCATCGTTCAACCAAGTCTTCAGCCAAGTTATTAGTGGGGCTACCTTCAACATATCTGTGATAAAACCAACACCCAACTCTGAATGCACTGCAAAAGAAGGGGTTGACTGCGGCACCAATAAGATGGATCTCATGAATTTATTTTTGGTGATTTGCAAGCAGTCCATGGTACTGTATCCCCAAAGTCAGCAGCCATACGTGGCTACTGCCAGACACTTAGCTTTGTAGATGTTTAACAGAGCTGATATGGGTCTAGCCCCAAGTTTTTTGCTAAAGGCCATAATTGCCATAGAGGTTCTAGCAAAAGCAATATTTCTTGCTTTAATCTGTGGGCCCCATTTCCCCCTCTACTCAAAAATAATATCCAAATACGGAAAGGTGGGGACTCTGCTCAGTTCCTCATTGCAACAGAAATTTTTTTTTATATTTTTCTTTCGAGATCCTCTCCCAGCTATCATTATTTGTGATTTTTTTACATTTATTTTAAGATCTAGGGAATTCATAAAATGACCGAATGCGTCCAGCAATCGTTGAAGCCCCACCCCAGTTTGTGATAGAAGCACAGCGACATCCGCATACAGGAGAACCGGTATACCCAGATCTCCTATATGCGGTATGTCTGCCAAGGCCTCCCTGAGTACAGGTTCAAGAGCGTTTAAATAGACTGTGAACAAAAGAGGGGCCATAATGCACTCCTGTCTGACCCCCCTTTCTGGGTGGAAATGGCTAGTACAACGTCCCGCTGAGTTTACTCTGACAGAGGCTCGCAAGCCAGTATGTAAGTCTGCCAAGAAATTTACCAAAAATGGATCAAGACCCAAACCGAATAAAATCTTCCACAATTTCGATCGGTTCACAAGGTCGAAAGCCGACGAAAGGTCCATAAACCCCAAATATAGTAACCCATCCTTGGCAACGGTATATTTGTCCACTAACAATTGTAAGTTAAGACTCTGATCCACAGTACTTCTTTTGGATCTGAAACCGTATTGGACATTTGACAGATTCCCTTTCTCTTCAAACCAATCCTGTAATTTAAAAAGGATGACCCGTCCCAGAATTTTAACTGATGAATCTATTAGGGAAATCGGTCGATAACATGCTGGATCTGACCGATTACCCTTCTTAAAAACTGGGACTATAATGGACTCTTTCCAGGATGCTGGAATGTTATTATGGTTTAGTTTATTAAAGACCTTACACAGAATCTCCGACCATAATTTTGGAGCACACTTAAAGATATCATCATCATCTGCTTTCTCCTCTTCTGACAACAATACATTCCATCCATTTGCAGAAATCATACGCAGAACCTTTACATAATCACAACAATTAAAATCAGCATTGTGTGCATGGGGAGAGAGAGGGAGCAAGTTGGAGGCTGGAGCGAACCTGATCCCCACACACATGCAGGCACCAAGAGCAATCACACAAAAATATGCCACATAAAGATATCCATAATTTTTTTAATAAATCCTGCAGCCACTTCCATAAGTTAATTTAATTTAAAGGTTTTATTATATTTAGGCTTTCCTGTTTTCAGTTTCTATTTTTGGCAAATTCTGGTGGTGTTTTTTCAGTGTTTTCCAGTGATTTCAATACCTTACAGAAACAGTGCTTTTCAGTGGTTACCCATTTTCGCGCCATAAAAAACAGCAGAAACAGTGTTTTACCGGTGTTTATGGAACGCTTTGCTTTTATTATTGCTTGCTTTCTTCACTGATGCATGGTATGTAGACAGTGTACGTACAGTGTATATGAGGTCCAAATATATTTTTATAAGTCGAACTTATTGTAGTACATTATGCAATACTTCTTCAGTGAATCTTTGGAAAAAAAACGATTCACAATAACGAAAGACAAAAGCAAACTGAATTGAAAAATGTGATCATACAATTTCTGCCACAACAAGGAGTCCAAAAGCTGCTTGTTTTCCCATCAACAATAGTGATGAGGTGCATTTTACCTAACAAATGCAGGTCGAACAAAACCAGCACAGTAGTCCTACATGTATTAGCAGCCTGCTGCATTTGAAAACGCATGGGGATTGGGGTTGACACTAGAGCAGAAATGTTTAGAGTTAAAATATTTTATAAAATATCAAATATAATTTGGAATGTCTAACACTTTGGCGCTTCATTAAGGCAACTTTATAGTAGAGCCAATGCATAACCAGAGTAAGGTTTAACAGTTGCTTTTTGCTGCATATTTTTTTGGGGGGTTTGTGCAACCTTGGATTTATTGCGGGAGGAGCACTATCTACGTTATCGCGGACCCTGACCTAACTGCCGGTCTCCTCGTACGTGTACCCCCAATGAACGGTGCCGCCAATAGGCCAAATTAGCCTCTTATGCAGCCCAACATTACACCCCCACCCTCCCGGTGTAGCACTGGCACCACCCAGACAATCTTCTTTGCTCCTTGTCTGTCAACAGAGGGGGCAAAATTAACCATCTGTAACCTTTTCGATGCTGCCATGCCAGACATTCAAATTATTGCACGCTCTGCCACCTGTGTGCCCACCAGCGTACCACCCACTGTTCCTTCCATCTCTAGCATCATCCACCTGTGTCCTTACTGCCTCGTGCCATGAGACCCTCCTTTCATGAAGGTGACCACCCGCTCCCCCACCACCTGCGCAAACTACCTCCAGCCTCCCTTGCATTTCTCCCTGTAGTGCGCCCCTTCATCCCTTCGCCAGACAAGTCCCCATGAGCGCCACCGTAGGCACTGTGGTTATTGGCAATGAGTTGTAACTTATATAATTAGTCTCAGAACGATGAAAGCTGGGGAATCAAGACTGGGCCCGAAACCGCTATCCAAGGAAACCAGCGGCTCCTTGAATCCACCCTGCATCCGAGTTGGAGCCAGCCCGGCAGTCGATTCGAGGGCGGAGAACAGACAACCTTGCCCTATGGTCCCACCTGCCCATCATCATCCCTACTCATCTGATGGCACTGTATCTTCGTTCCCCTCCCTTCCATCATCTTACCCTGTTCTGCCACGGCCTTCCGACCTAAAAACAAGTTGCTTTTTTTAATGTAGGTGGCCTTTGGCGAATAATTGAGAAATCTGCTCCTGTCAAGAGTGTAGTTAAATATGTAATCTAGTTCTTCTGGAACAAAAATAAATGCAGTATCAAAAGTATTTTTTACCTTTCGGAGTTTGAAACCGATGGGTGATATTTGTGTAAAGTGAATTCCCGGAAAATCTGGAGTAACAAAGAAAAAGGCTATGCGTCCATGCTCACCTTTACCTTCCTTAGCAGGTATGCAAGCACACTTTCGCCAGTGTGAGAGGCTTGCGCACACAACATGCCCTTTTTATTTAAAAACAGGAGCCTATCTTCTCTTCTCAGGGATAGCATTTTTGGGAAATCTGAGAAAAAACACCCAAGCACTCAATCTGCCCTACAAATCAGTTTTAACGCACAGTGAAGAGCAGTGTGGGAAGTTTGCACATCAGTGCTTTCAACATGGCAATTTCATGACCTTCCCATGCCCGGCAAGTAGATAACACTACCAGAGGGCTACATCCAGAGGGCACAGGCAATTCTTAAAGCAGGTGCTCAGACGCGTCTCTATTGGGCTCTCACCCTCATGGCGATTTTTTTTATCTCTGCAGCAGTGCCACTGCTCAAAGCTTTTAATGTAACTTCAACGAGACTCGTTCTAGATCTTTCAGTGTCTCATCAATTCAGCATGGAAGCATTTTGAATATTACATAAACAAAGCCGTGGTTGCTGCTTATTAATCTTTTGCTACTGACAACCATTTGACTAAGCCAATAACCCTGGCTCATTGTAGGTGTAATGGATCCGAACCGGCCAGACTCCATTCTTCTTACCTTACAAAAACCTCCTCCTGGGCAGCCTGTTTCCCTGCATTGACTTACTAGTTAGACCCCTATCTGCCCTGTCTTAACCTGGCGAAACGAGATCCCCCTATGCCCCTCTCTTCTCGCCACCCCCACTTACATACTTTGTCTCCCTCCAACCCGCCTCTGATATTGAAGTGTTTTGCTGCCCCTGTTGCGTCACCCCATTACAAACACCTAATTTGCGGTATTCTGGGACATATATCATCCCCCCAGGCCCACAGGATGTTGAGCTACGTCGAGATTCAAACTTAACTCCCCTGCTCCTGAGTCAGCAGGTCCGAGCCCCGGCCCCGCTCGCCTCCCTCATTTACTACTATTGCCTTTCGTAACAACTTTGTGCTCCTGCACTCAATTACGATGTGCACAACTCCTAAAATGGGCCTCCTGCATCCCCTCTCGCTGCTCTAATTCGCACCCGCTCTGTCAGCCCATCAATCCGAATCCGAGATTGTAACTTGACTCCACACTGAAGCTCTCCCCCACCACTCAGTGCTTGACCTCCAGGCCAAAGACCTCATTTGTGATCGCCTAAGGTCATTAACCTATCTGCCGAGGATCACTATGTTGAGCCGCTCTGCGCATAGGGCCGCATCGCTTATCCCCTTGGTCTCCGCTTTTGCCCACTGTTGTCCAGCGGGCCCCATTGATCTGCACTGAGCCTCCAACATCCCGAGAAATATTCTCCCTCACAAGCGTTACACCTACCCCAAGCATTTCTCGCCCCCCCAGCCATATTAAGTACCGACCATTACCCCCCCATATCCATATTAGTGCCTGGACGTTCCTACCCTCCCCCGCCCTATCAATCCACGGTTAATTATCCTTATCCTCTGCTCTCCCCTTATATCTTACGTGTTGCCGCTTGTTAGGACCTAAGTACCCATCCCACGCCTATGAATGGCACTTGAATCCCTGCTATGCCCTTGCCACTTCTCTGCCCATTTATAACCCCCATCAAGCCAGCTCTAGACAACAGTTCCGCCCTACCATTATCACACGTCGTTTCCTCCTCTCCTGCACATAACTCCACTGCTGCTGCCATGTGAACTTCAATTGGGGGGCCATTGTACTGCTTTGGCTCCACCAAGTGGCCAAAAGGTGCAACAAATAAGAAAATCAGTGACACTCGGTTTAAACTGGGTCAGCTGATTTTCAGCCGGTAGGGTATTATCGAGTACATTCGGTTTTAACCGAATTCCGGACAGCCTAATTATATTTTATGCGATTCTTAATCTTGCCACAAACCTGCTCCACGCTGCACAGACCTACCAGCCACCAGCTCCAGTGCTTCTTCTGTTCAAACGGCCGCACCGCACCACTAGCCTTGCTGACATGGGCGCGGGCGGCATAGTGACTACCTTTCCCAGAAGCCCACAGCGGCGCATTCCATCTGCGTCATTTTGAAGCGCCAGGAGGCACTTAAAACAGTCTCCGGCTCCTGCAGCACGGGACGCGATTCTTAATCTTGCCACAAACCTGCTCCGCGCTGCACGGACCTACCAGCCACTAGCTCCTGGGCTTCTCCTGTTCAAACGGCCGCACCGCACGACTAGCCTTGCTGGCACAGGCCAGTAATATAGTTATTAAATCCTTCAGTTTAGAGTCCCAGTTTTGTCCCCCAATTAAAACATCCGCTACTGTGAACCCAATATGTCTATCTAATTTTAATGATACGACTTTAGCCACCCCTTGCCAAAATTCTCCCAACATACGGTAAGAGAAAAACATATGTTGAAGATCAGCTGCCACCAGATCACATTTCGGGCATTTAGTCCGATTACTAGTAATTGAATTTGATGCCCACTTGGATATTCCCTCTGGAGTACAATATAAAAAACAAATAGTTCTATATTGCTGTAATCTTAAATTATATGAATGCACCACTTTACATTGCAGATGACACAGTATTGGCAGATATATTATACCCCATTTTCTGACTTCACCGTACAGCTATTCTTCCACAATCACTTTCCTTATGAGAGTTAAAGCATTTATAGCCAATGCTAACCATCGATTTATTCTCCCTTTGATAAATACATTCCCATATATTGGACTCCAGTGTTACCATAAGCTTCAATTTTCATACAAAATAATCACGTATCTGATAATATTTCCAACGCAAACTCTCTACTAAGTCATATATAAGCTTCAGTCTCTAAAATGTTAAAAATCCATTGGAGTTATATAAATCTCCCAAATTTACAATACCCAGATTAGCCCATTGTTTCCATCCCCCCTAATGAAATATTCCCGGGAGTGCTGGGTTATCCCATAGCGGGAATTTAGGATGATAGATTGATATTTTATATTTATTTAGGATACCTCGCCAAATGAATATAGTATCATGTACGGTCTTAAATTTAACACATTTGTAGTAATTGGGGTCATTGACTCTGTATAGAAACATCTTAGTTTTGTCTCCTAACATAAATACATAATAAAAAAGAATATTGCCTGGATTTATTAGGCTACGGATCTGACCCAAAAATGTTGACCAAAAGTAAAGTTTAAAATCTGGGAGTCAAGACCTCCTTGACTGAATGAAAGTTTTAATAATTCAATTGCACGCCGTTCTTTTTTGTACCCCCAAATAAAACTACTAAGTATACCATCTATACGTTTAAAGAATGAGTTGTTAATACGTAAAGGAATGGACCGAAACAGATAAAGAAATTTAGGAAGAATTTTCATTTTAACTAGGTTTTTACGCCCACTTATGCTCAAAGGGACCTTATGCCATTTTTTCAGTAAGATGACCGTCTCTTTTGGTAAAGTTTCATAATTTGATGTGACCACCTCTCCTAAGTTAGGAGAGATTTGTACCCCCAAGTAAATACCCATTTTACAGACTCCTTGTATCCTCATTGATGGTTTATAATTCACTACTACCTGGTTTTAGTCGTGTTTAATCTATATCCCGAGACTGCCCCATATCTTCTTGCTTCTAATATGATCCCTTTCATAGCTTCTTCTACATCTGTTGAATAGACAGCAATGTCATCTGCATATACTGTTATTTTCAGTAAATTCAGACTTGAAGAAAAAGGGATTATCCATGATTGTTTCTGCAAAGATACTAAAAACGGTTCCATAGATAGAGTGAATAATAACGGGGACAAGGGGCATCCTTGACAGGTACCCCGTAGTACAGGAAACATTGTAGATTGTAACCCTGCATAACTAATCTTTGCCTTAGGATGTTCATAGATAGCTTTGACCCACTGTAAGAATTGTCCTTTAATCCCAAATATTTGTAGTGTAGCCCAGAGACAGTCCCATCCCATTCGGTCAAATGCTTTTTCAGCATCCAATAGTATCATACCAAGTGGGGTTGAACTAGCTCTGGCCACATCGAATGCAGCCACGGCAGTATTTACATGGGTCGTAGTGTCCCTCCCTAGAATAAACCCATGCTGTTGGGTAGACACCAAATCAGACATTATCGTTGCCAGACGATTTGCCAAGATTTTAGCAAAAATGTTTCCGTCGGTATTAATAAGCGATATGGGTCTATACGACCCAGAATCATCAGCTGGTTTATTCTTTTTTAAGAAAAATAAAATGTTCGTAATGTTCCACGAGCTAGGAGCTTTTCCCTCAGTTCCAATATGTGATATTACCTTACTGAATAGCGGACCTAGCTCATCAATACATTTTCTATATAGCTCCAGAGGGAGCCTTCCCAGCCACTAGCGACAGCACAGCTGTTTTAATTTCTACCATTGAAATATCACTGGTTCATTTGTCTAAATGTTAGATCTCCATCTGATTCAAAGAGGTAGTCTGCAGATACGCATGAATATCATCAATTAATGGCCGATTCTCTGGAGTATACAGATCCCTATAATATTTAGCGAATTGCTCTAGTATCTGCTCAGCGTTTTTATAAATCACATTGTCTGGTCCTTTGATAGCCTTAATTAAAGTTTTAGCCTTTTCGTCTGCTACTTTGTATGCTAATATTGTCCCTATTTTCTCACCTCCCTCATATTGAGTTAAATGATATTTATTCAATTTAGTAATGCTTTTCTCCCTCAGTGTGCTTTTTAGAGTAGATTTGAGATCGACGAGAGTACACCCCAGATCTTCAACCTCTGATGAGTGCTATAGCAATGCATCAGCTAATTGTTTTTCTGCTTGAAGTATATTGCCAATGGTGTTGTCTTTTTCTTTTTTGCTTTCCTCTATTCGGTCTAAATATAAATTGTTGTGCAAAATCCCTGATACTTGCTTTACATGCATACCAAACCACAATATGTGAGGCTGATCCTATATTAATTTCCAAGAATTCCGTAAAATGTATCTTAAGTTGGCCATAAAATTCAGATCTAAGATTAAGCTTTTAGGAAATGAGAAAGGTCGAGGTCTCTGCCTATCAGTCTAAATTCTAAATGTTAAAAGGATTGGGTTGTGATCTGATATAATCCTTGGGCAGATTTCCATACAGCTTGACTCCAATATTCTATCCAATACCCAGGCCATGTCTATCCGCGAGCAAAGTTTATGTGCAGCTGAGTAAAGCGTATATCCAGCAATATCTGGATTTAGCACCCGCCAAGCGTCTTTTATACCATGTATTCTCCCAAGTTCTCTAATCGCAGCTCACGTTTTGCGCATCCTCTAAAATGCGCCTCTTCTAGTAGGGTCTATATCATAACTCATTATACAATTAAAGTCACCCATTATTACCCGTTCTCCCTCCCAATCCACCAGCTCTATAATAACCTTATCAATGACAGTCTGGTCATCCCTATTAGACCCATACAAGACACAAAATATGTATTTAGTACCTTCAACCTTTATCTGTGCTATAGCCCATCTAGCATTATTATCAGAGGATGTCCTAATAATCGCCCTTTAATTGCTTGTGTTTCGAAATGACAACCTCTCGAGTCAAAGTACTTAATTCTGAGATGACCACTACATCATACCCTAGTTGACTAATCAGATTCTTGTCTTGATATGAGATATGAGTTTCTGAAAGCAGGGCAAGATGTGGGTTATACATTCTCAATTCTTCAAAAACCAACCTTTATTTCTACTGTTAAGTCCAGCAACATTCCAGGTTATACATCTCAATCTATCCATGCCAGTATTCTCATTCCCTTTTTCATCTTACCCATTGCAAAAAAAAATATTTTTCTCGAAATATAATTTCCTCATGTTGTTTTTAACCCCTTTATCCCCCCGCCCAAACTCTCCCCTACGAAAGCCCATCTTCCACCCCCAACTCACCCTCCTTATCCATAGAGGAGGATTCCTCTGCCTTCCTAGCTGCCGTTAGTCTGGGCAGCCATAAAGAGCTACAGCCATAGTGATCCCCCGTGTATACTAACAAGTCTCACATGCTTTATTATATACTTTAAGCTTTATTTTTAAACATAATTAGAGCAGAGAGTAGCCTTTCAGCTGAGAGAAAAAAAAGAAAGAAGGAAAAGAGAAAAGAAAGAAAAGAGAAAGAAACATAAAAAAAGGGGAAAGGACACATATCTGACCCTTTCAATACCCTCTCTCAATCAGCTATAGACCTTCGGGAATATTATACTACAGTAACCTTTATCTATTAATATAAACCCTTATTCCATTGTTCGGCCAGTACTTTCCCCTTGCCACTTAATCAACATCTTCTCAACTTCCATCTTATCCGTAAAGAAGTAAGTATGGCCCTTCATGAAAACTTTGAGCTTAGCTGGCTCCTGCAAGAACACCTGCCCTCCGAGAGCTTTAATCGGATTTATATATTGCCTCAGTTTCCATCGCCTATCCATGGTAGCCTCACTTAAATCTGACCTAACAAAAAAGGTTATAGATTCAATCGTGACTGGGGTGTTAGGGTGAGCCTTAAGTGAAACCGCTTGCCTCAGTAAAAAGTTTCCCAGATAGATCAAGAAAGGCAGAGGGTACTGGCTTCCCTTATTTCTCTGTATCAAGGGTAGTCTATGTGCTCTTTGGATCTGTGAGTCCCAGTCCCAATCCGATAGGTCCAGAAATGCTTTTTGCAATAGCTGGATAATATAAACTCTTGGGCCCCACCCTCTTCCTCCTCCGGAATGCCAAACAATTTAAGGTTTTGTCGACGCTGTCTATTTTCCATATTCTCTAGCTTTGTTTGCAGAGCCGTGATCTGATTCTCATGTCTTTTCACAGACTCCTCCGTACCAGCAAATTATTCCCCAACACCAACTACTCTTTGTTCCAATTCTGACATCTCAAGCGTCAGCCCTCCCATTTTGCCTGCCATTTCAGAGAGTGAGTACTGTACTCTCCCATTATCCTCTCGCATCTGGACATAGTGTTGCTGTGCCTCCTGCCTTTGTTCACTAAGCATCTGCCAGATTAAACCAAGCGAGACATCTTCCTTGGTCGAGCCGATCTCCTGCAAGGTCTGAGGGGTCAAACCTGTCTGATCCGAACTTTCTAATGTATTGGCAGATTGGAGAACCGGAGAGGCAGCTAATGATACAGACTATTCGGTCATACCCAGCTTACCCTTATCTGATTCCGATATACCCGGTGATATACCCGGTGATATATCTTTCACAATATCCCCTTCAGTAGGACTAGCACCTGAGAGCCGCAGTGCCATCGATTTGACACCTCCTTTTGACTGGATCCATCTCCGTAGTGGACTATCATCAATCATTGAATTTCCTTTAATAGTTGGATTATTTTGCCCCCCGAGCGCCTTCTTTATTTTATTCTTAGCTTTTGTACTCTCTTTCTTGCGCCCCGGGCTTTTATCAGTACTTTTATTCGTCTCTCTGATGTGCTCATTTAATGTCTCCTCCAAGTCCTCAAACTCACCGTTGGGAGCTGAATCTTCCCCCAAAGCTGTATATGTATCTACATCCGCAGTCGAGTTATCTATGACAGCACCTGTTTTTACCCCTATTTCTGCAGCATTGATTGGATTAAGGTGCCCCTCCAGGCCAGAGATCTCCAGAGTGTCTAGGGGGGTCGCGCAGTTCGGAGCGTTTCTCAGGTCATTCATAGAAGTTTTCTCTTTTTTTCATGCAGTATTTAATTGTGATACCACTCTCACATTGGCCCCCACTGGGGATTCCTCCATTAATCCTGGAGCCTTTCCTATGCATATACTTGTCCCTGATTGCACCATATTGCTAGTTACACCAGAGATCTCTGTAATAACATTGTTACAGCGCACAGGTTCTGTAAGAGTTATTGGTAATCCCATTGTTATTTTGTTACATTCATTTCCTCGTTGCTTTTTATCTTTCACACCCCCATCCTCAATCTCAGTCTCAGGTGCTTTCAGTAATTGCACTTGTAGTATGGGTGCACGGATTATTGATTTTCCAATATTCTGAGACATTTTCTCTATTGTTACATCACTGCCCTGGCCGGCCCTGTTCACCTCCCCACTCACCAGAATGTTGCGGTTAGATCACGAAGGATTTTTCGGGGCCATCTCTTGAACCGCAGATACATTTCTTGCAGGCCTTAATGATCGACCCCTGACCCCCCCTTCGTGTTTGTGCTATGCGTGTATTTTGTTCCTAAAATCCACCAAATCCGCAGCTCACGAGAGCGCCACATCCGTTAAATTTGAAAAAAAGAGTCCGAAATTATATTATATTATATTTCCAGCCTCTTAGTTTCAGTTCCCAGGTTTTCCCACAGCGTTACTTCCAGCGCTATCACTGTGGCAGCTGTGCTTTGAATACCACCATGGTTTGTGCGGCTTGCAACGCCGTTTTCAAGGTTAGCTCCTCTTTTACTCAACCCCCACATCTACTCCGCCTCGGGCTTGCCTCGGATCGTCGCGGTGATCTTGCCCCTCCAGGCAGTTTCTCTCTTCATTCTCTCTCCTCGCCCCGCCCCGTTGACTCTCTGCGCAGGGCTCCCCGCTGGGCTCCGCTCAGGCTCTGCTCTCAGCAGCGTTAACCATCAGTACAGTGAGTCACAGTTAGCGTTCGATATCGCGTCTCCCGCACCGCGCTACTGCCCCTGTTGCTCCTACGCTGGCCTCCCTGAATTCCAGCTCTCAGCCCTCCGTCGGGCAGAAATGCTCCTTTACTCCTTACTCCACTTTCTCTGCTTTCTCCGTTCTCACGTTAATCATGGCTTTCAGTTTTCAGTAACCACGGGAGGGATCACTACTGTGCTGCACTCCGTTGCGGCTTCAGTCCGCCATCTTGCTCCTCCTCCAATTCCAGCTCTATAATTCCAAAATTGGTGCCTCGTTACTTTATGGGGCTAAGCTGTGGGGTTATTCCAGTGGTTCCCAAACTTTTTTGACCCGTGGCTTCCTTGACCTAATTGGCAGTTGGCCGTGGCTCCCCACAATTTTTTTACCCGCACACCTGGGTGCCACAGCGCACCCTTTGGGAACCACTGGTCTACATGAAGAATCAAGCCTAGACGTGATGAAGGATTCAGAGAGTAGCCATCACTGTCATAAAACTTTATTTGCAATCACAAAGATCTTAGAAAGTACATCTCAATGCATACATAGAGTAGTATAAAGCACTCCCACTAAAAGTAACCAGGCTAGAGAAAGGCTCAAGTAGCTCTGTGGCATTACAAGAAGTTTACGTGAGGTGGGCTCTGATCATGGGTATCCGCAGAAATGTTTTCGGGGGGGGGGGCACATTTTTAACTTCATCACCATCCCCCTTGCACCCTTCTCCCCTCTGCCGTGCACCCTTTCCCCCTCTGCCTTACACCCTTCTCCCCCTCCACCTTGCACCCTTCTCCCCCTTCCCCTTGTACCCTACTTCACCTCAGCCTTGCACCCTTTTCTACCTTGCACCCTTCTCCCTTCTGCCTTGCACCCTTCTCCCCTCTGCCTTGCACCCTTCTCCCCTCTGCCTTGCACCCTTCTCCCCTCTGCCTTGCACCCTTCTCCCCTCTGCCTTGCACCCTTCTCACCTCTGCCTTGCACCATTCTCCCCTCTGCCTTGCACCCTTCTCCCCTCTGCCTTGCACCCTTCTGCCCTCTGCCTTGCACCCTTCTGCCCTCTGCCTTGCACCCTTCTCATCTCTGCCTTGCACCCTTCTCTACCTTGCACCCTTCTCCCCTGTCTTACACCCTTCTCCCCCTCCTCGTTGCACCCTTCTACCCTCTGCCTTTCACCCTTCTCCCCTCTGCCTTGCACCCTTCTCCCCTCTGCCTTGCACCCTTCTCCCCTCTGCCTTGAACCCTTCTCCCCTCTGCCTTGAACCCTTCTCCCCTCTGCCTTGCACCCTTCTCCCCTCTGCCTTGCACCCTTCTCCCCTCTGCCTTGCACCCTTCTCCCCTCTGCCTAGCACCCTTTCTCCCCTCTGCCTTGCACCCTTCTCCCCTCACACTTTCCAACATGCAGCAGTCATGAGTGACGATCCCTCAACGAGGAGTGAGGCAAAGACAGAAGCTGGCAGAGTGCGGCTGCATCAGGGCATAAGGCGCCCACCCAACGCCCTCCAACAGGCCTCTCACCCTGCACGCACCCAATGCTCTCCACCAGGCCCCTGAACCTGCACCCACCCATCGCTCTCCACCAGGCCCCCCACCCTGTACCCACCCACCCAACACTCTCCACCAGGCCCCTGACCCCGCACCCACCCACCCAACGCTCTCCAACAGACCCCTGACCCTGCACCCGACCCGAAGAGCACCAGTCACATTACACAAGGATACATTCATGTATTCTGTTTTTGTAGGCGCTGGGAGATTAAGTGATTTGCCCAGAATGACACCGGATTCTGAGCTGACGTCGAGGGACGAACACGGTGCCCCAGCTCCAAAATTGGCAGCTCGCAGTTTCACTACATATTGAGGATAATTATATATTTTTTTCAGACCCACATCCTGCACAGCGGCGCAGCGCCCCTGGCTTCCCTTCATGGTGCACCAGGGTACCGTGGCGCACACTTTGGGAACCACAGATGTATGACATAGATATTAAGAGTGTACTCCCTGGACAGGTCCTGAGCATGGGTGGAGGAGGGGAGAAGATGGAGCTTGAGGTCAGAGCTACCCACTTTGGAACTGAGGAATTAGGTTTGATTCTGGTTTTGGCTCAACATCCTGTGATCCTGGGCAAATCACTTAATCTCTCCAGGGCTCGACAAATCCGAAAAATGGTACTAGTCCGGCAAGTCTAGTACCATGGAAAATCCCCTCGACCTGACTCCAACCCACTTGACCTCTGTCTCTGAAAACAGAGCAAAAGTGACAAGATAACAAGATTTAAAGGCATGTTTATTGCTCATTTCCTTTGTGAGCAATAAAAATGCCTTTAAATCGTGTTATCTTGTCACTTTTGCTCTGTTTTTAAAGACAGAATACAAAAGTTAGTTTGATTTCCTACTCGCCAGAAAGGGCGAGTAGGACCTAAAAATAGCTCGTCCTCATCCATTCTCCCTCGCAAATGCGAGCGGGCGAGTGGATTTGTTGAGCCCTGCTCTCCATATCTAAAAAAGGAACATGTCCTTATGAAATGTCATTGGTGCTCATGTAAAGCACTCCAATATGTTTGGGTTGGGTTTGCTCTATATAAAAATTGAGGGGAAAAAAATGAAAACATTAGTTTAATTTACTCTTTCAATGCTATTTGCATCTAAATAACCGAAGGTGCTTATGACTGCACAAGGAGCATGACCCCCCTCCTGTGCTGCAACACCTTCCTTTCTGCCACTGACCAGCATCTCTTTCACAGCTCATCAGCAGCTGAAAGAGTTGATTGCCCCCCCACCCACCCCGCCAGCTGCCGTGATGCTCTGCTTCAGAAATGCAGAGACTAGGGGCAGAGCAACCTATTCATCATGGAGGCGAAAGTGACACATTCTTAGTGTGACTTTCACACTTCCTTTCCCAGATCGTGCGCGGCGCCCCTGGCTCCTGATAACGGCACACCAGGGTGCCACGGCGCACAGTTTGGGAACCACAGGGTTATTCGAATGTGGACTGTCTAGTTACAGCTCAGAACAAATTCGTACGTTCAATAATTAGTCTTCCCCAATCTACCCCTTTAGTCCCCCTGTTTCTGGATCTAGGGTGCCATACAATCAGGGATGTGGCACAATACAGGTTGGTTGCCTATTGGAGAAGACTAAGGGTGATTCCAGAACTCACCCATTACGCCAGGCTTTGATGGAAGTCAGGGATTTGAACGTAAACAGGAAACTGGGGTGGTTCAGGAGTGTCAAAAATATACTTACGGATATTGGGCTGGCCCACCTGTGAACTTCCCCAGCTGAAAGTATATTTCCATCCAAACCCGAGTTCAAAGCCGCCTGTTGGACTATGGTTAATATGAAATGTATTGTGGCTTCCCCTAGCTCTACTCTGTATGGTGTTTTCCTGGACTTCAAGCAGGAGCCAAAATATGAGGGGTACTGGGATATCATTTCATCAACCCGCGATAGGAAGATATTCCAACAGTTCAGGGTGGGTACGCTCCCCATCAATAACTTTATATCTAAGTGGGGTAACACACAATCCAGCAACTGCCCATTTTGTGTGGACATGACAGAAACAATAGGTTCGTCTGTCCCGTGTACAGCAAACCAAGATCTAGGTGACTGAAACCCACCTGTGCTAATATGGGTATTGGGTCCAGCCTTGTGGCTCTTCAAATCCTCAAAACATCAGTGACTGGACCGGTTGTGGTTGCAGAAGCCAAGTATCTAGGCTGGGTATGGGTGCTTCGCTGGAAAGAGAAGAGGCAGAGGTATTGATCCACCCCCAGATAGGCCTCTTTATATTTTGAAACATCTAATATGTATTACACCCCTTAGATAAAATCTACTTACTATAAATGCAGAGCACCAATTTCAGGACATCTGTCATGTTTTTTTTAATGTTTTAATGCTTTTATATATATTTATAAATAACTTTTAATGAACAGACAAGGTGCTTGATTGGATATATTGTATCAGTTTTCCCAATCATAATGAGTAGCTCCATTTTTGTTTTATTATACATTATGTACATGTGTTTTAACTTTTGTGATTTTATGCAAATCGAAATAAAGTTATAAATGACATTTTATGTTTCCCCCTCTCTTTCTGCTCCCGGGATTGATTTAGACTTGAGGTAGAGGCATGAGCTAATTGTATCCTGATTCTAAGCCTTAGGAGGTTTCGAAGCCCTAGAGAAAATAGTCCCCTTTTATTGTGTTGTCTCTACCTTGGCCAAGCTATTGAATTTCTCCCTGGCATGGCAGAGCAGATCGCTTGAAGATACCGACGAGGGGGTGATAGAAGTTGCAAAGAGAGTGAGGGTGACCCGGCTGCCCAAAATGTGTCAGGCAAGAAGCACTAAGCTTCCTCCAGTTTGTTGTTATTTATTCACTCTGTGATGTTTTAGACCAGGACTTTTCAGGCACGGCTTGGCTACTTTTACGCATGTGCCAGCAGTGGCAGACTCTGTGCAAATCTCTCTCAGTGATAATTAAGCATTGCTAAAACTCAGCCATCACAGATGTATGGTGAGATGAGATAGTCGCAGTCCACACGGGAATCATTGAGGTAAGGACGACTGTCAGCAACAGGGGTTTCCACACTTTCAATGTTTGACTTAGCTTACCTCTTTCGTTCATTTTCATAACACGGCTGCGTCTCCTCCGTCCCAGCCCACATGGCTAACAGCACAGATTCAGTGTCCATCTTTGTGGCGGGAGTGTGCACTGCACAGACTCTGGAGACACTCAATCCCCAGACTTTGCGGCACTGCGGCCACAACAACAAGGTACACTGGTTCACACACTTCAACCTTTCAACGCTCATCCTATGTGCATCACTTTCCCATAGCAACGATGAGCCACTTCCAATTTATGACATATGTAAACTATGAGAATCTAAAGAGCTGAGCGCTGTGCACCAGTAAACTCCGCCGCTCCCTCGGTGGTTGGTGAAGCTTTTGCAGATCTCCATGCTCCAAGCGGAGTGCGGAGAACAAAACTCTGCAAACTCTGCAGGCAGGGCGGAGTATGCACACCCCTAAAGCTGTTCCTGTAAGCTAATGGGCATCTTATATCAAAATTAGATAACAAATCTTATTTTAAAAAACTGCCTTCACACCATTAGGCAGTTATTCACATGATGGGAATTTTGCCTGATTAAGTAGGGTGACAGACCTAAGGCACTTGACTCTTTTAAAGGAGACACAACAAATAAAAAAACACATAATAACTTTAGCCTCTCTTTGTATAGCCATATGTTAACCAAAACATTCTTTAGTGACTCCCACTCCCTCCACCATCCTCCAAGAATGCCCCCTCCACTCTTGTATATGGGAATTGACCTTGTCTAGCCATGGGACCGGGATCTTCTCCGGTCCTGCTGCCACCTGGGCGGCACTACAGCTGAAGCAGTTGCGTCCCTCTTAGCTCTGGTATTTCCTCATCTTTCTCTGGCTGGGTTGTACCCTCCAGGCTCTACCATCAGTCTCACCGTGACTTATCTCCACTCGTGGTTTCTCCTGGAGGCTCCCATTCAGTTTCCTTGTGTGGCTCTCTCTCCTCTTCCTTTCATCCTTCTTTGATACTTTTCCTTCTGCCTGACTTTCATCTTTCCATTTTCTGTTCTTTCTCTTGTAGGGAAAATGTGAGTCCTCTGTCTATTTCCTTGTTTTTTTCTCTGTCTTCTTCTTTGTCCTTCATCTGTCTCAAATAACTTTCTGTTTGTTTCTTTTAAAGATGTGGTCATGAGGCCGATGACTTACCGATAAGAATGGGTCCTCTTCTTGCTCCTGTCCTCTCCCCCTTAACATAACAGGGGCTTTTCCATACCTCCCAGAGCCCCTCTACCAAAATCCCAAATTGGTTTGATATAGGACTATATCCTTTTTTTTTTAAAGCAAATGCAGCTACGGTGCTTCCTCAATATTCCTTCAATACATGCTGCTCCCCCTCTTAAACATCTATGTTCCCAGATCTTCAACAAACAGTTAGCAGACGGGAAAGAACTAGAATGGGGAAAATTGGTAATTGGGTCGCAATAATGAGGTAATATCTTAGGATTCTGTAAAGGTAAAGTTTCCCTCAGCTCAAGCAGCGATTGTTATGCACTGTTTGCAAAATCAAAAGTACCTTAAGAAAACTACTCCTACTTCAGATAGAAGATTCAAGGGGAAAAATGACGGAAATGTTCAGCTCAAAAAATGCCACAAGAACAATCGGTCACTTGGTTAGATGGCCTGAGAAGGTGTCATAACCCTACTGATAAATCATTTTGATTTACCCAAAAAAAGGTGGTTGAAAGAAGTTGGAATAAATCTGACTGAAAAGGGTTGGTCAGAAAAATCTACTTTAAATTGACGATGTTGAGGATCTCAAGGAGATGCAAATGTATGCCCACTGGTTAGTGTTGGACCTGGCCCTTTTTGCAGGGTTATCCACAAACTTTTTGCCTTCCTCTGCTTATCTTTCTGACCTTCTTTTTGCTGGCTTTAGGACTCTGGACACTTTTGCCACTGCTAATCAGTGCTAAAGCGCACGTGCTCTCTCCTCTAAACATGGTATGATTGCCTTACACTTGTTTGGCATATTTAATTTACTTGTAAGTACCTTGTAAAGTGCTTTCCTATATACCCAGGGCCTGTAAATTAAATACTACTAGTGGGCCTGCAGTGCTGCTTGTACCACCCACTGACATAGTCTTTCAAACCTATCTCAGGCATGCCACTCCAGGGCCTGGGTGCACAGCTTTTACTGCCACTTTAACTCGACATTTAAAACTTTGTTCCAAACCCTAAACTCCCCATTATTACACTTAGGTGACCCCTAAGGTAGACCCTAGGGAGCACTATGGGCAGGGTGCTGTGTGGGTAAAAGGTAGGACATGTGCCTTTATGTGTGGCATGTCCTAGTAGTGACAAACAGCCTATTTTGTTTCTCACTGCTGTGAGGCCTATTGATATCATGGGCTAACTTTGGAAATTCCCTTATATATACTTAAGTGGTAATTCCTGATCTGAAAGGAGTAGTGTTGCCATGTTTGGTAGGTTTAGAATGATAGTGATAGTGATAAATCCTCCTAACTGGTGCATTTGGGTTTTATATTGGTGCAAAAGTGTCCCCGAACCCTACGTTTTAGGCCTAAACCTTCCTAATGTAGGGGTGGCACCCAAAATCTACTATAATCCTCCTGGTAAGCGCAGAGGCATTGGGCCTCATGGTCTGTTGTTATGTGGGGATTTCACGTGGTGGCCTCTAAACAAGATTCTATTTCCTGCAAAGTATTTATTGTTTTCTGGTGATACATCGTAATTCAAGTGTTTTCTTGCTCGAATCAAACAACTGCAGTTCATGCCCTGATATTGTGTATGTTGTGTTGATTCTTGCACTGTCAGGATAACTAGTACTAGTTCAGTAATTGCATTATCTGCACAGTATTATTTACACCTGTCAATGTGGTCTATGTTTTATGTTTTATGTACAATATTCGATGTATGTTTTCATATAATCCTGTGTGGAGTGTCTTTTGTGGTGTTTTTATTGTGTTTCTGTGTGTTGTGCAAACACTTTAATCATTCCTCTGATGATAAGCCCGCCTCCTCTGTACCAAGCTACCAGAGGTTGAGCACCTGTTATCTTTGGTGTGTCATTTACTTGCCTTGACTAGAGTGGTGGGTTCTGCCTGGATTAGGCACATATCCTAGTGCCTAGTGAACCAGAAGCCCCATTTCTAACAGTTAGTCTATTTTACTCCATGACTGGAATACATATATTTCTGGTTGCGGTCCCATTTGCAATATTTTGACTACATGGGAGCATATGCCCTGGAGATAACAGAAGATATGTGCATTCTGGGAGATGGTAATTGGGGACACTCTAGGAACCTCAATACTCCCGGTCCTAAAATCTATCCACTTGGGCAGGCATCTGAGTTTAAGGACATGAAACCTTTGAGTCTGGTGGTATATAGCAATTTTAACATGTTGTTCGTTGATTACCAATCACTGGAAAACAAGGGAGCCATCAGACTTTCATTGCTGTCTACAACAAGGAACAGCTATATGCCAAAAGGGCAGGGGCTGAGTTGTTAAGATCTTGATACACTTTACACACCTTGTTGTAAAGTGTATTTCTGTTTCAATAGTCTCCCCCGCCCCCACTTTTTGCCAGACTTCTGATGCACTGCCAATCAGGTACTCGGGACCTGTGTTTCTTCCCAATGTTTCCATAATTGTCACAACGTCTGGCCCTCATGTAAGTCCCTTGTCAAAGGTACCACAGGTACCAAAGGGCCTTGTGACGAGAGAGAGCCTCTGAGGGCTGTAGCATGTATTATGCCACCCTCAGAGACTCCTCACATGACACATACACTCTGCCACTGCAGCCTGTGTCAGCATGGGGCCCCAAACCCAAAAGTCACCAACGTTGACTAACACATAGGGTTCGTGGGGTTGCCTAATACGTAGGGTGTTGGGACACTTGTGCACCTACTGTGTGTTATATGGTAATTAACCTTTAGAAGCAATGGTCCCCATCAGGACCAATCACTGGCCTCCTTCAGGGTGGGAGTGGGAGAGACAAAGCCCCGGAAGGTCCTGGTGATTTTTATCTACCTCAGAGCACCAATGCTTGTAGCCCACTTCGGCGTGGAAAACCTCCTTCGGTCCCACCTGGCTACACTGCATTTTACAATTAGTGATGGTGACCAAGTGCTGGTATGAGAGACCTACCTCAGTCCTTACCAGTTATACCACCTTTTGAATCAAAGTGCCACATGCATCCATTCCTGGGTGCCATGCCTAGCAAACACTGACTCTGGCATAGGCAGATCATCCCTCTATCAGGGTGCACTGTACCATAGGTGAGGGCACAGTGGCAAGAGTGCTGTGCCCTTAAAGTGTCTGTGCCATTCACAGACATTGTAAGTGCAGTGAAGCCGTTTTAAGTACATGGGTGGGAGTTTGTCATCACAAACTCCCCCGCTCTATGATGGCTTTACTGAAGACTGAGAAGGTTGGTACACCGATGCTAGTGCCAGACTTCATGTAAAATGCACTCCGAGCGCATCTTAGAGATGCCCCCTGAAACACGACCAGACCTGGTGTGGTTCCTTACTGGCTACCAACCATCTGCCACCACAAGACATGTTTCTGGAGCCCTGGGTAGAGAGCCCTCTGCTCTCTGAGTCTGGAAACAAAGCACATCCTGGGCAGAGGTGTCACACCTCGTCCCCGAGGATGGGCAGGGCCCACAAAGAGGGAGCTTCTAAAGGTTGCCGCCTTTGTAAGCTACCCCCAGGCTTTTGCTGCTATCAGCAATTTGCTCCCTCCGGTTCTGACCTCTATTTGGGCATGAGAACCCTTTGCAAAACATAGCCAGAAAGGGAGGGAAGCACACCTTTACCAACCCACCCCTCAGGTGGGGGATGCGAGGTGACGCACACATCTCAGTCCCCTCCATCTTGAAGATGAGGGGACTTAGCCAATGAGGAAGAGGATTATGCCCCCCTCCCACTGGAGGATCGGATACTTTGGAGTTGTAGACACCACAAGGAAGGGACCTATTGGACCACTGTACACCCCTAAATCTAGTAATCAGGAGCACATCTCAACCTTCCAGATTCAATGGACCAAAGAAGAAGACAGACCAGGACTGCTGCTGGACCAGGAACTGAACCACTGCGGACAATACTCTGCAAGAATCCCACCACCTGCACCCGGGTTGACCACTGGACCTGTCGTCCTTCCAGAAACCCTGCGTGAGCTTCAAAAAACCCCGGAGGCCCTGCAACCTTTGCCAAAGCACCAAGAATCTCCCTTTGAACCAGTGGCCCTAGTCCTCGGCGTCTCCGGTCCAAGAACCACCACACTGGTGTCGACGCGACTCACTGCTACAAAGAACTTCCCCGCCTTAGTGGTAGAGTATTGACACTTGTGTCTATGCAACTCTGCCCTGCCAGAAAAAAAGCATCCCATCTTGATGGCCTTCATGACCTTGAGGGATTCTCTCGTCCCCATGACCCCAGCTGCGTCCACCTGGTGCCCGAGAGCCGGTACCCTCCTACAAGAGACCCTGTCAGCCTCCTCTGGCACCTCTGGCCATACTGCCCAACTGCAACCTCCCTGTGACGGTCAATCGACTGCTGAGTGATAGCATCCTGCCTCCAGCGACCGCAATGCTAACCATGTTGTTACTCTTCTGAAAATCCACCTACCACATTACTCTCCGTGGACCACAAGGGGAAAACTCATTGCTGGTATCGACCGCCGCGGCTTAGATACTGAAACCTGCATCTCTGGGTGCCCTCAGTCCCCCACAGCTGACATTACCTGCAATGGACTACCGGAAGACTGGAACTGTAAGCCGGGTACTTACTTATAAGTTCATCACTCATCTTTCCCTTCACAGGATTGCAAGACGTTCTCTCTGTATTGCACTAACTGACTATCCTGAATACTAAGTATTTTCTTTCCCACTGAAAAGTACTGCTTGATACCTTACAAACCTTTCTATTTGAAAACCTTTGATACTTTGAAAACATTGCAATTACCAGTATTAAGTAACCTTTGGTTCTTAAATAAAATACAAAATATAACTTTTGTATACTTACCAATGGGTCTGGATTCAGTCTTTGAGTGTGAGATAACATTTCTTGCCTGATTGTGTACAATAAATGCTTAACACCGCCCGTTGATAAGCCTAACTGCTCAACCACATATAGAGCTGTTAGTATTATCTACTTTAGCCTCTACTTTACCTCTCGGGATCCACTGGACTCTGTGCACACTATACCTCACTTTGGCATAGTATATACAGGGTTCCAGCAACTGTCTCTTTGCCCTCTTACCGGTGCTCACGTCTGGTCTGGCTGCGGGTATTGTCACCCGCCAACGCTTGCCCTGGAGGTGCTGCCCTGCTGCTGCTTGATGCTCAACCACCCTAAGGACTCCATTTCCCAGGGTGCAACGAGGCCTCGTACAGCTGTTCCGGGACCCACTGACGAGGGGGAGGCACCGGTCCACCTCAGCTCATAAAGCGCAACCACTCCGCCCGCAGCACAGGTCCCAGCAACTGACTCTTTGTCCTCTTACCGGTGATCACATCTGGTCCGGCTGCGTGTTTTGTCACCCGCCAACGCTTGCCCTGGAGGTGCTGGCTTGCCACTGCTTGCTGCTCAACCACCCTAAGGACTCCATTTCCCAGGGTGCAACGAGGCCTCGTACAGCTGTTCCGGAACCCGCTGACGAGGGGCAGGCACCGGTCCACCTCAGCACATAAAGCGCAGCCTCTCCCCCTGCAGCACAGTCCCAGCTACTGACTCTTTGCCCTCTTACCGGTGCTCACGTCTGGTCTGGCCGCGGGTATTGTCACCCGCCAACGCTTGCCCTGGAGGTGCTGCCTTGCCGCTGCTTGCTGCTCAACCACACTAAGGACTCTATTTCCCAGGGTGTAACGTGGCCTTGCACAGCTGTTCCGGGACCCGCTGACGAGGGGGAGGCACCGGTCCACCTCAGCGCATAAAGCGCAGCCTCTTCCCCCGCAGTTCGGGACGTGCGTGGGACGTGCCGGGCGAAGACCGGGCCAAGGGCGGGCCCGTCTGAGCCTGTCCGAAACTAATTGACACTGGGCTGGGCCACCCCCCTTTCATCTGTACGTTGTGAGTACTAGTGTATGGACATTGCTCTTATTCAGCACTATCGAATTGGGGATTTTGGAGAGGAACAATTTCATCGCCCATAGGTTTTCTAATAGGTAACTGGGGATTCTGTATTGCTGTAGCACATTGATCATACACAACAGTTGCCACAGCTGCAGGTTTTGTTTGTTCTAGATAGGAAAGAACCATGGGGAAAACCACTCCTCCTCGCACGAGGCCCAACACTAGACATAAACCCCCCAAGCAAACACCCATAATCCATCCGACTACGATTGATAGAATGCTGCAACAGGTCTCCAGTGAAATAGAACGCACAGAGAGACAACTCTCATTAACACCAAGAATCCCTAGCACCTCACAACCTATGGAGGCAGACACACCTGCTGCGTCCCAATCACTAGTCCTCTCCACTGCTCTAGAATTACCCCCTGCACAAGTCAATTTAGATGCAACGAGAACTGGTAGGGTGGACACTGGTGGGAATTTGAAAAGGAAAGGAGCCCCTCGGAAAAATAGTGCTCTTAGGGTTGGAAAACATGTGGGGCACTCCCCAGGGACTGTGTCAAATAATACTCTAGTGGGTGGAAACTCGGATGACAACGGTAATAAAATCGCCGAGCCTCTGGGTTGGGTATCATCATTGACAACAGAGCTAATTTATACCTAGACCAGCTCATACAATCTGAATTTAGAGATGTAATGAAAAGCATCACTAAACTAAAAACACTTATAGACGCATGGGGATCTAAAATTTATGCTGCCCTGAATACTATTAGTACAACTGTTCCCATAGAAAAGGCCTCAACAAATACAGGTTACTCTGCCTCTCTGTGCCCAGCATCCTCCACTTGAAGCCCTACGGAATGCCCCACAAGTGAATACGCACTTCATGACCAACTGCCCCTCCCAATTGGCCCAATTACCCAGTAGTTCCCATCGCAGGACGCCACCCTCTTCTGTTAATGCGCTAAACCCTAAAAAATGGGAACTGCGTGCTCAGAGTAATGGCTTTCCACATATAGGTCAGGATTGGGGTAACAGAGAGCAATTCAATATCCCTGTTAGTAATCGATTTAGTCTTCTGGATATGATCAACACCCAGGTATAAAATTTGAATCTGGTACAAAATCGATCATCTAATTTCCATTGCCCAGAATGATCTAAAATTAGTGAACATCCCTCTGAAAACCATTCTGAGATTATACCCGAACATCCTGCCCCAAATCTGGTAGCAATTGAAGGATGCAGAAGAGTTCGATGGGGAACGTTTGTATAGTCAATTGAAAAAGTGGCCACTCTTTATGATCAAATAACTCCCCACGTAGAACTAACCTTCCAAATGTCTGCAAGTGACCAAGGCTTAGATTCCTTGCCGGAAATAGGCAAGAACCACCAGGAAATGCTCTCCAAACTTGCAGTGTTTTTCTATAATGGAGAGCTAAAAAAATCGCTCAGACCCCAAAAATAGACATACTTGGTTCAATAAAGTGTGTAGGGATGCTTAGCGTGCCTTGGTGCTGGCAGTTAAAGATAAGGACAACCAACGTACCAAAGCAACCAGGGCTAGAAACATGGGAAGCAATTAAAATGGCTCTGGATAATAGAGATATGAGAGGCTTTTGGAACCTAGTGAGAACTGGGAAGTTCTAAGGCAACTCAGCAATCGAACCAAACCTGGGGGAGGAAGTCTGGAGGTCGTATTTCCAAACTTTATACTCCAGACCTGTGGGTGGAGCTGTATGCATTAGGGATTCAATATCTTATAACACTCCCCTGGACATTGATGCTCCTCCTTGTACTATAAAGGAGGTTTCTGCTGCATTGGGTAAAATGATCCCAGCAAAAACGCCTGGGTTGGATAAAATCCCGACGACTTATTTAAGAATGAAGGATCTGTGTGGGTACCCTACCTCTGGGTGTTATTTAACTTTATCCTCCAAGGCATGGAGTTCCCTTTGACTAGGGCAGGTGCAGAAATTATCCCGATTTACAAGAAGGGCTCTCCGCTTAACCCGGCTAACTATCGTCCAATTAGCTTACTTGACGTGACTCAAAAGCTATTTGCCCATGTTCTCCTGGGTCGATTGCAGTCTTGGATTGATGATAAAAATGTTTTAACACCTTTGCAAGCTGGCTTTAGAAGTAAAATCTTAGCTATTGACCAGATTTTCAGACTGCAACTGAAAACGGTGATCTTGGAGAGAGGTAGTCTTTACCTAACCTTTGTGGATCCTAAATCCGCATTTAAAATGGAGCAGCGTGATCAGCTATGGGGCATACTCCAGGATAAGGGAGTGCCAGATTATCTATGCCACAAACTGAAATGGGAGCGCCAGATTATCTATGCCACCAACTGAAGCGTCTCCACCAGGATACGTATGCGAGAATTAGATATGGTAAGAATGGGGAATTGACAGCCCCCTTTCCAGTAGAGAAAGGGGTGAGATAGGGTTGCCTGCTCGCGCAGACCCTGTTCTCCCTCTTTTTAAATGGTCTAATTGAAACCCTACTGGCAATAAAAGATATAGACTCACCAAGGTTAGCGGATCGTAAAATACCCGTGTTAATGTTCGCGGATGATACGCTGCTATTCTGCAAGACCCCACTGGGTATGAGCGGGTATTGAAGGAGTTATGCAAATTTTGCAAAAATAGGGATTTGAAGATAAATCTCTCAAAAACGAAATATATGGTATTCCATGCAAATACCAGGAATTGCCCACAACCACAAATGGATGGCAAGTCCCTAGAAAGGGTATCTACTTTTGATTACTTGGGTCTTACCCTTAATGATAAGATGAATTGGGGCACTCAAGTTAAGAAAGCAAATTTAAAACTCACACAATGAATGAATGAATGAATGAAATATCATTTGTCATGCGCAACTATGCCCAATGGGCGTCAAGGCGCCTAAGCCAAATAAAAGCTGTTAGCAGACAGAAACAGAGCCTACTGGTATGCCTTAATAAAGAGCCAAGTTTTCAGTGACTTCCTGAAGAGGTCGAGGGAAGGAAGTAGTTTGATTTCAAGGGGAAGGGAATTCCACATCAAAGGTGCATTGGGGGCATTTTAAAAGTACATAAAAATTGTACCCAAAAATTGGTAGGACCACCTGCAGAAATCTACAAAATACAGTCCAGGGGAGCGTCACTCTATGGAGCTGAACTTTGGGGCTTCTGCCCCTCTAATGCTCTCTCCATAACAGAGAATACTTTCCTTAGGCAACTCTTGAACTTACTGAAAATTACTCCCTTAACACCACTGAGAATGGATTTGGGGATCGATCCTATAAGTGATATAATTGCCTCCCGTCCGCTTTTATTTTGGCGCCGCTTATGGAGCACGCCTGAGCTATTACACTATAGGGATGAACTGAAGGATGTAATGTCTGTTTTAGGAGTAGGGAATATCCCATGCTGTCCTATATGCGCAACACATGTTTTACACTGGGACGGGCAAACTTGTGGTTATCACCTGTGGAGACCTACTCCTCTACTTAAAAAAACACCCCTTCAGCTCGCCATCAAAGAATACAAATTAGCACTACTCTCGCAGAGCACTAATACTTGTACTTTGACCTCCAGGTTTCTGGAAGTCAAACAGCAATATAAGCTTGAATCGGTTCTTGACAACATTCAACCATTTTTTGCCAAGAAACTATTTCTGCAATTTAGCCACGGGATGCTTCCCCTTAGTGCATTTACAAATAAATGGGAGGGTAGCCCCAAACTGGACTGCCCTAACCGAAGAGACTGATATTCAGGTTCTTCTCTTCTGCCCTGCTAATAGGCGGCCAAGGTCCAAATGGGTCCTTCAGTTGTGTAGAAACATGGGAATTAGAGATCACACTGAGGCCCATAGGCTACTAAAATACGAGGTACACCCATTATTTGTTTTTGCTATTTCTAGATTCTTGATTGCGATGTAGCATATGCATAGAGCTATTATAGCAAATCAGAGCTCTGGAATAAGCTAAGCGTGCCTACTTAACCCCTTCGCTGCTAGGCCTTTTCCACTCCTGTGCTAAGCCTTTTTTTGGCGATTTGGGGTACTGCTCGCTTAGGCACCTGTAACTTTTTGACCACATAAGGTATCCACGCCAAATTTGCGTCCTTTTCTTCCAACATCATGTGGATTCTGAAGGTGCCCAGGGTTTGTGGATTCCCTTGGAGGGGTCCCAGAAATTAAGCAAAATACAGTGACATTTTAGTTTTTTTAAGAAAAATGGGAAAAACGGGCTGCAAATGAAAGCCTCTGGGTTTTTCCCTGCAAATTCTATCAAAAAAGGGTTTGTGGGGCCGAAATCTCAATTTTCTCAGCTTTTAGGGAATGACAGTCTTTTGTCAGAGAACCAACATTTTTCACACAGTTTTGGCATTTTTCTGGGACATAGCCTATTTTTGCTATTTTTAGAGCTTTCAACCTCCTTCCAGTTAATGGTAGAAATGAGTTTGAAAGCAATAATGGATCCTGGAAAGCTATACATTTTCGAAAAGTAGACAAAATTCAAATATTGGAATAATTGAAAATTAGTTGAAAAAACCAGCCTTTTGTCTCAACGTTTTCACCTATAACTTCTTGTAATTTTGACAGCTCTTTGAAAGCCGTTACATTCGTTTGACCTTCCTGGTTGTGGGGATATATAGGACTTGTAGTTTTACCAAGAACCTGATGAACCCAGAGCCAAAAACTGAGCAGCAACTTTCAGTGGTATTTTATTATTTACTGGGTATAGAGCACTTATTCTTGGAAAATGTATACATGGAAAAATCGGTATGAAAGACACCTATGTATCCATGAATTGGGTACAAATTATAGAGTTTAGAAACAGTATATATTTGTACATTTTCAAAATTGGGAATACTCATACTAGCATGAGAATTATTGGTCATTTTTCAAAAAGATTTTTTTTTTACACAATGTCTTTCATTGGGAAGGGACAAATGCATGAAAACTCAATAGGTAACAACAGTTGATTTACAAATCTGAATTACCCGAAGTCTCCCGATAAAAATGGTACCTCACCTTGTGTGGGTCGGCCTTGTGTCTGCGACAGGAAACGCCGCAAAATGCAACGTGGTCACACCTCAATTTTGCAGTTAAAAATGGACCCTTTTATGGCAAAGTACCTAGCTGTAGTTTTTGCACCCTAGCTCTGCCGGCACCTAGGGAAACCTAGCAAACCTATACATTTTTGAAAACTAGACACCCAGGGAAATTCAGGATGGGTTGACTCGACTGCCTCCCACCAGGTTCTGTTACCCAGAATCCCTTGCAAACCTAAATATTTTGGAAAAAAACGCATTTTCCTCACATTTCTGTGGTGGAAAGTTCTGGAATCTGCGTGGGTCTTTAGATTCCCACCCACCCCGCGTTCCCCAAAGTCTTATGAGAAAAATGGTACCTCACTTGCCTGGGTCTGCCTAGTGCCTTCGACAGTAATCGGCACAAAACGCAACGTGGTCGCACCTCAATTTCGCAGTCAATACTGGCCCTTTTTTGGCTAAGTGCCTACCTGTAGTTTTTTAACCCTAGCTCTGCCTGCACCTGGGGAAACCTAGTAAACCTATACATTTTTAAAAAGTAGACACCCATGGAAATCAAGGATGGGGTGACTCGACTGCCTCCCACCAGGTTCTGTTACCCAGAATCCCTTGCAAACCTAAATAATTTAGAAAAAAACGCATTTTCCTCACATTTCTGTGGTGGAAATTTCTGGAATCTGCGTGGATCTTTAGATTCCCACCCACCCCGCGTTCCACAAAGTCTTATGAGAAAAATGGTACCTCACTTGCCTGGGTCTGCCTAGTGCCTTCGACAGGAAACGGAGCAAAACGCAACGTGGTCACACCTCAATTTCGCAGTCAATACTGGCCCTTTTTTGGCTAAGTGCCTACCTGTAGTTTTTGAACCCTAGCTCTGCCGGCACCTGGGGAAACCTAGCAAACCTATACATTTTTAAAAAGTAGACACCCATGGGAATTCAGGATGGGGTGACTCGACTGCCTCCCACCAGGTTCTGTTACCCAGAATCCCTTGCAAACCTAAAAAATTGGGGAAAAATACGCATTTTCCTCACATTTCTGTGGTGGAAAGTTCTGGAATCTGCATGGATCAACACATTTTCACCCACCCAGCGTTTCCCCTTGTCTCCCGAGAAAAATGGTACTTCACTTGCCTGGGTCTGCCTAGTGTCTGCGACAGGAAACAGCGCAAAACGCAACGTGGTTGCACCGAAATTTTGCAGTGTAAACGGGCCCTTTTTTGGCAAAGTGCCTACCTTTCATTTTTTAACCCTAGCTCTGCCGGCACCTAGGGAAACCTAGCAAACCTATACATTTTTGAAAACTGCACACCCAGGGGAATTCAGGATGGGGTGACTCAACTGCCTCCCACCAGGTTCTGTTACCCAGAATCCCTTGCAAAGCTAAAAAACTGACAAAATAATGCATTTACCACAGAAATGTGAGGAAAATGCGTTTTTTTGTCAAATATTTTAGGTTTGCAAGGGATTCTGGGTAACAGAACCTGGTGGGAGGCAGTTGAGTCACCCCATCCTGAATTCCCCTGGGTGTCTAGTTTAAAAAAATTTATAGGTTTGCTAGGTTTCTCTAGGTGCCGGCAGAGCTAGGGTTCAAAAACGAAAGGTAGACAGAACATTGTCCAACGCCGCCAAAGGGCAGCTCAAAAACATTTTATGAAAAGTTTCCGTTTAATGTTACAAATCCAGAAACGTTTTATTTCAAAAATATAAATAAGACAGGAATGAAAACAATGTTGACCAATACTAAACAAATTTATTCTGCAAACTTTTATGCTCAGCTGTCTACATTAGGTTTTGACTTTTGGAAAGACTTCATTGAGACAAAAACTGTCTGGGGCACGAAAGACTGGCAGGTGCAAGGTTTAGAAGCCCTGTTCAGAGCCTACATTATACCAGAACAAATAATGTTTTTAAATGACACTGTTCAACAAACTTCTTGCCTTGGCCTGGCTAAGATAAAAGATTTAAACAAACTGTCTATACCTAAGCCCACATCTGACAGTGATGATACTACAGAAGAGGAAGTAGACGTACCCTATATTTTAAAACAAAACAAAACTAATCCTGATTGGAAAAAATGGTTAATCTGGCACACAGACACGAAGAACTGTCAAGATAGATTCCTGAACAAAACACAAGGGTTCACAGTGAATAGGCCAGATCCAAGATATTCCCAGAGACAACATCCAGGGATAGTAACTACTTACAGTGTAGGAAAGCTATGCCTTGAGTGGCTACAGAAATCTACACTTTCAGAAATCAAACAACACATATCTTTACTTAAAGAAGGCAATGATTTGTGAGATTTCTTAATGGGGCCTCGCAAACCACGTCAAAAACGTTTCATATATGCCGGTATATACGCTGCGTACAACGAAGCTTGGAAAATAACGCAAATAGAAACTGCAGAAAGAATACGAGAAATTGATATTCTTAATTTAGAGAAAGCACTCTCTGTAGTGGACAATGGGTTAACAACTCTGTCCTCTAGAATATATTCTTTGGACAGCATTGTATCCTCTGCAATTGACATAATAGAACAGGACTTGCTAATGTTACAACATGGCCAGTCTCAATTATGTTCTATAATGCAGCTAGGCTGGACGTTACAAAATCTCCGTTCAGGCTACGTGCCATGGCATCTAATCAACACCACGTCATTATTTTCTGTATTTAACTTTACAGATAAACAAATCTCTTTGGCACAAAAAGGAGCAGACTATACGGTGCTGAGCATTGAAAAACTGGAAAGATTACCATTGACAGTTTCTGAGTAGCCTGTCATTGAATGGATAATACATGGCACCATCACGATACCAGTGACGATTTTCCAATTTCAGTATTGTCTACAGCATTTACCAGCAGGCCTGTATGAAAGGTTGGGTTAAGAATACATTAAGTCGACCTGGACTTTACCATACACACACAAATGTTGGAATGGGGGAAAGGAGGTATTCCTCAGTTGTAAAAATTGTAAGAACTCACTAAGTGGTACACTTTTGTGCCAAGTTATTTATTTACACGGAGCATGCGAAGGTTCGGCAAATAACCTCTCTTTGCACCTGCACGGTACACCCTCCGCAGTGATAGAACCAATTTTCAGACAGCTATCCAATGGCAGTTACGTTATGCTCAACGACCACAGCTGTTGTGGCATGTTGCCAGGAAAAGCGTATCTAGTCAGTGTCTTGTTCATGGTCACTTGTTGTATGCAAGTATTGTATCCAACGCACAAGACAGACAGGGGGATGGCATTATGGCCTTCACTGAATATCTCTTCTATACGAATTGATACTTTAAGCAGAATGAAAGTCATTCTTTTACAAAAAACTGTGCCACTGACGTCGTCTAGAGAAACGTATGATCTGCAAGTTGCAAGGACTTCTGCAGAGATACATGCATTATTATCGACACACTGCCCAGTACATTTCGCAGAAATGTTAAGTCAAATCTTAAATATGTCTGATACCAGTGGCATCGCACATGTATTCAAGACGATTTTTTCGGGACTGTTAACACCATTTGAAGCATTTTTCCAAATTTCTGGCACACTGTGTTCGGCGGTCTGCCTCTCATCTTGGGACTCGTAGCAGGAATTCTATTTTTATTCCTTCTGCTCCGATATGGCAAGTCCGGTCACCAGAGACACCCAGACTACCATGGAACAATGCCTCCTTGCCATGAGGTATCGTGAGAGAATTTCACAGATTCTTGGCTTGGCTCGTTTAAGAGATCTGAACACAACTTGGGGCCAGATGTAGGTAATTCATATTTACCGATTCTTAAATACTGAATTTTACCGATTCAGTATTTAAGAGTCGGTAAATATGAAGGGGGGAGATGTAGGTATTACAGATTCTGTAAATACCGAATCGTCAAGATTCGGTATTTACCGATTCTGTAATTACAGAATCGGTATTTCCCATTGATTCCTATGGGCTTTGAAGCCCATAGGAATCAATGGGAAATACCGATTCTGTAATTACAGAATCGGTAAATACCGATTTTAGCAAGGGTGCAGCGGGTGTCACTTTGACACCCTCTAGCACCCCAAAGACGGGCATGTGAGGCATGTGGCACACAGACATGCCCTAAGGGCATGTCTGTCTGTCACATGGCATAGGTGTGCATGCACACATGTGCATGCACACCTGGATTCGGTATTTTACCACCCAATTGGATTGGGTGGTAAAATACCGAATCTGTAAGGCCTGTGGCACTCTCAGGAGTGCCACCTACATTTGGATATACCGAATCGGTAAAAATACCGATTCGGTATTTTACAGAATCGGTAAATTTACCGATTCTGTAAAATATATGCCCCTACATCTGAAAACCCAAATACCGGTCGGTAACGGCCAAATTCGGCCGTTACCGACCGGTATTTTGGCTCCTACATCTGGCCCTTGGTTTCTATCGTTCAGACCAATCTGGCAAGATTGCATCTTACCTGTTCTACGATGCCTGCTTTGCGGACAGGAATGCGTGTTGGACATTTGTCTTACACTTCCATCAGTACTGCCATCAGATGTTGACGCTTTGCTAGGTCCAGTAACGACTCATGCATCATGTTGCCCCCAACGGCTGCCTATTCTGATGACTGCATTCATTGAGGTCTCACCAGCAAGTCTAACTGAGGGTGAGATACGAGACACTACAGGCATACAGGTACCACCTACTGCGGACATTGCTATGCATCAAACGCTGACGGCGATGATCCACACTTCTACACTGCTAACTGAAGTGGTTCCACTTTCACCTACTACGGTAGACGGTTTCTTTGCCAGCCTAGCTAGGCGATCTGATGTTTTCTCCTGACTCCGAGAATAACTTTTGATTCATGCACACAGCGTTGCCTGAACTCTGAAATTCGGCCTTCATTTTTCAAAACAAACCATCTACCAATTTGAACTTTTTCCAATATAGAACTTTTGGCACAGAGTAATCTTCTTAAAGTAGAACTATTCTTAGAGAACAAGATTTCTTTTTTATACCTCCTAAATAACAATATTTGGCCTAATCAGCAGAACAAAAACGTTTTAGATATTGTGCTTTAGGATGGTCGCGAAAAAAAAAACCCAACAAATTTCTTGCCTTTCTGTAAACTTCAGAGACGTTTCATGAATGTAATTTTGTATTTTACAAATGATAGAATGTATGCTATGCTTCATGTCTATAGAGAACTGTTTGTTCTATACTTGTTACATTTAAACAAGCCTTTTCAAATGCAATTTGTATGTTGTATTTTGGGTGGGATTGTAAACACTAGCTTTAGATATGTTCAGTGCTTCTACGTTTAGTTTTTATTGAACTTAAAATCGTGGAGTGGGTGTTGTAAATGAATCTAGGACTCTAGTGACATTTTTCCCAATTCATGCCCTTATATAGGTATAGATTGTTCAATCCTTATATAGGGATAGAAATCATAACCATATTTAGACTGAGCCTATACAGCCCAAATACGGCATGGCTACTTCCACTAAATTCCAAGAATCAACTACGATTTCTTAGAGAAACCCACCTTCAGCAGCTAGGGACTTCCCCTTGCCTGAATACTAATTTATCTAGGAAATCATGGACTTTTCGAAGAACTGAGTCTTTGATGACATTATTAAGTCCAATCACACATCAAACTCGGCACCTTCAAAGTATAAATATGCCTAGATTTTCCCAGACAAACACACAGTGGTTTGGAGCAGATCGACTAACTACTTGCCCGACACCCTGCAGCCGCAAGTGGTGAAGGAAGCCCACCCTCCAGCTGACGCACTGAGAGACGCTGTCTTTTCTCCGACCGAGAAATACAGCTCCAGTGTTCCCAGGCTACCCTTGCGGGTTGCTGGGAAAACGAGTCCTGAGATAGAGAAACAAGACCTCCTTCATTCTAAACCAAGGTACGGAGCTGATTAGACCCTTAGAGAATTCTTGGATAGATTCTCGGCAGAGAAATACTAAACTTAAGCTACTCCTCACTTACTTCTTCCCTTGTACTAGACTTAGGTTAGGTACACCGGGGTAGGTGTATTTTAGAAGCACCAGTTGAGTACTTTTAGTCATTATTTTATCACGATATGTATTTTATATGTTTTAGGCAATTTATGGCTTAGAAACAATATCATGCTTTTACAGTACTACTTTATAATACTTTTCGTATTATATGTACTTTATAACCAGTATTACGATTGTAGCAGTACATTTCTTATGCTTGAGAAAGAAGACTTTTCAATAAATACTTTTTTTTTTAAATGCCCGTCTCTCTATTTTCTCAGCACCTCTGTTGAAACGAAGCATGCACGATTGACTGAGTAAAATAGCTATCTATTGTTTTCGCGACTCTAGAGATTGATTTCTTATTCTTGGGAAACAAAGTTGTCATGTTTATGCGGTTGTCAGAAACTAATCCCTTCTTGTGAATTCAAGAAAGTTTCTAGTGACCTCTGAGCTAGCTGGCACTCACAATTAAGTCTAATATATACAATAGAGACTTAGTCGACCTCAGTCCTACGTCTAAACTATAGTATGTTTTATTCCAATGCGCAGAGCCTATTGGGAATATAGGAACTACACTACAGTATGTTCTTGAAGTGCAGCTTCACGGTGTAAGACTAACCCCAACACAAAAAAACTTCATTCACTTTAAAAAAGAATATAGATTTTAAACCACAATTTTATACAACACTACTTCTCAGACTTACTGCTCTAAAGACACACTCCTGCATTCCTATAGATGACCTCTTTCTATACACACTGCTCTTTCTTCAAGGCCTGACAACACTGTCTTTCATTGTATAACCACTCCTCTGTACTCCTCTCCACTGCTCTATCTTGGTGTTCAATGGACAAGTTGAGATGAGGTTTGTCCAAAAACTTTCAAACTATTAATTACAAGTTCAAAATAATCATATGTGGGAGAACAAAAATATCAAAAAGTATTTTAAGAATTGCAAACTTTATTACAAAAAGCAAAGAAGGATAATGCACTTTAAAATGCCAAAAGACACACCAAGATCGGTCGCTTCTATAGAGGACTGCACGAGTTGCTTAACTTAACGCCCTAAAACAAAGCAAGTGTTGCATAAAGTGCTATGCAAGTAGGAATGGAAGTAGGGCAGAGCTGATCAGACAAAACCAAAGGAGGGCAAAGGAGGTGGATGTGAGAGAGGTTTGAATGGCAGGAGAAAGTAGAGGATGCAGAGCATGGCTTTAAGTGGGATGAAAAAGAGTGGGTGTCTGAAAGGGACATTGCTTAATTAGGGAATCTAAGGAATCCTTTCAAAGAGATGTGGCCTATATAATTAAGGACATGGCCTAAAAGCATGTGAAATTAAATCCTGTGCTTTCCTTAGTGTGCCACCTGACCAGTATGTTGGTGCCTCTCTGTGAACTTTTATTTATTGCATCAAGACATATTACTCAATAACAGATATGCACCTAAAATAAGCCATAACTATTGGATTTGCCAGTGCATATTTGCAGTAACAGCAGTGATTTTGTTATGAATAATTAGAATTGAAAATATGTCAATTCTGCAAATATGAGACTCTGAATTAAAGGTTACTAAGGTCTGTTGAAAGTGTAGTGGTCTTCAGAATATTGCAATCCCTTTTGCTCTCCCTTTCACACCACTTTCCTCTGTAGACTCTCTGTGAGACAACCCCTTTTCTCCCCACATCTTTTTGAAATCGAACCACCATACACTTTTGCCTACAATCACGTTTACAATTGACATTTGTGACATTCTGTGAGCTCTGCAGAGAGGCCGAGGAATGAATGAGCATATATTCTGAATGTCTTTATAACCCACTGACAGTTTCTGTGAGAAACTTGCACTGCCTTTCACCTCAACTCCAGAGCCCTTAAACATGCTGCATTATAAACACCCACTACAACCTTACTCACACAGAAACCTATGGGTGACCCAGTTCACAGGATGACTATTAATATGATACGTTACAAGAAAACTACGAAAAAACAACATCCGGAAAAACCAAATACTCTTAAGAAAAAGTAATTTAAGTTAAACATGTAAAAATGGAAACAGGAGCTACCTCGCTCTCGTGTGTCTAATGGTTTGAGCAGTCATTGTTCAGAAATGCATCGGTGTTTTTCCCTGTCAAGTTAAGGATAGGATATAGGGCTTGTTAGGGACCCATTTGAAAGCCATCTTTTAATTAATGCTGGGTCTTGGACACTGAGATCTCTTCTCACCTAAAGCCCTGGTGCAGGGGCTTCCTTTGCAAAGAATACTGAAAAAATATCAGTGAAATAGAAGTGGTTTGCAACAGAGTTGAGATACTGGAGAGAAAAGATATGGATACATGGGGAAGGTAGACAATGAAGGGGAAAAAGGGATTTATCGAAGGTTCCATCTGCGGATCTCAAAAACCTTACTAACTGCATCCGAAGGGCAGGAGGGTAACTATAAAGAGAAAGTCAGACCTGTATAAAACCTGATAACCAAAAATAGTGCTACTTATACAATAGGGGCCTATTTACGCAGTGGTTTGTTTTGCTCTTGCACCACGCACCGTGGTGCAGGAACGAAGCAAACTTTAAATCAGATTTATAAAGCACCGTAAGGCCACTTTGCGTGGCCCTTAGTGGCTCCATAAATCTGAATAAAGGCGATGATGCGCAAATTGCTGCATTTCCTTGCTCTGCCCTAGGAAGGCGTTCCCACGCAACTCCCATGGTTTTTGACACATACCCAGATTTACCAGAACTGGTAAACCTGGAAGTGTGCCAAAAAGAAACGCCTTCCCAGCTTAATGAGGAGAAATATCTTTATTTCTCCTAGTTACTTCCTCTTTCAATGTGTGCTGCATTCTGCAGCATGTACAGATAGAAGAATATTCCCATCAGGATTGGTTTTGTGCAGGAAGGAGCCCCTTCCTGCACAAAAACAATCTTGCTTGGTGCAAGGGTGCCTGAGTTGGCGTTAGGCTGCCAAATGGGCACCTGCGCAGAGGGAAAGGCAGGAATGCTCCACATTGACTTAAATACAGCTCTTTCCTGCCCTCTCCCTGCCATGCAGTGCAGCAAGGCGACTCGCTGCACTGCGTGAATATTTAATAAATAGGTTCCAAAGTGTTTAACTCTGACACAGAACGGCATGCTTCTCTCGACATGTTTTAAACACAGACTTCATGGTCTACTTTTATAGAAGGACAGTTTTTCTACATGCAGTATCTGTGTCATGCTTTACTGTTTCCCCGTCTATTTATCTTCCCCCAAGTCCTTGGCTCCATACACTTTGGAGCTTGTTGATGGGATTTTGTCATTTGGCAGTGCAGCAAGACACCTTCGTCTGCAGCTGTACGCCAAAGTGAAAGGGATGGAATGCATCGTATTTAAGCAATACGGTGCATTCCTGTCTTTTCTGCCTGCGCTGGTGCCGTTTCAGCAGCCTAGCATCAATGTAGGTAACCTTGCACCATGGTGCAGAGGGGTCTCTGTTGCATGCAGGATTGTTTTTGTGCAGGAAGGGGCACCTTCCTGAATAAAACAATCCATAGATGTGTTTTCCTCTTTCTATGCGTGCTTCAGAGAAAGAGGAAAAGATGAATTGAAATAAACACATTTCTCTATGTTATACCTCCCCTCGGGAGGCTTTTGGATTTGGCACTTCCCCAGGTTTACATCACTTAGTAAATCTGGGACACTGCCAAATTCCATGGGTTTGTGTGGGGAAAACCACCATGACCCCATTTGAACGCCTCCCGGGCACACAGTATATATATATATATATGAGCCCCTAATATATCTATTCCCAATTCTCTCTTATGATTATTCTGTCTCTATACGTTTCTAGTCTTCCAAAACATCTAACTCGCAGCCCCACGGTCACTGATTATACTTATCTCTCCAACCTTCTTTCTTTGCCTGCTTAGCTAACTGCAGTATGTCTCCACTTTTTCTCCACTGCTATTTTATAATCTTGGTTTTCTTCACCCCCCCCTGCAGTCACTCACTGCTTTGCTCTCCATCCCTTCCTGTTTGAACACTTTATTACTCTAGAGAAGCTGGATAGCAGAGGAAGGGGCTTTCAGGTAAGAGGAGAGATAAGTACAAGTGTCCTCAAGATTGCTTACGTTTAAATACGATAAAACAATAATGCTGCTATTTTAGAACTTTCAGATTCCTCTCTCGTGTTCACCGTCCACAATTATGTTCAGTCTCCTCTCAAATCACCCATACCCAAAGATGGACACAACCATAAATTCTCTGAGTCACATATCATCGATTCAGGAAATTTTTACAAACATATTTTCTCTCCCACACACAAATACATAGGTGTATATCCCTGTAAGAGAATATTTCAGGCACATATTCAAACATCCACAGAGAACAAACCAATTTCAATTGGGCACATATATTGCACACACCAGCTAAGAAATTTGTCATCGCCAAAGATTAAAATACAAATAGATTGCCACACGCATGCAGGCATTCAAACACACTTTGATCCATATTTATCATTATTTCTCACAGCGCAATGTAGCAAGCCACCTTGCTGCATGGTGTGAAAGGGCAGGAATGCTCCATATTTACAATAAATGGCGCATTCCTGCTCTTTTCTAGTGCTGGCGCACTTTTGTCTGCCTAGTGCCAATGTGCATGCATCCAAGGTGTAAGAGTGCCTGCATTGGTGGCCAGATTATTTTTGTGCAGGAAGGGACACCTTCATGCACAAAAATACTCCTCAGAGGTATGTTCTTCTTTCTACATGTGCAGTACAATGTAGCACGTGCCGAAAGTGGAAAAAATGAGGAGAAATAAAAATATTTCTCTTCATTGTGCCTCCCCTGGGGAAGTATATCATTTAGACGTATTACCACGTCTATCACTAATTGTAAATCTGAGAATGCTCCAAAATCCATGGATGGATGCGTGGGAACACCCACCCTCCACCAATGGATTTCCTCCCTGAGCAGAGAAACGCAAGGCAGCGATTTGCACTGCCTTCTGTTACTCGAGATTTATCAAGCAATGCATGGCCATGCAAGGTGTCCTTTTGTGTCCTGATAAATCTCACTTAGGTTTTGTGTCACCCTTGCGCCCGCTTGTGTGGGTGTATTAGGAAAATGTGGCACACAAACACACACAGAGTGATTACATTTTTGAATATGTTTAGGTATGGTAGAGCGTTATTTCCATTGACATAAGGCGTACATGTGATGCTGAAAAAAACAGGATGAAAGAAAATTGTTCTGTAAAACCTTTCTCTATAAAACCTGCACCTGTTCCTTCCCTTGGATGAATAGTGTTCCTTGAATTGTGAACACACACTGGTGAAAGAAGGGAGGGAAACCATCACACCCTTGATACTTTTCTTTTCTTCACTCTTTCTTCTTCTCACTCTCCCTTGCTCCACAACTCTGTTTCCTTTCTTTATCCTAGCACTCTACTTCTGCTTATACTCACTTCTATCTCTATACATACACAGTTGTACCCTTCCCATATATTTGTTTCTCTACTAGCCTATATCCTAGAGTCTCTGCCACTGTCTATACCTATAACCTTGACTCCTACCCTTCCTCTGAACCTCCTCCACATCCAGGCTTCCTCTACCCCTACCAATCCCAGTACTTCTGACTCTGCCTGTTCCCTAGTATATCTTCTCCTGACAAGTTCATAGTTCCTTTAGCCAACCTGTGCTTTCGAATTTCTACACTAGTACACTCGCTAGCACTATTATCTGTGCCTTCACCCTAGTGTGCCTATTCCCATATTATAATTATCCTACATATATCCCAGCATCTCGATACATATATGCACTCTAATGTCTCTTTCTATATCATAGTACAGCTACTGTTACCTATACCTTGGTAAATCCACATCTATCTTTACACCAGTATCCATACCCTTTCACTTCAACGCCTACATATACCTTACTACCTCTACTTCAAATCTATACCTTAGTGTCTCAACTTATCTATATCTTAGTGCCTCTACTCCAATCTATACTATACTTTTTCTACCAAAGTTATGTCTTATTACCATTACCCCTGTCTATAGCCACTTGTAATGCTAACTATACCCGATTTGCTCTATACTTAACTATATCATAGTACAGTTATCTATACCTCTATCCCAGCCTATATACTAGTACTTTAACATCAGGATCTCTAAGCCTTCCTTTACTTCAATGCTTACATGTCTACCTATACCCTTATACCTCTACTCATATCTGTACTTTAGTATCTCTACCTCTGCCCACACTCTACCACTTCTTTACGTGTCCATTTTAGTTTGGAGCCTACCAGACAATTACACTGTCTAGTTTGCAAAGACATCTTGGGACACTCCAAAAGCTTCCTTGGGAATGCATTCCGCCCATTGCGTACCATTGGCTTTGTGATTTGTAACTCTCAATTCAATTCTAAACTTTATTCAATCCATATTGAAAGGATAGATCATAAAAGTATACATTAGAAACAATAAATCATGTTTCATAACACATTAAAATGAGTTTAAAACCAATAAATAAAAAAGGGTTGTTACATAGCCTGACACTGTACGGCTTCAAGTGCAAAGAGTACAGTAATTCAAAGATTAGACTTGGATACTTTGTGCAAAAGATACAGTGGAAAAATCATTTAGGATGCGACACACACCTATTAGTTATTGAATAATTTGTTAAAAACAAAATACCATGCTGTGGCGCAAATATTATCTGAGGATGAACTTTAAAACTTAAACAATTAAGCCTTATAAAAAATGCCTCCTTTGTTTGCTAGCCCAAAGGAATGATGCTACACAAAAACAGATATAGGAATCTTGAAACTTTTAAAGAAAAAACAAGGCAATCCGACTTTGATTAAAATAATGCCGCCTTACAAGAGGTACGATGTATTTGATTCTCAGTTCTTTAAATGGCAGAAGAAAAAATGATGAAGGTGAGATTATACAGAAAATTATCACATGGGCATGGGTCTAGGTCATTAAAAGAATACTTTTTGGCAGGAAAACCCAACATCAGGGGTATTAGGTTGGCACGAAACCGTAAAAGCATAAACATATGATGTAGATTTCTAACACCATCCAAATACGAATATTCACCCTTCCTCAGAATGGGAATCAGATTGTAAAGTTTTACCATCGTTCTTATACAATGAGATCCCTTCCTCTCAGATGCTGCCTTTTTGTTAGGAAAAGTTCCTTTACCTTCTTTTTGGGAAAGGTGGAACAAGAGCTCGGATTTGTGTATAATTCAGGTATGCCCAGTGAGTGCAAAGTAGATTTTAATTACTGTAGCTAAGAAATTGTATGTGCTTTATCAAGTGAAAGGCAATTATGAATGATGCACTGGTTAAGTTCCACTGTGTCTCTCTTGCAAATTGATAACCACAGGATTATCAGGGCTAGTCTTGCCAAATCAGAGACATAATGTATGTCCAGCTGTAAATGGGTGACATAGTTGGAAAATGAAGGAGGGAGCGATGCAACCCTCTTAAGGAAAGCATTCTCTATCTTCTGGAGAGAACCCCAACCCCATATATTGCGGCTGCTAGCGTTTTGGCACTATAGATATTTTTTATAGTAGCTAGATTTTGGAGACCAATTTCTTGGTAAATTTAAGGGCTGCAGCAGAAGTGTGCTCCATAGATAGCACTCTACTACCTACCACATGTGACCAGGATTATTTTCTATCAAAAACGACTCAGAGATAAGAAAAGGTCTCCACAATTGCTAATTTGCATGTCCCAATATACAAAGAAGTTAACTTTTTAGAAGGGAGTGATCCTGACACTAAAATGAAAGTTTTTGATTCATTTACTTTTAGGTCCAAAGATAACATGAAATTCACGTAGGCATTTATTAGACTTTGAAGCACTACGCCAGTTCTGGCTATGAGGACGGCGTCGTCTGCATATGCCAGGACTGGGAGTACAGCTGGGGGAAAGGAAGGGATGTCTACTGTAGATCTTTTTAAGGCGGCTTCCAGCCCATTTGTGAACAATGAAAATAAAAATGGGGCAAGGAGGCAGCCTTGTCTGACTCCCCTCATGATCTGAAAGAGTCTTGTGCATTCCCCACCCCATCCAAAGCGGACACACGTCGTCGCTCGTGAATAAATTTGGTGGATAAAAAAATATTACGCTGGAGTCAATGCCCATTTCTCTCATAATCGCCCATAGCTTCTCATGGCCTACGCAGTCAAAAGCTCCATGTAGGTTTGCCTTCCTTTCACCAAAGAGTACTTGGCGATGGTCAGGCTAAGATTCAGACATTGGTCAATCATGCCTCGGCCCTTCTGAAAGCCATACTGGGTTGGCATTAAGATATTATTTCCCCTTGCCCAGTCTTCTAATCTGCTTAACAATACATGCCTCAGCACTTTGGCCGTAGAGTCTAGAAGGGAATTGGAGCAGTAATTCTGGGGTTTGGATTTATCCCCCTTTTTAAATATTGGGACAATAATACTTGTTCTCCATGAAGCAGGAGGACCCCTCTTAGATATTTGGCTAAATATGATGGTTAGTAATGGGGCCCAGAGGTCTTGATGTTCAAGGAAAAAATCAATAGGAACCCCATCTGTGCAAGGAGCTTTAGCACGGGCACACTTGTCCAAAATAGATCTTATTTCGTCCAGAGTAAATGTAATTGGGTCGGCAGGTATATCTTGGGCAGTAGGTGTATCAACCATCAGTACAATTTCAGCCCCAAAATCCCTTCAAAATGTACGACCCATGTGTCTTCATCCAGACAATTGTCCACTGTTTTTTCTAGGTCCATCATGAAAAAAGGTGCATTTATTACCCTCCAAAACTCCCTACTAGTGAGTCTTCCTTTAAATCAATTTCCCTCTTTTTCCGGGCTTTCAGGTACATCACCCGTAGACCCTTGATTAGGGGCTAAATTCTAGGTGATGATTTAAGTGCCCTATGGAGATCTTGAAGGGCCCTCGAACAGGTCTGATCAAACCATCGAGTATCTGGCCTCTCATTACTAATTTTAGTCTGATTTAATCTCCTTTAATAGATCTCGGAAATGTGTGATTAGTGTATCTGGGTCAGCTTCTAGATCAAAACAATTCATGACTGCATTCAACTTGTTAGTTACAACCTGCTGAATGATTCTTTTATTATCAGAATTTTCCCATTGAAGCTGATAGCCGTTTAACCTGGCTAAAATTGGTTTTGATACTCTTACAGGCTGGCAAGAATAGTGTTTAACTCCGGAGAGCTCAATGGATAAAAATGCGTGGTCACTAAAAAAGGATGGAATGGTATTGGTGTGGATAATGTTTCCACGGCAATTAGAAGAACAACTATGCAGTCTATAGTAGAATGATATTTGCCTCGAAAGAAAGTTGTTTCAAGACCTACTCCCTCAGGATCCATTTCATTATAAACTTCTAAATTCTTCGAGGCTATTTAAGGTGTTCCCATAATCTTGATGCATAAATTGCACCAGCGGGTCGCCTTCCATATCCACCAGACCACAAATTGTTTCCAAAGAAAAAGGACGGTGTTGCACATTGAAGTCCCCTAACCATAGGATATAAAAATCCTTAAATGGCAGAGCCCTAGTAAATGATTCCATCTCCTTTTCCAGTAAATCTACAATCAACGCCATACTCCCTACATAGTTGTAATCATAGTAGATCATCAGTATCCAGGCTTTCTGGTTTGCTCCATCCACACTAAGAAATGAAAGTAGGGGAAGAGTGTTCAAATGTAATAATATTTTTAGCTAAGGTATTAGAAATTAAGGTTATCAACCCCCCTTTGGGCCTGCCTGACGAGGAAGAAACCACATAGGTTTGAAAGGTTCGGTAGCCATTAAAAAATATTGGGGCTACGGCCCAGGTTTCCTGAAAACATATTACATCACTGTATTGCCATATTAAACCCACATGGCTTTAGCCATCTTGTTTGCAAGACCTGCGACATTCCATTTAGCTACTTGCACCCCTTGATTCTGCATGACCATCTGATCCACAGGGGCCGACACTCCTGGGTTACTTATCCGGAGGTTAGTACTGGTTGGCTTAGCATTTTCTCCCCCTCTTTTGGTTTCAGCCGGGTATATAGTGTGTCAGGGGGAATAGTTGAGGCACCAATATCATCTCCCTCGTTTAGTCAGCCACAAGACTCTTAGTCACTTAGGGGGGCAAATTGGTTCTGGGACAGAAAACCTCGACCTCAGGCTGGGGAAACTAGGAGGATCTCGTGTTACCATTAGGGGCGGGCACAACAGGTCAGTTGGTGCTCGCAAGTTATGTCATCCAGAACGTGAACCGGGGCTATAGAATTGTGTCAAAGGGGAAACCATGATCTGTGTTCTATGCAAGGGTGCATTTGTATAGACAATCAGCAAATTTTTTAACACATGGTGATTATTAAAGTTTACACCAACGGAATCGCTCCTTATTTCTTTGGTGGAGGAACCCGCCCATCCCACACTCCTAGCCATAATAATATGCATGTCCAGATTGTTACCCCACGTGCCATAGCTGTTAACATGCTTATTAAACCAATGTATGGATTTTGCCATTAGCTGGGCCGTCAACTCCCTTTGGACAATGCTCAATGGGGGTACATTAACCAGGACCAGGACTTAGTGGTATGGCTGCTGGCGGGAGGTCTAATGTGTGCAGCAGTTTTGTGGCAACTTGTGGAGACTTTTATTTTTATTTTTTTTGAAGGTTTTATATAGCGCGAACAAGACCCTTGCGGGTATCAGAGCGCTTTACAAGTCAGAAGTAGGCTGACAAGAATAGACATAGCAAACAGTTATAGGTGATTCAGATATACAATACTAAAAAAGGTGAAAACTAGCGATTAAAATACGGAACTCAAAACGACAGAGCTAGTAATTAAAGTACAGTAGGAAGTCAGTAAATTCACGTGAATTTAGCCGTGAGAATTCTCTTTCACTTCTTTTTTGAAGGGAGCAGTGGAAGGATTCAGACTTGTTTCTGTGGGCAAAGCATTCCAGATCCTGGGAGCCATACCAGAGAAGGATCGGTTGTAGGTTTTTTCTTGGCAAATCGTTGTGGTTTCAGTAGAAGAGTCTTGACACTCCTGGATGCTCTATTACCAGCAGAGAGCACCAGTTTCTGAGCTAGTTAGTGTGGAGAATTGTGGTGTGTTGTAGTTATATCTAGGACCCTAAATTCAATAGTCCTGATTTATGCCCTTGTGTGGTTATAATAAATAATATCCCTATAAAGGCATAAGAATCATATCCATATTTAGTCATAGCCCATGCTCTCCAAATTAAGCAAGGCTACTTCCCCAGGCTCCTAGAAAGCACAACGAGTTCTGTAAACAAACCAAACCTCCAGCAACCTGGGAATTCCCCATTGCTTCTGTTTTGATTTCGTCCTAGAACTCCTGTGAGCACTCTAAGAATGGCCAGTTCTTAGTGACATCTTTGTTGACGTCTTATGTCCAACCTTACGTCAAAACCCGGCACCTTTCAGGTATAAATATACCAACGTTGCCTTAAGCAAAAACACGGTGGTGGTTTTGGAGCAGAGCGGCTATCTACTTGCCTGAGAGCCCAGCTGATACGAGAGCCCACGGACGCCGCCCCTCCCCTTTGACGCACTGAGAGAGACGCTGTCTTTTCTCCTGCCGAGAAATCCAGCTCCGGTGTTTCCAGATACCCTCGCGGTTTACTGGGATATCGAGTCCTGAAAGAGAGATACCAGACCTCCTGCTTTCTAATACCCAGGTACGGAGCTGACTAAACCCTTAAAGAGAATTCTTGATTCAGATTCCTTGGCAAAACCACCTTAACTTAAACTGCTACTTACTTACTCCTTCCCACGTATTAGGCTTAGGTCAGGTACACCGGGGTAGGCGTATTTAGAAGCACCAGTTGAGTATGTTTGTCAATGTATATTTGTATGTATATATTTTATCTATTTTAAAGTATCATATGGCTAAGAAACCATATCAATGCTTTTACAGTATTATTTCTTAATCCTCCTTTTACTGTACGCACTTTACTTTACTATGAGTATTGCAATTGTGGCAATTCATTTCTCTTGTATGAGAAAGAAGACTGCTCAATAAATAACACCTTTTATTGAAAACGCCCATCTCTCTTTTCTCTGCACTCTGGTGAAACTAAGTATGCACACATGACTGAGTGAAATAGCTGTCTATTGTTTTCACACGACTCTAGAGATGCACTCTTATTCTGAGGGAGCAAAGTTGTCATGTTATATGTCTATCCAGGGAGGTTAAACTCCTCCTTGCTTATTCGAGAAAGTTTCTAGTGACCTCTGAGCTAGCTGTCAAAACTTAAGTCTAATATAGTCAGTAGAGACCTAGTCGACTTCAGTCCTACGTCTACACTGCTGAATATATTATTCCAATGCGCAGAGCCTATTGGGAATATCGGAACTACACTACATGGCGCCCAACGTTTGGTAAGGCGATAAATCTAACGCAGGACGTTAGAGTAACTCAGTCGTGCTTTTTCACACAGAACCCTTTTCCCGTAAATACTCCAAAAGACGTCTGGAGTGGGTAAAAGGTTAAAATCCGCCGGAACTTAGTAGGAAGAGATTCCTGTGTATAGTTTTTGGTTTAGTCAATGTTGAAGGATACAGTGTTCCAAAATATTGTGCACCTAATCTTTGTTTCCTTGAAACCTGATCTGCAACCAAAAAACCTTCTGTCAGTAAAATGCCTGACGGAGACGAAGAAAGAGATGCTACAGCGTCTCAACTGTTGTTGGAAGACACAACTCTCCAACAGAATGACACGAATGCTATACTCATTCCGGTCAACATAAGAAGAACTATAACTATTAAACTTATAGAAAACGGACTGACATCACAAGGTGGTATAGTCATATTCATGATAGAGGCCCATGAATATCGGCAGACAGAGGTATTTTATTCATGGATAAACTTTCCAACAGCAACACTGTCACACACGACTTCCACTGTTACAAAATAGAGGAACCTCCGGATGAATACACTCTTTTCGAGGAGATTGAAATCCCATTAAATTACCAAGAGCACCTGCTCTGGTTTAAAGGTGCCCTAAAACATAACAATCACATCACCAGGCTCGGTCCACTAGGTAGACCAGGAGCAATATGGCTGGTTCTAGCCAGCTACACACCACATCCAGACATCGAAAAAATGTCAGTACCAGAACTTTTAGCCCAGCTAAAACAACTGATTAAAATACTTAGACAATTAGTCCAATATGTAATGCGGACCACAACGGTCCAACCAGCAATTAATATTCCACAGCAGACCCCTTTATCAGGGGAACACAAACAAAATAACACCACAGAATATACAATCCTGTCTTGGTAAAATACCCGCAAAACGGGAACAAATTCCATTCTGGTTAGCACAAAAAATAACTCAAATAGAGGCAGTTTTCCCGGATACTACACCTACTGAGATACACAGAATTCTGACTATCTGTCTTCCAATGGGGATCGCACCACATGTGGAGGACTGTGACACTTGGGGCACAGTCTTTGCTTCCATTTACACTAAAACACATGGTGTTCCGTCCATGGCGGTAATACCAGATGTGCTAAGACAGATTCAAAATGAATACGGTCCAGAACCTGCTTTAACTCTGGGTATGAAATTACTGAAAGACTTCAAGCAGGTCTCGGCTATATTATTAGCCAACATAAAAGGAGAAGCAGCATCTGTGGTGATCCGCCAGAAATTGAAAGAAACAGATATAGCAGAACAGCCATTTGAACTTGCCAGAATCATAGAAAAATCCTATGAAGAACTAGGAAGAGATAGTTTGGGTGGGAAACCAGTAAAACCCCAACTAACTGAAAATCCTGAAAAGATATTTATTAAAAATAATCTAAACACTCCAAAAAAGAACTGGGATAGAAATAAACACTCCACTCCCAAAGAAAAAAGATTCCAGTCCAGAGGAAGGTCTCCTTGGCGGAGAGAAAGATCTCTGGACCAAGGAAACAAGTCTCCGCAGAGTGAGCCCTCTGAGAAAAGATACAACCTTAGAAATAGGGATAATTTGAAAAAAACCTGATAGATATCAAGATATTGATACAAGTCCCTCTCGATCTTTTCAGACTTCCTCGCAGAAATCGGAAAGAAGAGGACGGTCAGAACACAAGGAAGAGCACGTCAAGTCCAAAGACAAGGAACCTGCTCATCAAGTAAAAAATTACAATTTCCAAGAAAGAAGGTAGCCAGTAATAAAATAATTAAACATGCCGAGGATACTGAGGACACAATTGAAAAACGGAGAGTGGGCCCAGACAATGCTAGACAGCGCAGCAGAAGTGACCATAGCTCGCAAGATCCTAATGAATCTTCTGGAGACAGTGGACACGAATGAATACATTCAGGTGGAAACTGCAGATACCAGAGTTAGCAAACCTCATATAAAATATACGAAATAACACTGCGTATAGAGGGAGATAAGACCAGGAAAGTAAGGGGTCTCTTTTGGGATAATCTTTCGAAAGGCTATGACATTCTTTTAGCTGAGAAAGACTGGCCACCAGAGTTTGTCAGGGAGTGCCCTCATGGCAAAGAAATGATTATGCCTGCCTTCTCAAATCATATTCCAATTCATAGAAAATATACATATGCAAGAAAATAGGCAGTAGCTCAAGCTCCTGCATTATACAAAAATCATGTAGGATGGGTTGAGGACTCTCCTCCTCACAAAATCCAGTTAAAATGTCAACCCACTGCACAAAGGCAGAACCCAATTAAGCAAGAAGCTAAAAAACAAGTCAGGGAGATCTTGGATCAACTTGAATACCAGGGGGTGATTGAAACATGCACCTCACAAATGAACAATCCTTTGTTTCCTGTCTCCAAGCCACACGATTCATATCGTCTAGTTTTGGACTACAGACACCTTAACTCATGTTGCAAAACATTTGCAGTACAAAACTCACACAGTGCAGCACTAATGAATAACAATGTGCGCAAAAAATACAAAACGACATTAGACATCTCTAATGGGTTCTTTTGTCAAAACATAGCACCTGAAAGCAGGTATTTGACCGCTTTCTCAATAATGGGGTCATAGTAAATTTCTGTCGACTCCCACAGGGATTCAAGAATAGCCCAGAATTATTCTCAGCAAGAGTAACAGAGTTACTACAAATATATGATGATGAGGCATTATCTTATGTCGATTACATCTATCTAACAGATGATGACTTGGATACTCACTTGAAAAGAGTAAACACCATAATACTTGGGTTTGCAGCTGAGGGTTACAAATTCAACTTTAAAAAGTCACGAATTGCCCATCTAACAGTCCTGTTTTTAGGATGTGAATTATCAAGTGAAGGCAAAAGCCTAGCGGACAATTTCTTAGAGAAATGCGCTGTCCTCCAAGCACCAAAAACTCTGAAAAACTTACAATCAATACTAGGTTTCCTGAATTTCGGAAGAACATATATTCTAAATTATGCGGAGAGGGTTAAACCTCTCTATGAATTAATAAAACCTGATTTCAAACCAATCAATTGGACTCAAAAACACACAGAAATTTTGAGATCATTGCAAGCAGACATGTTAGCTAAAACAAAATTGCAAACACGCGAAAACATACGCAACCTTGTAATCCGAGTCATCCCAGGAAGATGCGGATTCACGTACCTGACCTCTAATGAGGGAGAAAAGGTACCAATAGCTTACAAATCACACTTGTACACACAAGCTGAAAAAACATTCAGTATTACAGAAAACATTGTAAATGCGGTTCAAACTTCTGTAGCAAAAGAAAGAGCCCAAGCACAAGGCAAAAGAATAACTGTTTTAACATCAGAATCAGCCTTTGAGGCATTAACAAGCCCACACATTTTGACTAAGGTGGCATTAGATCAAAAATGGATCGAATGGGAAAATTCTCTTGCTGCAGAAGACGTGAAATACTATTTTGACCCGAACATGAAAAAACTAGAAAATCTAGAATATGAAGAAGAATATCCTCTGCCAATCGAAATTCTGCCTCTCGAAAATACAAATGTGTAATCTACATGGACAGATTTGCACAACACTACGATGTAGAGAAAAAATCCTACAACACAGCGTGCGCGATTGTTAAAGGTCGCTGCCGCTTGGGTAAATTCAGACCGTTAATTACCAAAACTGAATCACTCAGAAACTGTTCAACTCAGCGAGCTGAAATAAGATCTTTAAAGATGGCACTAGAAAATGCCGATCCCGAATTCCCCACACTAATAGTGTGCGATTCGCATTATTGCGTCAAATCTTACAATAATGACTTGCAGAACTTGGTTCAAAACGATTACAAAGATGACACAGGTGCCACAATAAAGCATAACAAGCTTTGGGAACAGGTAGTTCTTTTGCAGAAGGAACTACAAAAGACTCAAGTGATACATACACTGAGTCATCAGCGTGATGGCGTTCACGCTGCGGGGAAATCATTGGCAAACACAGCCACAGCGGAAGCAACTAATCCGGCTTCCGTAGCCACAAAAAAGCGTTCAGAAAAATACATAGACGGAGAAACCATGCTGGCGGTAAAAACGTCTTTACAAGACAACTGTGCAGCATTACCTCTGAACTATCCACTCAATTATACATACACAATTGATGCAAACTCCGTTCCTTTTGCTCGAATCCCTAGAGTGGGGGATAGAGTGATTCCAAACACAAACAGGAGAATCTTCTTGATTCAAGAAGCACATATGGGATTAGGTCTAGGGCACCGAGAGATCTTGAAATCTCTGAAAGAATTACAATCAGAATACTGGTGGCCGGGGATGAGCCTGCATAACTACAAATTTGCAATGGGCTGTCAAAACTGCAACAGAGATTGCAGTCGTGAACCGACCGGAGTAACGCCAGGACCCTTCTTTTAGAAAGCATAAGGCTATCTATACGCAGAAATCCTATAGGAGAAATGCGTCCCATTTATGTTTAAGACTAGATTCACTTAAAACGTAGACACCAGCGCTCGGCTGATGCCAGAACTGTTATAAAAGATTTGCGAGTCTTTATCGGCACATACGCAATTGGCATGCTACATTCTGACCAGGGTCCTGCTTTTAGCTCTCGAGCTTATAAGGAGGCCATGACCAGCATGGGCATTGCATTGCGGTACTCTTGTCCCTTCCATCCTGAGGGAAATGGGATTGTGGAAAGAAAAAACCGGGACATAAAGCAATCTATAACGGCGAGGGTATTAGGTTCGGGTGATGGGTGGGTCCAACATTTAACAAGTGTCCAACGTAGTCTTAATAATCTGCCAAGAAATTCTCTAAAAGGTTTCAGTCCGTACGAACTATTGTTTGGGACTAGAATGCATATTCAGGACTTAGATAGTCAGACTTCAGTGGTAGAAGAAAAATGCTTTGATATCAAAGATCGTTTGGCTATTTTACTGGACTTAAATGAAACAAGAAAAGACTTGAGCAACGTAAAGTTAAAACAGCAGCCAACAGCCACTGAAGAAAAACCACCTGTCCCAGCAAGGCCTGTCTGGATTCCAAAGATTGGGGATCTGGTCAGGGAGAAGATCGCGGTGAAGAAGGAATTTGGGCCTTCTAACAGAAAATCAGTACCTGTCTTAGCTATCAGCGGAACAAGATCAGTTGTACTACCGCCCCTTGCTGGTAAAAAGGAGAACCGAGTTGTATCCATCGACCTGGTAAAACCACAATCATGTGGCTAATAATAAGTAGTAGGCCCAGTGGACTCCCAAGAAGTAGCAGAGTACCAAAACTTGCTACAATACAAGAGGTTCAAACTGATCACATTTGATAAATCTGCAGTGAATAAAAAAGGACTATGCAACAATGCCATGGAACTTGTGCCTCTCGAAACCCAAATTGCAACAGTTCGTCAAGAAACACTTGTCTACAACGATGTAGCCTCAGACTATGCTAATGAAACAAAAAATGCAAAAGCAACTGAAAATCCGGAAGCAATTCCAACAATTGACAGAACTGCATCTGGCTACTTCATCAATTTCGATAACTTTTATGAAGATCCAAGCGAACCGGAAGAAATGCCAGCAATAAAAACTTTTAAAGACAAAGTAACTGAACTTCTACATCAACTCAAAGAAACCTATCTGATTTCTCCATGAATTGCATTTTGGATTGTGTTAGGTGTACTTTTCCTCCTGCTTTGGCTCATCATGGTTCTTTGTTTGGGAAAATTCATTGAAGGAAAATACAGTACAATGGACACAGCAAGTCAGAACATCAACTTGGTCCTAAAGCCTCACAAGTCATCTCACATCGAGAAAAGAGAACCATCATCAGTGAATGTCACAGCCAATCCAATACCCGGTAGGGTAGCATGGGACAAAACGGATTACGAAATCTATGGCCCGGTTGAGCTCTTGAAATATCCACATCAGTTAAAGATTTCATTAAGTGACTTTGTAAAACCAAGTACATTCTCTGATGATTGGGACTTTGAAAGTATTAATGATATGATGTCAGATTTAGTAATGTCAGCAAAATTTACAGAACATGATTACTTACAGGGTTCATCAAATTATGAAGAAATGTATTATTATAATCACTTTGCACATCACTATTTGCCTAAATCTGCTCAACCTAGAAATATTTTTAATTATAATCAATGGGAACATTGTGCAACTCCACCTAAAAGCAGTTCGAAAATATTTTACGAGAAATTCCCATACTTCTCAGGGTTTAACACAAGTAATGCAGAAACGTTTTATTTCAAAATGTTAAATAAGACAGGAATGAAAACGATGCTGACAAATACTAAATTGATTTATTCAGAAACATTTTATGAAAAAATGATTACATTTGGTTTTGATTTCTGGAAAAATAACATTGAAACAAAAACCATCTGGGGTACAAAAGAATGGCAGGTCCAAGGCCAAGAAGCATTATTTAGAGCCTGCATGATCCCAGAACAAATAATATTCTTGAATGACACAATTCAACAGACAACCTGTCTTGGCCTAGCCAAAATTAAAGACTTAAACAAACCGTCTATTCCAATGCCCACGCCAGATAGTAATAGCACTACTGATGTGGAGATAGACGTATCCCATATTTTTAACCAAAACAGAACACATCCTGATTGGAAAAAATGGTTGATCTGGCCCACAGACACAAATAACTGTCAAGATAGATTCCTGAACAAATTACATGGGTTAAAACTGAACAGGCCAGACCCAAGATACTCCCAGAGACAACATCCAGGGATAGTTACACCATACAGTGTAGGCAAACTATGCCTTGAGTGGCTACAAAAATCCACACTGGCTGAAATTAAGCAACACTTGACTTTACTTAAAGACGGTGCTGACTTGCGTGATTTCATAATGGGACCACGCAAACAGCGTCAAAAACTATTCATAGCGGCCGGTATATACGCTGCATACAACGAAGCTTGGAAACTAATGCAAATTGAAACAGCAGAAAAAATACGAGAAATTGATCGTATTAATTTGAAAAAATCACTTTCTGTTGTGGACAATGGGTTAATGACGCTGTCCTCCAGAATATATTCACTGGACAGTATTGTATCATCTGCTATTGACATAATAGAGCAAGACTTACTAATGTTACAACATGGTCAGTCCCAATTACGTTCTATTGTACAGCTTGGTTGGACGTTGCAAAATCTGCGTTCAGGCTACGTGCCCTGGCATTTAATCAACACAACGTCATTATTCTCTATCTTTAACCTTACTGATACACAAATCAGTTTGGCACAAAAAGGAGCAGACTATACGATTCTGAGCATTGAAAAACTTGAGAGATTACCATTGACAATGTCAGAAAGACCTGTCATTGAATGGATAATACATGGAATAATCACAATTCTGATAACAACTTTCCAATTTAAATACTGCCAAGAGTATATACCAGCGGGACAGTATGAAAGGCCGGATAAAGGGTACATCAAGTCATCATGGAAATTACCTTACACACACACATGTTACAGTAAAAAGAAACAGAATGTATTTCTTAGTGGTAAAAATTGGAAACGATCACTGAGCGGTATACTTCTGTGTCAAGGTATTAACCTGCATGGGGCCTGCGAGGGGAATTCAAATAACCTTTCATGTCACCAGCAAGGCACACCTGCAACACAAATAGAACCATTCTTTAGACGACTTTCTAAAGGGAGTTACATTCTAATAGTGGACCACAGCTGTTGTGGCATGGTGCCAGGAAAAGCCTATCTTGTCAGCGTGAGTTCCATGGTCACTTGCTGTATGCAAGTATTGTATCCAAACAGCACCCCAGATACGGAGGCAACAATTTGGCCTTCTTGGAATATCTCTTCTATTCGAATTGATACTTTAAGTAGAATAAAGACTGTCCTTTTACAGACAACTGTGCCCTTAACGTCATCAAAAGAAACGTATGATCTGCAAGTTGCAAGGACAACGGCAGAGATACATACCCTTTTATCAACAAATTGCCCCGTGCATTTCGTAGAAATGCTAAGCCAAATTCTAAATAGGTCAGATACCAGTGGTATCCCACATATATTTAAGACAATTTTTTCGGGACTGTTAACACCCTTCGAAACAGTTCTGGGCATTTTTCCTAATTTTGTCCATTCTGTCTTTGGCGGCCTACCACTTCTGTTGGGACTCGTAGCAGGAATTTTATTTTTGATCCTTCTGCACCGATATGGCAAGCCAAGTCGCAGACAAGACTCCGGCAACAATGGAAGAAACGATCCTAGCTATGCGCTATCGGGACCGCATAACTAAAGTCCTTGGATTAGCCCGGCTAAGAGATCTGAATATGACCTGGTTTCTTTCATTCAGACCCATCTGGCAGAATTGCATCTTACCTGTGCTTCGATGTATGCTATGCAGAGAAGAATGCGTGTTGGACGTCTGTCTTACACTACCATCAGCTGAACCATTGGATACAGATACTTTGCTAAGTCCAATAACGGCTCATGCATTGTGTTGTCCCCAGCGGCTACCCATTCTGATGACGGCATTCGTTGAGACTTCACCACTACGATTAGGGGGTAGTGAAGTACGAGGTGAAAGCAGCATCACCCAGGTACGACCTTCTGTGAGCATTGCTGATCCTGACATCGATGATAGCAATCATTCTCACGACTGTACTGTTGCGGCATTTTCAAACTTGGTCGAACTTTCACCTGAAGCCGTAGACCAATGTTTTGAGAGTCTTTTTGAAATGATGTTCTCCCCTGAACAAAAAGAATAACTTTTTAAGCAACGAGCACACCGCGTTCCCTGAACTCTGAATTCGACCTTCAGCTTTGATAAACAAAAGCTACTGAAAATATTTGGAACTATTTTTTTCCCCTGAAGCGAAATTATTTTTTTTCCACTTCCAAAATATTTACCTTTTTCTGGCACATGTACTCTGCTTAAAGTAGAACTATTCTTAGAGAACAGAGCTTCTGTTTTTAGGAACTCTAGAGACAATATATTACCTCAGCCTCTAGCATATGTACAGAATTTGTATTATTATGTGATGGAATGGTCTCGACCTTCTTTCTGTATTAAGAGCCATTTCATGTGTAAATTTTCGCAATTCATTCAGCTGATATATATATGCATTTTTTTAACTGAATGATAACACTGCTTGAAAAGCGTACAGTACCAATACTCACTTTCGTGTATTACCATATGCCATTTCAATATGCAACTTTATGTATTTTGGGGTGGGTTGGAAAACACATGCATCATTATATGTTTATTATTGTTTAGTTTTAAGTAATGAGGGACATTAGATCGTGGAGTGGGTGTTGTAGTTCTATCTAGGACCCTAAATTCGATAGTCCTGATTTATGCCCTTGTGTGGTTATAATAAATAATATCCCTATAAAGGCATAAAAATCATATCCATATTTAGTCATAGCCCATGCTGTCCAAATTAAGCAAGGCTACTTCCCCAGGCTCCTAGAAAGTAGAACGAGTTCTGTAAACAAACCAAACCTCCAGCAACCTGGGAATTCCCCATTGCTTCTGTTTTGATTTCGTCCTCGAACTCCTGTGAGCACTATAAGAACGGCCAGTTCTTTGTGACATCTTTATTGACGTCTTATGTCCAACCTTACGTCAAAACCCGACACCTTTCAGGTATAAATATACCAACGTTGCCTTAAGCAAACACACGGTGGTGGTTTTGGAGCAGAGCGGCTATCTACTTGCCCAGCTGATGCGAGAGCCCACGGACGCCGCCCCTCCCCTTTGACGCACTGAGAGAGACGCTGTCTTTTCTCCTGCCGAGAAATCCAGCTCCGGTGTTTCCAGATACCCTCGCGGGTTACTGGGATATCGAGTCCTGAAAGAGAGATACCAGACCTCCTGCTTTCTAATACCCAGGTACGGAGCTGACTAAACCCTTAAACAGAATTCTTGATTCAGATTCATGGCAAAACCAACTTAACTTAAACTGCTACTTACTTACTCCTTCCCACGTATTAGGCTTAGGTCAGGTACACCGGGGTAGGCGTATTTAGAAGCACCAGTTGAGTACGTTAGTCAATGTATATTTGTATGTATATATTTTATCTATTTTAAAGTATCATATGGCTAAGAAACCATATCAATGCTTTTACAGTATTATTTCTTAATTCTCCTTTTACTGTACGCACTTTACTTTACTATGAGTATTGCAATTGTGGCAATTCATTTCTCTTGTATGAGAAAGAAGACTGCTCAATAAATAACACCTTTTATTGAAAACGCCCGTCTCTCTTTTCTCTGCACTCTGGTGAAACTAAATATGCACACTTGACTGAGTAAAATAGCTGTCTATTGTTTTCACACGACTCTAGAGATACACTCTTATTCTGTGGGAGCAAAGTTGTCATGTTATATGGTTGTCAGAAGCTAATCCCTTCTTGTCTATCCAGGGAGGTTAAACTCCTCCTCGCTTATTCAAGAAAGTTTCTAGTGACCTCTGAGCTAGCTGGTAAAACTTAAATCTAATATAGTCAGTAGAGACCTAGTCTACTTTAGTCCTACGTCTACACTGCTGAATATATTATTCCAATGCGCAGAGCCTATTGGGAATATAGGAACTACACTACAGTGTAGGACCTAGTGTGTAATGCATGTAATTTTCAACTGACTTCTAGCTTCAAACGGTAGCCAGTTGAGGGCTCTAAGATCTGGAGAGATGTGAGAGGTTCTTTTTGAGCCCGTGATGAGTCTCGCAGCTGAGTTGATAGCGGCTCTTAGCGGGGCTGTCGAACTTGGGAGGCCGCATAGGGTTACCGCCCCATAATCCACTCTTGGGATTACTACGGCTTGAACTGCTTTCTTGAAATCCTAAGCTGGCCGGAAGGATTTCAGTTTCCGCAGGGTCTTCAAGTGGAAGTTAGCTCATTTTGTGAAGAGCTGATATGCTTCTGCATCTTTAGGTTACTGTCCAGAGTCACCCCATATGATTTTGCTGATTCAACAATGAGAGGTTGTCCTTTTAGAGCTGTTAGGTGCTTCATCCAGTCCAGGATAGTGGATGTTAGGGAGAGCAATTAAGAGGAACTCCGTTTTGAGGGAGTTAAGTTTCAAATGATTTTCGGCCAGCCATGTTTGGGTTTTTTGTAGCGTTGTGTGGAGAGATTTGAAGTCTTCAAGTGAGTGGATCTTGATGTAGATTTGGGTGTCATCTGCATACATATGGAAGTGAATCTTGGAGAGACTGAGAAGTTCAGTGAGAGGGTCCATGAAAAGGTTGAATAGAATGGGCGGAGCCTTGCAAAACTCCTAACATGACTGTCATGGGGTTGGACAGAGATTGATTGACCTTGAACCTTTGAGATCTATTTTGGACGAAGGAGGCAAACTAGTTAAATACAGTTCCAGATAATCCCATTCTGTGTTTCAGGAGCTCTAGCAAGTTGCTGTGTTTGACGGTGTCAAATGCTAATGACAGATCGCGTAAGATTAGTAAACAGGCTTCGTTTTGGTCAAGGATTTTTAGAGTGTTGTCAATTATGTGCGTCATGGCTGATTCAGTACTGTGATCTGCTCAGAAGCACGATTGAATTTGGTTAAGCAAGTTGAATTGTTCAATGTGGCTATTCAGCTGCATGTTAATACATTTTTCCAAGAGTTTGGTTAGCATAGGTATGTTGGATATCGAACAATAGTTGTCAGCTGTTAGTTTCTTTAGGATAGGAGATACCTGATCTGTTTCCAGGATGTCTGCTATGGATCCTTGAAGGATGGTGGTATTTATAATCTTGGTCCAGAGAGGTAGTAATAGAGGAATTAAGTCTTTTAAGTAGTTAGGAGGAAGCGGGTCCGTGAATTGGTTGGAGGGTTTCAGAGCGGTTAGCATCTTTAGTATGGTATCTTCACTGTAGGTGTTGAAGAAGGACCACGTTGCATTGTTTTTGAGGATACATTTTTTGGAGCTCAAATTTGCCTCTGTTGCCGTCCTCTTGCTTACTCTTGTTATTTGCAGGTTAGCCTGGGCTTCGTGAGTGAGCACTTCGTTTCCTACCCCAGAGCTACTATTTATTTCAGCAAATTATGAAGTCAGTGGGATGGAGGGAGTGGGCTGGGCAACGTTAGGTGATGTCAAGGGGGTAGAAAAGGTAAAATGGGCCACCTTCTGTTGGCCCTTACCCACCCTAGAAACACCACCTGCAGCCCTGTGGGTTGTCCCAGAGGCGGAGAATAAACAAAACACAAGAGATTACCACATTCTCCACAGGTAAAGCCCTTATTCATGATAGAGTCTAATTTCTCTTCAATCCTGCCCAAACTAGTGATTAGTGGGTTTATTAACATAAGGACTATCTGTTCCAGTTTTAATACCGAGTCATCACGTCCCTGCCTCAGATTCTTTTTCCACAGGGAGTGAATAATGGACTTGTTAGGCTTGGGGGACAGAGGGGAGTCCAGAGATGGAGGAACAGTCACACTCCTTGAGAGAGTTGAAGTAGGGTTAGTGTTTTCCTCCACCTCTTCAATCACTGCTAGGTGTGGGGATTGGGTGGGCTGAGAGGTTTGAAGCAACGGACCATTTCTCCTTCCTTCCTCCAAGGAGAGGCGGTGCTCAGTGAGCTCAGTTTCATGAGATAGAACATTGCCAGCTCCCGTCAGGAAGGAGTTAAGCGTATTTACTGTTTCTCCCCCGGTATTTGGGCTGTGGCTTTCTCCTTAGCCATTGTTAAGTGGTTTCTGTCCCAAAAGTCTCCCACCTGCTGTTTCTAAATCCTTTTTGAATGAGGCCTCTTCCTGGCTTCGACAGGCATGGTTGGGCCTACCCTTGGCCCGGGCTTTGCCGAGCGCGTCACCGCGTGCAACCTGTGCCACTGGGGCATGCTGCGCTTTTAAGCGTGAGAGTGACTGTGGTCAGCATCAGGCACGGCTTCTCCTCCTCACCCCCTCTAGTGAAGCAGGTCAGTTCTTCTCAATTGTGGCTACTAACGCCACGGGGGCACAACATGCTTTTAATCAAGAGAGTGGGATTGGTAAGCGTCAGGCACAGCTTCTCCTCCTCACCCCCTCCAGCAAAGCAGGTCAGTTATCCTCAATCATGTCTCATTTGCTTGCTTTTTATTTGCTGGCTGTGTGCTCGCTTTCTGTAAACAGGCCTTTAGATTTTGTTCTTCTCTTGTCACACTTACTGTGCATTCAAAAACAGAGGTCTAATGTCAGGCTCTGTCTTCTGAGGGAACTTTGTGTTTACTTTTCTTTCTCTATCTTCAATGTGAGAGGATTTATGTAAGAATCCTGCTGGGTATCTAGACAAGAGGAATAGCTGTAGGATGTTATTTATTTCCAGCATACAAAATGTATATGTCTGTAAATAAACTGTGCAAATATTTCAGAATATATTAGAATCAGGATAGCACAAATGAAGCACAATGTTTTGCAACTTTGAGGTGTGGTGGAAACAAATATTTTAATATAATCAAAATTAATCAATACTCTTTGTGATGCCATTTCCACCCATAATTGTTTATGTGCTTTATAGTTTTAACAAGAAAAGATTATGTCTGTGCAAATGTGGTGGTCATTTCAAAATGTATAGGGCCCGATTCACAGAACTAACTGAAGACAAAATCCTAAACTTACTACCATTTTGGTATTCACAGAAGGCACTTACTCATTTTGGTATTCACAGAAGGCACTTACTCATTTCAGTATTCACAGAAGTGAGGAGTCCTAACATTAGGACTCCTAAATGCCTTCTGTGAATACCGAAAGTCTTGAAGTTAGGATTTTTCTCAGTTTAGGAGTCTTAAAGTTTGGAGTCCTAACTTTACTACTCCTAAACTGAGAAAAATCCTAACTTTCAGACTTCCTGTATTCACAGAAGGCATTTAGGAGTCTTAAAGATAGGAGTCCTAACTTTACTACTCCTAAACTGAGAAAAATCCTCACTTTAAGACTTTTGGTATTCACAGAAGGCATTTAGGAGTCCTAAAGTTAGGAGTCCTAACTTTACTAGTCCTAAACTGAGAAAAATCCTAACTTTAATACTTTCGGTATTCACAGAAAGCATTTAGGAGTCCTAAAGTTAGGACTCTTAACTTCTGTGAATACCGAAATGAGTAAGTGCCTTCTGTGAATACCAAAATGGTAGTAAGTTTAGGATTTTGTCTTAAGTTAGTTCTGTGAATCGGGCCCATTGTCTCTAATGGCAGTGTGATACCACACCATGCATACTCCACTCTATGCCAGTCCACTCCACAAAACATTACTTCACAACTCACTTTGACACTCTCTTCTCCACCCTTCTACATTATGTCACTCCACTATATGTCAGTCCACTCTAAACCTCTCCACGTCACTCCACTCTACCCCACTCCACTCTACGACTCACCACTACACTGCATTTCATAATACTCCTCCCTATGACACTCTACTCCACTATACACCACACCACTCCACTCTACTGTACTCCACTCTACGCCCCTCTATGATACTCTATACAATTTCACTATAAGTGGCTCTACTCCACTCTACACCACTCCACTCAATGACATTCCATTCTATATCACTCTACTCTACTCTACTTCCCTCTATGACTCTCTACTCCATTCCACTCTACTCCCCTCTATGCCACTTCACTCAATGACACTCTACTCCACTCTATGCCACTCCACTCTACTCCACTCTATCCCACTCCATGCTGCAGCACTCTACGCTATGGCACTCCACTCCACTCAGTCGTACCCCACTCCACTATACTCAGTCTATCACAATTTAATTCACTCTTTGCTACGCCACTCTACTCACCTCCAATCCACATCACTCCACTCCATGACACTCTACTCCACTCCACACCACTCCACTCTACACCACTCCGTGTCACTATGGGCCCCTCCCCTCTATGGCACAACATTATACAACACTCTACTCCATTCCACTCTATGCCATTCCATTCTACGCCACTCCAAAACACTCTACTCCACACCGCTCTACTCTGCTCTACTTCACTCTACGACATTCTACTCCACTCTATGCCACTCCACGCTACAATACTCCAGTTTATGACACTTTACTCCATTCTACACCACCCCACTCCACTCTACTCTACTCACTTAACTCTAAACCACTCTATGACACTCTACGCCACTCTATGCCACTTCACTCTAGGCCACTCCATTCCACTCCACTCCACTCTATGACACTCTATGGAACGCCACTCTACAACACTCTGCACCACTTTACTCCACTCTATGCCACTCCTCGCTGTGCCACTATGGGCTGCAGCACTCTACTCCTCAGCACTCCACTCAACTCTACTCAACTCTATGACACTTAACTCCTTTCTATGCTACACCACTCTATGACTCACCAAGCTACGTCACTCCACTCAAGAACATTCTGCTTCACTCTACACCACTCTACTCCTCTCTGTAACACTTCACTCTACTACACCATGACACTATACACCCCTCCACTGTACTTCCCTCCACTCTAAGATACAACACTTAACAACATTCCTCTCTACGCCACTCCACCCCACGCCACTCCATGACACTCTACTCCATGCCACTCTTCTGAACTTTACTCCACTCCACCCCTTTACTCTTCCACACTTCACTCTACCACACTGCACACTGCGAGACTCTATCCCAGTTCACTGTTTGACACTCTATGCCACTCAACTCTATGACACTTTACTGCACTCCACACTATGCGACTCCTGTCTATGGAACTCCATTCTTTGGCACTGTACTCCACTCTACTTCATGACACACTACAACACCTTACTCTCCTCTGATCTACGCAACTGTACTCTACGCCACTCTACTCTGTACCACTCCACTCTACACCACTGTAGGCCACTCAACTATATGCCACTTCAGTCTATGACACTTCCCACCACTCCACACTATGACACTCCACCCTACGACATTCTGTGCATTCCAAGCCACTCCTCTCTTTGACTCTCTATGACACTTTATTATTATTTATTATATGCAACTTAATGCTAAGCCAGACTCTCTATTCCACTTCACTCTATGCCACTCCACTGCACATCACTCCACTCCACTCTATGGCATTCTACTCCACTCCACTCCACTCTAATCCACATCACACCACTCTACTCCACTGTACTCTACTCCACTCCAATCTACAACACTCCCCTCTATGCCACTCCACTCTATTGCACTATACTCCACTCTACTCCATGACACAATGACAATCTACTCTACTGCTAACTATGCCACTCCACTCTACAACCCTCCACTCTACGACACTCCAATCCACTCCATGATACTCTACCGCATGCCACTCTTCTTTAATCCACTCTAGCCATTCTACTGTACTCCACTCTACTCTACATTACACCACTCCTCTCTGTGCCACTCCACTCTATACCACTCTACCCCACTCTTTGCCACACCACTCTACACCAATCCACATTACACCACTCTATTCTGCTCTACAACGCTCCACTCTATCCCACTCCAATCTATGATTCTCTACTCCGCTCTATGCCACTCCTCTATATGCCACACTGCTCCATTCTTTGCCACCCTATGCCAATCCACTCTATGACACACCAATGTATGCCACTTCACTCTACGCCACTCTGCTCCACTCTATGCCACTCAACTCTACATCACTCTACAACACTGCACTCTACTGTTTGCCACTCCACTCTATGACACTCCACAATACTTTACTTTAAGGCTGTAGGACAGTTGCATTAGTATTCATCAGTATTGTTCATAGTGAGATCTATGGCTAGATGTAGGTAATCTGAATTTACCGATTCTTAAATACCGAATTTTACCGATTCGGTATTCAAAAATCGGTAAATGAGATGTAGGGGAAAATTCGGTATTTTTTACCGAATTGGTAAAATTCGGTATCGGACTTTGGGAAAATACCGAATCGGTAATTACCGATTCGGTATTTACCGAATCGGTATTTCCCATTCATCCCTATGGGCCAAAAGGCCCAAAGGAATGCTTTGGAAATACCAATTCGGTAAATACCGAATCGGACAGCAAGCAAAAGTGAAACTGAACACAACAGCCAATCAGGTGCAACCACCCTCCCCCTTCCTACAAGGAAGTGGCTACACAGGCAGCTGCAACTAATTAGAAGGTTCTGGAGAGGCAGTTGGAGCAGAGAGACTGGGAGCAGCAGTAGACAGAGTTTGTGCTCTTTTAAAATTTAAACATGGCAAGCAGCAAGGACACAGAGCAGACAGAAAGAAAAAGAAAGCTCAAATTCAGCAGCATGGAGCTCCAGGTCTTTGTGGAGGAGGTGGTAAAGGTGCACCACAGACTGTTTGGAAGGCATTCCCTTACTGTGCCTGAATCAGCAAAAAGGAAGCTTTGGCTTGAAATCCTAGCGAAAGTCAATGCAGTGGGAGTGACCACCAGAGTCACTGAAGATTTAAAAAAGAGGTTTTATGACCTAAGGAGACTCACAAAACAAAAATAGCTGACCACCACAAACAGGCCTCGCAAACAGGTGGAGGAAAGAACACAGCACCCCCCCTCACCGACCTGGAGGAGATGGTAGCCACAACCTTGGAGCCTGAAAGCGTCCATGGACTGGGAGAAGTGGACAGCTCGGCGAAAGCTGCAACTAGAAAAGGTGCATGCACAGCAATCCCCCTCACACCCTCATCCATCCCTCACCCCTTGCAGCTAAGTTACCCCAGTCCCAGTGTGTCTGTGCAAAACAGTAGCAATGCATCATCGTACATGTAGTCAGTTAATGAAAGAGCATGTCACACAGCACTGTAACCACCAAGTTAGGCAAATGAATGCAGACATAATGAAGGGCAGGCAGCATGTAATAAGTGCAATTTCATAAGTTTAATTGTAGTGGCTGTGAGACATTTGCACCAAGCTGATATGTGCTCATATGTCCACAGGTCACACATCCAGAAGGCAGTCTCAGGAGGCAGAAGGCACGGCACCCGAGAGGGATGACAGTCATGAGCCAGGTCCCAGTGCATCACAGGACACAGGTGTTCTGAGTGGGCAGCCACCTTCCCAAGAACCTGACATCAGTGAAGAAATGCAGGCCTCCCCAAGACCTTCACAGTCCCCACTATTGGTTTCGTCACCCGAAATGCCAGCATCCTTTGAAATTGAAACACCTGCTGCACACTCTAGCAGGAGGCATGTCGTTTCCCCACTGATGGAAATGGAGACAGCTGCTGGTGAAATGGTGGGTGAAGAGTCACACAACTTGCCGCAAGCTGACATCTCTGCCACACTGCAGCCCAGCACAGAGCCTGTACCAAGTACCACTAGACGCCGCACAGTTCAAGGAAGGAGTGTAGGTGCACGTGGGGAGGGGTCCAGTGTCTTCCAAGGCCTGGAGGGATCCATGGTCAGGATTCAGAGAATGCAGGGCAAGGGCATCATGTCCTGTCAAAGACAAATGCGCAACCTCAACATCAACATGCAGGAAATTGGTAAGGGCATCAGGGAACTGGTGGAAGTTAACAAGAGCATGGCAATAGGCATACATGACATGACCCAATCCATGCAGCAACTGTGCACAAAACTGGACTCTGAAATAACATCAAAGCGCAGGGAGAAGCAGCGTGCAGAGAGAACTGAGAAATCTATCCACCGCCTGGCAACAGCCACATCCCTGCTATGCAGGCGTAGCATGAATAGTCAGGAAGTCCTGACTCAAAACAGCAATCAGCTGACAAGGGGCATAGCCGGAATGACCGGTGCGCTGGAGGCTCTACTCAATGCTCAAACTGCACAAACTGCTGGTATTGACGTGCCGGCACTGAAGGTAGCACCAGTAGGAGCAGCACAGCAAGCCCCCATGTCGTAGAGACAAGGAGGAGCAGCAGGCGACAGGGTGAGGCTACAGGCCAAACGCCCAGTGAACAGGGTGAGCCACATACACCTGCCAGTGCAAAGCGTGGCCACAAATGAACAGTTAATACTATGGCCTACTGCCATTGGACATTCAATTTATAGATAATAATGTTTTTGTTGCACATTTGTACCATTTAAACCTGCCTAGTGACAATATACAACTACGGTGGGTGGATTCAACACCTGTCTGTGTGTGTTTGCTCACTGTGAGCATTGCTGTGAAATGCTTACTGTTGCACTTTTGTTCTTTAACATACCTAGAAATATACTAAATAAAACAAATTCTCGTGCTTTCAATATAGGTCTCAGTCTCATCACCTACTCAGAAATAGTTGCGTGTTATTTCCTCACGTCTGTATCTGCCATCACTTGGTGTTGACACTCCAGCAGGTTGTGTTTCAGGCACAGCAATGTCGTCGTCATGATCCTCATAGTCTGACAACTCCACCTCAGTACCCCTCTTCACAGCAAGATTGTGCAGCATAGCACAGGCAGCAATGATCTTACAGCAGGTGATGGGGGTATACTGCCTTGCACCTCCGCTCTTGTGCAAGCATCTGAACCTGCTTTTCCAGATACCAAATGTTCGCTCTACAACATTCCGTGTGCTCTTGTGTGCCCGGTTATATCTCCTTTGGCTGGGTGTTGAGGGGTTGAGGTAGGGGGTGAGTATGAAGGAGCGGAGGGCATATGCACTGTCTCCTAAAAGGAAATGCAAATGCATTACTCACATGCATACATGTACTTCTTACTGCAATAGGTGTTATAGGGGTCGCACACTGTGTCTTACCTAGGAGGTATCCTTCACCAAATTCCCCTGCAGTCAGCCGTGCATAGATGCCACTGTTTTGAAATATATAGGAGTCGTGGGTACTCCCAGGGAATTTTGCCACAAGGTCAGTAATGGTGAACTTTGCATTGCAGATCACCTGCACATTGATGGTGTGGGTGGACTTCCTATTCCTGTATATATATTCGGTGGCAGCAGGGGGACAAATGGGAATGTGCGTGCCATCAATGCAGCCAATTATATTGGGGAAACGTGCCATCTGGTAGAAGTCAGATTTTGTTTGGACCAGTTCATCATGGGTTGCAGGAAAAGATATATAATGCTCCATCCTCTGTAACATGGCGTCAAGGAATTTATGGAAAAACCTTGACAGGCTGCTCTGGGTCACCCCACCTACCGCAGCAACCACACTCTGGTAGCTCCCAGACGCAAGCAGGTGTAGGCTGCACAGCACCTGCACGTGGGGTGGAATAGCGTGTGCCCTTGGGGTAGTATGCTCCAACAGTGGGTGAAGGTCCCTGATGAGTTCCGTGATGGTGTCTGGGACCAACCTGTACCTCTGGAGTATCTCTGCCTCTGTGAGCATGAACAGGGTTATCCTCTGTCTGTAGACCTGCTCCTCTCTCTGCCATTCCCTCTCTCCTTCCTCCTGTAGCCGTAGCCGTCTTGCAATGACATAAAATGCCCCCATTGTGCTAGAAGAATTGCATTTTGGGTCCATTTTTATAGGTTGCACCTGTTTACCACCTGATTCCAATCCATAGTAAATACCGACTCTTAAATACCGAATTTCAAGCAAATTCGGTATTTCAGAGCTTCCCTACATCTCAATATCCATTTTTACCACTTCTTATTTACCGAATCGGTATTTTACCGATTCGGTAACTTTACCGATCCGGTAAATTTACCGATTCGGTAATATTTCCGATTCGGTATTTTACCGATTCGGTAACTTTACCGATTCGGTAAATTTACCAGTTCGGACGATTTTCGGTCTCCTACATCCCTAAAGCTCAATACCGGTCGGTAACGGCCAAAAATACCGATTTTCGGCCGTTACCGACCGGTAAAGGGCTTCCTACATCTGGCCCCTAGACATTTAACAGTTTGTGATCCCGCCGAAGAATCACTAAAAAAGACTTATTAGCACATACTGGGCAGGAACGTCTAAACATATCTTGTACTTGATAATAAAGTACTATATCATAGTATTCTTCAACAATTTTGTACATCATAGTTCCATCTTCAACAATATCCAAACATCATGATTGATATCAAGAAAGTATAATAATTATCAAACCGAAAATAACGGGAATGTATAGGCAGAACCAGAGGAGATACACCTGGTTTTGAGCATTAACTCACAACCCTGATGAAGTCCGCAAAGACCAAACGGGTTGGCTGGGCTGATTGTTTGTTTGCATCCACAAAAGAATAGAAATAAATCAAGATTTTTTTTCATCAAGATCACGCGACTCCTGTGTATCACTATTGTAAATTCGTGTGATTTCTGGTTTGATAATTCTTATACTTTTATTCAACAAACCAGTCATGAGCAAGGAGCCGGCCAAAACTCTACACTAAGTTTATACTATGTTAACAATCAATGGGTGATCCCTTGCAAGTGATACTGAAATAATTTAGTGTGAAATTGGTGAAGCACAATATTTCACCAACTTTGTACTTACCCACCACAGGCCAGGTGTCATAGACAGACAGGTGTGAGAAAGTGTATTATTATTTGGGGCAGTTGTGAGACCTCACCAGGTATTTAATTTCACTATTCCGTATCTTGTCCAGTTAGGTTACTTCAATTTGACCCTTAGAACATTCCTAGGTAGTTGTGGTACAGAGCAATCAGGCTTAACTCACAGGAAATAAGTGTAAAGCATTTATCAGTACCAAAACTATTAATTAGTTGAAAACACAACACAACAAAAATCTTACTCAAATTTTTTAAAATAATATAAATTGCACTGAGCAAATAGATGGTAAAAAATGAAAAATCAGATTACCCGAAGATATGATTTTAGGAGCTATAGCAATTTCTGGCATCAAAAAGCTCAAATATCCAACTGCAGGTACCTGGTCCCCTGAGACTGGGACAAAGTCTAAAGTTAAGACTGACCACGATGGAGCATGGGTTGACTACAAGGATCATATTCATTCTGGTGAAAACTTTACCCTCAAATTAGTCTTTTTTCTGGATCAATTTTCTCATTGGCATGATAAACCAACTAGTTGAAATAGACTGGGGATGTGATAAAGGTGGCTGAAGTTCGGCAGTGGTTCAAAGGTAACCTCTGGTTCTTTTATAAAAAAGTTTGAAAAAAGTTTTCAAATGTCCACATTTGTGATCTTAAGGAGGAGGGAGTAACTTTAACATCATCCAAGAGTCCAGGACCTTTTGGGCACCACATTGTGAGTTAGGAATCAATCTCCCAGTAACCACTGCCGGGTCCAGTGCAAGTCCAATTGGAACTGATCTGCTGGATTCTTCTTTGTTGCACGATTTTTGCAGCTTTTGTGTTCCTGGAGCTAAACAGGAGGATAACCAATGATCTCTTGAAGTCCACTCTTCTGTCCTGGGTTCAAATGAGAGCAAGTCGAGCCATTGGGGTTTCTCTCCACAGGTATACCTGCATCATCAGTCCTTCTTCTGAGTTCCAGTCCTTTGGTTCAGCAGTTGCACTCCTTCTTCTGTTTCCCACAGGTTAAGCAGTGTTCTGCGGAAGACAGCCAGGGATGCCACTTTTATGCCTGCCACAAGCTTGCAGGTGGGGAGACTCCCTGACCAATAGGAGGAAAACATCCAGGGGTACCCGTACCCAGTTTTACATCGCTTCCTGGGGGTTTGGAACTAAACAATCCCACAGTGCCTTTTTCTGGCCAAATCCAAGATTTCTGAATCTTCATTCCCTGATTCGGCACTATGGGCACACCCTGAGGTGTGTCTAGAAAAATGAGGAACTTTCCCTGCAAAACCAGATCTGGGACATGGTTTCCCCAGATTGGCATTGGTACCGCTTTGTCTACTTGACAATGGCAGAGGCAAACCTAGATATGAGTTACATCTGCCTGTGACAGCTGCTGTCTCTTTGAAGCTGGTAGAGTTGGTGATCACATCCATCCAGGCCATGTTGTCAGGAGTAGACCACATCTCCTTTCAGTGAAGACCCTTTTGCTCCTGAGAGCAATTCACCCCTCCCAGCAGGCAACCAGGTTACAGTTGGGGATTATTTCACAAAGGGCTACTACAGGTTTAGGCAGGAAAATACCACCTGTGTATAAGTCTGGAGTATACAAAAAAGTGGTGGATGAAATGCTTGAATTAATCTCAGCTACTGGTAATCACTTAGGCCACATCCCATTCCATTAATATTTTGCACATCATTCCACCTCTGTTTGTACCAAGTCACAGGGATCATTCTCATCCCTGCACCAATGGGACCAGTACAGCCCAAATTTTCAGGCCAGGTCCTAATTGATCAGAAATACAAGCAACCCAGTATTGGTTTTACCCTTATTCAGGCTCATCAGCTAGGAATAGCTTGGTTCCAGCCAGCTGGCAGTTTGGGCTGGACTCTTCCTATTGGAGCAGTGCCAAGACTGATTTTCATATGGCTAGTTCCAAACTGAGGTTGTATGGTGGGCGAGAGACGATGGACTGGAGTGCGGTCCAGAGCATTTGAGAAAGTAGCTGAGATTAATTCAAGCATTCTAAATATTACCATATTGTTCTTGCATCCTTCTAAAAGTGGCATTTGTAAAATAGTAAATAAAAATCCGAATTCACTATGAGTTTGGATTTTAAATTACTATCAATTTGAGTCCTTGAACTGTGGGTTTACCTATTTCCAACTAGAAGTTGTACATTATAATGTGTTATAAAGTAACCCACTACTTTTCTATGGGATGACATGTACAAATTAAATACACATGTCCTTTTTAAATTCCATGCACCCTGCCTTATGACTGACTGACTGACTGAATTATTTTTAAAGCGCTCTTATGCCGAGGTGTCTTGGCGCTGTAGCACGGAAGGGGGTACAGATGATGGTTAGGGCAGGGCAAAAAGCCAAGTTTTTAATGCCCTCCTAAAGCTTGTTTTGTTCTTTTCCGAGCGCAGTGCGATGGGCATGCTGTTCCACAACCTAGATGCTTGGTAGGAAAAGGATTTGCCACCCCATCGGGCTCTCTTTATTCTGGGCAGATGGATTAGATCTTGACTGCCTGATCTTAATGTGCGTGCCGGAACATAGCAAAGGAAGAGGCTAGTAAGATCCTCTGGTGCTTTCCCGTTGAGAGATTTGTGGACCAGACATAGAGCCTTGAATTGAATTCTGCGCCTGACTGGGAGCCAGTGAAGTTCCCGTATGGCTTTGGATGTGGGGTGTCGTTTAGGGAGGTTGAGTAGAACTCTAGCCGCTGTATTTTGGATTGACTGGAGCCTAGCAAGCTGTTTTTCCCCCGCTCCTATATATAGTGCATTGCAGTAATCTTCCCTTGACATTATTAGAGCGCCTACCACTGTTTTCCTAAGAGTGAGAGGAATGTAAGGTAAGATCTTCCGAAGCACCTTAATTGTGTAAAAGCAGGCCAAAGTTACCTGACTTATTTGTGCTGTGCAAGTGAGGTCCTTTTTCGATCATAAAGCCAAGATTTCTGACCTTTTTCGCTGGGACAGGGCAGAAGCCGGCCTCTGGAGGCCACCATAGGTGACCCCAGATTGATGGTTTTTGGCCGAACTCGATCACTTCCGTCTTTTCGGTGTTAAGTTTTAAGGAGTGATCGTTCATCCAATTTTCGACATCCAAGAGACAGTTCTTAAAGCCCGCGGCTGTGGCTTCCATCGTCTGGGAGAGTGACACTACTAATTGTGTGTCGTCGGCATAGGACACAAGATGCAGGCCGTGACATTTTATTAATGCCGCGAGAGGGGTAACATACAGATTGAATAGTGTGGGTGATAAGGCCGACCCCTGGGGCACACCACATGGAAGAGATAACTCTTCCGACTGGAGGCCTCCCCAGTAGATTTGATGTATGCGGGCATCCAGAAAAAATTCAAGAAGAGCTAAGGCAATGCCAGTGATGCCCAGTGTCCTCAGTCTGCTCAGTAGAACCCCATGGTTAACGGTGTCGAAAGCCGCCGTTAGATCCAGTAGGATCAAAGCCGCTCTTCCCCCGTTGTCCATGGTCCTGCGGATGTCTTCTGTTGCTATGATTAAGGCGGATTTGGTGTAATGGCATGCCCTGAATCCGTGTTGCATGGGGTCTAGGAGGTTATCATAGTCGATGTATCTCATAAGCTCCTGATTCATGGCTCTCTCCAGAATCTTAGCTGGTAGGGGGAGGCAGGATATTGGCCGATAGTGCTTGGGTTCCATAGGATCCAGGGCCTCTTTTTTGAGAATGGGCCTTATACATGCTTTCTTCCAACTGCAGGGGAAAAGGCCAGAGCTAATGACCCTGTTGAGCAGCGGGGTCAGGACAGGGCTAATTGTTTCAGGGATCTGGTGAAGTATATAGGGAGGGCATGGATCCAAAGGTGATCCCGATTTGGTCTGAGTGAGCAGAATGGCCACCTGAGTGTCATCTAGAGGTAAAAATTGCAAGAGATTGATTGTGTCAGGTAAAGGGTCTGCTCTGTATGTAGGTGACGATCTGGTGAGTGAGGTATGAAGGTCATCATAGACCGCCTGGACCTTTTGTTGGAAAAATAGTGCTATATTTTCCACAAAATTCTGGTCAGGGACGAAGATAGTGTCCCGGGGGCTCTTAGCTAGAGTCGCCACTGTTTTAAATAGTTACTTGGAGGAATTTGAAGATTTTTGAATTTTTTGTGTATAGAAGGCCGACTTGGCTTGTTCTATCTTTACCTTGTATTCTTTTAGAACTGCGGTGTATTCTTTCCTGTTATGGAGGCTATAGTCAGATCGCCATTTCCTTTCATAGCGCCGACATTTGAGTTTGATTAATTTAGCATCAGGGGTGTACCACTGTGCTGTGGCTAGATGTCTTCTAGGCTTTTTAGTTTCCTCTGGGGCCAGCTCGTCCACTGCTCGGCTGAGCCATGTATTGAAGTGGTTTGCTCCGTTATTTGTGTCACATCTTTCAAGTGAGGGGGGTTCCCTGGATAGAACACTGGTGAGTTGGGCAGTTTGAAGCTTCTTCCATGGGCGAGTTTTTACTGGGAGAGAGAGATCTCTCCGACTGATGATAGAGAGATTAGCTTGGAGGTTGAAGTGGATGGCTGCATGATCAGACCATGGGACAGGCATGATTGATGTGATCTTTATGTGCTCATTGTTTGTAAAAACAGCGTCAAGCGTGTGGCCCACTGTATGGGTAGGTTTGGAGACTAATTGGTCCATCCCAAAGCTTCGAAAGTTCTCAATTAGAGTAGCCGTTTCGGTGGAATTGTTGTCTTCTAGGTGAAAATTTAAGTCACCTAGGACTGTAAATGTAGCTTCATCTAGGGTGGTTCCAGAAATGTTAAGAGGGCTTTGATAAAGGGACCTCTGGGCCCTGGGGTCTGTAGACCAGAAGGCCTGTGAAAATTATTTGATTTCTGTATTTCACAAGGAAGGATATGGTTTCTGCCTCCAATCCTGCTTGCGGTAAAAAGCTTACTTTGAGATATGAGCGGTGAACTATTGCTATTCCCCCACCCATCAAGCCTGGTCTGTCAGCGTGTACCACGGAGTAACCCAGCGGTATGCTGTGTTCCAGTCGGACCCCGAGGTTTCGGACGCCCAGGTTTCCGTAAGGACAGCCAGGTCAGCCAAGTTGTCTGTTATTAAGGCTTCTATTTCATGTTTGTGTTTAGACATCGATCTGACATTTATAAGAACGTTCTTTAGGATTCTAAGATTGTTATCATGTTGTCTCCCCGTGCCATGGGTTAGTGTGTTCGTAGACAGTAGGGGGTGGTTAGACTTGCTTTCACCTTTACTCAGGTGATGCTGATCTAAGGGGGGAGACATTGGCATGCTCTGTAGCAGGAACCCGCAAAAAATGCAATTGGGAGTTTTTAGGATACCATTGTCATACAGAATAGTCTGATGTGCACATACTTTAAACTCTAGCTTAGTCACTTCGTCTTTGGAGTAACTTATTTTTTAGGGAAATGGGCAGGGTTTAGGGCACTGGGCGCGGGTCCGGCGCGGACGGGCGCAGACGGGCTTGCCATTGGCGCGCCTTCGGCACGCCGCTGGCACCCCCGCTGTGCGTGTCCGCTGCACGTCCGGCCGAGCATAGGGCTAACTAGGTTCTTTGCCCGGAAGTACAGTCTGCTAGAGCGCGTCCCCACCAGTCCCAACCAGTCCTAAGATGGCGCCTTTGTGGACTGAAAGGCTTTGAATTACCCGGTTTCCCTCCGCTTCAAACGGGACTTCCCGCGGCGGAACAGGGATAGGGTATCAGGTAGGTACAAAGTACAATTTTGTAATCAAATTGTGCAAAGAAGTGCGCCATTGTTAAAAAACATGCAGTTACATAAAAAACGTAGGGGCAGATTACCAAGCAATAGCGATAATTATCGCTATTGCTTGGTTAGAGACAAAATTTTACCGCTGAGCTGCGGCGATTTTTATCGCAGATAAACCTTGGTATTACCAAGGTTTATTGCAAATGCGATTAAAAACGGCCGCAATGCATGAATATCGCTGAAAAGTCAGCGATATTCATGCATTACCGAGCTAATGCTCTTAGCCATGTTATCCACCTCACATTGGATAACATTACTAAGAACTGCTCAGGGCTGGTGTTAGCTTTTGGAGATATTCGCACTTAGCGCGGATATCTTCAAAAGTTGGTAATAGGAGATAGCGATGTTAGCGACTGTTTCCAGTCGCTAACATCTTGGCACGCCCACTTTGCATGTCATTAGTGATAAATATCACTGACATGCAAAGTGGGGCCCAAGATGGTCGCTATCTACTACTAGCTGTCGCTAACTGGTGTTAGCGACAGCTAGGTAATAGGGAGATCATTTTATCTCTGCTTTTTTGGCTTTTAAAGCCAAAAAAGCGGAGATAAACCCCCTTGATAATATGCCCCCAAGTAATCACGATTTTTAAAAGAGTAAATTCTGGCAGCAAGATTAGTAAGGCTGGACCTGGTAGATAGTAACAGGCGCTACCCGCTCTGTAGGCTTCCGTCTAGTGCTGTGCCTCCGGCCGAGCCGTGCCTAAGTAGGCTCTTTGCCCGGAAGTAGAGTCTGCTAGAGCGCGTGGGCATTTAGGGCCTACTTTATGGGTGACTTATAACAATTTTTAAGTATTAAACAGGCAGGTTTATTCCTGGAGAAGGGGCGATTTTGGCAGGTACAATTTTCAATGTTAAAACTGCCAGGCTAGGCTGCAGTGACAGGCCTAGTCGTGGTTTTACTATATCACTGTAGTAGTGGCATAATAAGTACTGCAGTCCACTAGTGAAATTTCAATTACAGGCACTGAGTCCACACAGTACCATATACAAGGGACTTATAGATAAGTTAAATATGCCAATCAGGTATTAGCCATCAGCACATATACTTAGGGGTCAGAGCACAGTAACTGGGCGCTGGACTTCAGCGACGTAGTGCTCAGAATCAGTAAATTTGTACTAAATCTAGCAAAAAGTGAGGACAAAAGTGGGGTGATCCTTCAAAAAGGGCATTTCCTCACAACTGGGGCCTATGCACTGTCATTGCGTAAAGCCGTTTATACCGAAGTTACATATGCAACAACTAACTGTGGCACCAGCAGCTTCCACAACAATACAATGTTAAGGAAAACCATGGCAAAACAAGCTTGGATTATGTGTCTCCTTGTCTGTTTGGAAGTACTAAATTTGTAATATGTAATTCAAATTTGTGGTCCTGTTGTGTCGTGGGCCACAAAAGGAAATTACAATGTATATGTACATTTGTTTTTATGTTGTGTTTGTAGTTAATTGACATATATTTATATATATTTATATATGTCAATATGTGTTGTCTTATAGCCCTGAAGAAGTCCAGTGGTCTGGACCAAACTCTTTGGCTGTTATCTGCTGTACATACCTTTCATATATGAATCTTGACAAAATAAAAAGACTTTGAAAATCATATTGGACTGTTTGGTTATTTCCATGCAAAGGACATCATTACCATATAGTGCACCTTTTATTATATTTGAGTCTATATAGTCCTGTTGTTGAACTGCACCTTGGCAGCAGGTGCTATAACTGAGTGCAATTAGGTATACTGAGTTCCCTTGATAAATTAGGGATTTAGAAATTCGTTTATGCCTCAGTGATCTGCCACTTGTCTACCCTCAGCGCCAGGACAATCTAGTTCAAGTAGCTGTGTGTTATATCAAACCCTCTCTTTCATTCATTCATTCATTCATAACTGGTTATGTGCGGTTTCTACTGGGGGTCCCGCTGTCGTATTTATGTTTGATAGGGGGCGTGGCTTGGACGCCGGAGAGAATGGCGGCGTAGCTCTGACCTCCTCCAGGCGACTGCTCCTTTAACGGTCATAGAGGGCTGCTATCTGACCCCCCAGCTCCTGGAAGGCGAAGGATTCGACTGTCGGGGTCTTTCTGCAACATGTCCTGAATTTTGGGCTAATTTCGAGCGCGGAATGCTGAAGTAGTAGAACCATCCGCTCTGACCGCTGTAGACTGAAGAGCGGGACGGAGACTGATGCCGGGTACAGCAGCGCGGCTCTCCGGGGCACCAGGTCCGCTCGCCATAGTCAGCGACAGGAGCCTAAAGAGACCAGAAATGGACCCCCTAACCAGCGGTATGACCAGCGATATGGCCAGCCCCCGGAACCGTGAGTAAAAAGAATGCTTTTGGCCGCATTTTAACCGATCAACACGGAAGGGAGGTAAAGGCGCGAAACACCGGCAGCTTAATGGCGGTCTGATCAAGCTCCCGACTGCGACTGCGACCTGGAAAAGCCCAGCGATCCCCATTGTTACAAGCTGCGCAGTCTGTGGGCAACAATACTAACTGTTAGGGTAAACTGTGCTATTTGTTTTATCGGCTTGGTTATGACTACTCAATGTCTCTAAAGGTCCGTGAGCAACAGCGCGGCATCTGACGCGCTTCAACACAAGACGCGCTTCAACAAAATGGCGGCGGGCAGAGTACTGTATCTGGCTTAATGTGCAGCAACACAGGAGAATGCCCTCATAATGTCTATTTTCATTCATAAAACACAGCGCACATAAAACACAGCGCACGTGTGCATTCTTGAATCTACACGGTCTCCTCTCCACGTTAAGGCACACTAACGAACTGTCTGGAAAACGGAAGTACAGAATTTATAACTTTATGTAGCAAGCCTGAAATGGTGGTTTCCCCGGCGCGTCTGCCGTTGCGCTGATATTGCAGCTAGGTCATCCTGCTACTGGCTTCATCTGTTGCTCTGCTCAGTGTTTTGAGGCTGTATATATGGTTTGGTCATATGAAGTGGTGTAAAACGCCTGAAAATTCTACATGCCTGCAAATAAGTGCAGTGACAGTGAAGTGAAAGCTCCGTGCAGCATTGGATAGAGAGCAAGACCATATGACAAACTAGAGGGGGGAGTTTGCTACTGCTGTAATTACCCTCACGAATTGATATTTACAAGGATATTTACAAGGAGTGATATTTCAAATTATACAAAATAGCGACGCAGACCGAGTGCTTTAAAGGGAAAGCAACACATAAGTTGGTAATGCATGCATAGCTCTCTACTGTAAAATCAACTTCAAAACGGGAGAAGTGTATAATCTGCTGCCCTGCACGATCAAACAGAGATTGCTTTTCAGCTTTTCGGCGCTACATGCCTGGGAAACATCAAGGCATCTACACAACCCATCGACCCACACATCTAAAGTATGGGAGACAAGGAAAATGGTACAGCTTCTAAACGCCTGAAATCTAACCCACCGACACCGATCAAAGGGAACAAAGGGAGCAAAAAAATGGAGGAAGCTATGGAAACAATCTTGAGCAGGCTAGAAGAAGTCAGAGACTTGGCCAAGTCCACCAAAGATGAGGTTGTTGCTGTCCGTCAAGATATTAAAGACATTAACTCAAGATTAACGGAGACTGAAACCAGGATAAGCAAACTGGAAGACTTTGAAAATAAGACATGTGGAGCTATCAAGAATCTTTCCTTATGCTCTGACCATCTAGTGAGAAAGGTTGCGGAATTGGAGGACAGAAACAGGAGGGGGAATCTAAGAATTTTTGGTATTTATGTTTGATACATTTTCTGAGTTAGTTTAGAAGAGCTGGAGATCTAACATTCGAAGATAAGTGATTTGAACATGTTCCGGAAAGGCAAACATATTTGAATTTTGATACATGGTTATTTACGCGCCATCTTTCAGAAGGTAGAAAAAACAACCTTGTAAAACAGTGCATGCTGAAGATGATGAGCGTTCTTTGGAGACCACTCACACACTCAGCCGGCCTCTCAGGATTGAAAGAGGCTTTGTTCTGCTTGGCAATATAGTGTTCCGGCCTCTAAGTTGGCCGTCTTCTGAAAGGCAAGCTACCCTGGGTGATGCTTTTGTTTCTGGTATAAAATGCATTAAACACTTTTCAGGTGAAAGGCCGGATTCCTGAGAAGTGTTTCTCTTATACCAGAGATGTATTTTCCTTACTTAAATATGAATACATTCTGAGATGATGCGTAGGCTTATTGTGATGCACATAAAGTGCTGGAATTATTACTTTGAATGCCTTTTTTTATTTTTGCATATTTCGGTTTCTATTCTCTAATATATACGTATTTCCCTGGCACACATTTTGTTGCTGTTTTGGACAGATAGGTTGCTATTTATGAATATTTTGGTGGCATTTAGAAAATCAAAACATTGTGCTCATCTTGAATAAAGTTTCCTTTCTGCACACGCCATTTACCTTGTAAAGATATGCTGGAAAGTGTATTTTGCCCTAGTGGCTGTTTCAGACTCTGGCAGCATGAGTGTCTAGCATCTAGTGTAGAATCTTTTCTTAAATGATGACCGTTTGCAACAGATTCGGGGTTCTCCCCGATGAAATGCAGAATGCCACCTGTGTTACCACACAGTGCTCCATTTCCCGTTGTTTGGCCACACGAAACCTCGTCTTTGGGTTGAGTGAGTGATAGGCATGAAGAAACAGAAACAGATGGACTGGAGCAATGAGTCTGCGATGCAATGGATTCTAGTTCCAGCCCAGGCGTGGCTGGGGAGGTAAGGGCCATGAGCTGGGGGCGTGCTGGACTGTGGTGAGCACCACAGGGAACGCAAGCAGGGCGGGCATGGAAGACAAGAGGTTGCACGTGTGAGCCCCATTGATGCGTAACAGGTGCTCATGTAAAGCGCTCCAATACCTTCGGGTCGAGTTCGCGCTATATAAATCTGTAAAAAAAAAGGATCGTAGTAAAGCAAAGTTATGTGTGTTGGTATGTTATGTTTGTTACATTACGTTACGTTGTTTGATTTGTTACGTATCTTTGTTATGTTATGTTGTTGTATTTGTTACATTATTTTTATTCAGCATTTGTACGGCGCAGCGAATCATCCCCAGAGGGATCTCTCGGCGCCCGGCAAAACAGAAAAACAGGCCCATTGGATGTCCGAGGCTCCTAAAACAACCAGGTCTTTAGGCTCTTTTTGAAGTGTGCCCGGGATGTACTGCCACGTAGTGATTCCAGTAGCCTGTTCCAATGGAAGGGGACTAGATGAGAAAAAGCCTGCCCACCCATTCTCACTTTCTTGATTTTGCAGGGGGCTAAGAGATTTAAGTTGATGCCCCGGCACATATGCTCTTACCTTCTTTTTTAGGTAAGCTGGACCCAGGCCTTGCCTTGCCTTAAACACCAAGATCAAAAGTTTGAAGACTGCTCTTTTCTTCACAGGCAGCCAATGTAGGGACTGCAGCAGAGGGCGGGATGGGGTACGTCTAGGTTTGTTCAAAACCATTCTGGCTGCAGTGTTCTGCAGTACCTGGAGCCTAGAGAACAATTCTTCTCTGGCTCCAACTAGTAGGGAGTTTCCGTAGTCCAGCTTACTCACAATCAACGCCTGAATGAGAATCTTTCTTACCTCCACTGGGAGCCAAGGAAAGACTTTCCTTAGCATTTTCAAGATCCCAAAACATGAGCTAGACAGTTATTTTACATGATCTTCAGAAGACAGCTTGCTGTCCAGAAGGACTCCCAGATTCCTAGCCTGGTTAGTGGGGAAGGGAGCATCCCCCAATTCCGAAGACCACCACTCCGGAGTCCATAGTTCCTCCGCCTTTCCAAAGAGGAGGATCTCAGTCTTATTTGAATTCAGCTGGAGGAAATTGTCCCTCATCCAGGCCGCGATGTTGAACATACAGGTCTTAAACTTCGTTCTGGTGACCTCGGTATCTGAATCAAATGGGATAATCACCTGTGTGTCGTCTGCGTATGAGATCGTCTCGAATCCAGAAGCCCTTATAATTGCAGACAACGGAGCCACATAGATGTTAAACAACGTTGGGCTTAGGATGGAGCCCTGCCGCACCCCCTTGTCCACTGGGTTGGTTGCTGGCAGAAATGGCTCTAGTTTGAACCGCTGAGATCTTTTTAACAGAAAGCTTTCCAACCATGCCAGAGCTTGCCCCTCGACACCGATCTTCTGTAATCTGCAAAGCAGGATAGAATGGGAGATGGTGTCGAAAGCTGCCGATAGATCTAATAATACCAACATGATAGGAGTCCCTTTATCCAGGGACATTCTAATTATGTCAGTCACTTCCATGAGGGCAGCCTCTGTACTATGTCCGGCTCGGAAGCCCGATTGAGCGGGATCTAATAATTGGTTCTGCTCCAGATAGCTTGTTAATTGTTGGTTGATCAACTTTTCTATCACCTTTGCCCCACAAGGCAAAAGGGATATTGGCCTATAGTTCTTCATTTATAAGGGGTTAGCTGATGTTTTTTTTAGGAGCGGTCTAACCAGAGCGTTCTTCCACTTGTCTGGGAAGGTGGCTGTGTCTAGAGAGATGTTGCAAACGTCCCACAGTGAAGGAGCAAAGGTAGTGGCCAAAGCTGCCATGACGAAAGGAGGGGCACAGTCCGATTCTGCTCCTGACTTAATTGCTTCCAGAGCCACTCTTATTTGCTCCGTTGTGATAGTGGAGAAGGAGTCCAACTTCGGTAGAGTTACTTTATGTTTGTTATGTTACGTTCTCTTTGTTATTGTTGGACGAGGCCCTTTTTGGCAGGTTCACCCCAAAACTTTTTGCTTTTGCCTAGCCTGATTCTGTAACCTGGTGTTGGTGATTTTAGGTCTCTGCACACTTTTTCACTGTGGTCCAGTGTAAAGTGCGTGCACTCTCTGTGTTTGTGGTGAGTGACCTCCCTCCCATAGGAATGCATGGGGAATATGTGTGACCATGGTAGTTCCTGATGTGTGGGGAGTGCAGGGTCGAGTTTGGTATGTGCGAACTCGTGAGATTGAATGCTGCGCAATGATGTATGCAGCATGATTGTGTCTAGTGTGGAAGTGCCACTTCTAGACATGGGTGTACATGTGTAGTGAGTGTGCTGGAACGTGATTGGCTGGAGCTGGCTGGTGAGCCTGGCTCCAAGAGTCTGGATGGGTCTGCCCCGGTGGTGAATGGAGAGATTAGCATGCTGATGTGAGGGAGGGGTGCACCTGGGACCTCTATAAGGCTGGGCTTTCCCCACACAATGCTGGCTCCGCCCCCTGTGGTGCGACTGATGACCCTAGCCTGACTAGTGAATGGGAGGGGTGGCTGAGCACATCAAGAGTGCTCCCAAACCAGCTGCGCCTGGATTTGCCCCCACCCTGCACCTTTAGACAAAGGATTGTGCTGTATAAAAAGGGTGCTGTGACACCCTGAAGAGGTTCTTGTTTTCAACTGGAATCTGCCAGGGGCATGCTGCTGCTGGGGCCCAGGGAAAGGCTTGCCTCCCTGGGCCCTGCCCTGCCCCTTGATACTGGAGGACTCTGCCTTAGTCCTGGGACCTATTGCCTCCATTCTGGATTTTACCAAGGCTTATTACAGCCTTCCTGCGCCTTATTTTTGGGCTTGGGCGCTTGGATTTAACTTCCCTGTAAAAAAGAGAGAGCCTGGGGGCTGAGCAGTGTGGCGCTGTAGCCATGGCTGAGGGAATCCCCCTCTCCTCGTGGGCTCGTTGCGGGTGTCACCCCACTTCTGTAATTATTTATTTTCCGCGTGCCCACCTCGAGTTATTGTTTATTTCAAACGAGCCGGTCCCACCCGGCATTTGCCCCAGTTGTTGTGCGCTTCCCGAGGGAGCCTACCCCTCATCTTGCCGCAGCGCCGCTGGTGATTGCGAGAAAAGGGCCGCTGCGCTGCCCGCGGCGACCCGGAAGTGCTGCAGGCCCAAACCGGAAGTCCCGCCCCCGCAGCTCGAGAAGTGAAGCAGGGCGGCTGGAGGGGCAGGCGGGGCTCCGGTGTTACAGGAGGGCCCCGCGCTGCCGCAAAAATAAGCCCGCAGCCGGCGCCTCCCATGGGTCTCCCGTCTGGAAGGGAGAGCCCCGCTGCCAAGTCCCGCCTGCGGCTGAGGAGACCTCGAGCGGAGCCGTCCAAAGACTGGCGCTAAAAAGAGAGGTGTTGGAGTCCCACGGACTACCCCCGGTGAGTGAGGGCGTCTTGGCAGCTCTTGGGGACATTTCTTCGGGCCCCGAGGCTCCAACACTCCGGGCCATTCATTCTTCAAGCCCGAGAGGCTTCAGGGGCATTTGGTTGCTGCGAGTCCCCCGAAAGGGACTCCAACGAGACGGGCATTTGTGTTGTTAGAGCCCACGAAGCTCTAAGGGGGCCATATTTGTTTTAAGAACCTGAGAGGCTCAAGGGCATGTTTGCCTTAAGGAGCCGAGGTGGCTCCCCGCCCCATTCGTTTTCGGAGCCAGATGGCTCCTGGGGACATTTGTGTATTTCGAGTCCACGAGGGACTCCAAGGAGGGGGCAATCATTTCTTGCTGAGCCCAGGGGGCCATATTCCCCCCGGTGGTGTGGCACAGTGGTGCCACATTTGTAGAGAGTCCCTGAGAGGGACAGAGGCGGCACAGTGGTGCCAGGCCCCAGTGGATTTACAGCTGCCCAGCAAATAGTGGGCAGCTGCACCGTTTAGGCGCCAATGGGGAGTGAGTCCCTGGTAGGGACAGAGGTGGCACAGAGGTGCCAGGCCTTCTACAGCTGCGCAGCACTGTGCCAGCTGCAACGTTTAGGCCCTGTTACTGTTCCCTGCTGCCCTGCAATTAGTGGCCAGCTGCGCCTGTTGCGCCTGCGGCGCACCCCTGACTGGCGCTGCGATGGCAGAGCGCCCTGACATTCTGGACACAGGGCATTTTGAGCCCCTTCTTGGGATGGCCAGTTGGCCAGGGGGCTGGTATGTGGGTAGGGCGCAAGGCCCTAATGTGATTTCTGCGCAATGTGATTTTACTATGATTATAATGGTAATTGCCTAATGTGATTTTTGCGCAATGTGATGTTACTATGATTATGAGGTTATTTTACCTATATAGGTTTATGTTAGTCAGAGTTTACTTCACTGTGAGTTACGCCCCTAAATGTGATTTATTCTTAGTAGGCAGAGTCTAATGTGTTTAGACTAGTGAGAGATTGCCTACTGTAGTTATACTGTAGGACTAGATGTGAATTCTGCGTAATGTGCTTTGCCCTTATGCAGGTGTTATACTTCTAAAGGTGCTCATGCTTAGAAGTTTACTTTGCCTAGTAAGTTATACTAGACAGGTTGTGTGTCCATGCGCGATTTATGCCTATGGTTATTAGTATTGCGTAGTGTGTACCATCCTGTTACCAGTGGTTACTGGTTGTGATCTATAATTGTGATTTGGTGTGACAGTTATTAGAAGTGCTATTTCTGCTAAGTGTTGATTCTGACAGTGGCCCATGTGGCCCTGTCCTTGTGTAAATAATCCCGTGTGAATATTGCCCGTGCCAGTCGGCACAATGTATATTGTGTGATTACTATCTGATGTGTTTTGACAATACAAAAGTTGTTTTTATATAACCTTGTGTGGAGTTCCTTTTGTGGTGTGCCTAGGATGTTGTTGCTGTTGTGTGCGTGCGCAAATGCTTTACACATTGCCTCCGGGATAAGCCTGTCTGCTCGTGCCAAGCTACCAAGGGGGTGAGCAGGGGTTATCTTAGCGTGTAACTCCCTTGCCCTGACTAGAATGGTGGTTTCTGCCTGGCTTTGGCGTAAGCCTTAGCCAACCAGAAATCCCAGTTCAAACAGTTATGTTATGTTATATTGTTATATTTGTTATGTTATGTTATGTTAGTTGGCAGTGCTGGGCTCAAAAGCCTGGAACAAACTCCCCCTGTCTCTACGCCAAATCACATCAGAAATAGTCTTCAGAAAAACTCTTAATACATGGATATATGGACTATCTGATGCCTTCTGCAAAAACCTAATCTGAACATATATACCCAAACCTATCTTCAGCGAGCTCTTTGTTACCCCTGCCTAGCCTTTGCTCCCTGGAGTGAAGGCTGCGCTATACAACCAACCCCTTACATTTACATTTACATAGTTACGTTGTGTTATGTTGTGTTATATTATGTGTGTTACGTTACGATGCGTTATGTTATGTTATGTATATTTGTATAGCTCGCATCTCTCCCGGACGGGTGTCCAGGCTCTGAAAGGAGTGGCTGTTCCGGCTCTGATTGGGCCTAATGGAAGAGCCGGGTTTTTAGTGTCTTGTGAAACTTAAGTAATGGCTGAGGGTTTTGATGTGCGAGGGAGGTCTCTCCAGGCTTAGGATGTGATAGATTGACAGTCTTTGTGTTTTCTGGTAAAGGTAGGACGACAACGGATCTGAATTAATGAAAGGTGGATCCTCTGCCATGATTTCATAGAAAGGACTGGCAGGTGACTCCTCAATGAAGGAGCCAGCGGGTGAGTAAGGCGGGAGCAGAATGAAAGCCTTGCAGTCAGTGTTTTGAAAGAGGAAGAGGCGGCTTAACTTCAGCGCACTGTGTGGAGGGATACGGTTGAGTGCAGGGCTTTAAGTGGGATAAAAAAACTGGGGAGGCTCTCAATGGGGTGTGGCCAATGCAATTAAGGGTGTGACTTAACATCACGTAAGCTAAAAATCTGTGCATAGCACAGTGTACCGCACAACTTGTATTTTGCTGTTTCTGTCATTGCATCCAGATATATGAAACAACAAGTAACATCATACCCAGGGCTTTAAGTAGGATGAAAAAACTGGGGGGTCTCTCAAAGGGGCGTGGCGAATGTAATTAGTGGCGTGGCTTACAAACTTAAGCTAAAAATTTGTGCTTAGCATAGTGTGCCGCCCGACTTGTATTTTGCAGTTTCGGTGACTACATCCAGATATATGAAACACCAAGTAACATCATACCTTCAACAAGTCAGGACCACTGACTTTGTCAATGGCTGTTAGTTGCATAAGCTAAATAAGCAGCAACTAGGGCTTGTATATAATATTGAAAAAGCTTCGACTTAAAGCCCTGGTGACACCAAGACGATTTGCTGCTTTGGAGTTTCAAAAAGAGAAGGGAAATCCAGAGAGAAAATAACTCTCGTTAAAGGATTTCCCTTCCCCTACAACACTCACCTGGCATGAAGTCATGACGTAACTTCTCCACTAGTGAGAAGTGAGCAGTGTGAGCACACGCACATCGATGTGCCTGCTGTCACTGCAGTCCGGAAAAACGGACTGCCTGTGCCGGGGCACAAAACAGAGCCTGATAGAGACCCGTTTCGAGGCCTCCTTTAAAAACTGCTGGCGCTCAGCACCGGTGAGACCCGGCTCACTTAAAGCCCTGATTGAGTGTATGAGTAGGGAGCATTAGAGGGTTGCAAAGATTGCTTCTCAGGGCGACAATTGTAAACCCCACATTATGGCTGGCACAGTTAATTGACATATATGCGTAGTAGCTTCTGTGAGCACTCATATCATAAGTAGTAGTAGAGAAAAATAGCCCACCACTCCTTGCATTTTTCTTCTGGTAAATTTTGTAAAGTCAAAGATGCTGAAATGTACTGGTTGAATAATGCCTATAAATGACAGGACTTTCAGATATAGGTGCTGAGGACAACAAGAAGTACATTTTCTGCCTAATTTGAGTGCAATAAATGCAATTGAATCCTATGTATCAATCCGATAAACTCTGCCATATCATATATATCTGGTGCTATAAATATCACACCCTTTCCCAGGCTGACCATAATCATGGATGTAGGGTAAAAGTAACATGCAAGTTTAGAAATGTTTAAAAATAATTATCCGTGGGCTGTGGTTGGCTGGGACTTAAACGTCCTTCCTGGAGCATTTACGTGTGCTGTTTTATCCAAATAAGTTGTTACATTACAAGATTACAATGCTCACAATCTTCTTTCATTGCATTATAGTGATACATTCTAGATACATAGAAACTATAAATGTAGCCGGGGAGACAGGACCCTGCTGGGCAGGCACATCTGGCAGGCCGCAGCTCGCCCCACCACACTGCTTCTGATCACCCATTGTGACCCACCAATTTTACACAGAAAAGATGCCTCTGTTCATTGCTAACATGTGTCGCTGTATATTTTCCTGCTCACAGAAATATGTCCGCTCATTTGCCGGTGAAACTGAGAACAGCTGTCGGAGGGGATTGAGGGGCGAGCACATGCAGGCAGGGTGCCTCCCTGTCCACATAACTGCAGACATATTTCCTCCCTGCCTGCTCGGCAGCAGTGATGGACTGGCAGATGACAGAAAGATAATCATTAGGACAACAGATGGGACAGGCATGACATTAGATGTCAGAGAATCCATTCACTCAGCTATCATGTTTGCAGTGGCTGAACAGCACAGCCCACTGCAGAGTCATGACACTGCAGGACTTTAAATCCCACAGGCCAAGAGGGTAATGAATAATGGTCGGACGGAAAAGGGATACATTTTCTTTTTCTCAGTCTAAAAATGTAACCAACTGCTGACACGTGCATTAACGTAATCCTCAAACACGCTGGGAGAATGCAATTACTGGAGGGGATCACAGCAGGTAAAATGTTAGGATGATTTCAGAGCCAAAGAAAGGAGAAGATTCTTCATTCTTTGTGAAAGAAGAACTTATGTTTACGAAGGGAGGTTTAAAAAAAACAGCTCAAATGCTGTGTACCATAAGAGAGGGAAAAGGTGCACGTGATCAGTGCAAACCACAGAGAACAATCAGCCTCGAGTCCATTTCTATACTCATATCATGAGGCTATCAATTTGTCTAGTCTTATTTTACATCCAGGCATAAGGGACGCAGAGGCACGAGCAGCAATATGCACCATTTGACGTGGTGGCTGGTGAATTTGAAAGTGGTGGGTCTTAAAAGTTCGGGATCACAGGCGTTCCTGGTTGGCAGTCCCCCTTCTTGAGCAGCGTAGAGTCCAGGCCGACACAGTGGGTGGAGAATGGACAATATGGCAGTGGTATGCATCAATCAGTCGTCTGGATTTGAGAAAACAGTGGCTGCTTCGGGTGACTGTTCTCAAGGAAACCACTGAGCAATACCTTTATTAATTATATGGACAGCGATATATGGTACTGGTGTCAGTAACGCTGCATTTACAACTTGCTCTTTCTCCCATGTAGTGGGTGATAGGCGGGGTATTGTGTGTGCTGAATCAAGTGTTACTGTGCTCTTGTAGTGCAAGGCCTTGGAAGTGTGTTCAGCGATGGGCACGCTAATGTTACAACCCGATTGTCTTCTAGAAAACAGCGTCCACCTAGTGCAGTAGCCGGTGACTGGACGTTTTATAGCTCTACAGTAGACATCTGAATAATCAGACAAGACGCGACAGGTCTTTGCATACCTCTTCAGACAAAACGTGGCAGTGGCATTTCTTCAAGAGACTTACCTTGCCAAGCCCACTGAGAAGTTATTAAACAATAGGTGGCCAGCTCAAGTGTTCTTGCTCTTCTATGCAATGTACTCTAGAGGGGCAGAGATTCTTATTTGCAAAAATATTAGCTTTTTTTTTTTTTTTTAAATTTGTTTTATTGTTGCATCAAAGTATACGGTACATCGTGAATAAGCCGCTGACGTGGCCTCAACATTCAGCCATGCGTGCAACGTGTTTTTCGTTTAAACAACTGGTACAAATATCCATTTCCTCTAAAAATCAGTACATGCCATGCAACCATGCGTGTGGGTTAGAAGACCATGAACTGGTAGAGCAAGGAGGACAGTGCATGTTAACAGGAGTATAATGTCCCGTCTCAAAGGGCGGTGGAGCGGGGCCTGTACAGTCCACGTAATGGCGGTACCAGAAAACGGGGGGGACAAAACCGTGGGAGGGAAGCGTGTAGGCGCAAGTGTGGTGGAAACATCGGCGGTGGGCGTCGGGGGGGGGGCGGGGGGAAACTAGCCCGAGGGGCTATTCAGCTCGCATTCCAGGAGGGTGGGAAGTCAATCAGGACGCAGGGGGCATCCAGAACCTGCCTCAGGGAGGGGAACAACAGCCAGGCATTAACGGTCTTCACGGGCCGGGGGGGGAGAGGGAGTAGGAGGGTCACCCATTCGCGTGGATTGTCGAAAACTGTAGAGAAGCATGGCCCATTCCATGGAAATGGGAAATTTTCGCGCGCCCCTGGCTTCTTCCTCTCTAAGAGCATCTTCCTCCGCCGCCGCCCATTTACTGACCGCCCCCGTCCAAGCTGCTATAGGGGGACCTTCCGGGGATCGCCAACGCATGGCTATACATCTATTCGCCAACAGGAGCGCTAAGGACACGAAGCGCCTATGCACTGGGGCTTGCTTAGGGACATGGAGGATACCTAACGCACTGGATTCCCAGGTGGATAGTGTAGTAAGGCCCGTCAGGTCAGACAGCGTGTTGTGTACCGCTTGCCAAAAGGAGTGAAGGTCTGGACAGCTCCAGAACATGTGGCGAAAGTCTGCGGCAGGGGAGCAGCATCTGGGGCATAAGAATGGTGTGGAGGGATAGAACTTCTGTAATCGCGCTGGGGTGAGGTACGCCCTGTGGAGGATATAGTATTGTATGTTCTTGAAGCGGGCATTCCTAGAGACGCGTTTAGGGGCCTCAAGCGCTTTAGTCCATTCCGAGTCATGCAGTGCGCGACCTATGTCCTCCTCCCATGTAGCCCGCAAGGTTGTCAGAGGTGCTTGTGAAAGTTCCCGAATGGATTTATACAGCCAGGTAACTAAGTGGCGTCCCACCCCCATACGCAGGACAGCGTGTATTACTGGATGCGTGTCTGGCTCGCCAGTGCAGAGGTTAAAATGGGGTCGGTATCCGGCTATCAGCTGTCGATACCTGAGGAATTGGCCCGGGGGGAGACCGTATTCAGCGGTCAAGCGGTCAAGTGATTTTAAGTGGCCTTCCTCAAATAACGATTCCAGATCCGTGATGCCGCAGTGCGACCATTCGGTGAAGAATGGCGCCGTAAAGTAGGAGTCTTGCCTGGGGCTGCCTATCAATGGTAACAGCGGGGAATACGGAGGCCTATGAGGGGACAATCGGTGGATCCGCATCATGCACCGGCGCGCTATCGCCACCTGGAGGGGGTACGTACGTCGTGGCTTGGTTCCCGGGAGAAGAAGACGGGTGAGTTCCGGGGTTGCGATTCTGCCCGTCGATGTGACAGTCTCCTGAGGGTAACGATCCGCCGTCCAGTATGACAGCCATTGGAGTTGTGCCGCGAGGAAATATGACTCGAAGGACGGAGCCCCGAGCCCTCCCAGTGTCGTAGGAAGTTGAAGGGTTTTCAGGGCGACCCTATGGCGGCCCTCGCCCCAGATAAGGGTCCCTAGGAGGGAGTCCACATCACGGAAGAAGGATCTGGGCGGTATTACCGGCAAATTCGTGAAGTGGTAAAGGAGTCGGGGAAGCATAATCATTTTGGCTAGAGCTATTCTTCCTATCGGGGCCAGTGGGAGCTTATTCCAAAAAGCGACCGTCGGGCGTAAACTGGCAAGTGCCTTACGGTGATTCCCCTCGAAAAGGTCAGCTGGGGAATGATACAAGCGGACACCAAGGTAACGGGGGGCTTCCGCGGACCATGAGAGGGTGCGCGCACCGAGCCCGACCTCCCGGGGGGGTAGGTTCGGGTGTAAGGGGTAAACCGTGGACTTGTCCCAGTTTACCTGTAGTCCCGAGGCCTCTGCGAAGTCCGCTAGTGCCGTTCCTATAGGGGTCATGTCCGTTTCGATGTCTCGGACGTAAATGAGAAGATCATCCGCGTACATGGATACGCAGTGCGTACTGTCTGCAAGTGGAATGCCCCATTCCATCCCTTCCCGGCGGAGCCGAACCGCCAGCGGTTCGACTGCTAGCGCAAATAAGAGAGGCGACAGGGGGCACCCTTGTCGCGTACCTCGCCGAACTGCGAATGCCGGTGATATGCGTTTCCCGATACGTACCCGCGCGGTCAAGTCGGTGTACAAGAGGCGTGTGTACGCCATGAGTGTTGGGCCGATATTCAGGCGTTGCAAGACCGAGAAGAGATAAGGCCAGGTGAGGGTGTCAAACGCCTTCTCCAGGTCCATAATGAGGCAGGCGGCGCGGGGAAATCTGTCACGTATCTGGTCTTGAACGTGGAAGATTCGGCGGAGGTTCTGGGAGGTGTTCCTTCCCGGAACAAAGCCGCATTGATCCGGGTGGACCAGCGGGCGTATGATCTGCGCATAACGTTCAGCCAGAATTTTCCCCATGATCTTACAGTCGGCCGAAAGGAGCGTGATGGGGCGATACGACCCCATGTGGAGCGGGTCTCTGTAGGGTTTGGGAAAGGTGACAATCACGGATTCCCGCAGTGACTGGGGTAATCTCCCCAGATGAAGAGACGTCTCGAGCACCCGTGATAAATGGGGGACTAATAGAGGCGAGAAAGTCGAGTAGTATTCCAGCGGAAAACCGTCCAGGCCCGGCGCTTTATTCCGGGACATGGCACGAATCGCCTGGGTAATGTCAGAGGGCTTTATCCTGACGTCAAGGGCGCGCTTGTCTATGTCCGAGATTTTGGGCAGCGTCAGTGGGTCCAAAAAGCGGTCCACAGAGAATGGGGAGGATTGGGACGGGGTCCCGTACACTCGCGTGTAGTGGCGCTGGAACGCAAGGAGGATCTCGGCCTGCGAGCGCACCAATACACCATCCGGGTTGATAATATCCGTGATCGGCTTGATTTCGGTGTCCTGTTTCGCCATCCAGGCTAGTAGCGTTCCAGTCTTGTCCCTGTCCTTATGAACCCTAGAGGCGTAGGCCCTAAAATTGTATCTGCGGAGGTCAGCGCAGGCAGTCTGATACTCCGTCTTCGTCTTGGCCATGAGTATAGCTTGCTCCTCCGAGTCGTCAAGCCGTTTAGTAAGCGCGGCTAGAGATTGTTCCGAGGTTTGGAGCGCCCGTTCCAAGGTGCGACGCACTCCCACCACCTGTTTGATGCATTCCCCTCGCGCCACCACCTTAAACGCATCCCATTCAACCAGTACCGACGATGCCGTGTTAGTGTTGTGCGCAAAATAATCGCGGATACTGGATTCGTGTGCGTCTCTGAACACTGGATCTGAAAGGCAGTCCCTAGGGAGACGCCAGGTGGGGACAGGTGGGTGCGGGGGGCGCCAGGTTAGACGGATGATATGAGCGTCATGATCCGAGAGGATCCGACCTAGGTAATCCGTGGAAGTGATCTTAGGGAGGATAGGTGCAGAGCAGAGGAAACGGTCCAGGCGGACCCTAAGGTTATGTGGGATCGAGTGAAAGGAATAAATGCGAGCCAGTGGGTGTAGGTGTCGCCATGCATCAGTGAGTGCCCAGTGCGTGGTCCATGCCCTGAAGAGTTCTGCCTGTCGGGGGGCCGGGGAGTGTGCGGGGGGAGAATGTGAGCGGTCCAGGGTGGGGTCCAGCGTGCAGTTATAGTCACCTCCCAATACCCACGGGACTGCAGTGAACTGGGCTAGAACGCCCGTGAGGTGATCCCAGAATTTATCCTGATCTATATTGGGGGCGTAAATGCTGCCAAGGAGTATACCCTGTCCATCAAGTATTCCCTCTAGGAGCGCATATCTGCCCTCTCTGTCTATCACCCGTCGGAGCTCTCGGAAGGGAGTACCTGGCCTAACCCAAATTAACGCGCCGCGTGCAAACGCTGAATAGTGTGTGGCACAGAGGGTCCCTCGCCATTTGAGCTGCAGGCGAGAGAGTTCAGTGGCGTTCATATGCGTCTCTTGCAGGAACGCAATATTGGCTGACATGCGCTTAATGTATGAGTAGACAGTGTAGCGTTTGCTGGGCGTGTGCAGGCCTCGCACATTCAGTGTGAGGATATTAATGTCTGACCGTGAGTCTGCCATTCATACAGTGACAAGAGTGGGAGAGGGACCCCCTTGAATCCCCCGTCAGCCGCCAGTGTGTATGCGTCTCGAGTATATCTAATGCGCCATGCTTCCACAATCATGGGGGAGGGACTCAGGGAATTAACCGTAAACAGAACTCGGGGTGGGAAACAGTCCCAATACTGAGGATAATTCACCGGAGGTGGCATATCCAAACAAATGTCCCACTAGGGGAAAAATACAACGGGTATCTGCGGGGGTGGCAGCGTGTGTCGCTGCTGGGCCTGTGCGCGGGTCGGGCTCTGGTAGGATAAGCGTCTATCGCTCGCAAGCGCTCACAATTATTAAACAAAGCAGTCTAGGTTCCTAGACTTCGCGCCACACAATAGGTCACCATGAGAAGGATATAACAGTGGAAAGTTCTTCCATCATGAAGAGGTGCCAGGTTGAGCGGCCTGGATAGCGTCCGAGGTTTGTATCAGAGCAAGGGGGGAGGAGATCGGTCCAATTCCCGACATTGTTCCGTCGCTGTCCCGGTCTTTCTCTGGGGTGAACAGGTGTGGATGACCCTCCAAATCCGACACCATGAGCGACGTGTGGAGTCCAGTCACCGCTCTCAAGGCCTCTCGTCGTTCTTGCATGATTTGCGTTAGATCGGGTGAGCCCGTAGGGGATGATGCTTGGCTTTTGGGGCGGCCTGCTCGAGTGCGGCTTGCACCTCGTCTCCTGGAGCGTCTGAAGGCGTTGTTGCGTGCTCTCTGGGGTCCAGGATTAGGGATTGTTGGGCAGTGGAACTCAGTCCATTCCTGTGCTTCCTCCGCCGTGTTGAAAAAGAGGGCTTTCCCCTTGTGCAGTACTTTTAGGCGGGCCGGGAACAGCAGAGAGTATTGAAGGTCGTTTGCGCGGAGGCGCCTCTTGACGTCGAGGTAGGTGGAACGCTGGTGTTGGACCTCTCGGGCATAGTCCGGGAACACCATAACATGTTGGTCTTCGACTTGTAGGGGGCCCGCCGTCCGGGCCGCACGAAGCACCGCATCGCGGTCCCGGAAATGTAAGAATTTAGCCAACATGGGGCGTGGGGGGAGGCCCGGCTTGGGCGCCCGGGCTGGGACCCTATGTGCTCTTTCAATGGAAAAAAAGGCCGACCTTTCCGCCTCCGGTGTGAAAGATTTGGTCCAGAGCTCCATGTACGTAAGAGGGTCCGAGTTCTCAATGCCTTCCGGCAAGCCCAGAACGCGGATGTTACAGCGTCTCGAGCGCCCTTCCAGGTCCACCGTGCGTTCCTCGAGGGCCGCCACGCGGTGCAGGACTTCCTTCAGTTCCGCCGCTTGTGTTTTCATCGCAGGTTGCAGCTCGGTCACAATCCGCTCTCCGTCTTTCACTCTGTCCGCCAATTTGCGGTGGTCGTCGCGGATTAGATTGATGTCCGTCGTCAGGACGCCCAGTCTCTCCTCCATTGATAGGCGGGATAATTCGATTGCCGCCAATACTTGGTCCAATTTTGCCGAGAGTGTGGGGTCGGTTTGCGACGCGTTGGCTTGCGTCCATGTTCTCGTTTGGGGCATCCTCTCGGGGGCCGTCTCGGGGACAGTCGGTGTCTGCGTGGGTCTCGGCTTCCCCATGAGTGCAGTTAAAGATGGGGGGGGGCTTGCCCTCCGTGCGTTCCGTGATCCGCAAACCACCTCTCCTCAGTGTATCCGGGTGGGCAGTAGTTCAGGGTAAGTCGGGCCCCTAGCCTCTCCCGGTCTCGGGGCGGACACTGCGTTCCCCCTTTCCAGGGAACCTCTGTTAGGGTAATGCGCGGTAGCGAGGGGGTGACAGCCCAGGTGTCAGGAGATGCACAGCAAATGGTGACTGCTCCCACCGTCCAGGTTTCTCCGGGGACAGGGCGCCTGGCAGCGAGGTCCGACCCCACCCCCCCAGGCGACCCCGGGGGTCGACGAGCAGGTGACTAGGGCCCGGGAGGGAGGAAGGGGTCGATGAGCGACCCCGGTATGGCGTGTGAGCGTCCTGGGGTCAGTGGAGCACCGCACTTGCAGGGTGAAGTCCGCGTCGATCACGGCGTCTCGGCCACTGTGGGCGCCATCTTAAAGTCAGGCACTCAGGTCCACTGGGTCACTTAATGCGGCAGAAGCGTTCTGAGCTTTTCCCCCCCCCCCCCTCTGACCAAGGGCCGGCGCCGTCCGCGACCCCTCGGCGGCCCCAGATGGGGTAGGATGCCGCCGGGTCTCCGGCACCGAGGGTCACAGGAGGAGAAAGAGGGGGGGGTAGGGGGTCGTCACTCACCGCCTTCCAATGGGGTCGAGGTCGCCTGAAGGATCCAGCGGCATACAGGAGGCACCCCCACCGGCGTCCGTCAGGCAGAGGTAGCGGGCCGATCAGTGCTGGGGTGGGCTCCCAGTCGTGCAGGAGCGCCGGGTTAGTGGATCGTCTGGATGCCGGCCGCCATCTTGCGTACCCGGCTGTCACCACCAGAGTTCAGTCGGCGTGCAAGGGCTCGTGAGTCGGTCTCTGCGCCCTGCGGTGAAGTCCTGGGGTCGTCAGTTGTCCCCACCGCCAAACGCTGTCGCCTCGAGGGTAGCCCTGCAGTGGTTCCCCCCGCTGGTAGAGGGAGCCGCGCCCGCCATCTTAGGGACTCAGCGCCCGGCTCCGGGCTCCGGGTCCGGTGTGGGACGGGACGGTGATCAGCGCTCGTCCGCAGCCCCCGTAGCGTCTTCAGAGGTCGCCCACCGCAGGTAAGTCTTTGTGGAGCAAAATGTGCGGGCTGAGGCTCCCGGCGATCTTAGGAAATGGGCAGGATGCTAGCCCGATCGCGGAGCCTCAGCAGGACACAGCCGCCATCGTGGCTTGCCAAGCCACGCCCCTGCAAAAATATTAGCTTTTATCACTACACCAAGGTAGGAGATACATAAGGGAAATGCATTATTGTTCAGTGTATGTTGGAAGGTGCAGTAGCAGGCGACTGGATGTCAAAAGCATGGGAAAGTCTGCAAATAGACAGGCTATAGTCACATTTGAGACTGTGAAGGTGGCCAAATAACCAACGTCAGGAGCTTGCAATGGACAGAGTAGAAAAACCTATGGCTGGTACCGCCGCCACTGACCCTGAGATGAAAAAAACATTTTGCAAGCAGTGTAACAGAGTCCAAAATTGATTGACGGTGAAATTGACGGTAAAATTGACTCTCTCAACCATGGTATGGATACTATGGCCACTAAATTGGACAAGTACTCCAGTAAATTGGGAGCAGAACAGCACATATCAGACATAGAGGAGGATGAGCTAAAACAAACGAATAACAAAGGCCTACCGATAGAAAAGGTACTAGCAGTGATACAAGGAAATAAAGAAAATCTTGAGCAAGATCTCACTGGAACAATCTTCGCAACCTGGGAAATCCTGAGTCAACCTTCACAGGTAAAATGGAACTATATGTGGAGAGCATGCTGAGAATGCTGTTCAGGGCTCAAAACCTGCCCTGCCTCCTGGTGGTGGAGATGGCACACCCCTTACTTGGACCTAGACCGCCTCCTGGTGCACCTGTGCCTCCATTTTAGCTAAAGTGCTAAACTACAGAGATTGTAATAGTGTACTTCGCCTAGCCAGCGAGAGGTGCAAGCTATATTTTCAGGGCTATACTGTTGCTTTTTCCCCACATTTCACTCGAGTAGCATGGTGAGAGTTCCTGACGGTAAAATGCCAGCTGCAAAAAATTTACTCTAGTCATGCTTTTTTTACCCAGCATGTCTTTGTATTTACTGCAATGGAAGGCAGCATGTTATGTTATGTTATTTAAATTTATATCTAGATGCAACAGCTGCCTGCAAGGATTTCCCGGCGCCCGACTGAAGCAACAGAAGAATAGTAGAGGTGAGCTTACTGATTAAAAAGCCACACCTCAGGCTGCCACAGCCTTTCTGAAAACTATCCATACACACGTCAGAAATATGGACAACATTGACCATGTAGCAGATGAATCACTGGATGACGTTGCAGATTGATTTTGCCGGCATATTAGTTGTACTTTACCCTATACAGAATAACAAAATCGGGAAATCTATATTGTTGATAGTCTATATGTTCAGTTAATATGAGTCCCTTGAAACTGGGGCTCTAGTGTAGGCCTCCTCTGCATCAACACCATCGCCTCTGCTACCTCTGTTCATTCAGAGGATTCGCTGTTGCACTGGATGTTCCCCCCCGCCCCCCGTGGATGCTCCTTGACATGAGAGTTTTTACATTGCCTATGCTACCTCTCTATATTAGATAATGTGGTTTTTGCGATTGTTGGATCTGGGTTTTTTAGGAGTGGGCAAACTGCTGGTGGGATTGGGCTCCCAGTGTGTGGTGGAGGGGAAATGTTGTTCTTGTTTGTTCATATCGCTATCTACACACCAGAGATGTCTCAACACTATCTCACTGTCTCATGCAGCTGTGGGTGGTACTATCAATTGCTTGACTACTTAGCATACAATATATGACAACAACCACGCTTAGGTTACTAAGTTGGAACATCAGAGATCTGAACAAGACACACAAGGCAAGATAGGTCTTTGCAGACCTGTCGAGACGAAACATGGCAGTGGCATTCCTTCAAGAGACTCACCTTGTCAAGCCCACCGAAAAGTTATTAAACATTAAGTGGCCAGCTCAAGTGTTCTTGTTCTCCTATTCAATGTACTCTAGAGTGCAAGAGATTCTGATTTGCAAAGGTATTAGGGTTCATTGCTACACCGTGGTAGGAGACACATAACGGAGATACATTATTGTGCAGAGTATGTTGGAAGGTAAACATTTAACCCTTATAAATGTTTATGACTGTAATGCTTATGTCCCTCAGTTTTTTCATGAACTGTGTGGAAATGTTTTGAAGTTATCACTGAAATCAACTATTTGGGGTTGGGACTTTACGTGGTGCTTAATTCCAAATTAGACATATCACATACCTCGTCATGAGCATGGGGGTGCTGTGCATGCTCCACAGGGAAGGGGTTAATATGTGGTAGCCACTGGATTGCTGTTTGTCCACCGGTGACGGTATTACATGGGTTGGGAAGATTGCTCATTTGGCCAGGAAATTGTCCGGCCAAGCACTAATTGAGCTGCATGTTGTCGATCCAGATAGAAGATACTTTCTACAATTTAGAGGTTCCAGCTTAAGGCACTTAGAGACAACGCATTCCAGTCTGAGCTTAAACACAAGCTGTTATAATCTTTCACAACAAACAAAGTGTTTGTTGATATACTGGCCACAGTGTGAGATGCTTTCAAGGTGGCTGTCTGTGGTCTCTTCCTCTGAAAACAAAACGGTCTTTGAAGATCCCATAGGATGCATATGGAACAACAAGAGCAGGAGGTGAAAGACCTCATCAGAATATGGCAAACAAAGTCAGACTAGACTCTCCTTGCACAGATGAGAAAGAAGGTGTCTGAGTAAGATGAACTAGCAATGAGAAAATGTATCTTCCTTGGTAAATATGCAGAAACCTGCAGAAATGGGGAGTGGGAGCGGCCAGGAAAATGTTTGACCATGCTTCGTAAGAGACCATGTACAGATAGTGATGGTAATGCATATATGGAAGGGGAGGCACTCAGCTCGTGGAGGCTGAGGAGATCTAGCAAGAAATCTGTGCCTATTATAATGACCTCTATGGGTCTGTGTTGCAAGCTACATCAGAGCAGATTGCTTGCTATATGCATGTTGAGGCACTAGCTTGGCTCAGCGGGGCACAACAGAAACATGTAAGATATCCATTTTCTTTTGAAGAAATTATTGCAGTCATCAAATGTCTTCCGTGTGGCAAAGCTCCCCGTATTGAAAGTATTCCAGTGGAATTCTACAAAGAGTATAGAGGGGTCCAAGTGTCCCATCTGTTAACACTGTTTGAGGAAGTGTGTTTCTGGAAGATGCTCCCACCCTCTTTGTGAGAGGTCCAATTAATATATCTCCTTAAGCCTGGGAGTGTGTGAAGGTCGCTGCTTGTCCCTACGACCTCGGGACTGACTGCTGTGCTGGGTTCTGTTGCCGCTGCCTCTCGCCGCACCCGCTTCGCGGGTGCCGCTTCGCGGCTTGGAAGGTGGGAGAGCTGAGCCCAAAGCGCTGTGCACTGGGAGGCGCTTGAGGGGAAAAACATCAGGTCGGCGCTGTAGCAGGGACTCGGAAGTCCAGGAGTCCCTGCTTCCCCAGGTGCGCAAGCGGACGCGCCCACCAACAGACACGCCCCCCGCCTGCAACGTGCCTACTTTATGTTCTGACCGACGATCAGCGGGACGTGAGCGGGACGCCGAGCGAAGCCCGAGCAAAGGGCGGGCAGTCTGTGGCAGTCAGGGGCTGTCAAGGCTGGGCTGGGCCACGTCCCTTTCCACCGATACCAAGCAAAAGGTGAGACGTGTAAGTCCTTTCCAAGGTTCGACGCATAATCATGTCAACACGCTCAGGAAAACTGCTCAGGAGCGAGGGTGAAAGGGGAGCTGTTGGCGGGAGCCCAATAATTGGAACTATGGATCGTTTTATCACGAGGGTGACGGCTGTAATAGAAAAGGAGATTGCTATGTCAGAGCGCCGCCTATCTGAGGTCTACCTCCCTTCCAGACGCTCATCCTTGGGGGCCGCTGCACAGGCCCTGACACCGGCTTGTGTGCGGGTTCAATCTGCCCCCGCTGTTGATACCCCGGGCTGCTCTACAGACCCCCCCAGCTGTTAGAAATAGGGCAAAATATAGATAGGTTGGAACACCTGGCCGCGCTTCTTCCTGGTGGCACTGAGGAAGAGGGTGGCCCAAGTAAACCATCTAGACCTGCATCACCAATGCCCTTAAACAGCGCCATAAGCCTGCCACTTCTACCAATATCGCCCACCCCCACTATAGTGCCTCTAGATGGGGACCCTTCTGGAATTGTATCTGATGTAAGTAGGCAGAATAAAAGGGAAAAACGAAAAAAAACACGTAACCTTAAAAAGGGTAGGCTGGTGAGACAGGCCGCAATCTACAAAATAAGAAGAAAGCACTTAGGCTTAGGTGGAAAAGAAGCAAAGAGCCTGCTCCCTGAGGACAAGGCCGAGGTTGAGGGGGATGCCGTGGGCCCTCCCATGGGTTTAAACAACTGCCCATTTACTAGTAATAGCATTGATAGTGTCCCCAAGCTTACCGATCCTGTGACTATTGAAACGATTTTGGAGAGGGTAAATAGTCTCCTGATGCCTATACTGACTCAGGTGAAGGTCCTGGGGGCTAGAATAGACAAATTAGAGCAGTCAACCCTCGATGGGTTCTACTCACTTAAATCCACATTCAAACAGTTAAATGGAGTGAGTAATATCCAGGACATGGGACCAAAGGGGAGTGCCCCCTCAGTAGCTTCCTTACCACCACAAGCAGTTTCTAATCCCCCAAAAAAATCAAACAAGGCTGAATCAAGCAGAGTGCAAGCCCTAACACCTAAAATTCTTTCTCCACCTAAAGCAGGGCCCCAACCTAAGGGAACGCCAACACCTGTAGAGGGTTCTAAACCTACACCTAAGCCACTTCCACAAGTACCGACTCAGGCTTGTAGAGGTAAAGTAAAATCTATCCAAACACCGGCCCTACAAGACAAAGTACAGGGAATAGTGACAGGGAAGGTCACCAAATCTGCTCCCCATCCTATAACCCAAATCGCTACCATGGTGGCCCCACGAAATTCCACACGTCGGATCCCCCCTGTAAACCTCCCGCCAGATTGCCAGCCGTTTGTTGCTGTTCTGGTAAACGTTCCCCCCCTGAAGGAAGGCCAGATGGAGAATCACCAATCTCTTAAGAATAAGTGCATCCACTGGCTGAAGACAAATAAGCCAATCCCGACTGGTGTGGATGGGATTATTCTAAGTGTACGCAGAGTAGGGTGGGTAGGACAGGGGAAAAAAACTCAGGAAGGGGACTGCGTAATAATAAACTTTCAAGACCCCAGAGTAGTCAGCACCATCTGTAGTCCTATAAAAACATGGATGTACCTGGGGTTAAAGTAGTGGACCTAACGTATTTCTACCCTAGGCCAATTGTCATGTCACCATGGGAGAGTCCTAGTACCCATGGTTTTTGTCAAAATAGGGATACATGCTGGGCTGGGGGCCTTTGGGGTAGTGAGCAGAATTTTCCGCGGATGCCAGGGTGCTGTTGACTGGAGGAGGGGGATCCAAGTGAACACACAGATGCAGTTGCAGTTTTAGCAACTGTGAATAGGACAGACCTAATGGTAACAACACTTACTCGAACTATCTCTCCTTCAACTGGAAGTGCTAGTGGGCTAGTAGCCTCTGTAGACACTCCCTTAGACAGTAGCTATTTGCAGGTACCCTTTGTGAGGCCTACAGATAGCAGTGTTTCTGCAATCAGTGACACACCAGCTGTGACGGACCTAGTGTTTAAGGTCTTCAGCTGGAATGTCGCAGGGATTGCGAGAAAGTTGGCCCTCCCAGATTGGAATGCCTGGGTTGATGAGCACTCCTTATGCATCTTCCAAGAGACCTGGAGCTTGGTGCCGGTGTATAGGGTGGGATTCTCCTCCTTCTTTGTACCTGCGCTAACCTCGGAAACAGGGAGAGGACGCCCCTCGGGCGGTCTGCTCATATGGGTAGCTGCCTCCTTAGACTGCAGAATAGAGGAGACACAGACAGGATGCCCGGACATTCAAAATATTAGTCTAAGAGATAAAAGGGGGAAATTAGTTTTAAATGTCTATAATGTCTACGCTAGAGGGACTAAGGGTAGTAGGAAGTCCTCTGTATTATCTCTCCTTGAGACCCTTCTGAATGAAACACCATACAAGTTATGTACCCTGGTCGCGGGAGACATGAATTGTACGTACGAGCCTGTGGGCTCGGATGTTGCCCTCGACCAGGACGAGGAGGACACTAGGATAGGGATCCCTGTACTAGAGATTCCACCCATTAGGAGATGGACAGAAGTAGCGTTACAGCTATACTCACTGAGCCTTGAAATAAACCTAAGGGCTGTGAATGGAAGGACAATTTCGGACAGGGGGGGGGGCATACTTATAATAGACCAGGACACTCCTCTAGAATAGACTACATCTTATTAGATGTATGTCTCTGGAACCATGTGAGGGATATGGTTGTGGTCCCGACGATTGAAAGTGACCACAATCCACTTTCCTTAACCATGGCCCAGTGGTGGTGCTTAGCAAAAAAGGGCCCTGCTAAGCCGGTATTAGTCCCCGATGAGTCTAGTCTCACTCTGTGGAAGACGCTTAAAATGGGCTAAATTGACCCTCTCTGAGGAAAGGATCGGAGTAATCTCAACCCTTTTAACCCAGGCAGTAACAACTCTGGGATCTGACATGGAAGGGGTGGGAAGGGTGAGTGGGCTCTTTGTCTCTCTAGTAGAGGCTTTGACAAATGTATTCACCATTCCCTCTAGCAAGTCAGGAAATAACCGAAGAAAGAAGCAAGGGAAGGGTTGGTATACTCAATCATGTAGGTTACAAAAAACAAGGCTTGTTGAAGCAGTAAAACACAAATCCCATAGTGGTATACTGGAAGCAAGGAAGGCCTATAAAAGATCCCTTAAAATTGCCAGGATGGAGTGGGAAGAGAAGTTTTGGGAGGACCTACTCCACGCGAGCAAAAATAGGGATTCGAGGGCCTTTTGGAACCTTGTAGGCTCCCGGAACAGGCCAGAGGAAGTTTCGAGACCCTGTAATATCCCCCCACAAACCTGGGTAAAACATTTTGGGGCTCTATATCTCCCGCCTGATGGGGAACTAAATGTTAGGCTGACCTCCCCAATAGTTTCCGACCCCCACACCTATAACCTCTTCACACCTTTAGAGATCGAAAAGGTAATTGGGTGGGTAGCCCCCCGCAAGGCAGCCGGTCCAGATGGCCTTCCAGGGGACCTTATGCGGGCACACCCAGTGGAGTGGGGAAGGGTTATTGCAGCTCTCCTTAATGACATTATGATGGGAGGGCCAGTGCCCGAATCATGGAAGGGGGCGGTGGTGGTCCCTATTTACAAAAAAGGATGTAGAGAAACCCCGGGGAACTACCGCCCAATAAGCCTGATAGACTCCACCCAAAAGATAGCAGGCAAAGCTATACTTGGTAGGATTCTCCACTGGGCGGAGGAAAATAAAATATTATCAGACTTCCAGGCAGGTTTTCGGGCAGGAATGGGGACAATAGAGCAGGTGTTCAGGTTGGCTCTTCTGGGGTGGAAGGTGGTGGAGCTAGGCAAGGGCAGTCTATATTTGGCCTTTATAGACCTAAGGACTGCCTTTGACCTAGTTCCCCGGGAGGAGTTATGGAGGGTGCTCCATGGGTTGGGACTCCCTCCTTACATTTTGTCTCTCCTCATTAGCCTCCATGCCCACACATTTGCCCAGGTCCGCTGGGGAAGAAACGGAGAGCTAACAGAGAAAATACCAGTGTCTAGGGGTGTGAGGCAGGGATGCGTTCTGGCGCCCACCCTTTTCTCACTATATGTGAATGGGGTGGTGGAATATCTCCAGCAAGAACCAGCCGACGCGCCCTGTCTCGGAGGAGTGCGGATCCCAACACTGCTTTTCGCGGATGACACGCTCCTGATCTCCAAGACTCCGCAAGGCCTCCAGAAATTGTTAACTCGCTTTCAGAATTTCTGTATCGCAAAGGGACTAGTAATCAACGTGGATAAAACCAAGTTCCTTGTCCTAAATACTCCAAGGAAACTGGGCCGCCCTCCTATTCTTAACTCTGTTCCCTTGGAGAAAGTATCCGAATTTGACTATCTCGGAATTCGGATTACGGATAGCATGAACTGGTCACCTCACATTGCTAACATGGTCCTCAACCACAAGAGGGTAGGAGGAGCCCTCCTGAGGGAATTCCGGGCATCATCCAGGAGGACGCTTACCCCAGTACTTGACATTTACAAGGCTAAGGTAGTAACATCAGCCTTGTATGGGGCCGAACTGTGGGGGCATTGCTGTCTGGACTCCTTGGCAACAGTTGAGAGCAAGCTCCTAAAATCCATAATCTCTATCCCGCCAAGTACCCCTACAGTACCGGTGCTGTTGGACACAGGCTGTAAGAACATTAAAGATCAAGCCCGGCTTCGCCCACTCCTTCTATGGGCACGCATCTGGAGGGGTGAAGAGTTAAAATCATACGCTGATGGGTTGGCGGAGATAATGAGTTTGGGCAGTTGGGCTAAAATAAGATGGTTGAGAGAAACTAAAAAACTTCTGGAGAAAATCGGACTGGGGGACTGTTGGGCATCAAAATCGGCTCCACCAAAAGAGGTGTTGAAGAAACTTTACTGGTCTTGGGTTGCGGAACAGCTAGTTATAAACCCAGAACATTGCAAGTCCACTGCTGCTTTTTTAACAGTAAAGGATGCTGTAGTTTTTGAGCCTTATCTGGACCTAATAACTCTTCCAGCTGATCGAGCACTATACTTTAAATTTAGAGTGGGCTCGCTTCCACTTGGGGCATTGGTATCAAAGTGGAAATCAGGTGCTCGCACGTCCCCCTATTGTGCATGCTGCCCTACCAGGATTGAGTCCATTTCACACATCCTATTTGAATGCTCGGATTATGCAAAGCCCAGGAGCTATTGGCTTAAACCCCTTTGTCGGAATATGGGCACACGTAGTTACCTAGTAGCCCTGCGCATTTTAATGACGGATACCTCCCCTCCTATTGTATGTGGTATAGCCAAATTTTTAAAACAGTTTTGGTTGATCCGATGCAAGAGACTGTCAGTAGCGGTTTAATTCATTTTTAGCTAATTTATTCTTGGCATTTTAATGTCCTTTTATCTTTTTAAAATGTGCATTTAATATTGCTGTGCCTTTCTTTTAAAAAATGATGTTGTTTTTGTAGACTTGTAAATGGCTCTATTATGTGCACGCTTACAGGATATCTTGCATATCGAATAAAAGCTATCAATCAATCAATCAATCAATCTTAAGCCTGGCAACTCTTCATAACAGTTAGATTCATACCGCCCTTTATCATTAATAAATTGCAGTGCTAAAATATTGTCAAAACTTATTGCAAATAGACAATTACCACTGCTGCTCCCTGTGACATGGTTGGATCAATCTGGCTGTGTGACCAGGACATTCAACCGTACATACTTTACATACACTCTTTGCCCTCCTGCACCAAATCAACCCAGCTATGGAGGCAGTGACAGTATTCTGAGGCATTCGGCTCAGTTGAGTGGCTATAATTTTTTTGCATCCTGTACACAATGGGTTTTTGTTTGAAATGGCCCTTTCTGCAGGGCCACCGTGAAAACATTTTGCATTCCTTATTCGCCTTTTGCTGAATTCATTTTTGTTAGCTTCAGGACTTTGTGCACTTTAATACTGCTAAACAGTGCTAAACTTCTTGTGCTCTCGCCTTAAAACATGGTAGATGGTTTATATTGACATAATTAATTTACTTATAAGACCCTAGTAATGTGCAATACTTGTGCCCAGGGCCTGTAACTTAAATGCTACTAGTGGGCCTGCAGCACTGATTATGCCACCCACTAAAATAGCCACGTAAACATGTCTCAAGCCTGCCATTGCCGAGCCTGTGTGTGCAGTTTTAAACTGCCATGTCGACCTGGCAATATAAACCACTTGCGAGGCACAAACCTCATTTTTTAGTAAATATAAGTCACCCCATGGGTAGATCCAGGACAACCCAGAGGGCAGGATGCAATGTATTTAAAAAGTTGAATATGTTTATTTAAGTTGTACATGTCCTGGTAGTGAAAACCTTTTCCCTTCGTAGTTCACTACTGCAAGGCCTGTGTCTCCAGTAGGATAACATTGGGATTACCTTATTACACCGTACAAGTATAATTTCCAATGGGAAGATATAGTGGTTCATGTTTGGTGTCGCTGGACTCATACTTTAAAATCCCAACTTATGCTGTAGTTCAATTTTAAATGACAGTTTTGAACATTTTAGAAAGTGGCTATCTTCTTGCCTTAGCCATTTGGAACATGCTGCCTTTCTCTGATTACGTGTCTGGGGTGGGTGACAGCTGGGCTTTGTTCATTTTCCCTAGACCGCTACACACAATAGGAGCCTAGGTGTGACTTGATGGGCCATCCTGGTAGGATGGGAGGGATGAGTTGGGCCTAGCCTCACTAACACCTGAATAGGCTGTATCCTGTTCCCACACAAAGGGCTGCATAACCCCCTGTAGTGAGTCTGGAGCCAGGGTAGGAAGGACAGCACCTCTGTGCACTTCAAATGCCTGTCTTTGAAGTCTCCCCCACTTAAAGGCCCAACTGAGTCTAAGAATTGAACTTCTGACACCACCACTTCAGTTCACTTATAGACCGATGAATACTCTGCAAGGAAGAAGGACTGCTGTGCTGCTGAAAGACTGTGACTGCTGAACTGCTACTTTGAAGGAGCTGCTGCCTTGCTGTGCTGACCTGCTGCCTCCAACCCTCTTGCTTGGGAAGAAGAGCTGAACTTATTTTGTTAATTAAATTAAGCTCTATTTTTATAACCTGGTGTGGGAACGTCTTGTCTGGTGTTCTTACTGTTTTACTGTTTGAACTGTTTTACACATTCTTTACACATTGCCTCTAAAGTTAAGCCTGACATCTCCTTGCCAAGTTACCATGGAGTGAGTATAGGTTAATTTAGGGTGTGTTTGTAACTTATGCTGACTAGGATTGTTGCTACTGCTTGACCAGGGCTTAAACCCCAGTCAACCAGGAACCTAAGTTCTAACAGTTTTCATTTCTATTTTGCTTGGTGGATTCATCTGCTATATGCAAGTCATATTGTCCTCTTCAAGATCCAGAGAGATACTAGTGGGAAATCTATTAAAGTCCCTTTTACCTCAAGTACAGCCAGGTTTGAGTTTTAGTTCCCATTGGAGTAGAGCTAGGACCTATTAAATATCTAGCTATTTGGATACATCATGACATATATGTTATTATTAGGGAGAACTATGGTAGGACAGTCTCCGGACTAGAAGACAGAATAGAATGATAGGTTACTCTTCTTCGATTTATGGCAGGCTATTTCACAATATGTAAGATAGTAATCCTCTGTTAGGTTCTATATTATTTCACAAATATACCTATCCAACTCACAAAATGATTACTTTATACACCACACTCTCTTCTAATGAGGCTAAGATGGGCGGGCAAACAAACCTGTGTCAGGTGGGAAGTGCTGACCTTGCCATTTAGTTAAGTGTCCAGTGCTCACCATGCCACTGGATTCAGCCTACCCTGGCTGATGAGGGGTGATACCCCAAAACTGGTCCTAAAATGCTTGTTTCTGGTCCAGGGAGGACCTGGGCTGGCCGTTTGGGCTGGACTGTTTCCAAGAGTAGCAGGGCCAAGACTGATTTGCATATGTCTGGATCCAAACTAAAATGGCGTGGGGAGCCAAAAATGATGGAATTAGGCCCAGATCTCTGACTGGGGGTGAGTGTTTGACATTGTTCATCATTCCGCCCATCTATTGTTCTTTTTGCACTTGCCATTTAGTCAAGGCGGCTTCACTGTACCAGACATGGAACTGTACGATTTCGTGTGCCCAGGTATAATTTATTATTGGTATCTTGTATATTTACCTATTATTGATCTCATGAAATTTGCAAGTGCTATTCAAGCTATGAATTATTTATTGAATGACATAAAAAAAGCCTAGACTAGTGTCATGATGTAAAGATAATTTCACTTTAAGTGTCACTTTATCAGCCAAAACCAGACATTCAACAATTGGAAACTACTTTTCTGCTTAGAGAGACACAGCGTATCAAATACTTTGATAGGGAAGGTTGCCAGAACTAAATCACTGCAATAAGAGTGGCAGCTAGTAAAATGTGATTGCAGTTCAAATAAGAAGATGGAAACAATATATTGAAGAGGGCATGATCTTAAGTGCATTCATTTGACCCAATATTTCTAGAGGTTTCTACTGGAACACTACACTCCTAAGCCTGGACAGAGAGAAGCAATCTGTGCTTATTCTTTCTGAGGTGTGTCGGAAAATTGTTCTCTACTGCAGGAAAAATCGCTTTAAATGAGTGCACTTTTGGTAATAAAAGTGCTTTAAACCGGCCACTGCTGAGCCAACACAGCTGTACACGATAAGGCACCAGGTTGAACCTAGTAGTATTAGTCCCCTCAAAACGTAGGAGTGAGCAATATTGCGACTCATATAATCATAAGAGTCTGAAAAGCCATGTATAAAAAAAATCTATATTTTCCTTATGAAAGACAAGTGACATTTCTAGTCACCTGTCATAAAGAAATGACATAGCTGCTGACCAGTAATAAGTTATTACAGTTGAGTTCTGACATCACAATGCCAGAGCCAGCAGCTAAGGCGAAAGGCAGGTCAGGAAACATAATTACATCTTTTTTTACAGGAGAAAACTGGAACTGGCTTATTCTTTTTTGTACCTTTTCTGAAAAGAAAAAATGATCAGCAGAAAGGAGATACTTATGGCAACATGTTATTTTTCCCTCTGTAAGTCAGTGCAGCAAAGTTATAACCTTTGTATCTATTTACATAATTTTAGACATCACATTTTTATCTTCACCTACATTAAACTGATTCTAATATCTTTTTTTCAAAAGTGACATTACTTTTTGATGTGCTTAAGTTTGCTGTACAGAGTCTTGTACTCTTCTTGTCTGCAGTGAACATGAGATAGCAAGACACTAAGGGACCCATTAGGATATCGGGCGGATCACCACCGCCCGCATGGCCGTGACGATCCACCTGAGATCCTTCCCCGCCCGCCACCAATTTCTCCCCCGCCATATTACTATGGCAGGGGGGCCACAGCAGACGGAAAGACCGTCTGCCGCTTTTCCGCCCGGTCAACAAGTTGACCGGGCAGAAAAGAGTTTCATATGGTGGCGGTGTCTGTTAGACACCGCCAGCCATTTTTGGATGAGGGCGGATACATGCCTTTCCATGGCAGCATTGCCACCACGGAAAGGCATGCGGGGATTGCTTGCGGGGGCCTGTTGCGGGTCCCCAGGGATCTGGGGGTTGGGGGGTGCACATGGGGTTACCTATGGTAACTCCTGCAGTTATTGTGGCTGGTGGTGCTGAGTGCACCGCTCGCCACAATGACAGGAATGCAGGATGCGCCCGCCACTGTGGTGGGCGCATCCTAATGGCCCCCACGGGACCCCTGCCCTTATGGCGGGCGGTCCCATTTCACGATAGGATGGCGGGCGGACTTCCTAATGGGCCCCTATGTATTTAAGTGGGTTGTGGGAACAGTGAGGGTGGGACCATGTCTTATAAGGATTGAAATACCTTGTGCCATATAATAAAAGTCTATTGCAAGTTAACTCAGAGTTCCATGACCTTATAAAGGGCTCGGCCTTCAGGCTTTTTCCTAAGCATGGGCGGAATTTTGAATTCTGCTGGCGGAATTGGAGCAATTTGGTAACTCCACGTTACTCTTGAAATGTGGAATTACTGATAATGTCTGCTGTGCCACCTACAGAATTAACCTGAAGTAGTTGGTTTCTAAACAGGGGTGGAAAAAGGACCCGTCCCTCTATGTTTAAATATAGAGGGACTGCTCCCAGCGACTGTGTTTAGAAACCACTGCACAGCAGTGAATACCGCTCGGCGCCCTTACATAGTCTACAGTAATCACTGCAGAAAGTGTAAGGGTGCCAAGGGGTATGCACTGCAGTACATTTAGGGGCAGATTTATGATTGTAATGCGCCACGTTTACGTCACGCAACTGCGGCGTAAACGTGGCGCATCCCTACGACCCATTTACAACGTGACGCATCTAGGCAGATGCGTCACGTTGTAAAGCCCTGCGCCACTTGTGGGCGTTCCGGCACAGGGTGGGCGTTCCGGGGCAGGTGCGCCTCGCAAAAGTGGCTGAGTGAAATCTATAAGATTTCCCTCAGTCACTTTCAGGCCAATGCTGCGTCAAAACCCTGCGCCTGCTTGAAGCAGGCGAGGTCTTGACGCAGCATTTTAAAGATGGGGCACCCCTGCGCCTTGCTGGAGCTGTGTCGCGCTTGCGACGCAACTCCAGTAATGCGCCACCTTTACGGCACAGATGCGTCACGCATCTGTGCCGTTTTTGCCCCATGGTGCGCCGCATTGTAAATGCGGCGCACCATGGGTGGCGGAGCAGCGGCGTAATATAACTGGCGCATCCCTGGGGATGCGCCAGTCATCATAAATCTGCCCCTTAGTATTTTGCTGCACTATTAAATAGTGCGCATTGCATCTTCACATCCATTTTTGGACAAAAAAGTGCATTTGAAATAGAACCAAACGCCCACTCTGCCCTGTCACGGATTTCTGCATAGTCTCAAGGAATTTTAATGTAATGAACTACGCATAATCAAATTCACCAATTCCGACAACCTCCACTTTTTCCTCTATATGGTTACGGAACTCCTCGGTGACATCCAATGCCCTTTGTTAGACGGGGACCCTGAGGGTCGGCCGGATACCGAGGGAGAGATCCCCGAGGGGGACCGTCTCCGGCGATCGTACAGACAAGTACCCTCCCTCCCCACAAACAGGCACCACACCAAGTCGAGTTCAAGGCTTTATATAAGGTTCTTAAGGCAAGGATATCAGCGATACAGGATAACTTGGACCCGGGGGTCCTCTCACTTCTAGTCTCTGTAGGGAAAGGGGGTAGCGGGACAGTCTTGGTACCGGATCGGTACAGGTAGTGGTAAAAGGCGAGCTCACAATCCTCGAGCTGGAGGGTCTGTGGATCGGGCCGCGGCAGCGCCAGCAGGCCAAGGTGATAGTCTCATAAAGCAGAGGGCCGCGGCAGCGCCAGCAGGCCAAGTCGATGGTTTCACGAGGCAGAGGGCCGCGGCAGCGCCAGCAGGCCAAGACGATGGTTTCACGAGACAGAGGGCCGCGGCAGCGCCAGCAGGCCGAGACGATGGTTTCACGAGGCAGAGGGCCGCGGCAGCGCCAGCAGGCCAAGACGATGGTTTCACGAGGCAGAGGGCCGCGGCAGCGCCAGCAGGCCAAGACGATGGTTTCACGAGGCAGAGGGCCGCGGCAGCGCCAGCAGGCCAAGTCACGGATGAGTTCTTCTCGGGTCTCTCGACTCCAGGATACAACTGCCCTCCTGGTCTGGCCCTGCCCCAGTTATAGGTCTGGTCCCCTTTGATGTCCGGACCCTCGCGCCTGGGGGCCGGGAGGTCCGGGATGAGGGAGTCCAGACACCCAGCAGGGGGGTGGAGCCAGCGCCCAGGCGGCCTGGGGTGATCGACACCTGGCGGAGGAGAGCCGTTGACGATTCCTTCTCCCATTGACTCGCCAAGTGATCACTCTGCCTCCTGGGAGGATGGTGGGGCCTCGATGTCGGGGCCGGCCGGGCCCGGGGTTAGGGTCGAGTTGAGGCCACGCGGCCTCGTGCTGCAGTGCCCCAAGATGGCGGCCGGGTCGATGTCGTGGGGTAGATGGTGACCCGGGCCAGCTGGGTCCGGAGCTGGTGTCTTGTAGTGGAGCGATTGCAGGGTACTTCGGGTGGTCGTTTGTGGACTCTGGCTGGGGATGCAGGGAGAGCCAGGGTCCTGGTCCCATTGCGGGGAGGGGGGACAGCTCGAACATGCGGCCTGTCCAACATGCGTCCCCCCCAGCTGAAGGCGGGGAGAGTCAGCCATCTTCCTGGGGACTCTCCTCGCTGAGGCGGAAAAAGCGTGACAGGCCGTCGGCGTTGGCGTGGTCCTGGCCTGGACGATGTTCCACCGTGAAGTCCATCCCCTGCAGGGAGATGGACCAGCGCAACAGCTTCGGGTTCTCCCCCCGCATTTGCATCAGCCATTGCAGGGGTCGGTGGTCTGTTTGCACCCGGAAGTGGGTGCCGAAGAGGTATGGCCGGAGCTTCTTGAGTGCCCAGACTACGGCGAAGGCCTCCCTCTCAATGGTGCTCCAGCGCTGTTCTCGGGGCAAGAGGCGTCTGCTGATGAAGACCACCGGATGGTCGACCCCTTCGGTGTTGAGTTGGGAGAGGACGGCCCCCACACCATGATCGGAGGCGTCCGTCTGCACAATGAATTCCCGGCTGTAGTCGGGAGCCTGGAGCACGGGGGCCGTGCACATGGCGGTCTTTAGCTTCTCGAAGGCTGATTGGCAGTCCGGGGTCCAGTTGACGGTTTTGGGGCTCTTTTTGGAGGTGAGCTCTGTGAGGGGCCCCACGATGCTGCCATAGTCCTTCACGAACCGCCGGTAGTATCCGGTGAGCCCCAGGAAGGCCCGGACCTCCGTTTGGCTCGTAGGGGGTTGCCAGGCCTGGATGGCAGCAATCTTGAGTTGGAGAGGGGCCACCAGCCCGCTTCCCACTTGGTGTCCCAGGTAGGTCACGGACCCTTGGCCAACTTGGCACTTGCTGGCCTTGATGGTGAGCCCGGCTTGCTGGAGGGCGTGTAGAACCTCCCGCAGGTGGCGGAGGTGGTCGGTCCACTGGTGGCTGTACACAGCAATGTCGTCCAGGTAGGCGGCGCTGAAGTCTTCCAGGCCCGCCAGTACCTGGTTTACCAGCCGTTGGAACGTTGCCGGGGCGTTTTTCATGCCGAAGGGCATGACTTTAAAGTGGTAGTGCCCGTCTGGGGTAGAGAAGGCGGATCGTTCTTGGGCCCTAGGGGTGAGGCCGATCTGCCAGTAGCCCGCTGTTAGGTCGAAGATGCTCAGGTAGCGGGCGGCCCCCATCCGGTCAATTAGCTCGTCTGCCCGGGGGATGGGATGAGCGTCGGTCCGGGTAACTGCATTCAGCCCTCGATAGTCCACGCAGAACCGGAGCTCAGGGGCAACGCCCGGGGCAGCTGCCTTGGGAACCAGGACGACTGGGCTCGCCCAGGGACTGTCTGAGGGTTCGATCACTCCTAGGGTCAGCATCTTGGACACCTCGGTCTGGATGCAGGCTCGTACCCGGTCTGGTACGCGGTATGCTCGGTGTCGAATAGGAGGGCTGTCCCCGGTGTCCACATCGTGGAGGCACCAGGGGGTGACTCCGGGGGTGAGGGAGAACAGGGAGGCGAACTGCCTCAGGAGCGTTTGGCAGTCTTGGCGTTGCTCCGGGGACAGGGCCTCAGAGAGCTGGACCCCTTCCACTGAGCCATCCTGCTCGAGGGCCCTCAGTAAGTCCGGAAGGGGTTCGGAGTCTTCTTCTGTCCCAGTATCGGTAGCCATCAGGAGGCTGAGTTCGGATCGCACAAAATGGGGTTTGAGCCTGTTGGCATGGAGGACCCGTAGGGGGTTCCGGGCAGTCTCCATGTCGATTAAATAGGTGACGGGCCCCTTGCGTTCGATTACCTTGAAGGGCCCGGACCATCTGTCTTGGAGGGCACAGGGCTCAACCGGGGACATCACCCAGACCTGTTGTCCAGGTTTGAACTCAATGGAGGACGTGTGTTGATCGTACCACCTCTTCATGTCCTCCTGACTGGCCTCGAGGTTGGCTTTGGCGGTGTCTCGGAACCGCCGGGTCTGGTTGCGGAGAGCCAGGAGATACCGGTAGATGTCCGGGGGAGTTTTCTGGGGAGGCTGCTCCCAACCTTCCTTGACTAGGCTGAGGGGGCCCCGGACGGGGTGCCCGTACAGTAGTTCAAAGGGGCTGAAGCCGAGGGACTTCTGCGGGACCTCCCGATAGGCAAACAGGAGGCATGGAAGCAGTACGTCCCACTGGCGTCGAAGGGGTTCTTCTAGACCCATAATCATCCCCTTGAGGGTGCGGTTGAATCTCTCGACCAGTCCGTTTCCTTGCGGGTGATAGGGGGTCGTGAATTTGTAGGTGACCCCGCATTGCTGCCAGAGGGACTTCATATATCTGGAGATAAAGTTCGTGCCCCTGTCACTGACGACCTCCCGGGGGAACCCCACCCGGGAGAAGATCCCCATCAGGGCCCGGCCCACCACGGGGGCCGTCACAGTCCGAAGAGGGATGGCCTCGGGATAGCGGGTGGCGTGGTCTACAAGGACCAGGATGAACCGGTGTCCTTGGGCTGTTCGAGGGTCGAGGGGCCCCACAATGTCTATTCCCACTCGTTCAAACGGGGTGGTGACGACAGGAAAGGGTTGTAATGGTGCTTTGATTTTTCGGCCACTTTTTCCGCTGGCCTGGCAGGTGGGGCAGGCCTTGCAGTGGTTGGTGACATCCTTCCGCATGTGGGGCCAGAAAAAATGGGTCACCAGGCGGTCGTAGGTTTTATCCTGCCCCAGGTGTCCGGCAAGGGGGACATCGTGGGCTAAGTTCAGGAGGAAGTCTCGGAAGCGAAGGGGCACCACCAGCACCCGACTGGCCCCTAGTTCTGCAATTTTCTGCTCGCTGTAGAGCAGGTCTTGGTCCCAGTAGATCCAGTGGGCCCCCGAGGTATCCCCGGTGCTCTGGGCCAGGGCTTGCTGCCGGAGTCCTTCGAGAGAAGGACAGGTTTTTTGCTCGGCCCGGAATTGTTCCTGCGTGGGGCCTCCCTCCTGCCGCCATTGTGCCAGGTCAGGGACGTCCCGAAGCTGGTCGGGTCCTTCTTCGGTTTGGGTCAAGGGAATGGCTTCTGGGGCGGCCTCCTCTGGGATGAGCGCGGGAGGAGGTTCTGGCCACTCGGGCTCTTCTGGGCTGGGGACCGCGCGGGCGGTCATGGACCGGGTCGTGACGCAGACCCATTCGGGGAGGCCAAGCATCCCCAGGTGCTCCCTCCGTTCGACAGCTGCCCAGGGAGAGCTTTCAAGGTCGTTTCCTAGGAGGCAGTCCACGGGGGCATCATCGCGGACAGTTACTTTTAACATCCCTGTTACTCCTCCCCACTCGAAGGGGACGCAGGCCATGTGGCATAGGCTTTCGGAGTTGTCGGCTGATCGAACAGGGCAAAGAATGTTCGGCAAGATTTGGTCTGGAGTGACGAGGTGGCGTCGGACCGCCGTTACACTGGCCCCGGTGTCGCGGAGGGCTTCCGCCCGGCGACCATTGATGTTAACCCATTGACCGTACTTCTGTGTGTTGGCGGGAAGGGGGGCCCGCGGAATCATGTCTCTCTCCCCTAAGCAGACCAGTGCCATGGCGGCGGGTGCCCATTCCGAGGGATCGGTCTCGTACTCCTCTTGGTCTTCTGGGATTATTTCTTCCCCTAGGGCCGCCGCTGCAACTTGGCGGGGAGTCGTGTTCGGATTCTTTGGGCAGTTGGGATCACTGGCGTAGTGGCCGGGTCGCTGGCACCTGTGGCACGTAATGTTGGCCCGGAAACCGGCCCGGACGGCAGGGCTTCCCCGGCCATCCGGGGTCGAGGGGTTTCTGGGGGGTGACGAGGGGCCGGGGTCTCTCCCCCGACCCTGACTTCCTCCTCCCCCTCGGGGGCGATACGATCTGGATACTTCGCTGGGTGCGCTCCGGCCAACTCGGGTGCTTTCCCACCGGTCGGCTTCGGCGGCGAGTTGTCGAGGGTCGGTTAGCTTGCTGTCCAGGAGGTGTTGCCGGAGCTCCACGAAGCAGTTGTTCGACAGGTGTTCCCATACGATAAGGTCAAAGAGTTGTTCGTAGGTGGTTACTTTGTTGCCCTTGATCCACCCCTCGAAGGCTCGGCTAAAAAAGTTCACGTACTCCACCCAAGTTGTACCCGGAATCCGTTTGCAGTCGCGGAACCGTTGGCGGTACATCTCAGGTGTGAGCCCGTATCGAGTGAGGAGGGCGGCCTTCATGTGGTCGTAGGAGGTCATCAGCTGGTCCGGGAGTTGCAGCAGGGCGTCCCGCCCTTCGTTGACAAACCTCCCCCATAATCCGGCTCCCCAATCGCTTCGGGGAATCCGGTGGGAGGTCATTGCCACCTCATAGGCTTTAAACCACTGCTGGATATCATCGTTCTTGTGGTATTCCCGGATGACATCTTTGGGGATGTGAACCTTGGGCTCGGTCGAGGCAGACGGGGTCGGTCGTTCGGGGAGCCCGAGGTCTTTATTCTGTTTCTGAATCTCCAGTGCTTTGAGATTGCGCTCATGTTCGTACTCTAGTCTCTTTTCCTCTAGCTCCCTCTGTCTTTGCTTGTCTTCCCGCTCTTCCCTGAGCCGTAAGTGTTCCAGGGTTATTTTTTGTTCTGCCAGCTTGAGTTCCCCATCCAAGCGAAGTCGGGCAAGTTCTAATTCGTGGAGTCTGGTTTTTTCTCTTTCTCGGATCTCTTCCAGGGAGAGATCCGCTCTTTCTTTAGTTGGTGCGGGGCTCGTTTCGGTTGTTTGTGTTCGGGGTACGGCCGTACCCGTTTCTGCCCAAGCTTCTAGGGCTCGTTTGAAGTCTTCCTTTGTGCTAAGACCTGTGGTTGGAAGTCCAAGTTCTATGCAATATTGCTTCAGTTCCCGGTGGTTGTAGTCTTCCAATTTTTCCATCTGAAATTTTTCCGTTGTTCCGCTCTCTATTGACATGGTTGTTGTGTGTGGTGGGGCGAGTGACTTTCTGTACGATTATGCGTAGGTTCGGATCCCGTCGCTGGCCACCAATGTTAGACGGGGACCCTGAGGGTCGGCCGGATACCGAGGGAGAGATCCCCGAGGGGGATCGTCTCCGGCGATCGTACAGACAAGTACCCTCCCTCCCCACAAACAGGCACCACACCAAGTCGAGTTCAAGGCTTTATATAAGGTTCTTAAGGCAAGGATATCAGCGATACAGGATAACTTGGACCCGGGGGTCCTCTCACTTCTAGTCTCTGTAGGGAAAGGGGGTAGCGGGACAGTCTTGGTACCGGATCGGTACAGGTAGTGGTAAAAGGCGAGCTCACAATCCTCGAGCTGGAGGGTCTGTGGATCGGGCCGCGGCAGCGCCAGCAGGCCAAGGTGATAGTCTCATAAAGCAGAGGGCCGTGGCAGCGCCAGCAGGCCAAGTCGATGGTTTCACGAGGCAGAGGGCCGCGGCAGCGCCAGCAGGCCAAGACGATGGTTTCACGAGACAGAGGGCCGCGGCAGCGCCAGCAGGCCGAGACGATGGTTTCACGAGGCAGAGGGCCGCGGCAGCGCCAGCAGGCCAAGACGATGGTTTCACGAGGCAGAGGGCCGCGGCAGCGCCAGCAGGCCAAGACGATGGTTTCACGAGGCAGAGGGCCGCGGCAGCGCCAGCAGGCCAAGTCACGGATGAGTTCTTCTCGGGTCTCTCGACTCCAGGATACAACTGCCCTCCTGGTCTGGCCCTGCCCCAGTTATAGGTCTGGTCCCCTTTGATGTCCGGACCCTCGCGCCTGGGGGCCGGGAGGTCCGGGATGAGGGAGTCCAGACACCCAGCAGGGGGGTGGAGCCAGCGCCCAGGCGGCCTGGGGTGATCGACACCTGGCGGAGGAGAGCCGTTGACGATTCCTTCTCCCATTGACTCGCCAAGTGATCACTCTGCCTCCTGGGAGGATGGTGGGGCCTCGATGTCGGGGCCGGCCGGGCCCGGGGTTAGGGTCGAGTTGAGGCCACGCGGCCTCGTGCTGCAGTGCCCCAAGATGGCGGCCGGGTCGATGTCGTGGGGTAGATGGTGACCCGGGCCAGCTGGGTCCGGAGCTGGTGTCTTGTAGTGGAGGGATTGCAGGGTACTTCGGGTGGTCGTTTGTGGACTCTGGCTGGGGATGCAGGGAGAGCCAGGGTCCTGGTCCCATTGCGGGGAGGGGGGACAGCTCGAACATGCGGCCTGTCCAACACCCTTATAATCTGCAGCAGGGGATACTTTATCTTATACCTCCTAGTGGGTGCAAGTGCTAAAGTAAGTGTGAAAACTGTGCACGATTTTAATGTTTGCACCTGGCCTGCATGACTTTGCTAACGGATTACACTTGGCTGAAACCCTTTCACCTGAAGTGTCGTGTTGGACAGCGCTGGGGAACAAGCTCAGAGCTGATGACGTGAGAAACCACTGCACATTTATTCTCAATCCAACACCTGACTACAGCTCAGCTATTAAAGAAATTACATCACAGTCGCCTCGCTCACATTATGTATAGCTGGGATTACAAATGGCAACGAAAAACCAACAAACTGTAAGTGAAAAGAAACACACAAAGTGAAAAAGCTGGAATATCTGGCCGTTGAAATAATTATTATCCCAGAGAGTGCCTTGCCTCCCTTTACATTCCTCTGTGGTATCAGCTCTGTTTGTTTTATTTTCCTCTGAAAATATTGACCTGCTTGAATCAGCTCACACTGTGTCTGTCGAAAATGCATTAATCCTTGTTCTCCGCAGTCCTTTGTAGCTCTGGGAACAGAATGAAAGTCATCTGGTGAGAGGTCGCACCCAAACACACACATTATCAGATCCTAAGTACAGACTCACTGAAACATAATATTTAATAATTTCTCCCAAGCTAACATGATTCTTGGCAGATTTTGGTCCCTCTCAGAGCCTTATTTTGAAATTAATTTTAAAATAAAATGCAGACGTTCTTAAGATGCTCTGAACAATTTAGAAAAGGAAAGCCCTAAGTATGCGTTCAGAGAAATTATTACTAGAACCCAATATGCCTGTATTGCATTAGAACCATATTGAATCTACATTGTAGGCAGACACATGTAATTTTGATTTGGCATTTAAATAGAAGAGTGTCAATGAAGCGACTTTCCTGAACTCCAGGTGGTTGAGATGGGGCGACACTGTGAACTGTGTGAGAGACAGAGAGAGAGAGAGAGAGAGAGAGAGAGAGAGAGAGAGAGAGAGAGAGAGTGAGAGAGAACTTAGCTCCAGCACCAGGATCATTTACATGCTATTGAATGCCCTGGCCAGCTTTTGGGTCTGATGAGCAGCGCTGTGGGTTTTGTCTCTATATTGTGGTAATGAAGAATTTCTTCTGTCCTTCTTCTTTCCGTGTGTTGGAAGAAGCAGAAGTCTGAAGATGGAGACCAGCGGTGTCGCAGTGTCGCAGATCCGGTGAGCGAGGCTGGTGAGCACGTGAGGCGTTTTGAGAGCAAACTATGAGGTACCGCAGGAGAATCTGAAGAACAAGTGAGTCCACACAAAGGTAAAGCAAAACAATGCCTCATGCTTGGGTGCGGTTTTTATAGCCACGCGGCCTAAGCTGGTCGCTGGAACATGTGTGGCCTTGAGATCTTGCAAGATCTCTGCGCATGCTCATGAAATAGGACGCCACGTGCCCGAGGGCACCAGCTCACCCGGAAACCAGGCCCACCATTGCCATCAGGGATTTGTACTCTTTTGTAGATGCCAGCAGAGATTTATGAAGCATTCATATGAGTATGTGTTGGTCTATCACTGCCACCAGGGATTTTACAGTTGTATGACGGAACAACACAGGGAAATACATCACATGCCTCAACCCACACATTTTTTACCCCACATTTTTTTGAGACGATTATGCTTTTACAACGTATGCCATTACCACTTATTCTTTATATATATATATCTAAAACAATGTATTTGTGGGGGGAGACCCCTACACCCCCAACTTACTTTAAATGTGTGGTAAAGGCATGCTTTGTAAAAACATACATGTGGTAAAAACATGCGTGCTAAAAAATATGTGGTAAAGGCACAAAGTGGTAAAAACCTCATTGTAAAGGCTGTTTCCTGATTTTATGGATGCATAAAGGCCTACCTCTGCCACCAGGATTTTGATAATGCATAGAGACCTACCACTGCCATCAGCGGACTTCCTGGATCTAGGGGTCACATTTTGAGCCTACGGATTGTGTGTGGGAGTCATTTGGGTAAGCCATGTCTGAGACCATGCCCTAGGGCACCTTTTACCTATCTCAACAATATGCAGTATATCCATCTTGAAAGCATTAATTTCTTAGTCAGCCCTTACAGAATCTAAACCTCTAAGGTGAAACTTACAAACTGATCCCTGTATCATTTGCTGAACCCAAAGGGTAAAATTGCTGTACCAGCTTTTAATGGACTTTTACATTTGAAATACACATATCAACTGGGTCACCTTTCTAATTTTGGGATACATTGGAGTTTTCCACCTAACCATGGATTTTGCCACACAATCCAACAAATGTTGCATAATTTTCAAATTTAACTAAATCAAAATGTTGTTTATAGCCCCCAAGGATCAAAATCTACTCTTTTATTCCATGCATGTTCATCCATAATAGTTCAATTGAACACACAAAAATACTTCTTCAATTTTATCGCCGAGTCTTGATAATGTGCCCCCTATCTCCTCATTCATAAATTAAGTCTATAAATAGTATGTAGACACTCTTTCTTCTAATTCGGTCCTCTGAGCCTGGAACAAGGCATTGACTCCCCACTAGCAAAATTAGCAAACTCGACCCAGGAGGTGCTTCAAATTATCATCCAATTGGTCTCCTTCTCGCGCTGAGTACTGTTAGGAAAACTAGAAACCATTCAGCTCTCAATATATCTTGAAGTGAATGGCATCTTGATAGAATAGCATTTTGACTTCTGCTCAAAAAGAAGCACTGATTCAGCAATGCTCATGTCCACAGAAGAGATGAATCCCCCTATGGATGAAGGACATTTTATAGCAATTGTTTCTTTATGTATTTCCACAGCTTTTGATATGTTCAGCCACATATCCTGATAAATGGACTTGAAGAAAGTGCAATAGGTGGCACTGTACTCAAATAGTTAATCTAATTTCTGGATAGAAGGATACAAGCAGTACAACTAGACAAGTTTATATCTGAAAGAACTCAAGTGTCTTTGGAATACTACAGAGATCTCCCTTAACTCCCTTAGTCCCCTTGAGGTTACACATCTTCCTTCAATCCAAACCCAAACTTATTTGCCTCTTGTGGGTGCCATGTTTATTCATGTGCAGACGATATTTAGGGGTGTGGACAATTTGAGTTATTACAATGCATTGTGGCAAAATTACATGATGCAAATATGTAATTTTATGTTTAGAACATGTTCTTGAGTCAACGTTTGTGACAAGTATGCATTTAAACAAAGCACCCCGAACTAACACTGCTTGTGTTCTGCTGTTATGGAATACTGTATTTCGTGGTACATTTTTAACACAAATGGCATATAAATATGCAAAATGAGGTAGTAGTGTATTTCAGGAATGTCATGTAACAAACAAACATTACGTGAAATTCCCAAAGTTATGTAAGTCAAGCTGGCGTAATTTAACTTTTCCCCATCCCTATCAATGGGGCATATTAGCAACAAAGTGGCGAAGAGAGGTGTTAGCCGCCTTGGCTTAATGCCTCTCTTCGCCACTTCGGAAACGCTAGGCTGCACCATATTACCAAGGATATGGTGCAGCCTAGCGTTTCCCCCTGCGATAGCGATAAGTTTTACAACTTAACGCCAGCGCAGGCAGGGAAGGTTTGTTTATGTACAGGAAGGAGTTCCTTCCTGCACATACACAAAACTTAAATGCCATTTTGTAACTTACATGTGTGCTGCTTTATGCAGCACACATGTAAGTTACAAATTGGCATTTTTAAAAAGAGGTTTGTTTATGTACAGGAAGGAACACCTTCCTGTACATAAACCAACCTTGGCATTTTGCTTTTTCCATGTGTGCGGCACAAGGCAGCACACATGGAAAAAGCAAAAACGAGGAGAAATGAAGCATTTCTCCTCGTTTCGCCACCTTAAGAACAGGTCTGACCTGTTCTGAAATTCGTCGCTGCCACCTATTATCCCCAAGCTTGATAATAGGTGGCAGCATCGAAGTGAATGGGTGTTGCGGTGGAACGTCCACCTCAACACCCACTGCACGCCCCCTTTCACGATGAGTTTATCGTGAAAGGGGCCCTATTACCAAGGCCACGTTAATTGACTTAGCGCTGCCTTGATAATAGGGCGATGCAGATATCGCCGCGTTATCGGCAGAAAAGTGCAGATAACGCGGCGATAAGGGGCTTGTTAATATGCCCCAATATTCATATCATTGTCCAGTTAAACCAGTAATATAAATCCTTCCTTGTTAAGCTTCCTGACTGCCTTCTAGGGGTCTAAATTGGGATGGTCTTTAACTTCTTAAAGCTTAATACCAACAAAACAGAATTTGTGAGTTTAGTAAGATCAAAGACCATTGGAAGAAAGCATATTGGCTTCTGACTTTGGGGTCCCCTACACATCCAGCAATGAAAGTGAAATTACTATGAGTTTGGGGCTCTCTCACTATTGTGACGCAGCCAGACACAAATATTTTTTGACATTTACTACTCCATGCAAAGCCACATTGTTTGGTTTAGTAAATACATAATAACACAAGTCAGTACAAAGTGCTGTCTTGCGTTACTTTGCATTGGGCGGGCATTATATGGGTGGAGCAAGGGTATTCCTATGCATCCATCCATTTATATTGACTCTAGCCCAGATGTACAGACTTGTAAACCTGGAATTGCACCAAAATGGTGCTCCTATCGGACAGAAGCGTAACAGGGAGAAATATCTTTTTTTTCTCCTCTTGACTTACTCTTTCCAAGTGTACTGCATTCTGCAGCTTACATGGAAAGAGGAATATGCCTCTGAGGATTGTTTGCTTGCAGGAAGGCACCACATTCTGGGGCATATTATCAAGGACCGGTGTTAAAATTATCGCCGTTTTATCGGCAGGAAACTGCCGATAAAACGGCGATAATGTGCTTGATAATACGCCCTTGTTAATTCCCATAGAAGCCTATGTTCTGATGTTAACATGGGCTTCTATGGGAATTAACAAGCCCATTATCGCCATTTTATCGGCAGTTTCCTGTCGATAAAACGGCGATAATTTTAACACCGGTCCTTGATAATATGCAGGTTGTTTCATGTATACTGGACTACATATCCATATAATGTGGGATGTTTGAGAGTCCAAGAGGTTTGGAAGAAAGTGGTGTCTTAGTTGTCTACAATAACCAGATTAGTTCCATTTACTTTCTACAGGCATTTTTAACAACTTTCTGAAGCACAGGCCAACAAATAAACTGATGATACAAAGATATTATACAGTTTGATCCCCAAAATGATTGTGCTTGTCTTGTGTCTTTATTTCTTTTCGCTTGATCACAATCTTCCACTCCCTTGTCCAACGCGTTTCGTCGTCTTTGGGTGTGTACCCACGACTTCCTCAGGGCTGGAAGTAATACATACAATCACTAAATCATATTTGTCTATTATAATGACAACATATAACAAAAAACCAGACAAAGCACACACTGAGTGTGTAAGTGGAGGAAACGAACATGTGCAGCATTTACAGAACTACAACAGTTTTATCGCAGTTTAGTTATGTTGATAGAACTAATGGAACTTATAGAACACCTTCTGAGTAAGTGATTGTTCAAATCAATTAGTCTGTGCACAGTTAATAATGATGAATTTCCCGTGAATATTATCTAAGGGATAAATCATACATAAAGACAGCACTGATACCTTATGTATCCTGTAAACACCAGATTGCTGTGGAAAGTAAATCAATAATAGTGCTGTTTTAGAACTTGGAACCACGGAGGCATGAGACCCCACTTATGACCTTATATCTACATTTTGTAATGACCTAATGCAAGAGACAGTGTCTTACCAGTCCTCGCAGATGCCACGAGACGGTTGTTTTGTCCCGGGGTAAGTTTCTTATCCTATTTTATATTTTGTTATTTAATCCAATCTTTCAACCTATAAAACAACCTATGTGTTAATTGCCTAATAATTCACATCACTTTCAAATATGGGCACTATGCACCTATGCCTACTTACTTATAAATCCGCTGTTCGGATCAACTACTAAGTAAACAAGAAAGCCAACTTCTCCAAAAATTCAATCACTCAGCTCGTGTCTGAAAGAAAGATATATGTATGGTCGCTAAGCTATATTTGCTTCCACCAGATACAATCTACAAACGTTCACTCTCGAAAGCCCAGACTTCGGATCAACTTACATTGTTATGTTATGTTATGAAAATTTATTACGCGCACAGCTGCTCCAGCGAAGGAGCGTCCCGGCGCCTGACAAGGGAACAACATAAGACAAACTTAAAAGAGTGGACTAATAAGAAAAAATAGATCGAGGGAAACAAAAAGGTCTTAACAGCCCTACGAAATGAGAACAAATCAGCAAGGTTACGTATTTCCAGTGGGAGGGCGTTCCACAGAACTGCAGCACGTACACGAAATGAACATTATCAATGATCCGATTCTATCCGTCTTTTTCAGATTTGACAAAGATGCGGAACCAATCCTTACACCTCGGTTCACGGGTCCCTGCAGTACGGGGAGACCTGTAAACACGGAACCAATCCTTCCGCCTCGGTTCGGGAGTCCCTGCCGTACGGGGAAACCTACAAAGAGTATAAGAGAGTCTTACTCCTTTAGCGGGTATTCACTTTCAATAAGGAGCAAGCTTGACTCACAGAACTACACACGCCTCACATACCTGTAGCTATCCTTGATCGTAGTCTTCAACTATCCAAAGACGCCGTGATCTCGTATGTGGGCAAGGATATGAATAATTTATGGAGATAGAAAGGGTAACTACTCGATCTCCTAGGGCGGCGCCATCTTGGAGTGACCATCTGCTCAATCGGCTGTAACACACACAATACAACCTGCATAGCGCAACTGCATAGTGCCCTACACTCATGTAATAAATACTTTGTGTAAGGATTGAATTATAATTCTCTACAGTATCTCCATCACGATAATTATTATTGTATTATCATAACAAAGTCATCCTGCATATATATCTCAAGGCAGGTTAGTCGTATAATGACTGCAATTGTTTTACCCAATATCAATGTTATTCTTGAGAATTCAGGATTCCTATATTAATTAGTATTAATCATAATGACAGTACCATAAACTCAAACTTAATAGAAAAGCGTCAACCTCTGGTAGGTCTCACGCTTCACACTTCAAACATTCAGGTTTGAATTCAGCAATTAATGCCTGAGTCTCGATAGCACCACATACCAAAGCTCCCTCAATCGCCTAAAAAGTATTGCAATTCCTGATCGAAATTAAGTCCCTCGTCTACTGCTCAATTTCAGCTCCCTGTCACTCCCTCTTGGATCAGGCTTGATGTGTTCTATACCATAAAATGTAAATGTTTTTATTGATCCTTGAATTGTTTGTGAATGTAACAGTGACTTATCAGTAAAACACTAAGGGCCCTATTATCAAGCAGCGATAATGGGCTTGATAATATGCCATAGAGAATTCCCATAGAAGCCCATGTTCAAACCAGAACATGGGCTTCTCTGTGAATTCCCCAGGGCATATTATCAAGCCCATTATCGCCGCTTTAGCGGCAGTTTTCTGCCGCTAAAGCGGCGATAATTATAACGCCATTCCTTGATAATATGCCTCTATATATTTTAAAAGTGGCTATGCTTAAGCTACACATAGGAAACATTTTTCTACTGTATGTGACTGTTTTACTAATGTACTTTCTAACTTGACCTAAAGTGTCACAATTGTTTTGATGTTTAAAATGATCCTTCTATATTATCCATCTTGCACATTTGATATTCAAATATTTTTCAAATGCCAAAATAGGGGTAGGTTTCACTTAAAAGTGATTTCATCTGGAAGGAAAGGTATGCCACAGTTTATGATTCAATAGATTTTTATTTAGGTTTAATTATGAAGCTAATAATATTTCCATGCCCTCAATCTTTCCACCCTCCCCTATAAGACTGTATTGCTGCTGTCTCCACACCCGCAGGAAGTAGAATCAAGCAGTAAATCCATTCAATTCTTATTTGAACATTAAACTTCATTGAAGACCCCCCTACAACTCAAGGATCTTTTGGGGAGATGATCTGATCGAGCATCCAAGTTCTTGGGTACATGAGTATTCTAGTGTCTGATGTAAAAAAGTCCAGCAATGAGCTCCAGCTTTCACTGAAGTCTCACTCTGTGCCTACAATATTATGGGAAATATTCTCCATCCTTAATACTAGCCACAATTTATGATATAAATTCAGTCCTGGTTCATCCATCTTCCCTGAAGTTTTGTTTGGTTGTAGACGCAGCATAAAAACCAAGGGTGTCATTACAATGGCGGAAGGCACGTCACCGAAGCCTGTCATTATGCGTACCCACGCCATTGTACTGCGGTTTTCCGCCTGCCAGATTACAATGGCTGGTGGAAACGTGGCGGTCAGAAAAAACCGACCACCATGGTTCCGACAGAGGGTCATTTTCCGACTGCCTGTCGCCGCAGCTGCATAGCCTAGCATTGCAGCGGTGCCTGTCAGATGTTTGCTGAGGCTGTCATTTGTAAAAGTTTTTCAAATGGGGGAAGTCTCATGGAGCTTCTGGCCTATCTGCGTGGTGTAGTTAACAGTGACCTTGTTGCAGGTACCAGTACCTCTTGTAGTTTCCCGGGCTAAAATCTTGTTTAACTTGTTTGAAGAATTTAATTACATATTTATTGAAAAGGTTACCCAACCTGATGCATTGTCTATCCAGGTCCTGAAAGATAAACAATAAATACCAGGTTACAAATTGGAATTCCCAAAAAGTGGGATAAAGTGAGAATGTTAAGCCCTTCTTTAGAATTATTGTGCCTAAGACCTTGAATGTTTTGTTAAGGATCCCCAAAACTTCTTACAATGTTTTCCTTGTCACCTTTCTCCATCTATGAGAGCTCCCACTTTGACAACAAGTGATCTATGAAACTCCACAGATGCTTTTCCTCCTTTATGGGCCATTCCCACATACATCTCGGCCGGGCAGCTCTATGATAACTTACTATATCTGGAATTTCAAGAGTAGCCTTCTTTGCGGGGAGGACGCTTTGTTGAAAGCTTCTTCTCATCTATTTTCCCTCCTCCTCTGAAGTTAATGCAGTGTCACTGGCAGGTCACGCAGTTTAAAATTGTTGCGTAGAGAACCACATTCTAAGAATTAATTATTGTAATTTTCTCTGTTCCAACTATGCCCAGCCCATTCCACAGTTTTTTTTCTGATAGGTACCTTAGATGGCTAGAAGGGAACAAGAGATATTTATATTCCGCCTGATGAAGAAGGGCCTCATATAATTGATGCCTCATCCTCTGTTGGTGTGAAAGTTTCAAGAATTAAGTATTGAGTCATAGTTCAAAGAAGCATTCCAAACTCTTCTACGAGCCCTTCGCCTAGCACCTCTAAGCTCTAACAATGAAATGTGTAGAGGAAATTGATTGCCGTTAAACATCACTGCTGCTAGTACAAACTCAGCACTGCTTTTTTGGTATACTTCCAGCATCCAGCTAGTCCTGAACACCAAACGCATGTACCCGAGGAAGGTGAATACAGTTGTGGCTTAATCCAGTGTAAAATGAGCAGGAAGATTTATTGAATAACAACTAGGAAGTGACTGTGCCATACAAAACCTGCTTTCTGAGAGGACCCAGTTGACGAGTTTATGTCTCTTTTAGAAACTCCCAGAACTATCAGGTCACCAATTAGAAAGTGAAGATTGAGGCTGAGATACTGCCAATCAGATGGTGGTATTCCCATCTCCATCAATGTCCTGCGGAACACCCCTTGTTAGAACCGCAAGGTGGTATTTTCATGGTGATTTTAAAATGGTCTAATGATAATGAATGGTGGGGTGGTAGTGGGATCATCCAGGTCCAAGTTGTTCATAGTCAAAACCAAGCAAGAAGGCAGTAGGGGATAATAAAAAGCCACACCACCTTGCTATACACAATTTTAAAGACACTCTTTTATAACTTTGGTCAAAGTTGCCCACCTCAATGGTCCACTGCCAACAGACCACACAACTATAGTACACTCAACAAAGAACAGAGAGGCAACATAAATGGCTCACAATGCGCAAATGCAAAACAAGCGAAACAATCTGGACTCTTCACTGTTGTAAGTATGATCCTTTAATGGATACTTGGATCCCATATGGCGTAAGATGATGGAATAGTGCAGCCAGAAAGCAGCCAATGCATTTCGCCCTGAACAGGGCTTCCTCAGGGCAGTAGTAGTAATGCTCCAATATAAAGATGGTTACAAATGTACCCAGATCACTGTATCATACACTTCAAAATAGTGTGATATCGTTCCACAACTGTAATTAATCACAAGGACAAACTTCTATTTGTCTCCAACTTTTCTTAAACGTCCGCAGTTACTCAACAAACAGCGTGGTTTATTCCCGAAATGTGTATTCATATCCAAGTTCTGGTCTCATGTGCTCACTATGATAGGTGACGCACCTATTGTTAATTTTAGTCCAAAATCATTACTTCATATGGAAACACTGCGCGGTGCTGTGACTTTCGACCCGCTGTCATGTTCTAAACAACTGTAACTTGTTCATAGCCTTTCATCTTGCTATCCCTTGGACTCAGGGAAACTCGGAGATTCGACCAGACCACAGCACAAGTCTAGTACAAGTTAGGTAATCCACAAAAACCTAATTTTTTTAGGCCTCTCCTTTAATTCAGAATAGGCAATCGTAGGAAATAACATAATACTTTAGACCTCCCAGACTCGCATTGCCGTGCACGCATTGCAGAGTTTAGGATCTTCCAGGATTCCCCAGGTCTAGTGATCTCATTCACAGCCTGGTCCGGGTCCCAATTGTTGGCGTTGTATAAAGACTTGAGTATTTGGTACTACCACCGCCATACTCATGTTCACCACTAGCTCACAATTTTTCAGCCATGGGCCAGTCACTCTGTAGATGAGAACAATTACTTCCGGTGGTCATGGAGGGAGATTGACTTGGTGGTGATGGGGATGAGGCCTGGGTGAAGGTAGTGCATTTGTCAAAATATAAATGAGATATAAATAAGAGCTAACAAAACATGTACGAATGCCATGAAACACTCAAATGTAAATTGAAAATTCCACTACAATGAAGTACACCTCTCCAACACCATTCTTAATTTAGAGTTTCGAGGACGTGGTTAACCCCATCAGAAAGGTGGACGATAATATCAATGCCATCCCGAGCAACCTCCACCGGCCAAATTTAGAGCTTCCCTCTGGCCCTGAGTACAACTCTCGACATTGACAGGAACAGCTTTCATGGCAGACTGGTTGTACTGGTTGAATATACAACACCACACATCAGGTTTGTACAACTCTGCCTTTTTTCATCATCATCTGGCCCTCTTTCACTGAGGAAAAAGCACCTCAACGTTATGTTATGTTATGTTAATTTATTTTTCTAATGCGTACAGCTACCCAACAAGGGTTTCCCAGTGCAGGCCCTGAAAGAAACTCTGAAAATCTAGATTAGAATTATTGAATAAATAGCCAAGTTTTTAATTGCTTGCAAAACTTGGGGTACAAATACTCTTTCCGCATCATGTCAGGTAAAGAGTTACACAGGGTTGGGCCAAGATAGGAGAAGGCGTGACCTCCCATTCTCATCAATTTAATCCTGGGAATTTTGAATTTCTCTTCCGTTGGAGGAACGTAACAGAAGGGCGGGATGATAGGGAGGTACCAGATCTTGCAAGTATTTGGGTGCAGAGCCATTCTTGATTCTAAACATATAGCACAGGGCTTTGAATTTTGTACGATTTTCCACCCTGAGCCAATGCAATTCTCTCAGGGCATTAGACATGCTGGACACTCTAGGAAGTCTGCACAGAAATCTGGCCACAGAATTCTGCACCACCTGAAGCTTGCGCAGCACGACCCTGTTTGCACCCAAAAAAAGGAAGTTTCCATAATCCAGGCGAGATGTTACAAGTGCCTGGACTACCGTCCTTTGGGTAGCAACAGGGAGCAACCAAATGATTTTCTTTAACCATTTGAGGATGGTAAAACAGGTGGCTGCAGTTTGTACTGCCTGTTGTTTCATTGACAATTTATTGTCGATAATGAAGCCAAGATTGCGGACCTAAGAGGAGGGCATAGGTAAAGGCCCCATTTCAACGGGCCAAAGTTGAGGGCCCCAATGGTCTGTATTTTTACCAAAAATGGGAACCTCCATCTTTTCCCCATTGAGCTTGAGCAGATTAGATTGCATCCACGATGCAATATTACCCAAGCCCAATTGCAGGGTAGAAGGACCCGATCTCTTGTCAGCCAATAAGGAAAAGATGATCTGAGTGTCATCGGCATACGAGAAAAGCGCCAGCCCTGCTTCTCCAGCGATCACTGCCAAAAGGTTGCACATAGATGTTGAAAAAAAGCGGGCTTAGAATTGAGCCCTGTGGCACCCCATATGGGGAAGAATAGGACTTTGAGGCGGCCCTGGAGGAGAAGACCTGGAATGTTCACTCAGATAAAAAAGAGGACAGCCATCCAAGTGCCGATCCCGAAATGCCCAGAGCATGTAGAGACTTAATTAATACGTTATGAGAAACCGTATCAAATGCGGCGCTTAGATCTAATAATATGAGGGCCACTGTATCGCCTGCATCCAAACGCTGGCGTAACATTTCTGTGATGCCCAACAGGGTAGTCTCAGTTGAGAACCCTGCTCTAAAGCAAGACTGGGAGGAGTGCAAAAAATTAGAGGATTCCACAAGCGTAGACAGTTGGGTGCTCGCGGTGTTTTTCCAAGACTTTGGAAAACACCGGGAGTAGGGAAATAGGCCTAAAATTAGTCGGCTTAGCAGGATCCGCATTTAACTTTTTCAGCAAAGGCATGACCATCGCATGTTTCCAGACAGATGGCATCACTGCCTCGCTAAGAGAGGCATTAAGTAGCTCCATAACAACTTTCAAAGCGGGCTGTTCCATTTGCAGAAGCTCCGAAGCCGGGAGAGGGTCGCAGGGAAGAGCCTGATTTGATACTCGCCAGGATTTTTATAAAAGAACCAATATCCAGAGGTAATCACTTCTCAAATTTAAGCAGAGGTTCAGCTGCCACAGTGGGTACAGGAGCAGGACTAGGCAGAGCCGGGAACGCCACACTGGTTCCTCCTAATGTTAGGTAAATTTGTTCTACTTTATTTATGAACAAGTTAGCGAGAGTGTTACATTACAGTTCATCAAGAACAGGTGGGCTAGGTTGAGTACCTGAGCCACCTAACTTCTTAACCTTAGAAAATAGAGCGCGAGGACAATTCTTTGACCCAAAAATAGTGATAGAGACATATTCGGCTCGTGCTATTTTACATAAGGCATGATATTTTTTCAGCGTAGCTTTATAAATACTTTTGGATTCGGAGGAGTAATTCCTTCTCCAATTTCTTTCCATGGCTTTACACTTACTTTTTCAGATTTTAACTGCTCTGTAAATCAGGGGGCAAGAGGACGGTGATTTTGAAATTTTTTCACAGAGGTGGGAGGCATGCATTAGATGCAGTGGCAATTCAATTATAAATATTGTCCAAAGAAGAAAGTGATATAGAATTAAGACAAGGGACATTGCTTAACAATAATTGGTTACATTTTTCTATGTCCAGTTTTCCCCAGTTCCTGGACCGGACCGATATACCAGGTGACAATGGGGCCAATTTTGGTGGGGTTATGTATTGAAACTTAACCGCAAAGTGATCGGACTGAAGAACCGGGTTTTAAGACCCAGCGGCACCAGGGGCACGCCCAAAGTCTTCGGGTTCCACCTGTCTTAGAGTACAGAGACACAGGACTCTTCTTGGTGGCGTCAAAGATCAAATTTATTGGCTGCAGCCAGTAACAGAAGTCCTAGAAATCATCACGGTATGAGTTCTCAGGAGACTGCTCAATTTTACAAAGCAAGTCATCCCTTTTTATGCCAAAAATCACATTCCAGACAAATACCTAACATTTACAAACTGTCCAATCACATGTATCCACACCAGAGGTATCGCATGACAGTAAAACCCACTTTTCAGTTGCCCAGCCCATGATCAATCATCGGTCAAACCCAACATTCTTCTTTAGACATGTCGAACGAACCCATAATAAAAAAGGGCACAACCCAATCGTAAATAGACCATAAAGAAAGGAGCAGAAACAGGTGAGAGTAGGATAAGGCATATTTGTGTGCAGTAAAAGTTTACGATGTCCTGTGCTCTGATCCTTAATCTTGATCAGCTAAAGGGCAGGAACTGCTTTAACAAGGTCGGCTTCAGGCAACAGGATCAGTTCACTCAGGTCAAACAGGAGTCAGCACGAACTGGAGCTAGGGTGTACATGTACTTAAAAGACTTGTTCAGCCACAGTCATCGGCCTATGTGAGGGCAACCACAAAATGGCTGCCATACACAAAATGGAACCCAAGGGTTCAGAACGAAATCCCTAAATATGTAGTGAATCCATCAGTCTAACATGACGAAAACACTCATACTTGCCGCACTAACTAGTTACGGTTCGCTAATATCAAATTCATAACGAAACCATGACCTTTATGGAACGGGTTCAGAATTCACGGAACCTCAGACCCTCCTTTTGCCCTTACATAGGCAATAACCTAAACTCACGTCAATCCGAATACAGGTCTATATTAATCAGATCATCAAGATGGATCAAGCTGGAGCATAATCCTATTTACTTTAACAATCTTTATTTCGGCCATGTGGCCATCAAAGATATACAATAAAACATATACAACCATTATAGAATCATCCACAATCAGTACAAATTTATACACTGTAAATAGTTCATTTCCGTAATTTAAAGTACTGAAATCACATTGGACTTATAGAGTTAAAATTAAATGGAAACCTGTGTCTTCAGGATACGGGTGCGGGTATGCCAACATTGGAGAGAAATTTTGCTAATGCAAAAACGATTGGACTTGAGACGTCGGTTTTTAAAATTCTGTACATTGGGAGATACTCCCTACAACCAAGGTTTCTAATGAGTGGAAGGAGCCAATATTTCCTAGCTGCCTTGTAAGTTGTACAAAACAGGACCACATGTAGATCGCTTTCCTCGGCACAGGAGCATGTCGGGCACTGCTTGGAAGAGGGCGGGGTTGACCAGGAGCTGGTAAAGGATCGCAGAGGCAATGTGCCATATCTCCATTGGAGAAACAGCTTCCTGGCCAGCACGGGGGATATAGCGTCCAAAACCCTCTCCAGCCTATAGGAGTCCTTGCTTAGCGCAAATGCGGAAGTTAGTGACCCCTCCCCCTGGGAATCCAAAGCAATGCCTAGTTTCTGTTCATAGTAAACTTTGGCCAGAGCTCTCCGTGAGATGTTTAATGAGGCACTAGCAGGATCAGACCAGAGGTCAGGGAACCCCAGTCTCGTACAGGTTTTTTGAATATATTTTATCCAGGGGATCTGTAATGCTTTAGGATGGGTTAAAAGCTCCCTCAGTTCCGCCCTATAAGGTGAGAGTTCTTCCCTACTCCATAGTCTTCGCCAGAAGACTATGGGTCTGAGACCTAGTTCGTCATCTATTGGTCTCAGTCCCAGATCCAACCTCAAGGGAATGAGTGGGGTGCTGGGCGGAAGTGCCACTATCTGTCTGATAAAGTTGTTCTCAGTTGAGGACAGACTGTGGAAAGATGTATGGCCCCATAGTTCCGCCCCGTACATAGTAGCACCCCTGGCCTGCGCCTTGTAGATCTGGATGAGCGGCCCCAATGGGCGGTATGTGGAGCCCTTCATCATCCGCATGATACCCCCAGTGGTCTGTACTAGTTTGAGGTTGACCCTGGTCTGATGTGGTCCCCAAGACATATTTTCGTTCAGGGTTACACCTAGGTATTCAAAGGTGGAGACTCTCTCAAGGCGTGATGCTCCCAGGTATGGGTTCGGGCGCAATTTTTGGCTAGGGTTCAGGACCATGAACTTAGTTTTTGCAGCATTAATTTCTAGGCCCCTGTCTGAGCAAAAGGCCACAAATGAGTCGAGGATCCTCTGAATCCCCATAGGGGTTTTGGACAGCAGCAGGGTGTCATCTGCAAACATAATTGCAGGCACCCTGCTGCCGTTCAGTTTTGGGGCGTCGATATATTCAGTGCCGTTCAGATGGGCGATTAACCCGTTGACAAAGAGGCAAAACAGGGTCGGTGCCAGCACACAGCCCTGCCTAACCCCCCTGTCAACGGGGAGTCTATCCGTCAGTTCCCCAGACCTCCCGCACCTCACTCGAGCATAGTTATTATGGTGCAATCTCTGTAAGATTATCAGGATGTCCGGGGGTACGCCCATCTCGGCCAGGACACTCCAAAGTTTCCCTCTGGGCACCAGATCGAAGGCGGCCCTCAGATCCACAAATATTGTGTATAAGCTGCCGCCTTCGAATATCGCTGCCCTCCAATAGATGATGTTCAATCGGAAGACCTGGTCCACTGTCGAAACTCCCTTTCTGAAACCCGCCTGATAGGGACTGAGGGCCCCCGTTTCCTCTGCCCAGTCCTGAAGCCGGTTCAGCAGTACCCTAGCAAACAGCTTCTGTGGCACATCAATTAAGCTGATTGGTCTGTAGTTGGCTGGGAGCAGAGGCGAGCCCTTTTTGAATATGGGAACCACCTCTGCCCCCAGCCAAGTACTCGGGATTTCCATGCCACTCAGAACTCCGTTAAACAGAGCGGCAAGGTAGGGGGCCCAAACATCGGGCTCCTGCTTGAATAAATCCCCGGGCAAGCCATCCAATCCTGGCGCCTTACCCGAAGTCAGTCCTGCTATTGCTGCCCTAACCTCCCCCGCTACTATTAGATCCCCCTCGTAGTCAACCGACCAATACCGGTGTCATTCCTAGTTTCTCCCAACTCAGAACTGTAAAGGAATTGAAAGAGTGCCTGCCACACCCCTGCTGCGATATTGGGCTCAATAGCTGAGTGGAGGCTCCCCGACCCCCCGTTCACTACTCTCCAAAACATTCGGTGGTCTCTTTTTGCGAGGGAGTTAGTAAGCTCCTCCCATTGATTCTCCTCCCATTCAGTTTTAGCATGGGCAATTAGTTTTTTGTATGCCTGTCTGCTTTCTTTTAGCTTCTCACCCCCTAAGCCCGCCTTAATGATTCTGAGAAGTTCTCCCTTTGCCTTTCTGCAGGCTGTATTATACCATGAGGATTTATGTAGCTGCCCCCTCCTCTGATTCTGGACATTGCTAGAGAGGATGGGGGCGGCTCCCTTTATGAGGTCCTCATGAGCCTGGTATAATCTGCCAAGTGAATCTTTATTTTCCGCCTCAGTGACTAGATCTCCCACAGTCTCCAAAATAGGGATTAGCCCTGCATATAGCCTCGAGAGCTTCTCCTGGCTTGAGGCTAGTTTTTCCCACCTGATTCTTCTCCTATTATTGGACAATAGAAGTTCAGGTTTATTCTCCTCCACAGTTGATATAGGAGTTTGGAGGCCGGGATGAGTGAAATCAAGTTCCAAAGCGTTGTGATCGCTGTCCAGCCTTTCAGTAACCCTGAAGTCCTGAACAGATGACCAATTCACTGTCTGTACCAGGACATAGTCCAGGCGGGATTCTCTTCCCGCTCTGTTATAGGTAGTTCTGCTAGGTAAATCGGATTTAGTACGCCCATTACAGGCTCTAATTCCAAATCTTAGGGTGAGAGCTGTGATCTGTAATGCTACCGGTGTCCATGCCTTCGGGGGGGGGGCTTCTACCAAAGGTACCGACCACCTGACCTCTTCTTCCATCGGGAACCCCTCTAGGAGGCCAGGCAGTGGCTCAAAGTGGGAGTTTAGATCCCCTCCCACTACATAGGGTAGGTCTCTTGGTATTTCGGCTAAATAGACTGAGAGTTCCTCAATGGTAGGCGACTCCCTGGCAACTCCCACTGGCCTAGAATAGATATTAATCAAGGCGAGTTTTACTTGGTTCGGCCAGGACAGTAAAACCACAAGGATATCATCAGATGACACCGGCAAGCGTGAGGCCTCACAGCCTAAGTGGGATGCTACCCACGTTGTTAGTCCACCTGAGGGGCGACCTTTACCCTCCCACCTGGCCGGGATGGAAAATGGCTGGTAGCCCTGGTGCCTGTATTCCTCCCTTGCCCAGGTCTCCTGGAACATGCAAACGTCCCCAGTCTCAATATAAGTTACCCAGTCTGGAGTAGTCAGCTTGCTAGCTAGTCCAGCCACGTTCCACCAGATTAGTTTCAAGTGCTCAGTAGGAGGGGTTACAGGGATGGAAGTATAAGGGGAGCCAGTGCCAGGTACTACACCAGTTACTACCTCGGGAACGTTATCAACAATAGGTCCAACTGGCTCAGAGAGGTCACAGGATCCATTGTCCAGGGTCACCGAGTTGGAGTCTGATTTTGAGGACAGTCAATCGACCCCATCCAACCCTATTACTTAGTACCTCTCTTGGCACAGGTCTCCTAGCACACGTAGTAGCACAGAGGCCACATATAGCAGGAGCGCACTGCAGACAAAGACAGAACAGGAAAAGAATCGCTAAAGCCATCCCAATGATCATCAGAATCTTCCATCCCCAGGTCGATAACAGTTCCCAAAACCATCCAATCAACGACCAATCTCCTTTATCCACATTTATAGACTCAGAGATCTTATGTAACTTAGAAATGGCCTGGTATACTGTAGGAGCATTGTCTGGTATGAAAACGCAGCAACTCGATTGGATCACTTTACATACCCCACCTCGATCTGCAAGTATGACGTCTAAAACCATTCGATTCTGTAACGTCATAAGGCGATCCGCTTGAAGCTCAGCGGTCAGATTACTAAGGGCACCGGCAGTTTCATTTATGGTGGATTCAACCACTCTCGTTAATTGCCGTAAGTTTCTACTGTTTGCCATAGATCGCCAAAATGGTAGGAAACCCTTGAAAAAGTCTCCCACTTCTTGTCCAGTGGTATCTTCCTTACTGAAGACACCCCTAACGACTCTCGTTCTGTGGTAATCTACGGCAGCAGTGTATGTAGGAGGCAACAAATATGCAACATAACATGTTCCCAAAAAATCAGGGGGCAACCATGTATATGCTCTATCATAGCAGACAAAATACGTGCCCTTAGCTGCTAAAAACGGTGGGGAAGTTTGGGACGCAAAGACATACGTCTGAGTACAAACACTCTTCCCTAACTGAGCTCTCGGATTCTTGCCTTTCCCTTGCAGACAGAAATGACCACGATGGGGTACAATCCAAATCGGAGGTGACCTTTTTCATCTCTGCTTCTCACCCAGACTAATACTATATCCGGTTGCATTCCAACCAACATATGCTAGTAACTCATCCTTGGGAATAGTCTCATACGTTTCGATATCTCTACTCATATCTGTAATTCCCTTCACCAAGGCTTTATTACTTGAGTTATCTCTCATGGAACGCAGGAGATAGATTTCGATGGCATAAATAAACATCGTCTGATATGCCCATACGGACCCATTGTAACTGAATGGCAGAACCAGATAAGGAATACCTCTATCCATAGTATGTGGCATAAGACCACACACCCAACAATTAGTGGTGTTTACTACTAACTGGTGTCGATGCAGAAGCTGCACAAAGGAATTATTAACGAATTCCAACCTTCTGATAGATTCATGTTCAGGCAAAGGATGAAAAGAATGCGAAGAAGTAGTAGTAGGAAAAGACATAGGTTGTATGGTGGGTGCAAAAGTCACTTGGAAAGAAAAAACAAGATATCCCACTAAGAACATCGTTATGCTAAGTAACATTAAAAGACATGTTATCAAAAAACATTTGCTACTCATTAGTCTACACAGTCTCGTCTTAAAGTTCATTTTTACAACAGCTCTCTCGATCTCAAAAAACTCCATCCTCTAACCGTGCTGTTCACGGCGGTTGGTTTCTTCTGCTAAAGAATGCTTCTGTCAGCCCAGAGAACTCCCTTAGACCAACCAGAACCGTCGACCTTGCGTCTTCGGCTGCACTCCCTAGTCTTTACACCGTGACCCTACAGCTGAACCCGGATGGTGGTTCACAAAAATATACCAAAAAAGTTTTGTGGCTGAGAGAGTTCAATTCCTGAGAGAGTTCAGTTCAAAAAATCAAAAAGGAATTATTCACTTTATTAGTTCATTGTCCCTAGGTCGTAGATTATAACGGTCTTTTCCAGGCTTCGTTTGACTTTGGAATAATAGTTCAGGTTCAGTAGTGTCCAATCTTAGAGACAAAGGCACAGCTTCTTGAAGGACATCGCCATCTTCTTTCTCTGAGCCTCTCCACACCAACTCAGCGTCGCTAAATGGTGCAAACTTCGGCACCCTTTCAGTCTCTGAATCTGCAATACCTTCACGGGACCCACTGGTCGTACGGCAGAGGCAACGGCGCCCTCTTACAATGTACGCCGTGGATCCAGTTTTTCTTCCCGAAAACCTTTACTGAAGTCCTCTTAGATAGCAGGACTTGGTACGGTCCATTCCAGCGGGGCTGATCATTCTTAGTCCGCTGAAAATTTTTCACCAGGACCCAGTCACCGGGATGGAGGATGTGACCTGGGTCCGCAGAAGCTGGCGGCAATTTATCATGAACCTGTTGATGTAAGACACGCAATTTAGTCGTCAAGTCATACAAGTAGTCCACTAGCATAGGGTAATCGATGTCACTGAACTTCGCTGGCCTCGGCACTCCCCACACATTTGCCGGACGGCCAAAAACTATCTCATAGGGACTAAGGCCTATCCGGGAATGTACTGTAGTTCTAGTCGACAAAAGTGCCAACGGTAAAGCATCAGGCCATTGAAGACCAGTGCTCGCTTGAATCTTAGCCAGCTTTAACTTTAACGTGCCATTATAGCACTCAACTAAACCAGCTGATTGGGTATGATTCGCAGCGTGGAATTTCTGGTGAATTCCCAACCCTTCACACACTCTCTTCATCACCTTCCCCACGAATTCACCTCCGTTATCACTCCTTACCATCCTTGGCAACCCAAACCTAGGGAAATATTCTTTGACCAGGACTTTAGCAGTGGACGAGGCAGTATTATCTTTTAGGGGGTATGCTTCTACCCATCTAGAAAAGGCGCAAACAACTACAAGGACATACTTTAAACTATTGCACCTTTCCATGTGGATGAAATCCAATTGCAAAACCTCGAACGGATACGTCGGTTGCGAAAAATGACCAGCTGGAGTTGGAGTTCCCTTGCCAGGATTATACATCAAACACACAATGCAATTCTTGACCACATTCTCCGCACATTTGTGAATTCCAGCATTCTGGCATACTGGAGCCAACAACTTACAAATCCCTTTCACACTAATGTGAGACAAACCATGTGCCATCGTAACCACCGCAAGCACATACGCATCTGGCAACATCCATCTTTGGTTTTCTGACAATTCAACCCAATAGCCAGTCGAATCCAATCTACCCGTAGTTTCTCTCAAAACATTCTTCTCACTTTCAGTAGTTTCAGCCTGTATTGATTTCACACTCTCAATCGTATCTTCTCACATTCCAACATCACCAATCCATCTTGCAGGGCCTGCAACATACATTCGGCTCATCAGATTTCTTGCTGTGTCTTTCGCAACTTCATCCGCAAACGCATTACCGCGGCCAACATCATCCGTAACCTTCCGATGAGCACTACACTTCACAATCGCAACTTGCTTCGGCAAAGTAAGTGACTCGAGAAGCTCATTCACCAACTGTCCATGCTGGATTTTAGTTCCATGGGAAGTAAGGAACCCACGCTCTCTCCACAAACGCCCAAAACTGTGAGCAACACCAAACGCATACTGACTATCGGTATAAACATTCACTCATTTTCTTTCCGACAACACACACGCTCTAGTCAGTGCAATCAACTCTGCTGCTTGCGCAGAATTCTGTGGTATATGTGCTGTCTCAACAACTGTATTTAAAGTTGTGATAGCATACGCTGCAGTCGTCTCACCATTCGGAAGCTTAAAACACGAACCATCAACCCACAGCGTACCATCCACATTCTCAAAAGGAGTGTCTTTTAGATCCACTCTAGCTTTTGTTTCTTCCTCTGTACGAAGAAAACAATCATGCTGTTCTTGAGCATCCGTCTCTGTAGAGATCGGCAATAACGTAGCTGGATTCAACACGTTCCATCTTCTGATGTGGACGTGGCTAGCCAACAGTGTCAACTCGTAGCCTGAAAGACGTGCACTAGTAAGGTGCTGTGTCTTAGTCCTGTTTAATAAGGTATCCACTGCATGCGGAACCACCACAATCAACGTATTATCCATCACCAGTCCAGCAGACTATCGGATAGAAACAGCCGCTGCCGCTGTAGCTCTCAAGCAACTCGGCAACGCTCTAGCTACCGGATCTAACGTTGATGAAAAATACGCGCATGGACGCTGCTTGTCCCCAAAAGATTGTGTCAACACTGACAACGCACATCCCTCTCTCTCGTGCACATACAACGTGAAAGGCTTGTTATAGTCTGGAGTACCCAACACAGGAGCAGAACACAATGCATCACGCAACTCAGAAAAACTTTTCTGACAATCGTCAGACCACGGAAGAGGATTTGGTGTATCTTTACAAGTCAAAGCCAACAGAGATTTCGCCAATAGAGAGAAATTTGGAATCCACTGTCTACAATACGACGTGATACCCAAGAAAGCACGCACTTCTCTCTGTGTGCTTGGTACAGTCATTTGCGCAATCGCTTGAATTCGTTCTGGGGTCAACCTTCTTCCCTCCTTTGACAAGAGATGACCTAAGTAGGTCACTTCTTGGCAACAATACTGCAACTTAGAAGGTGACACTTTATAATGCAAGTCCGACAGATGTCGCAACAAAGAAAGAGTAGCTTCTTCACAAGTTTTCTCATCATCAGCAGCCACTAATAAATCGTCAACATACTGAATAAGAGCAGTACCAGCAGGCAACACAAGAGTATCAAGCTGAGTCTTCAAAGCCTGGCTATAAATAAAAGGACTTTCGCAATAGCCTTGGGGAGCTGTCTTAAACCGGAAGCTTCGGCCTCCTAAAGAGAAGCCAAAAATATCTCTACTCTCCTCAGCAATTGGAATGCTGAAGAAATCATTTTTCAAGTCTATGACTGAAAACCAGGCAGCTGAAGCAGGAATCAAAGTCAGCAAAGCAGTAATATCCGGGACAACTGGAAACTGTGGCACGACAATCTTGTTGACCTCTCTAAGATCGATCACAAACCTATAAACAGGTGGCTGAGTAGAGTCAGTGCGCTTCAGGACAGGCAAAACGGGACTGTTACACACATTACCTCTCGTTTCTTCAATCACATCTTTCTCAATCAAATCATAGATGATCGCTAAAAGCGCTCTTTCACAATCGCTAGAAATCCGATATTGGGGAATACGCGGCACTTTAACATTCGCTTTAAGCGTTAAAACATAAGGTGGGATCTCCAAAAGACCCACATCATTAGGACCAGTAGCCCAAAGAGTATCAGGGAGAGAACGCAATTCCGGTGGAAGCCGGTCTTTAGACAAATACATCGGAGAGATCACTTTCTTACCCAATGTAAGCTGTACTCCCGCAGGAGAACAACATAATGTTGCATGCAACCTTTTCAACAAATCCAACCCCAACAAATTCTCACCACAACCTGTCGTTAAAATGAGAGGTGCTTCCAACTCACAAGGCCCTATAGAAAGAGACAAGGGAGTAGAAACTGGGTTACGAACTGGGGCGCCAGAGAATCCTACTGAAACATTAGTTAAGCCAGACAAAGGTGCACCAGGGAGTTTAGAGTGCATGATAGAACTCTTCGCTGCAGCAGTATCCAAAAGAAAAGGCTCTACCACACCCGATGTGGCTACTGCAACATAAGGCCCACTCTGATCTACTGGAACCGATACTACTCCCTCTCTTTGTCCATGGCTGTCCTAGCAATCATTATAATCAGCATTCTCACTCTCAACATAATAGACATCAGCATAGTACTGAGTCGACTGACCAGATGCAATTTTCTGTTGATCGAAGCAATTCATAGAATTCTGTGGGGGAAAGGAACGTTCGTTCTGAGGAAACGCACCACGTCCTCTACCCCTAGACACTTGCTGAAAACCACCACGGCCTCTCGGGGCCGTCATACCACTCGCGCGCTGTCGCAACACAGGGCACTCATTTTTATAATGGCCTTCCTCCCTACAATACGCACACTGATTTAAACCCAAGGGTGGTCTGGGAGGAAAATACCTAGCGTTCTGTGGCGGTCTCTGAAATGGGGGAGGTTGCTGAAACTGTGGGCGTTGCTGTGACTCTTGCTGATTCAAGCGAGGCGGATATGCCTGCTGCAAAAGAACCTTTGTCTTTAAGTCTTTGGTCTTTTTCTCTACTCTTTCTTTCTCGTCCGTGTCCCTATTCTCGTAGTACTGTGCAGTCGCTAATATCTGGGCCAACGAGGAAACAGCCCAAGAACTTTTAGAATCTTTCAACTTATTAGAAAGTTCAGGGAGCAAATCAAATACAAATTTGTTCACAAATAATCTTTGACCACCTTCCGTACTCATATCCTGAACACTGTGATCAATAAACGTCTCTTCAAACCTAGTGAAGAAGTCAGACACACTCTCATCTTTCTTCTGCTTGCATGCTGCTAACTTATCCCAATTCACTCGTAAAGCAGGCATCATCGTCTTCATTAAGTTAATAATTCTACCTGGCAATTCCGTAACCAAAGGTTCAGGTTTAGCACCTCCCTGTTGTCTACCATCTGCAGCAATAATATTTGCCCAAGTATCTCCTAATTCTACCGCATGATTCTCATGACGAATCTTTGCCCATAGAGGTTGAGGTACTACATTACCCAACAGCATATCTATGTCTGCCAAATTCATGATGCATGCGTCAACTGTCTGGGACAATTCTTTGTAATAGCCAGCAGGATTCTTTCGGGGATCAGGTAAGGTCTGCATAAGAGCCAAGACCTCTGCTCTCTTCCAAGGGACATGTACCCATACTCGCTGAAAATGAGGCAGAATAGCTGGATTAGCGTTTGGGTCCCCTTCCTTCCAAACTGGGGGAACTTCTCTCATGGGATACTGTCTCACTTTCCTCCTAACTGCGGAATCAGGTTCAAACAGTCGCTGAGAAGGGAAATCGCTCCTTAACGCAAGTATCATCGCAACTGCATTCTCAATTCCGGGACCCACTATCGTCCTTTTCGCTAACTCAGACTGGATATTTAGCAATTCTACAGGGACTGAACCCAAATCATTATCTTCCCATTCCTCACGAAGGAAAGTACACATAACTTCAAAAACATACCTTTGCTTGGGTGCTTCCCACTGCTGGAAAACATCCATAACTGACTCTAAATTATACCTCGAAACATTCGAAACCGATCTGCGAGCCAAGAGATCTAACACTGCCCGTTCTTCGGGACCAGGTAGCTGACTACGCATTTGTTTACGTGCAGAAACAGGGGTCATACTCAATGACCCAAAGAAAGGAAACAAAAGACCAGTAACAGTATCAGTCATTCGTTGTCGAGCAGAAGGAGGAGCTGTCATAAGGACAGGAGACAAAGTATTTTGAGGTGATAGAAGCGTAGGGTTAGTAGCAAGAGAAGTTGAAGGTACAGGAGAATAAGGCAAAGTAGTTCCAGACAAAACCAAAAGCAAAGTCGGCGGCCCCAGAGGAGGCTGCGCCGTAGGAGGAAGAACCAGCTTAGGAGGAGCCGGTGGCGGAACAGCAACAGGAGGTTGTGCAACTGGAGGTTGGGGAGGTGCCGTAGCACTCTGTGCATAAGGGGGTGGTAGTCTCAACAAATGCGACATCAAAGGATCCTTCTCAGGGTCCTTCGTTACATTCTCAAGAAGAGATGGCAAAGCTGGATAACATTTATCAATAGCCATATTATGTTGCCTATCTGACACCTCAATTGCTTTATCTTCTTCGCTTTCTTTAAACTGCCTAGCAGCTTGCATTATTGATACATCCTTTTCTCTTTTATCTCTTTTAGCTTGTTTAATTTCTCGTTGTCTGGCTTCTTTACGCCAAAGGCGAAAGGAGTCAAACATTGCCGGCCGGGCTTTCTTCCTAAATAATTTAGTTTCTAAATTGTCTAAAATCTCTGTATTAAAGCTACCATGTTGGGCCATTGTAAGACACCATCTTTTCTAGTGTAGTGGACCCATCTTCATTGAACGTAATGGGGCCCACACCGTGTTTAGAATAGAGCTAATAAGTCGGAGTTCCAACCAGAGGTATCGGACACGAATCCTCCAATCGGGAATCCTTGTTGCAACCACAACCAAACCAAGTACCAAATTTGCTACGATTAGGCATCTTCGCTCACTAATCGAGCTTCAAACTTCAAGGGATTATCTCTACCGATACACTCGTAAATATACAAGACCTTCGGCTTTGGAAATTGCAATTTTCAAATCAAAACTAATGACCAAACAAACTAAGAACCAAAGGACCAAAAACTAAGGAATGGGAGCGACCCACTTATACTTAACTGAGGTATCAGTCACGCCACCAGAAGACCCGTCTATCGTCTCGTCGTACAAAGCATCACAAATGGGTCCAAGACAGGGCGACTTTCAGGGCAGCAGTCCTTCGTAGCCATCAGGAAAGCGGGAAGCCTCGCAGAAAAGACCTTCAGTCCACATTCGACATGCCGGGGTCGATGAAGTGGTGGCCGTCCTCCAGAATTTCCTCACGAAGCTCCTCACAATCTTCAGGCTTGGACCGGTACAGCTGAAGTCGCCCCACGTTGGAAGCGCCAACTGAAGAACCGGGTTTTAAGACCCAGCGGCGCCAGGGGCACGCCCAAAGTCTTTGGGTTCCACCTGTCTTAGAATACAGAGACACGGGACTCTTCTTGGTGGCATCAAAGATCAAATTGATTGGCTGCAGCCAGTAACAGAAGTCCTAGAAATCATCACGGTATGAGTTCTCAGGAGACTGCTCAATTTTACAAAGCAAGTCATCCCTTTTTATGCCAAAAATCACATTCCAGACAAATACCTAACATTTACAAACTGTCCAATCACATGTATCCACACCAGAGGTATCGCATGACAGTAAAACCCACTTTTCAGTTGCCCAGCCCATGATCAATCATCGGTCAAACCCAACATTCTTCTTTAGACAGGTCGAACGAACCCATAATAAAAAAGGGCACAACCCAATCGTAAATAGACCATAAAGAAAGGAGCAGAAACAGGTGAAAGTAGGATAAGGCATATTTGTGTGCAGTAAAAGTTTACGATGTCCTGTGCTCTGATCCTTAATCTTGATCAGCTAAAGGGCAGGAACTGGTTTAACAAGGTCCGCTTCAGGCAACAGGGTCAGTTCACTCAGGTCAAACAGGAGTCAGCACGAACTGGAGCTAGGGTGTACATGTACTTAAAAGACTTGTTCAGCCACAGTCATCGGCCTATGTGAGGGCAACCACAAAATGGCTGTCATACACAAAATGGAACCCAAGGGTTCAGAACGAAATCCCTAAATACGTAGTGAACCCATCAGCCTGACATGACGAAAACACTCATACTTGCAGCACTAACTAGTTACGGTTCGCTAATATCAAATTCATAACAAAACCATGACCTTTATGGAACGGGTTCAGAATTCACGGAACCTCAGGACCAACATAAAGGCAGTTTAGGAGGACAATTGATATTGGACAAATTAGAAAAAATAGGGTCCAATAAATGACCAGCTATGTGTTTAGGGCCTTTATTACAGAGAGGTAGATTTAACACAGAAAAATCTGCAATCAGTGCCTTGCAGACAATTCATTACTTTCAAAATGAAGGTTTAAATCGCCTAAAACTGTAAAATTAGCCAATTTGAGTAGCCAAAGGTCTATCAAATCTGGAAGTAGGGACACCCAAGAACCAGCCGGTCCTGGGGGACAGTAAATCAGTGCCCCGGATAAAGTAAACTGGGGGGAAAGGGTAAGTTTAAAAAGGGCAGCCTCACAGTCTGTCAGAGGAAAATTCTCCAATTTACATGAATATCTTCTTTTAAAAAATTATCGCAATCCCTCCACCTTTCCTACGGATTTTATCTCTCCTCATTATAGTATGATTGTTGGTGAGGGCAAACGTGAAAACTGTAAACTGTCTGAATCTTCCACCAGTGGTAAAGCTTGGGGGAACAAAGGGACATGGAATGGACCAGCCTCAAAAATTGGGGAAAAATAACCACACTTCTCACCTCTGCTGTTAAATCCAGTTGCTGCTGGTGGCTAGAGGGAGAAAACAGAGTAGTAGTATGGCTCTAAACAAGGGCCTTTGCAAAACATTCACTTATGTGTCCGGCAAGATGCACTCTAGGAGGTTTACAAAGCATTCCAACTTTCAAGATGCCGCAACTTACCGTTTTCATAGGAACCCTGTTAAAACTTTAGAAAGTTCAAATTTATGTTTATTTGAAGTGTGGTTAAGAGTGCACTATTATTTTGTTTCCTGTCATCTGTGGCAAATCTGCTAGGAGTGTGCGGAGCTGCTGTAGCAAAATCTCAACATACTTTTTAGTCTACAAGCTCTGAAACGCTCTCCCTGTTCACCTATGATCAACCACTGATCCCATGTAGTTGAAAATGTGGTTCTTAAGCAGCCCATATTCCCCCTTTCTTTCCCTAGGATTTTCCTCCCTCAGCACCAGGATGCCCTTTTCTTGGTAGCAGAGCGCTCTACAAATCTTCATTCATTCATATATAGTTTTAGCACACCATTACAATATATTTTAAGTTAGGAGCAGCATAATCATTAAAGAAGTGAACAATGATAAAACTAGTATAAAAAGGGGAGAGCATTCAGCATCATACCTTTTTCACAACAAAATACAACTCACAACCACTTCCGGTAATTACCTCAAATATTACATTCCAGTTCAAGCGAGTTTATTATCCTCAGAGGATAACAGTTGATGGATTCTATCCATGCTTAACTGTTAGTGTTAACAAAGTATAACAAGCCATATGATTGAAACCATAATTCTTATAGAAAACATATTTTTTAAATGAAACATTTTTTTAACTAATATGTACCACTCTAGTGTTTAAAATCTTCACTTCATAAGTATTAAGGTTAAATCATTCAATACAAAGGAATATTTAATAACATTTAAATTGGACTTATCATTGATTAATTAATCCCAGACATTCGATAATTACTTCTTAGTAAAGACCACTGAATAATGACCAATTTACAACAGAAAAATGTCTCTAAAGTGCTCTTATTGCTGGATTTAAAATTCCTTAGATGCTGTGCACAATCAAAACGATGCACTGCTATCCTTTACTATCCTCTAATGCCCTAAAAACATTATAAAAGTGAGTTTTGTAGTTCAAACATTCTACTCTATATTTTTTTGAATGCACCTTAATGTCTTCCCATTTGCTTAAACAAACTGATCATCCTTACATTAAATACTTCAGATTGCATCACCTACCAGCTTTAATTCACCACGCACAATCAGTTAAACGGAATATAAGCAATACTGCAATAAATAAAGATAATGTTTTTAACTATCAAGCAAACGTATTCCAATGGACATTAAAACTAACAGTAATACTATGACCTCCAACATCCCCTGTGGTTCCTAGCTTGTGAGTCATAATAGCACTACTGAAAGACACCATTTACGAAATGGCTTTTCTAAGGACATACAAAGGGGCCTATTAGGATGGCGGACTGACCTGCGTCCGTCCGCCACCCCTGAGGTGGAGGGAACGTCCGCAGGGGCTGGGGCGTTCCCTCCTTGCAGATTAGGATGTGACCGCCACCCTGGCGGTCACATACCCTATGTTTAACATTGTGGCGGGTGCTGCTTGAAGCAGCGCTCGCCGCAAGGTTAAAAGTGCATGGTTTGCATATGCATGCACAAAGCGGCAGGCACCGCGCGGTGCCTGCCGCTTTGTGCATGCATATGCAGGGGGGTACCATAGGTACCCCCCATGTGCACCCCCCACCCTCCAACACCTTGGGGGCTCGCAACGAGCCCCCAAAAACTAAAGACCACATGCTTTTCCACGGTGGAAAAGCCGCCGCGGAAAAGCATGTCTTCTCCCCCATCCTAATATGGCTGGCGGTGTCTGATAGACACCGCCACCATATCAGAGCTTTTCCGCCACGGTAGGAATGCGACCGTGGCGGAAAAGCGGCGGACGGTCTTCCTGACCCACCAGCCATCCTAATCTGGAGGTGGGTCTCTGGAGCCTCCGCAGCAGTGAATCCGCATCCTCTGGGCCGGCGGTGGCTTCCGCCGGCCCGGAGGATGCGGATTCACCGCGATCCTAATCGGCCCCTAAATTGGTAAATCCTGCTTGGCGACTTTAGCAGTTATGTTAATTGGCAAACTTTAAAAATATAATTAGTCACAAATTGAGCTAAGCTGGAAATATACTTTTCCCAGTTTAAAAATTCAAAACAAACTTTGACACATCCTTGATGATTGATCCTTGATGGAAAAAAATTTCCCTGACATCATCTTTGGAGGCTACAACTTATCCAATCAAAATATATCAGAGGTGGGATAAACTGTAGCATGCCATGTGAAAGGTAAGGAATCAGCAGCATGCTCCTGAGATAGACTAGAAAACCATTGAATCATGAATAAGGAGTGAACGCAATGCCTACCTTAAGGCAATCATTATGAGTGGCCCGATTTTTTCTGATCTCTGTACAAATACATCTTTGAGCAGGAGCAGAGTAAATACTGCATCACCCACAATTTTCTGCAGTTAAACATGAGCAGATTCAACCAGCCAACATTTTGTGGGGGAAAATGCCTGGTAAATGTCAGTGCATGAAAATGTTCATAAAAAAAGTTCCAAAATATCTATGTTACACCCCATTTGGATGGGATAAAATTAACATAGCAGGTATTTATTGGATTGTAAATCACCATACAGCATCACACAAGGATTCTATTTGCAGTACATCCACATTATATAAAATAATAAAGTTGCTAGGTCTAAAATGTGCCCTTTGCAACAAGTTTTTATTAATGTGCAATCTATCACTTTGAATGTCGTTTAATCAGGGTACATGGGGCATTTGATGTTACTGTGTAACACTTGATGTTGCTGGATCTCTCTGCAGTCTTTGACACTCTTGAGCCTTCCCATTTTACTAATTATGTTACATGAGTTGGTGAAAGTGTCTACGATGTGGTTTAAAAGGTTGATATATCTTCCATCAGACCAGAACAGTGGACAAAGAACATTAATGTTGGCTGTGGGGGTCGACTGAGGGCCCCTTTGACTAAAGTATAAAGACAGATTATCTCCGTGGATGTAGGGGTGGTGGAGAAAGATCTCCCCGACAATGTCACCCATGAGCAGCGAAAAAATAGGCGTATTCAGGAAATTCCAGATGATATTTCCGATGGGATAATAGATAGTGATCTAATACCTCCTCCAAAAAAAACTGTAAATCACCTAATTTGACGATAGCCAACAACACTGTAGAAGGCACAGTTGTAATCTATCCAATCCCCACTCCTACTCCCAGATTAACCAAGACCCACCCAAAAAAGTCACAGGGGAAATTGCAGGGTGCTAAAGATAAAATGCAGAAGGAAGTTGGCATTGTAAGCGCCCCGAGTTGGAAAAAGGCTGTAATGAACCTATTAGTGAACCGGTAAATTTGCATACAGTCATTGTCTCACAAACAATTAATACTCTCGTGGGCAGACTGGACAAAATAGGAATAGGCCTAGATAAAGTTCTAGCGGCCCAGAATAAGGCCACACAAGAAAAGGGTGCAGAAAATCAAAAACTACTTGGTGCTCATGTACATCCATATAAGGCAGTCTTAAAAATTACACCCCAGCCAGTCAAGAGAGTACAAGGAGTAAGTGAACAGGGTGGGCGTCAGGACTCCGGTCAAAATTTACCCGTGATTACAGAAAGCACTACCCCACTAGAAAGTGAGGCACATAGACCCAAAGAGTTGGGCGAGGCTGGTCACAAAATAAGTGAAAGACAGAAGGGTGGGGAAAGTACAACTATAACGGTTGACAACGTCCTTGGAGTGAGGCATAGCGCACAAACACTTAAACTCCCACCAGCAGCCACACCGTACACCATTATTTTAGCCAATGTTCCCCAGCTTCCTTTAGCAGCAATGGTAACATGGCCTGCTCTAAGAAACAAAACTATTAATTGGTTGGGAAATAGGACAGGTTTAACACATGTAATTTTTAGGGAATTTAAGATGGTGAGGAGAATTGATTGGGTAGGAAACAGCAGTAAATTCTACGAAGGGGATTGTATAGTCCTCTTGTTAGGATCACCTGCTTTGGTTAGGGAAATCCTATCGAGAACTCATCATAGGGAAATCCTATCGAGAACTCATCAATCAAACCTAACCAACACTAGCATCCAAGTTCTCCCGCTGGGCTTCTTTTATCAACCACCAACCCCAACTATCCCCAAAAATCATGGACCTCATAGACGGATATTGGATGGCCCCTGCTATAATTTAGCAGTGTCAAATAGATTTGGGCCTCTAACTACCTTGGATGAGAACGACTGACAACCAAACAGTAGGCATCTACCTAAGAATAAGAATGGTTTTATCGCTGAAAACCTAGGTGTATTAACCCCGCTTGGCTTGGTCCAGGTTGAGCGAGTGCATGAAGGGGAAAGTAACCCAAATAGTGACGATTTTTCTGAGGGGGATTATATGGAACCAGTTGACCATCTGGCAGGTGTGTGCAGAGTCCTTTTTTGGAATATAGCAGGCCTAAAGAATAAAGTGAACAACCCGGTTTGGTTGAACTTCTTCAGTAATTTTGATGTGTTGTGCCTGCAAGAGACCTGTGTCACTGACAATGTACACATCACTGGGTTTCAAACATATCTCACACCTGCCATTCAGTCACCTAGTAGAAGGCCAAAAGGGAGGTTATGTGTAAATGTCTCAAATTTGCTAGGGGCATACAACATCGAGATGGTCAGCTCTGAAATGTACTACCAAATCGTCCTAATACATATGGATTTTAACTGTACATTGGTTTTGATCAACTTTTATAATAATGTGGAAAAAGGCCAGTTCAGAGCTATATTAGAGAAGCTTAGTGGGGATATTAGCAGTTTAAAACTAAAAGGTGACATCGAAACTATTCCTCTTTGGGGTGGGGATTTTAATATTAGCTTGTGTCCATTTGCTGAAATGGGGAAGTGTGGTTTAACTCTGGATAAGGATGACCCCCCAATTCACTTCCTATACACAGACAAAGGAGAGTTTAATCATGTATAAACACGGCTTCGGTTTCTCAAACCGTTTATGCACGCCTAAAGCGGAGTTTGGTCACACATTTATAGGCTGAGGTGCTAAATCAACCATTGATTTTATTATTATACCAAATCGCCACGCAAGTTACGTGAAGGAGTATAATATTCCTCAAAATGTCATGAGCGATCATTTGGCAATCAGTGAGAATATAGCCATCCTAAAACGTGTAGCATGGAAAACTTGTAATAAAGTAGCATGGTTGCAGAACATAGAATTGGGAAGAAAAAATGGTTATGTAATCCGCTGGGTGAGCCGGGACTCTGCGGAATTAAGTAATGAAATAGTTACAAAGGCATTAGACCCAATTCTAATCTGTCTAAGCGATAGTCCTACACACAAAGATGTTTTTAAAGCTTTTAACTATATTACTGAGATGGTCAAAAGCATGTTGTTAGCACAATGTTGAGGTATGCGTAACTCTAGGAAGGGATGGTTCGATAAAAACTGCACTAAAAGCTATTCAAACCTAAAGAACGCCCTATATAGAGTGATAAGAGATAATAGTGAGATTGGAGCCTGTAGAAAGTTGCATAATGCAGCCAGGACAAACAGGATTAACGATTTGAAAGATAAGGCTTGGAAGAACCTTAGCGATGCTGCTTTGAGTAAAGATAGCCTGAAATTCTGGTCAGCAGTGAATGCCCCATTCCTCAATAATAATTTAGATGCACCATCAATTGAGGTGGCTATAGAGGAAAGAATTTGGGTAGACGTCTTTACAAGTGCCTACTCGAAACAGAGGGCTACAGAGGAAGCAGCCCAGAGTCAAGATATAGAGAGGGCACAACAGAATTTCACGCCCATTAATTTCCACATTTCACTCCAAGATGTTAATGCGGCAGTAAAGGCAAGCAAGAGTGTGAAGGTTGCCGGCCCGGATGGGATACCAATCGATCCCTAAAAGTCAAACCTGGAGGTGTGGGGCTCATCTTAACCAGGGTTCTACAAGTGTGCTGTGAAAAGGGATTTATAAGTACATGGTCTGAATCAATTATAGTCCCCATATTTAAAAAGGGTGAGCGGGAGAACCCTGCTTGCTACCGTCCAATATCTCTGTTGGACTCTTTTAATGAAGGTAGTGTGCAGGATTGTTTTAGATCGATTACAGGCATGGACTGAGGAAAATGGTATTTTAAGTGACGTCCAGTATGGTTTTAGAGCCGGCTTAGGAACTAATGAGCAGATTTTGAATCTCAGTATTTTAATCGCCAAATATACGCAGGCTAAAACAGGGAAATCTTATTTGGAATTCTTCGACCTCTCGTTGCTTTTTATTGCGTAATTCACAATAAGCTGTGGGGTGTTCTTAGCGAATTAAAAGTTGACCCTGTTTTAATTCAGTTTCTAAGGCTGCTATATTCTGGAACCTCTGCCCAAGTCTGTTATAGAATTAAGGTCGAGTGTACTGCGCCATTTAAAGTGGAGAGGGGCATAAGGCAAGGTTGCGTTTTGGCACCACTCCTGTTCTCATTATATACTAACGCTTTGGTACAGGAGTTAGTGTCACACACTAGGGAACCGCCGTTTGTAAATACCCGCCCGACAGCCTCTCTCCTCTATGCTGATGACGCAGTACTTATGACTCGCACCCAGATCCGCTTACAGAGGGCTCTTTCCTTTTATTATGGACAGGCTTGGGTTAAAACTGAATGCAAAGAAAAGCTTTGTTATGTCATTTGGGAGAGGGGAAAAACAAGTATAGAAGTTACTATACGGGGGGCAGTAGGGTGGAAACCATTAACTTGTTTAGTTATCAGGGTGTCCTTTTTAACCGATCTGGCTCATGGAATCCAGCTGTTAAGGCCAGGAGCTTACTCTTCATGAAGTCCATTGCGACCCTAATGAACTTCACAAAAAGATTGGGGAAAAGGCCGCCAGAAATTTTACTAAAAATGTATCAAGCAAAATGTGTGAGCATAGCAGTCTATGGGGCAGGCATTTGGGGTTTTCAAGAATGCACATCAATTCAACGTATTGAAAACGCCTTCTTAAGGTTTATTTTAGCCGTCCTAGCTAGTGCTCCAGTTTTTAATTGTCACAGCGAACTAGGAGTTTCATATATTTCCGATTTAATTAAGGTTCAACCGGTATTGCTGTGGCATTGAATTAGGACTTCGGCTAGTACTGGCCTTAAGAGGGAAATAATAATGGATGCAACAAGATTGGATAACGCCTGCAAAATTGTATGGCTTAAATACGTAAAAAATGTTATGCAGGACATAGGAACCCAGAGTTCTTTTCCTCACCTGATAACATGAATTCTATTAACCGGAAGGATTTAAAAAAAAGTTTGTATGACCTATCTGGAAGAAAATAGGTTAACTCTTGCGAAGAATAAACCTATGGATCACAGGCACAAATATGGTGACAATCACATAGAGATGCTACTAAATAATTACTTTAACATGCAACATCCAACCATATCTGTTATGTATCACGGTGGGCCCACCTGTTGCCGTGAGGGGAACGGCTTGTGCTGTCAGTCCTGTGCCCAGCACCGCCGTGAGGGGAACGGCTCTTGCAGATCACACACCAGCGCCAGCACCACCGACGCCACCGCGAGGGCTGGGACTGCATTTCCCAGGTGCCCCGGCGGCGCGGGAGTGACGACAAGGGAGCGCCCGGAGGCGAGTAAAAGGACGGAGAGCTGAGCGCTCATTGGGGGCCCACCTGTTGCCGTGAGGGGAACGGCTTGTGCTGTCAGTCCTGTGCCCAGCACCGCTGTGAGGGGAACGGCTCTTGCAGATTACACACCAGCGCCAGCACCACCGACGCCGCCGCGAGGGCTGGGACTGCATTTCCCAGGTGCCCCGGCGGCGCGGGAGTGACGACAAGGGAGCGCCCGGAGGCGAGTAAAAAGACGAAGTGCCTCTCGCCCCCGCGAGTCGCGCGCGGGAGAAGCCCGGGACAAGGGCGGGACCATCTAAGGCCAGAAGAGGCCGGGACGGGCCACCCCCCCTGGTCGTGCAACTAAAAGAGGTTAAAGGACTTGTGTTAAGACATTCCCAGCCCCTGTAGGTGCCTGCTGCTACTTATGCCATGTCACCTAAGGGGGGCCGAAAAATTTCTACTTTGACAAGGGACATGGCTAAGGGGACGATGGTACATTACCTAATCAATACAACATCACCTACTGTCCAACAACCTGTACAAACAGAACGAGAACGGCTGTCTATTGACTGTCCCAACAGTGATTTCACCCCCTCACAGCAAGCCGTCGTATCACAAAATGTATCATTCCTGGAGGAACTTAATAGTTTATGCAAATCCAATTATGCTGCTGTTATGTCGACATCAGAGCACATTAATGCATCCTTTTGCCCTACAGTCATCATAAGCCCCCAGTCCAGTACATTGTCCCCACCCTATGGAAATCTCCTGGGTACTTCCCTCTGCCCACCTGAAACAGGTAACACGAACCCCGTAATGTCTCTCCCGGACCTTTTTGGTAAAAGAAAACGACCACTGGATAAACACACAGGCAGCCAAGCAAAGCAGGAAAAACTGTCCGCACCCCCAAATTCACCAACCCTGTTGGCCCAGCTACAAACTATGTTTAACTCTGTGATACACCCTTTGATAGAAAGAATGAACAATCTTGGGGATAGGATCGTGGCAATAGAGGAAATGACCAAGACAAACTCGCTACTCCTAAAAAGTATGGCCGGCCCCAATCATTTACAGCCCTTATGCGACACGGTAGTGCCTTTAACAACTCCCCAAAGTAATATTAATCAACTCCGACAGGCAGTCCCAGGTATGTTAACTCCATCCATTGAGAAAGTTCCCGCCAAACTAATAACAGCACATAGTTGTTCCTTTCAAATGGGGCTGAATAAAGTAACTATACCACCCAAAGGGCCACTTCCCAATGCAGGGAACATTCCACGCAAATCAAATCACATCCATTTACCACCGGAGGCTGCCCCGTTTGTGTGTGTCCTCTCTGGTGTGCCTGAGCTCACAAATGGGAAAACTGAAAGTCAACAGGAGCTAAGAAATAAGGCACTGTTCTGGTTAACAAAGAATAGACCCCTGCCCCCTGATGTCGACGGTAGAATACAATGTGTTAGAAGGGTGGGATGGTTTGGTCCGCTTCGAAAAGAGAGATCTGGCGATCTGGTGCTGATAAAGTTTATAAATAGCAATGTTGTCCCATACCTCCAGACTTGGAAACCACAGATAGGAGATGGACCTATACACACCTGGGGACTATCTGACTTTTATCCCAGAAAATCACTTCACCCCCATACAAGATCAATGAAGAGAGTAACTTTTGGTTGGGTTGAAACGGCTCCGGGGTGAGGGGTATTAATATCCAGACTCTGACTTGATATATTATCGATTTGGTACCTGACCTCTCTTGAAGATTTTATGCTAAAATGTTACTTACTGTGATATGATTTGAAATGTAATGGTGTATATATTTTGCAATGTGCTTTTATGATTTTATACCTAAAAATCGAATAAAGCTTATATCGATCGAATGTATCACGGTTGGATACAATAGATACCTACTAACAAGATTTAGATTTGTGACTTTCCATCGTTTGACCACCCACCCAGTTATTAATGATTGGTCAAGGGAACTCTGCCGGTGCCCTTGTGACAATATCTCATTACAAACTACAATACATGTAATTATATTTTGTAAATTCTATAGCAACGAAAGGCGAAGATGGATAATAACCCTACTAAAACAGGAAGGATGGAGGCAATGTCACCCTGCCTTCGTGCATTTACAGATGCTGGGAAATTGTTACTGTATCGGCTCTATGGTGGGTTATCTAAAGAGTATGTTGAGGACTAGGAAATGCCTAAATAACTAAATTGTAAGACATGTAACAGGTTGGAAGCATTTAGTGTGAGATGGGTCGTTTTAGAAATTATTGATTGTTTACATGTATTTTATAAACTTTTAGGAACTTATATTCATGAGATGTGTATTGATGAATTCTCTATGTAAAACATGATGATATATTCTTTTTAGATGCCTGCTTTTATGATTTCAATGTTTAAAATCGAATAAAGCTCGTTTTGATTTGATTTGATTAAAGTATATATTCAGCCCTTATACCAACTGGTTTATAATATAGGTAGTAGCTTTCTAAACTCTGCTAATGACATCCACCTGACGATATGCCTCACATAAATAAATACTGCCTAAAGCAGATACTTAGTATGGTTAGCGCCACCCTTTTAGATATTCATAAATGGATGAATACTAGCCACTTACGTTTTAATGCTTGTAAATTTTAATTTCTACGTACTAGAAGTAAACACTGCCTGAAAGATCACAATGCAGGCTGTCATTTCTATCATGCAGAGAAAAGTACAATCCGAATAAAAAGTGAAACTGATAGGGAACCTATTTCATAAAACACTATCAATGGACAGTCATATAAATAATTGTGTTGAATCATCTAATTGTCGTGTCATATTGCTGTGTGAAACCCATGACATTTCATGCTCCACTTTTTCCAGTGTCTTTAACGGGGCCAAGATTAACTGCAGTAATGCTTTGCTGGTAGGGACTTCTAAGGCTGTAATAAGTTACAGGAACCACAGCATTTGGTAGCACAAGTGTAGCATAATTGGTTTTACATGTGAAATCCGCAGTTTTTTCGCTTTAAATCACTGTTTTTTGACCTATGCAATGGAGTAGGACACTCTTAGTCGGTTCCAACCACTGTAATGCTCTGTGTTAAATGGCTTTAGGCTGAAACCTCTTGTAGTCTCTGTGATATCTTTATCTCTATGAATCTAAATTGTAGTATCCTTTCCTCATGGTATTTTCTATGGTTCTCATGCATCACTGTTAGAACCTTATTATGTCATAGGGTGGTGGGTTTAGAACAGAGAGAAACAGTTGTGCTGAGATACTGGTTGGATGGGATCTTTATTTTATTTTTATTTTAAATTCTTCTATAGCGCCGGAATCAATCCCATGAGGGTATCTCCGCGCTTTGCCAGCTGAGGAATTTTTCCCAGAATGAGCAGCCTGGAGAGTTATGTGGATAGAAATGCCTCTTGGTAAAGAAGGGTTTTCAGTGTCTTTCTAAAAGACAAGTGATTTGTGTTAGTTCTTAGGTCAATGGGAAGACTGTTCCAGAGGGCGGGGCCAACAGAGGAGAAAGCACGGTCTCCTTGTCTAATTTTCTTTGTGGTAGGAGGTTTTAATAGGGCTGGATTGCATGAGCGGAGGGACCTGCTGGGCTGGTACAGTTCCAGGGACTGGGATAGGTATTTAGGGCTTGCTCCATACAGGCATTTATGCACCGTGCAACAGATCTTAAAATTGATGCGCTGCCGTATGGGAAGCCAGTGCAGTTCTTTCAGCAAGGGCTTAGAAGGAGTCCTGGCGGGTACACCCATGACCAGTCTTGCAGCCGTGTTCTGGACTACCTGCAAGCGGCCTACAGCATCAGCATTAGCTAATGTTAGCAGGCCGTTACAGTAGTCCAGACGACTAGTTACCAAGGCCTGTACAAGTGTCTTTCTACATGTGGCCGGGAGAAAAGGAAAGACACGCCTGAGCAGACCAATGGTGTGAAAGCACAGACCCGCAATATAGTTTGTGTGATCTTTTAGGGTAAGTTTTTGATCCAGCTTCACTCCGAGATTTTTAACGTGAGGTTTGGGTACAGGTACTGGGCCAAGGTCTAGTGGCCACCAGTCAGGGGACCAAAGGATACTTGCTTTGCCAAAGAGCAAGACCTCTGTTTTTGTTACATTACACTGGAGGCAATTCCTCGCCATCCAGTGTGACACCGCTCTCATACCCTCAGCAAAGTTCTCCTTGGTTTTGAGGCCAAGGGAGCTGAAAGGGTAGAGGAGCTGGGTGTCATCGGCGTAGGAAACCGGTATGAACCATATTTCCGCACAATCTAAGCAAGGGGGGCCACATAGACATTAAACAATGTAGGGCTGAGGCAAGAGCCCTGTGGCACCCCCTTTGTGAGCCCCCTAGAGATGGAACTGAAGGGGCCCAGGCTGATAGATTGCGACCTCCCGGAAAGGAAACTCTCCAACCAAGATAGTGCTACGCCTCCGATTCCCACTCCTTGCAACCGGTTCAACAGGGTGTTATGAGACACGGTATCGAAGGCTGCAGACAGGTCCAACAGCACAAGAATCATAGAGCCCCCTTTGTCTTGTGACATTTTGATCTGGTCTGTCACAGAGAGGAGGGCCGATTCCGTGCTGTGGTTGGGCCTGAATCCAGATTGGGATTGGTCCAGGCCCCCTGTTGCTTCGATAAAGTTGGAAAGAGTGGTGTTAACGTGCTTTTCTGCCAGTTTGCTGATGAAAGGAAGGAGAGAAATCGGGCGAAGGGTGGAGAGTGCAGACCAGGGCAAGGTGGAATTTTTACGTATGGGGTTCACTACCGCTTCCTTCCAGGCGAGTGGGAGCTGGCCTTTGGTAAAGGATAGGTTGAGAAGTTTCTGAATATGAGGACCTAGTATCTCAATTAGCGGGGAGATGAATTTGGCAGGTATTAGGTCGGCGGGAGAACCGGACTTAGTTTGGTTAATGAGTGTGGTCAGCTCCTTAGTGGTTATTTCTGGAATATCCAGAAGAGTTTCTCCAGAAGTCGATTGCGAGGAGGTTTCAAAGGCATTAGTTTCCAGGGAGTCTGAGACAGTAGTGATTTTTTTGTATATACCTTCTATTTTATCCTCAAAGAACTGGGATATTTTGTCGCAAAGTTCTTGGGTGAAGGTGTCAGGGCTTTCACATACTTCGGGGCTGGTGAAAGTTTGAATGATTTTAAATAGCTCTCTTGTGGAGTTGCCAGCCACTGCAATTTGAGTGGTCAGACTTGTTTTTCTTGCTTTTTTATTATTTTTGTAATAGGAGGACATAGCCTCAAGGTAGCGGCTCTTATCTTCCCTGTTGCCCGTGCGTCTCCAAAATATTTCACCATTTGGTACGTTTCGCTTTATAAGGATGCCTTTTGGCCTTGTTTCTAACTCATCTGTGTCCCAGCGTGCAATGGAAAATATTCTGAAAGGTCTAAGAGGCGTTTACATTTATCAAGATGATATACTTATTTATGGAGATGATTTTGAACAACATGATTCTCATCTTAAGTTGGTACTGGAGAGATTGAGTGTGAGTAACTTAACTATTAAGATGGATAAATGCAAGTTTAGAACAGACTCTTTGAACTACTTGGGTCATAACATATCTGGATGTGGAGTCGGACCTAAAGATCAGTTAGTAAAAACCATCAGTAATTTATCTTCCCCATCCCATCCTCTAAGGAATAACTTGTGAGTATTATTCAAAATTTATCAAGGGGTTTTCAGAATTGACTTCTAACATGAGATCGCTTTTAAAAAAAGGTGTTAGATTTAAGTGGTCTGACATGTGTCAAAAAGATGTATGCTTATTAAAGAAAGTTTAGGTGAAGCCCCTTTCTTACAGAGCTTTGATACAAAACTCAAATCTATTTTAACTACAGATGCAAGTGAAAAGGGACTGGGTCATGTCTTACAACAGGTTGGTCCACATGTATGAAAACTATCTTGTTTCTTTCATGAATTCTGAGGGATCCCGAAACAAGGTATTCAGTAGTAGAGTGTGAATCTCTTGCTATTTTCTGGGCTATGAAAAAACGTAAGAGATTCTTGTGGGGTGTTGATTTTGAGGTAAAATCTGATCAGAAACCTTTGGTGGAAATTTTTGAAAGCAAAGGCTTGGATAGGATTTCAAGTCGCATAACTAAGTGGATAATTGCTCTCCAAGAATATTCTTTTTCCCTCAGATACATTCCAGGGGCTGACAATAGAATTGCTGATGTTTTTCATGTTTAGTCCCAGATAAATGCTGTGAAGATGAAGAAGTTGAAGAAAGTGGTGATTGGGTCTTTGAATTGGAAGTCTGTCATATTTCAGAGGAAAATGGTTAAAAGAGATAGCTCAAGATGCAACTCTTAATGAAGTCATGTCTTTAATTAGAGGTAATTGGTCAAACATCAAAGTTGGATCTGATTTGTCTAAACCATTTTGGTATGTGAGGGATGAATTATCGGTTGATAGAAACATATTGTTTCGTGGTGCAAGATTAGTTCCTCCCATGAATCTTAGGAAAGAATTAATAAACGTAGCACATGTTAGTCATCCCAGTATCACTAAAACCAAAGAAAGGCTACGCTTGTCTTACTGGTGGCCAGGGATGGATAAGATGATTGAAAGAGAGATTCGTGATTGTGTTCTTTGTAGCATTAGTGATAAATCCAAATCAACTGGGGTGCAACCTATGATTGTGAGTCGTCGCCCTAAATGTCCATGGGATGACATTGCTTTGGACATTTTAGGACCTATTAATAGCTCAGGTTCTCAAGTTTTTCTTTTAGTTGTAATGGACATGTACTCTCGGTGGCCCAAGGTATTTTTTTTTTATCCAATGTTGATTCGGGTTGTATAATTAAATGCTTAAAAACTTGTTCTCTAGGGAAGGAATGCCAAAATCTCTATTATCGGACAATGGGGTTCAACTAATCTCCAAAGAAATTGAAGAATTTTTGTCATCTTGTGGCATAATGCATAACAAAATTTCTCTCTATCATGCTGAGGCTAATGGGATGGTGCAGAGGTTTAAAAGAGTCTTGAAAGAAACCATTACTCTGGCTAAATCTCTAACATTAGATTGGGGAAGAGAAGTGCTTAAAAGAGTTGAAGATTACAGATTAACACCTCATTCCACTATAGGAAAAACTGATTTCTTTTCTTTTTCGAGGTAGAATACCTAACACACATTTTGAACCATTTTGGGTCAACAACTATTGTTCATTTATGGGTAGAGTATGTGTGTGTAATGATGATGATGTTCAAGCTAAGGAGAGCCAGAAGGCTCTGCAGAGGAAAATCTATTTTGACAAAAGAAAATCTGTTAAATCACTGAATGTCAATGTTGGTGATCTAGTTGCTATTAAAAGTCCTGGGTTGATTGGAAACACTTGTTAAATTTTTGTGGAAAACCATGGTAGTCATCAAGGTCTTCAAGAATGCTATAAAAACACAAAATCATCGTGTTTGGAACCTCAATAGAGTTGTTGTATTGAGTGGAGGTCACAATACTTTTCTGGAGCATCGTGCCGAAGATATTGAGCTTTCAAAGGATAAGAACTTACCTTCCTCAGCCGTTTGAAATCCTTGTCGATCATCAAGAGCAACTACACGTCCTACTTATCTAAAAGAATATGTTTAACCTCTTGTTAGAGACTTTTAAATATTTATTGTACTTTTTAGTGGTTAGTCATATTTTTCTGAGTATTACATAGACATTTATGTTTTCTGAAGAAGGGAGATGTGTGATATCCTTATCTCTATGATTGTAAATTGTAGTATCCTTTCCTCATGGTATTTTCTATGGTTCTCATGCATCACTGTTAGAACCTTATTATGTCATAGTGTGGTGAGTTTAGAGCAGAGAGAAACAGTTGTGCTGAGATACTGGTTGGATGGGATCTTCTTCCACCTGATTAAATAAACTTCAATCAAAATCTTCATTGCTTGAAACCTGTTTCTTAAAATTTCACAGTCACCTTTAAAAATAGGTCAGAAGATGTGGACAGCTGGATTAAGATGCTCTGAGCATGTTGCTCATTTACAGAAAGTGGTTAGTTTGTAAAAAAATAGGTGCGGGGGCTCTCGCCAGGAGGCAACTTGCACCAGCCCATTTCTCCTGTTAGCGCCACCTAAAACAGAACCAAATACTAATCATGAAAGTGGGTAGAGGATTTGGCATATTGGAGAGAGCTGCCAACTTTGGAACAGGGAGACCACCTTCAAGTCTCCTTGTCCGCTCAACATCCTTTGATTCTGGGCAAATCACTTAGGGGCACATGTATCAAGCCTGAATTCTGAAATTCCCTAATAGTGCATTTTACTGATCCGCTATTTGGGGATCGCAAAATGCTATGCATGTAGGAATTGCAAAACAATTTGCGATTCCTTAACATTACCTTATAGCGATTTGGTAAATAGCGAAATAGCGAATCCTGTTCCCCAACCCTTAAGGCCTCTTATAGGGCTTCGAGCCGCAACCAGAATCCCACGACTAAGGAAACAAACAGTAGCTTCTAGCGCGGGGACACACCAGCATATGTAACCAAGCGCTTTATAAAATTTATAATAATAATAATAGGTAATGTGACTTCATTAATTTCTATGTGCCCACAGGCCCATAGGAATGAATGGTATTGCATTTGCTAATTGCTATTCCTATTTGTGAATTGTTAATCACATATAGCGACTGCAAAGCTAAGGCTGTCCGGGGGCCTAAGGCCCTCCTGAGCACACCGAGAAAAATGCAAATGTGCACATTTCAAGCACACACATGCCCTAAGGGGATTTGCACACTATATGGCACTTTGGAAAAAGCAGTTTTGTGCATTTTTCAAAATATGCATATATTACCATAAACTTGGAGTTGATGGTAATTAGCATTTCATAAATGCACAGTTCGCATTTAGGAAAGGCTTTTTGCATCTGCATTAGGTAATCACAAATTGTGATTTCCTATTTGCATTTACAATTTAGGGAACTGCAAAAAATAGTGATTACCTATATTGTGAATTACCCAAAAGTTACGTGCATCAGAAAAGGCCATTTTGCGATTGCAAACGGCCGATTTGGCTTGATGATTAAGAGCGCGAACCAGACCCGTGATGGTATCAGAGCGCTTTACAGGATTGACGGGTGATATACAAAAGACTAGGAGGGGAGGATACCATTGGGATAAAAACAGGTAGATACAGTATACAAGGAAAACAAGCTGTCTCAGGTCCCGGATACATTTGGGGTAAAAACAGGTAGATACAATATACAAGACAACACGCAGTCTCAACACTTGGATGGGATGCCCAGAAGTGCCGGGAAGGTACAATCCGGAAAAGCCATGGATAAAGACGTAATGGTGGGTAGAACAGGTCGCTGAGGTGATTATAATGTGATTGTTAAGCGAGGAATTTGCCCATTCAGAAAGTTTTGGCCTCCTTTTTAAAGCAGGCTAAAGACGGAAGTCTTCTGATGGTGGGCAGGAGAGAGTTCCATATTCTTGGAGCGGCCCCAGATAAGGCCCGATTGTAGGTTTTTTTTCTGGAAGCGTGCTGCTGGGAGCAAAAAGTGAATGTGTCGTTAACTGGTGTTCATGAAAATCACCAGGGTTGATGATTAAGTGCTGGTGCTGAGCACCAGAAACCACTAGTTCAAATTGTATACAGGCCATGTGAAGAATACTGTTGTCAGGTTCAGCCTAGCATCTGTGCACATGTAGCAGTATGATCGATGAAACCTAGTCTAAATTGTTATGGTTAAATCGGAGACTGAAGGGAACTGCACCATTGACTCTGGGTTAGGTGTTTAATAATTAAAGTTTTGACTTTGTGCATGTTGTGTTAAATTGTGTTAAATTGTGTTTAAAGTGTAATTTTTGATTGGAATATTGTGCAAGCATTGCATATAATTTCTTGTGCCTGGAATCCAGAAGTGGCATAATTTTTGACTAAGGTGGATTCCTTTACAAGTTTTATGAAAGCATATTACTCTAAGCCAGACTATATGGAATTTGTCCTTTGAGTTGCCTGGAGAGTACTCAGCAGCACCAGTTGGTATATCAATAGTACAGCAAACAATAGGCCCATTTCAGGAGGAGTAAGAGTCCCAGGATGGAGGAGGGGGCTAGGTAAGAAATTACTTTGACGCTAATCCACTTTGCTCAAAGGTATACGCCTCTAGGCTTACAACCTATGTCAACTGGTGTTAGACAAATTGTAATGTTGTGCAAGTGTAAAGCGGAATGGGCTACAGAGAGTGAAGAATGAAAGGAAGCCAGAAAGCTACCACATTAAGCCCTTGAAGGGAACAGGAGCTGAAGCAATGAGGTCTAAGAGAGCAAGCAGAATGACCAGCAGTAAAATAGAGGAACTAGTATAGAGAACAACAAAAAAAAGTGCTGGACGAGGACTTCTAAATGAATTAACAAAAAGTTGCCAGGACTCATGAATGCGTCTCTTAGTCCAAATTACCTCTCTGCCTACATTGACCCATAAGTCACACTCGTTGACAACAAACCACATATTCTTCTCTGCTCAGATGCCCCAGCCATCACAAGCTGCTCTACCACAGATGGCTTACATAGCCATGTCTAAAAGTTGAGTTTATCTAGTGAGTAAATGTCCACATACTTATGACAGGGGTGGAGTTGAAGTCTTCATAGCTATTATGCAGCAACTGACTGTTTATGCACAGGAAGGATGCTACTAGTAGAAGATGGAAAGCCGCAGACTTTTGCGGCTGCTTACCAGTAGTGGATCTCTGCAGAGTTTTGAAGGAAAGAGGTGGGCGTGGGTAAGCAGAGAGAGAGAGAGAGCAGAGAGAGACAGGCCTTTCCTTTGTATGGAGATACTATTTTAATCTTATCCAGACTACAGCACAAGGATGGAACAGACAGTACCCTGCTTAGTGATTATAAGTGACTTGATGTGGCAATTCTATTTTGGGTGTCACACAAGTCAAGGTAAATGTCACCTCTACGAAGAAAGGGAGAGCTGAGAAGGAACACGGAAGAGACAGAGGCACTGATGTAGATCATAAGGCCATGTCAGGTTTAGGGAATACCTAAGGGTGGCTACTCTGCTAAGTCGGAGAGGTGTCACCCCACTGCCTTTCAGCACTGCAAAAGGAAAAAAATGATAATAACACAAGGTTATTATAATTTGTTTTGGTGCTGAGGCAGTTTTGCAGGGTGGGTGAGGCTAGGCTTGTTAGTGGAGGCACTCTCTAAGTGTTCATGACTGTTTAGCTATCCGTCTTGGATTGGCCAAACAGGCATGCACACTTTACATGTTCTCCACCCAGGCTGTGATACAGCCTGGGTGAAGAACATGCACAGGCTTCCATTCTCTGTCTGAGCGCTGAGTCATGATGCTCAGACCAATCACAACGCTGAATTGCGACTGGCTTAGGGAGCCTGAGTGCTTCCTATTCAGTGAGAAACCAGGGAGAGGATGGTGAGGACCGAGGTGGCCAGCCAGCCTGCTGGCCAGCAGATAAGTGATCCTATTTTTTTACACCCCCAAATGCCTCTTCGTGCGTCACTACTAATTTACAGGAGAAGCCGCCACTGGGAACACCTACACTTTTGATTTGTACTGTGGACTTTTTGGACCCTTTCCAGGGTTTGTCACAACATCTCCCTGCCTCTATCACAGGACCAGTGTCGAAGGCGGCTGACAGGTCCAGGAGGATCAGCGCCGCCATTTCTCCGTTGTCCAGCAGGGACTTGATGTCATCGGTGGCTACGATTTGGGCAGTCTCGGTGCTGTGGTTGCTGCGGAACCCAGAGTGGGAAGGGTCCAGGATGTTGTTCGCCTCGAGGTAGCAGGTCAGTTGTTCGTTGACGGTGTTCTCGATGACCTTTGCCTGGGAACGGGAGCAGGGAGATGGGCCGGACGTCCTTGAGGTCCTTGGGGTCTGCCTTGGGTTTCTTGAGTAAGGCATTGATCTCGGCGTGCTTCCAGCTCTCCGGGAAGGTTGCTGTCTCGAAGGAGGTGTTGATGACTTTCCAGAGATGGGGTGCGATGGATGTGCTGACTTTGTTGAAGATGTGGTGTGGACATGGGTCTGATGGCGATCCAGAGTAGATGGTGTTCATGATCTTGATGGTGTCGTCTTCGTTGATGTTGGTCCAGGAGAGCAGGCTGTTGGTGCGGTTGTATTTCAATGCAACGCGGTGTTTACACCGCACTACCATTACAACACTGGTTTTACAATGCAAGTCGTTACCACGACTTGCGCTGTAGGGTGCTGGACTTAGGAATAGTAAGATTTACTATTCCAACACCAGCCTACGTACAGTAGGGAAGGTGTTGGAATAGTAAATCTACTATTCCTTAGCCTAGAGCGCCCTCCAGCGCAAGTCGTGGTAACAACTTGCATTGTAAAACCAGCGTTGTAATGGTAGTGCGGTGTAAGCACCGGGTCGTAATGGATGTTCCCCGTTGGTGCGGATGGTGGTCGTGGGGGCGGAGGTCTCAGTGGTTGTCGGGCGGTCGTGGTGTTGAAGCTATTGTGGATGTCTGCAATCTTGCGGTGGAAGAAGGTGGCCAGCGAGTCGCACAGTTCTTGCAAGGGTGGGACGTCGTTGGTGTTGGAGCTGGGGTTGGAGAGTTCCTTCACGATGTTGTAGAGCTCTTTGTTGTTGTGCGCTTTGTTTTCTAGGCAGTCTTTGAAGGAGGTCCTTTTGGCGGATCTGATAAGGTGATGGTGTCTGCGGGTGGCCTTCTTGTGGGCTGCGTGGCTGTCCGGTGTTCGTTCACGGAGCCAGATCTTCTCCAGCTTTCAGCAGGTTTGCTTGGAGGCCCGGAGGTCTTCAGTGAACCAGCTGCCTTTCTTGTTGGTGTGACTGTTGGAGGGTTTCTTGATCGGGGCGAAGGTGTTGGCGCAGTTTTTGATCCACTGTCTGAGGTTGCGGGTGGCGGTGTCAGGGTCGTTGGGGTCGGCGGGTGGGCTCTGGGCGAGGGATTGTGGTTAGCTGGTCTTCGGTGACTTTGCTCCAGCAGCGGTGAGGCATCTGTTGGGTGCAGTGGAGCGTGGTGGGTTTCTTGAAGGTGAAGTGGATGCAGCGATGGTCGGCCCAGTGGAGTTCGGTGGTGTGGTTGAAGGAGACTTGGGGGCTTGGGAGAAGATGGGGTCAAGCGTGTGACCGGCAGAGTGGGTGGGTGTTGTGACGAGTTGTCTGAGACTGAGTCCGAGGTTGGGTAGGTTATCGATCAGGGTGGTGGAGTTGGTGTTGTTGTTGTTCTCGAGGTGGAAGACCAGGTCCCTAAGGAAGATGTAGTCCGTGGAGGCGAGGGCGTGTGTTCTGAGGAAGTTGGCGATGGAGTCGCTGAACTGTGGTTGGGGTCCGGGGTGTCTGTAGATGAGGGTTCCTTTGAGGGTGGTATTGGGGTCGGTGTGGATCTGGAAGTGCAGGTGTTTGGCGGTACTGAGGGTGTCGTCTGTGTTGGTCGAGACTCTGAGAGTGTTCCTGTGGACGATGGTGATTCCTCTTCCTGCTCCGTTGGTGCGGTCTCTGCAGGTGATCTTGTAGCCTTCCGGTACAGCAATGGTTATGTCGGGTGCCGAGGCGGGGTTCAGCCAGGTCTCTGTCACGAAGGCGACGTCTGGGGGGAACAGATGCACAATATTTATTGAAACCTACACTAAACTAAGGACAGGTAAAACACTATTGAATAAAGATAGCAAGAAAGCTGCCAGCATTAGAACCTCTGTAGAATTTCTATAAGTAAAGAGTCATCTATAGCATGATTCTGCACAATCAGATATGTCAAGAGAGGTTTGTACCTCTCCATGTCTGAAGGGAATCTGACTAAACCCAAGGTGAGCTCGCGAATGAAAATCACAAAGAACATTTGAGAAAACATGACCTCATACACATCATAATATGTTTTCCAGTTCCAAGAAAAGAACTTGGCATCTTGAACACTACTCCCATATTTCAGTCTGTGCTTCCAAAGCATCCTTAGTTCATCCCTCGGTCTGATATTACCTACTGGTAACACTCCCTTTGTTCTGCATCAAAATCATTTTACCTTGCCAGCTCTTCCTTGCCTGTCTATCACTGAAATACAATGTGCTTTTTCATTAAGTAACGAATGCCTTTGGTTTGCACCTGCAGAACAAAAACATGTAGAAAAACAACTTCCATGTTAGTATAAGCTGTCTCGACTGTAAGTTTAAGGCCCACAATCCTGCTAATTTAACATTTCTCTTTAAAAACATATTAGTTCTACAACCTACATATAATCCAATAAAAGAAATATTTAATAATGAATCAAGCTATATAGTGCTGTATTCTTATATCCATGCTGTTAAAATGGGGCCTTGACCCACCTCTTGTCCATTTTCTGGCTGAACTCCATAAAGATCTAAAGACAACTATTAGAATGAATCAAGAAGGTAATTGCACAGCATGGTTTAAATCTGGCAGGGGTGTGTGCCAAGGCTGCATTCTTGCCCCCATGCTGTTCACTTTATATATAAATTCTCTGGAGATAAAACTTTTAACTGCATCCTTGGACATCCCATGTGCAGGAGATGCTCCTATTCCTGTTCTCCTGTATGCGGATGACGCTGCACTAATAGCCCGGACACATTTAGGTCTTCAAAGATTATTAAATACTTTTAGTGAATTTATGTCTTCACTTGACCTAGTGGTAAATAATTCAAAATCACATGTTATGGCAATTGGGGCTGTTAAAAATAATACTAAACCCTTTTATTGTAACGGTGAAGCAATCACTAGTGTCAAAGTTTTTACATATCTTGGAATAATTTTTTGACAACAAGGGGAGCTGGACTCCAAAAATAATAGCTAAAACTAAAGCGGTGAGGAGCTCGGCAAATGCAAACCTAAGCTTTTCGAGGAGACTTGGAGGGAAACCGAGCGGTGCATTAATAGCTTTGTACAAGGCAAAAACACTTGCAATAGCAAGGTATGGAGCAGGCTTGTGGGGTTATGCTAAAAGTGATATTATCCAAAGGGAGGAAAATAAGTTCCTCCGGTCTATGTTAGGGCTCCCTCAGTCGACAGCCACTTTTTCAGTCCATCAGGAGCTTGGACTGGGGTACATTACTGATATCCTGTCCATGGCACCTATTCTTTTATGGATTAGGGTTTGGATTAACAATAACCTAAGCCTGAACCATGAAATATTGATGGATTGTTTAAAACTTGATCAATTTAAAGATATTGATTGGCTGTCATATATTTATAAGTGTTCAATAGAACTTGGACGCCCTGAGATATTTTCCTGTCCTTTGGGATTAAAGAAAGCAGACCTAGAATGGGTCAAGCATAACTTCCCTAAATTGAAGAGTTTGGATCGGGAGGCAAATCAACTAATCAAGCCCTCGGTCAGAGCCCATTTCATGACGATCACCTGTTTAGCTATTTAACCGTACCTTGCTGTAGTAAACATCCCTTTTCATAGGTGGCTCCTGGTTAAATTTCGATTTAACCAAATCTATACGGTCCTCTGTGATAGTTATGGTTGGTATAAGCCTGAGGATGCACCTGTGTGCAAATGTGACAATTTTTCATTACAAGATAACAGGCACCTCACGTTGTTTTGTCCATTTTTATAATATCCCAAGACAGAAGTATTTGGTGCCTTTGCTTAAAGGTAAAGATTTTATACAGGCAAAACCAGCTCTCTTGTATCTTCAAATGCTAGAATCACCCTTGGTTATGTTTAGTGTGGTTAATTATTTTGTTGCAGCTGTCAGGATCAGGAGGAGGAGAATGAAAATGTAGCATTGGGGTCTGTGATGGGTGACAAACAGTTTTTTTAGATATGATAATTTTACTTTGTAACTATTTAAATGTTTGTTTTAATCTCTGTATAAATTATGATATTGTATTGTATGATTTTTTTATGAAACTGAAAAGCCCTTTTTGACTGTAGCATGCTTTTATGATTTTTAATTAAATCGAATAAAGTGGTTTTTGACTGACTGACTATATGCAGTACAAAAATTATTACATGTAATTTAAGCAAAAATGACAACTTGTCAAAAATTATAAAGAAAACATTAAACACACATATGTTTCATTCTCACTAATCCCTGGCAAAGTCACTGCATTAGATGCACTTTAGTGCACCACCTTCAATCTAAACTTATAAAAGGTAATATCAACATTCCAGATGTTTCTGAAAAGAAAACAAATGTTAATATACACACACATATATATCAAAACACACAATACATGCAGCTTCTATTCCTTTGGTGCACCTTATCTCATTAGTATTATTACATCATACGGGTACATAAGACCAAGTGTAAATATAGATATATGGCCTGGCAAAACGCAAAAGGATGGAGCCAAATTACACTGCTCCACTATCTTTGATGCTGTACAGTACGCCTTTGTCTGGGCACCATCTAGATTTATCCCACATTGGCCTGTATGGTGCTTCACAAATACAAAGGAAAATTAAGCTGGCCTGTAGTAATACCCTTAATCCTTTCATGGTTATAGTAGTCAGCAGAGTTCCTCCACATATTTTCAGTTATTTTATATATAAGTAAATAACGACCAACAGAAAAGGCCATTTTCATGATTATTCTGCATTACGTATGAAGTACTTAGATGTAGTCTATCTTGAAGGCCACTTCTGACTAAAATATTAACAAGATGAAGTGTATAAGAATGGCCAGAGATACTATCAATACACTTGTTAAACAAATTGACCTCTTGAAAGTAAATCAGGTGTAGATATTCTAAATGTTACATGGGTAGTCCTCACTTACTCCAGTACACATAGTTACAAAGGCCTTATTACAATAAAAAAAATTAATGCATAATAGTTTTAATAATGTCAAGTGTTGAAAAGTGTGTTGGAGCTAGGAGCTTTGGGTGGATTGCTCCTTAAGCTTCAGCTCTGTTGGCTTTGAAATAACCATAGAGTAAATCTCAACCTACAGTGGATTCCTACGAAAAACAGTCTCATTTGAGGTAAGGACAATTTTGAGATGTTGATACTTGTTAAGGCAGCTGTAATTTTGTCTCATTTATTGGTCTATTGATGTCTGTGGACAAAAGTGCATTGGATATTTGGTTGCATATGACTTTGTTGAAGACCAGATGTCACTAAAATGTTTCTAACTAACTCTGTTTCTAACTAACTATTTCCATCTAATTTTTCAATTTGCAAGTTATTCACCAGACTGACTAATTCTGGTTAGCTAGGTGAAATCCTTTGTTGGTGTTTTTGCTTCGCACTTTTTGTTTAGCATCTTTTTGCTCATTACCATTTCATTCTATTTCTACTTTCTCCCTAGGTATCCTCCTTATGTCTTATGCCTATAGCCCAGCACCCCTGTTGTCTATGCCCATGTGCTCTTATTAACCCATCCCTCCTTCACCTGTAACTTGAAATTAACTTTACGATTTTCTAACTCTTAAAATAGCCTTTTATTGAAGATTCCCTCCAAGCTCCCATACCTTTCTCCTCACAATCTTTAGGAGCTTGTATGGCCTTTTCCTCGTCAACCGTATGCTCCTTTACACTCCCTGTCACCTTTTCCCTATGCCCCATATAGCTGTCACCATATTTCTAAATACCAATTTCATCAATTGAGTTTTAGCCAATTTAGTGTTTCTTTAAAATTGCCTTTAATTTTTTTTTTTTAGTAGAAGTACAAGGATTTTAGTCAGTACAAGGTTCATCTTTACTTTAGATCTGTGCCATACTGCATTTATTTTTAGAGAATAATGTATTTTATATGTTTGCATTTTTATAGTCTGAAAATAAATATATATTGATTATGGAAATATTGTGCCTGCTGTGTTAACTGTCTTTGCCTTTTTCAACTCTCTATCTCATCGTTTGCATAAAACCTTTACTGGAAAATGTCAAAGACTTTGTCACTGTTATAATCTTTTTTTTTGTTCTCATATCACCAGTGTTTGCACAGAGGAGCCTTGATACATGACGTATTCCGCCCTCAGGCCACTTGCAATTAAACATCTAGCCCTGCTAATCCAGTCCTTCCAGTATCCTAGTTACTGGTTTCATGCAGGTGTAATCATAGGACATCACCTTAGGCCCTTGCTGTACCGTACCAACTCAAGTAATTGTCCCAGATCATGCTGTGAGGGCCCCCCTCAACACCTGTATCCATTTTGCATATGGCTTTAACCCCTTCCCCGTGCGGCTAATCCCCCCGCTATGCTGGTGGGAGGGGTGGCGCGCCCAGCACCGCGGTGCTCGTGACGAGCTCAGCTCGTCATGCAACACGGTGGCGCTGTGCTCATGACGAGCTGAGCTCGTCACGACCACGCCTGGTTTCATAGAACGGGGGAATTAGCCCCACTTGTGAGCACCACACGTGTCATGACGAGCTCAGCTCGTCATGAGCACGGAAGAGGTTAAGCCCCTGGAGTCAGTCAAACTCCTGAGGGGGAAGAGGATCCGTCCATCTCTTACAGATCTCTCGCCTAAGAGCATCATATAAAAAAGGAGGTCCCTCCTATTTGCCGACAGGGACTGACTAGAATATTCCTCCAACCCCATCAATACTAGTGTTGGAGTCATTGTTATATTTAGCTGAAAATTTTAATTACCAGCCTTCTCGATAGCATGCAATAATACAGTAATTTTGGGCAATTAAAAAACATATGAAGGTCATCAGCTCTTAACATGCCACATCTACAGCACCTTGGGGTTGGTGTTGATACAAACATGCGTAAATCAAAATTAGACTGGGACACTTGTAACTATGTTGCAACTGGTTTGTTAGATAACCCTCATAAACGCTATGGTAAATTGCAGTTTATATTGTTTTTCCGCCCCACATATGCGTTGTGGAATTTATCATCGGGTCATCTTTCGTGCTGTATGCCAGCCTTAGACCATGAGGCAACCTCTGGTATAGCGTAGTAGTGTCCAGAGATGTGTGCAGATACCCCCACAGAGAAGTATATCATTAAAAAACAATTCTACATCCAAAAAACTATTTTAATTCTGAACGGATGTGGACTGTTATTAAAAGGTTGATGGGTATGCCCTTGGACGTGGTAACTGGATCCTCGCATACCACTTGTAACAAAACGTCAACATGTTTCTGCTCCTTATTGCCCAGCCGGGTCTACGGAGCATTCGTCAGGACAAATACAACAAATTAAAATTCTACTCACACCAATCGTTCAGTATTTAGTGGTCTTTTTTTGTTGCCCACTTAGATTCATAAAGGTTCAATTTACCTGTAATGAGAATTAAATGTAAGACCTTTCTTCAGACATCAGGGGTATAACAAAGCACAAAAGCACATATTCATTTGTTTACTTTTTGCATTAATTTATGCATTACTGTCACAATTTTAGCTGAATGGGGATTCTTATGGCGAGTTATAGCAGCAATATTTAGAGTGAAATCCATGTATTGAACTTACTAGTAATGATACAAATAGTGTGTCAAAGTTTGCTTTCTTATCGACATGACAGAAAGTGATGGATAAGGTCTTATCGATATAACAGAAAGTTATGCATAAGGTCTGGCTTTCCTTAGATCTTAGAAGGGAAACTATGTGTCTGTTCAAGTCCCTGTATATCAACACTGAGAGTCCGGTGTTGTTTAGACCAGTTACCACAATGTTCGTGACTTATAATGATATACAGGCAGACAATAGTATTTGACCTTTTGTTTCATATTTAAAGAAAAGAAAAGGAAAGAAAACACGCAAGATCTTGTAATGCGGTATCTCGATAAAACAAATTCAAATCAAGTTTTTAAATTTCAGTGTGCATATGTGTTCCCTTGAGTTATGTCCTCGTGTTGTTCTCCCTTCATTGACGATAATTACTATGCTCATAATTTTCTAAAAAGTATCCACATTCAGAGATTCAAACAAATTATGCAGCTGTTCAGCTACTTTATCGCTGTTCGCGTTGATATGCGAGGTGAGTGGTTCTAGTATGTTTTTATGACAGCGCTAATAGTAGGCGCGTTCGTTAGTGGCAAAATGCGTATCGTACTACTCGGACACTCTCTGTGTACAAAGTATTGGCAAATCATAATTACATCTCATATTTACCTTTTTGTTATTCAAACGGTCATCCTCAGGGGAACCGGACTTGATAGTCCCAGGCTGTGAGTGAACATAATGGATTACCTTTGGTCTCACAGTAAAAACTCCATCTTGCTGATATATTCTTCACCATCACCACGCGCTTCTTACCCGCAGTGTTTGGCGAATTCCGCGTCTAGTGCTGGCTCTGCCCCTGGACGCGGAATCGCCGTCATCATCCTGCATTTCAAACAATTCACCGCATGGATATAGAGATAGGACTCGGTCTACAATGTATTTATATGTTAGAATCACGGATCTATTTGTGAATAAAATGCCTCTAGGTCTCTTTTTAATCGTGATTGACTTTTTTCTATATTAGCTACTTTCTCCCTCTTTTTTATCAGTTAATATGATGTTGTTTTCTTTGTGGATGAAATTGCGTTAATAGTTCAAAAAAAGTCATAGGCAATGTATGCGAGAAGGGAATCCTTCTGTTGTTATAGGGAACATTTGTACACTCTTTTCGTTCATTGGGTAATCGCTCAGGATATCACCATGTAGGCCTAAATATAGGATTAGAATGCATCTTAAATGGCTGATCAGCAGTGCGAATAGTCACATTGATTCTGAGAGGCTGTTTTATGTGTATGTTTACAGCAGATAAATCTAGTTTATGCAAACTGATGCCATGGGACATTATCATTGAGGCCAAATAGGTGGGTTCTTAATCTGTCCACCCATCTTTGTTCCTTTTCATACAGGATTCTTTCTGCATTCAAAGATTTGTCTTTTAGCATTTTGATTACAGTCCACTTTAATTCTTCTGCTTTAAGACCAGTCTCTACGAAATGGGTACATAATTTGGTGGTATTTTTCTTTTGGTTTAATTGCTTTTATGTTCCCCAATTCTTAGTTTGACTTTCCTGCAAGTCATACCTATATATTGTTTTCCGCAGGGACACGTTATCATGTAGACAACATGTGTTGAGTTGCAGTTCGTGAGCTGCATTTGGGTCCAAGTCATTGAATCTGTCAGCTGCAAGGTTTTGGTCACTTTTGTTAACTTGCATACGTGACATGTCCCACAAGGGTAGTGTCCCGTTATTGGGGCCATTCCAATGTCCATAATCTGTCTGCTCATCTGATGTTTCTTTGGATGTGTGTGGACAAGAATATCCTTTAGATTCCGTGTTCGTCGATTGGCAAATCTTGGCTTTGGCCAGTCGAACTTCCCAGTTGATAAAATCCACCAGTTTTTATTCACTAGTTTCTATGCATTGTATGTAGCTGGGCAGTATGTAGACCAAAACCTTGCAGCTGACAGATTCAATGACTATCGATAAGACCTTATCCATCACTTTCTGTTATATCGATAAGAAAGCAAACTTTGACACACTATTAGCATCATTACTAGTAAGTTCAATACATGTATTTTACTCTAAATCTTGCTGCTATAACTCACCATAAGCTAAAATTGTGACAGTAATGCATAAATGAATGCAAAAAGTAAACAAATGAATATGTGCTTTTGTGCTTTGTTATACCCCTGATGTCTGAAGAAAGGTCTTACATTTAATTCTCATTACAGGTAAATTGAACCTTTATGAATCTAAGTGGGCAACAGAAAAAGACCACTAAATACTGCACGATTGGTGTGAGTAGAATTTTAATTTGTTGTATTTGTCCATACGAATGCTCTGTAGACCCGGCTGGGCAATAAGGAGCAGAAACATGTTGACGTTTTGTTACAAGTAATATGCGAGGATCCAGTTACCAGGTCCAAGGGCATACCCATCAACCTTTTAATACCAGTCCACATCCGTTCAGAATTAAAATAGTTTTTTGGATGTAGAATTGTTTTTTAATGATAACCTTCTCTGTGGGGGTATCTGCACACATCTCTGGACACTACTACGCTATACCAGAGGTAGCCTCATGGTCTGAGGCTGGCATACAGATGATGACCCGATGATAAATGCCACAACCATATGTGGGTCGGAAAACCAATATAAACCACAATTTACAATAGCGTTTATGAGGGTTATCTAACAAACCAGTTGTAACGTAGTTACAAGTGTCCCAGTCTAATTTTGATTTACGCATTTAACTTGGGGAACTGGTTGGGACACCTATTCCTCCTCCCTAATTTTGATTAGAGTTGATATAAACATGCCAAGCTTCAGAAGGGACTAGTACAGCCTATTGATTGTGAAGAAATGAATCACAGGTTTGACCACCTTATAGATTGTTTTTAAAGAAAGTTGCCAGATTGTTTCTTATCTTCGGTTTTCAACAAAGTCCAATACCAATCTCAACTTCCTTTTTTCTTGGGGCCTCATTCTATAGTTTTAATTCGAATTCCCACCTCCCACCAGTCTCTTGCCCATTGGTCGCCTGCCAGGATGACAGCTGCAGATACTTGAATCTTGAGAGGGAGTCACCCATTTTTGCGACCAGCACTTTCCAGGGCACCATACCCTGCATCGTCAGGAGATCTCCCCAAACTTCAATTCCCGCCCTCCTCAGTGGGAAACTTAACCGATCTTCAAGGCACTCAGGAGTGCCTGGTGAGTCCCACATTGGGGAGAAGTCCGAGAAATAGCCCATTTCAAGTATCTTCCTTACCCTCAACCAAAGAATAAGTGCTGCATTTAGAATCTTCAACTTAACTTTCTTGAATAATTTTCTTGCCCAAAACTTATAAAGAACACTTTTAGAGCCCCACTCCTTCACCATTTCTTCAAACAATCCACCCCATGCCAAGATCCCTGATCTATCAAGCAGGATTCTACAGTTCTCAAACTGTAAAGCCGTACAGTATAGCCTTAAGTCTGGAAGGGCCAGACCTCCCTTCTCCAGCTTGCGCCTCAATTTCTTCCAGGCAAGCCGGGCTCCCTTAGATGCCAAGACAAAATTAATTAATTTCCCCTGTATCTTATCAATCATAGATTTAGGAAATGTTAGAGGGATACAATTAAAGAGATATGTCAGTTTAGGGAGTATAACCATATTAATTAAGTTCACTCTCCCACATAAAGTCAAGGGGAGACTCTTCCACCTGGCTATCGTCACATCAACCTCTTTTGCTATCCTGTCCAAATGGATCTGCCGAATTCCTTCCAGTGGTTTGATGATACTGATTCCAAGGTATATAAGCTTGTCCTGTACAGTTCCCTTCCAATCTGGAACATTCCAACACATTATCCTGTCTTTGCATTATTTAGCAAACAACCAGACATCACCCCAAAGTCTTTCACCAGTACTTCCACCCTGGGGACAGTTAAAATTGTATCTGCAGTAATAATTACAAGGTCGTCCGTATACAATGCAGCTTTATTTTTATAGGTGCCAGAACTGATAGCAATGACCAGATCATCCTGTCACAATTTCTGGGCAAGTGGTTCAATATAAATATCCAACAACAGTGGTGAGATAGGGCAGCCCTGCTGTATACCCCTGGAAATCGCGAAACTTCTTGTGAGGATGCCATTGAGGAGGATCCTAGCTGTTGACTGTTTATATCGTTTTTAATGTTGTTATAAAATAAGGGCCGAAGCCCACAGCCACTAAAACATCCCACAAATAGGACCAGCATAGGGTGACCAGAATTTTAAAGCCAAAAACCGGGACAAATCTGAAAATTAGAAGAAGTACTACTATTTTGCTTTAACCGAGCGCACACCATAACCACGCTAATCACCACAGAATTACAGAAAAGGCAGTAAGAGCATACATTTAATGCAATTTTTAAATCCAGTTTCATGCCTGTTAATTAATTTGCTTTATAACAGTTGCTACCTATCCCTCCTTTGGAAAACACAAAAAGGTACCTCCAACTGTTTTCACTAGCCCCTCTGGGACAAAACCTAAATTTACCAAAATCTGCCGGGACAGCTGGTGAAAATCCGGGACTGTCCTTGCAAATCCAGGAAGGCTGGTCACCCTACCTTAGCGGCATCCAGTATAACTAACGCCAAGGGATTCGAGCGCACTGTAGCCAAGTCTAGGCATCCTATCAATTGCTGAGTCAGTTTGTGAATCTGCCTCCCTGGAACAAACCCTTTCTGGTCTAGATGTATTAGCTGGGGAGCCAGTTTACACAATCTCCCTGCCAAAATGCTGACAAAGATCTTATAGTCAGCATTAAGAAGGCACATCGGGTGGTACGATTTTGCCTTCGCAGGGTCTTTAGGTGGATTTAGGATCAGGACCTTAGTGGCCTCTTTCCACGATTCTGGACTTGTGCCTTCCCCATAAAGACCAAATTGAACAAGTTCTCCCAAACTATTAGCATCTTATGAACCTCTGAGGGGATGGCGTCAAACCCAGCAGCCTTCACAGTCTTATCTCTAGTCATAGCCCCCCTGATCTCTTCCTGAGTGATCTCTGCTTCCATACTGTCTTTCCCTTCTTTAGTCAGTACAGGGAGGCCAACTGCCCCCAGCCAGTCTTAAAGCCGTCGGAGATCATGAAATGTGTCTTCCCAGTAAAGCAGGGAGAAAAGGGAGAGGACATGGTTCTGCATTCCTTCCCAGTTATCTATCACTTTGCCTAAAGTTCCCCCTCAGTTCTTTAATCATGTTCCTGGTTCCTTCTACCTTGGCCTTCCAAGCCAGTACCGCTCCAGCCTTTTCCCCACATTCAAACTGCCTCATGTTTTCTGCCTGCCACCTTGCCTTTAACTTGGAATCCAGTTTGATTTTATAGTTTAGTTGCGTCTCTTCTAGTCTTCTTACCAACCTCTCCCTATCTTCCCCCTATCTTGAGTTTTGTATGGAGGCCTCAAGAATTCCCACTTCTCTTTCCACTCCAGCCAGGTCTACTCTCTCTTTTCTTCCCTTTGAGCATCCAAGACTTTTTAATACTCCTTGTATATATGCTTCAACAGAATCTCAGTGTACACCAGGGGTAGCAGGGCCTTTTCCTAGTAAGAAAGTATTCTGATGAAGCCTTTTTTTAAAAAAGCACCCCCTCCTCATCGAAGAGGAGAGCACGTTTTAGTGTCCACCTTATAATGGGCTTTTTCCCCTGGACCTGTAGTGGCATAGTGACAGCTGAATGGTCCGAAGTGTGGGCTGGATGATGTCTTATCTTTTTAATGTTTGTCACAAAGCCTCTTTCGACCAAAAAGTAATTTAATCTAGAATAATGGCTGTATTTTTTGCTATGGTAGGTATAGCCTCTCGACTGACCTCTCTGGTGCACCTTCCTCCACAAAAAGAATCCTGCATGCTACGGAACACGGTGCAAGGGTGCCTGCTTTAGCGCTGGGCAGCCCATTGTGCACCAGCTCTGGGGGAAAGTACAGGAATGCGCCATATTGGATAAATACGGTTCATTCCGGCCCTTTCACAACTGCGTAGGGCAGGACAGCAAGAAGACTTGTGGAGCTGCCCTACGACAATTCCCATAAATAATGTGGGCCAGACCCGCCTTACAAAAACTGCATGCACTAAATAAATAAATACACAGAATTTAAGCCTCAAATTCAACAGCTCGTTTGTGATAACATACATACTGAGGGTTTAAGATAATAACTGCCCCGGGAATCGTGTTTAAAAATGGACCAATCACTGCTTCTTTTTTCATGTAATTTTTCATTAACTTTTTAATACAAAGCAAAACAAGGTTCTAGTCTCCTACTTTGGCCACTGAAGAGGAATATACAGGAAAAACAATGTTTTATGTAATTTGTCGCACCAGTTCTTTGTTTGAAATGCCGATTTTCATCGTGATGCAGGATACAAATGTACGACAACTCAATTCAGAAATTCAAAGATGAAACACAACAAGCTCTAGAATGAATAATGCACACTACAAATGTGTTTTAATACTCTGCTCGTTTAGATGATGGGCAACTTAAACATTTTCTATCGGGAAACCTGAGACTGTAGAATGTGTCTTCTGCACACCCAGCAAAAAACAGTTCAACCGTGCCTAATTCTGCTTAAGTTAAATGTCCTGCTCTTGTGACCTTTGCTCTGAAAATATTTAGGAAGCCACCGTGCTGCACAAACCTTGCTCAGTTTCACTCGTGTGCCATTTGCTTCTCATTTCAGCTGTCCACGGTATTTCATCTCAGGCTTCCCCAGTCCCAGAATGGCAGCACACTCCCACGCCCCCCCAGTCAACAAGAGAGGGACGTGTTACTGCTTCATGTGCCAGTATCGCCTGTTGATTTTTACAAAGATACATTGCTTTTTCTGCACACCTGTCTTAGCAATGTCTAATGACAGATACTTTCTGTCTCTTTAGTCTGTATCAAACATGTTTTCCCCCTAATTCAAGTTTGCCATTGCAACATATACACGTAATGACACAGATCCATTAAAGTAAGTATTGACTCAAGAAGACATCAGGTTTCATTTTTTGCTATCATTGATGTCTAAGGAAAAGAATGTGTTTCTTTCCGACATTCTTAACTGTGTTGGGCTCTCTCTTGCACGCAGAAGTTGATTGATGTAGCCTGCTGCTGATATTTACCAGCACGTGCACACACTAGATTTTAGTTAATGCTAAAAATTGGCTACAGCTGCAAAGTGAAAGATGTTTAAATACTTTTATTCACACAAGAAGACACATTCAGTAAACTCTTTACAAGTGAATGTTAAACTCACTTACAGAAAGAGTATTTGTAGGGCCATGAGTATACTGTATGTGATTTACAATAATATGGTCATGTGTTCTGTGCGTGTGTGATGTACTCAACACATGCAATGTGAACATAAGTTCCCCATGTGCATGCCCGAGGGACGGTGAGGGGGGTGGTCAAACTTGTTTATTACTAATGGTGTATTCACAAAAGTTTAAATGTGAACTTGTTACACATTTCTGTGCGCCTACTTTGCACACAATGGATGTACCATAAGTTGTACAAAAAAAGTGAATTCATCAAAAGTTAAGTATTGTCAAGGCGCGCTCGAAGAAGTTGTGTATTATCTTCTATACTTCAATCATAGGGCTAATAAAGTTAGTGTAGCTCATCAATATACTTGGACAGTATACACTAATGCAAGTCAAGTCAAGTCAAAATTTGTATAGCGCACTACTCACCCATAGGGTCTCAAGGCGCTTGTTTTTTGAAGGAGAGGTGGTTCTGTGTGAGGCGGAGTTGGGTGGGGAGAGAATTCCAGGTTTTGGCCGCTAAGTAGGAGAAAGATCTTCCTCCTATGGTGGCTCTTCGGATGCGTGGAATCGTGGCGAGGGCTTGATTGGACGATCGTAGTTGGCGGGTGGGGGTGTAAAAGGTCAGGCGCGTGTTGAGGTATTTGGGTCCTAGGTCGTAGAGGGCTTTGTGTGCGTGGGTGAGGAGACGGAACGTTATTCTCTTGTTGACGGGAAGCCAGTGAAGGTCTTTCAAGTGACCGGATATGTGATTGTGGCGGGGTAAGTCTAGGATGAGTCGGGCGGAGGCGTTCTGAATGCGTTGGAGCTTTTTCTGTAATTTGGCTGTGGTTCCGGCGTAGAGGGTGTTTCCGTAGTCCAGTCGGCTTGTGACCAGTGCTTGGGTGACCGACTTTCTTGTTTCGGTGGGGTTCCATCGAAAGATCTTTCTGAGCATACGTAATATGTTAAAGCATGATGATGAGATGGCGTTAACTTGTTTGGTCATCGAGAGGGAGGAGTCAAGAATAAATTCCAGGTTGCGAGCATGGTTCGTTGGTTTGGGTGCGCTGCCCAGGGCCAGGTGGCCACCATGAGTCGTCCCATGCAGAGGGGGATGATCCTAGGATGAGGACTTCCATTTTGTCTGAATTCAGTTTTAAGCGGCTGTTCTTCATCCATTCGGCTACGTTTTTCATCCCTTCGTGTAGGTTGGTTTTGGCGGTGTTTGGGTCTTTGGTGAGGGAGAGGATCAGTTATGTGTCGTCGGCATAGGAGATGATGTTGAGGTTGTGCTGGTGTGCAATGGATGCGAGGGGAATCATGTAGACGTTGAATAGAGTGGGGCTGAGCGATGAACCTTGTGGTACGCCGCAGATGACTTCGGTGGCCTCTGATCTGAAAGGGGGGAGGCGGACTCTCTGAGTTCTTCCGGCAAGGAACGAGATGATCCAGTCCAATGCTTTTCCTTGTATCCCCGCGTTGCTGAGGCGCTGTATAAGGGTGCTGTGACATACTGTGTCAAACGCTGCGGAGAGGTCCAGGAGGATGAGGGCCGCTGTTTCCCCGTTGTCGAGTAGTGTTCGGATGTCATCTGTGGCTGCGATGAGGGCGGTGTCTGTGCTGTGTTTGGCTCGGAAGCCGGACTGTCAGGGGTCGAGGGATCCGTTAGACTTGAGGAAGGCGGCGAGCTGATTGTTGACGGTCTTCTCTATGACTTTGGCAGGGAAAGGGAGGAGCGAGATGGGGCGGTAGTTTTTAAGTTCAGTGGGGTCTGCTGTAGGTTTTTTCAGGAGGGCACTGAGTTCGGCATGTTTCCAGCTTTCCGGGAAGGTAGCGGTGTTGAAGGAGCAGTTGATGATATCCCGGAGACGGGGTGCGATGATGGAGTCGGCCTTGTTGAAGATGTGGTGGGGGCATGGGTCGGTTGGTGATCCGGAGTGAATGGAGTTCATCAAGCGGATGGTGTCTTCGGTGCTGATTGGGTTCCAGGCGCGAAGGGTGGTGGGGGATTTCGGTTCGGTGGTAAGGGGGTGGACTGGTCACCAAAGCTGTTATGTATGTCAGCGATTTTGCTGTGGAAGAACGAGGCTAGGGAGTCGCAGAGTTCTTGAGAGGTGGTGATGTCGTTGGTGCAGGCGTTAAGATTGGTAAGCTCTTTGACGATGCTGAAGAGTTCCTTGCTGTTGTGGGCGTTGTTGTCGAGTCGATCTTTGAATGCAGATTTCTTGGTGGATCGGATCAGCTGGTGGTGTTTGCGGGTGGCGTCTTTGAGGGCGGTCATGTTGTTTGTGGTTGGGTTTTTTCGCCAGGCTTTCTCTAGGGTGCGGCAGTTCTTTTTGGAGTTCTTGAGGTCGTCATTGAACCAGGAGGCTTTTTTGTAGCCTGGCTTGTTGTGAGGGTTTTTCAAGGGTGCTAATTCGTCAGCGCAGTGGGTTATCCATTGTGCGAGATTGATTGCTGCTTGGTTTGGGTCCGATGATTTGGTGGTAGGGATTTGGTTTAGCGATGAGGTGAGTTGGTCGGTGGTAATTTTGTTCCAGTTTCTGTGGGGGACTTGTTGTGGGTGGTGGTGGGACGTGGTCTTTCTGAAGTTGAAGTGGACGGCAGCTGTGGTCCATCCAGTGGAGTCCTGTGGCGTGATAGAAGGAGACGCCAAGACACCCACGGGTAAACGCGCGCTCTACAAATTACAATAACATAACATAACATAACATAACATAACGTGCTTGCTGGAGGAGAAGATTGAGTGGAGCGTGTGTCCGGCGTAGTGGGTGGGTGTGTTTACCAGTTGTTTGAGTCCGAGATCGGCGAGGTTGTCTAGAATGGTGGTTGTGTTGCTGTCGTTGTTCTTTTCCAGGTGGAAGTTGAGGTCCCCTAGGAGAATGTAGTCCTCGGAGAGGAGGGCGTGTGGGCTGATAACGTCAGTGATGTCCTCGCAAAATTGTGTGCGGGGTCCTGGTGGTCTGTAGATGAGGGTGCCTCTAAGTGTGGTTTTGGGGTCGATGTGTATCTGGAAGTGAAGGTGTTCGGCGGTTGTGAGGGTGTCGTCGGAGCTGGTCGTGATGCGGATGGTGTTCTTGTGGACGATCGCGATGCCTCCTCCTGTTTGGTTGATGCGGTCCTTTCGGATGATCTTGTAGCCGTCCAGGATGGCTATGGCGATGTCGGGCACTGATGAGGCGTTCATCCAGGTTTCTGTAAGAAAGGCGACGTCTGGCGTTGTGGTGTCGAATAGGTTCCATAGTTGAATGGCGTGTCTGTGGACAGAGCGGGTGTTGAGCAGGATGCACTTCAGGTGGTTATTGTCGGGGCTCTGTGTGGCCTTTGTGGATGTAGTGTGGGTCCTGATGCAGCAGAACTTGCAGGATTGGCAGGTGAAGGGTCCATGGGTGCGTCCTGGGGCGGCTTGGTGGCAGTCGGGGAGCCAGCCAGTGTTGTGTGCAGAGAGGGTTGCGGCGTCGTACGTTCGGCGGGTGGGGTGGATTTTGTGAGGGCCAGGGGGTCTGGCTCTGGGCGCGGGCCAGGCGCGGACGGGCGTAGGTGGGCTTACCTTTGGCGTGCATAGGGCGCGTTCGCTGCGCGTGAACGCTGTGCGTGAACGCTGCGTGTACGCGGCTCTGCCATAAGTGGAGAGTTGAGGGGGGCGGAGCGAGGGAGGAGCAGCTGGGAGGCGGGAGCGGGGTGGCGAGTGGGGAGGGTAGCGGTCAAGCTGGAGGGAGCGGGGGTGGGGCCGGAGCAGCGGCAGGAAGCACGGCCGAGGAGGGATCACAACAAATGGAGGCACGGTGATCACAGGGGCCCGGAGGGTGATATCGGACGCTGAGCGCAAGCACGAGTATGGTGCAATATTGTGCTATAGTTACAGGGGCAATATTATAACTTAATTTGCAGGCACAATTATAAGTTAAGATGCAGGCACAATGTACTTATCGGCGGTAGGCAGGCAGCAGCGATGGGGCACGATTTCAATCACAGATTCAGCGGCAGCGATGGGGCACGATTTCAAACACAGATTCAGCAGCAGTGATGGGGCACGATTTCGAACAAAGATGCAGGCGGAGGGAGCGACCGTCTATGACTAGGTCAGAATGGGTCACAGCTCCTCGCTTGGAGGACCTCTGCTTTTAGTTTCAGTGGGAAACCAAAAGCAGAGGTCCTATATAATTTGCTCATATGCATGTAATATGAGCAAATTATATAGTGTGTAACAGTTGTATTTACATGCACCTGAATGATCAAAATGTTCCTTCTTTGGATCTCGTAGAGGTATAGGTTATATATGGTGTGTGCAAATATCTGTTTTTTTAAATAAGATGTTTTAAATTCTACCTCAAATGTCTAATTTGTTGGCAAAAAACCATTTGAAGTTGATCCAATGTTTAATGAAAATGGCCTGAACAGGCCTCGTAGGATATACAAACCTTTCAAACCTAATATTATCCGGAATTTCAGGGTTTTAGTGATGAAATATGGACCTCTCTTTACTCTAGTTTTGAATCCAAGACAGAGAAAGCAGAAATGGGTGCGTCTTACAAGTGCCATATCCCTGCTTCTTCCTAATGATTGTAAAGGCCCATAAGACACACGTTATTATCAGTGCTCAATCCCTTTCACTTTCTATCACTTAAAAACCTTTTGCTGTACCCAATGTCTCTGTCAAAATTGTGCAAAATCCTCATACTTTCAATCTTTAAACATTTAAACAGTTCTAGCTATTAAATGCACATGCTTTTGGCTTGAGTATCTTGAAAATGATCTTGCAGGAGAAAATTTGAAACAACTGGTTTTAAGGACTGTTGGCACCTACAGAAAAGGCCACGTTCTGTGTTTTTGCCACTGCATTCTTTGGCTTTCAACTATGTGATCTCATCACAGGTGGTTTGTATTTTAGAGATTATGATGAGCTTGTCTATTAGCTAAGATGGTTCATTCACCATCTTTAAAAAAGCTCCTGCCAAAATTGAATAGGTGCAGACAACAGTCAGTTGCATGAACAAGTGTATCTTGTTGGAATTAAAACAAGTTAACATTGCATGACCCTCAAATTGGCCAATGAGTGTAAAAGGATATTATCGCCTTTTGCAATAAGAAAAATCTGACTTTTCGTTTTTTGAATAAAAAAAAAGTAGGGTAGAGAATTTGTTGAAGATTTCAAAGAAATTTCTACGATGCAGTTTTTCAAGTTATGTGCACATTTAAGCATTACATTCACATACCAACATAATATTTTTCGCACTGTTTTGGAAATAACCCTTTTTGCAGCGTCACCACCAAGGACTTTGTGCACTTTGCCACTGCTAATACTGCTAACCTGGATGAATCACAGCTCGGGTCTGGACATCGCCACTGCCACCGCCATCACTGGCAGCTACCAGATCACCCACAAGGACCGCACCAACCGACCAGGAGGAGGCATAGCCATCGTCCACAAGAACTCCCTCTGTCTGACTACCCACTTGAATGACCCAACGACAACCATGGAACATCTCCAATTTCAGATCCGCTAACCTTAACACCACCCTCCACATAACCCTCATCTACAGAACTCCTGGCCCCTGCCTGCCTTTCACTGATGACATCATCGACTTCATTGCACCCCAGGTTCTCGCATCCACCAATTACATCCTACTCAGCGACCTCAACTTTCACTGGACAACCCCAATGACCAGAACACCGCATCCTCTCTGGAGAACCTTGCCAACGTCGGACTCAATTAACTAGTCATATCGCCAACCCACGTAGCAGGACCCATGCTCAACCAGACTTCCCTGCCAGCAAAAACATCACCTACAGCCACACCACCGAACTCTTCTGGACCAACCACCACTACATTAATTTTGCCTTCAGAAAACCGACCATACACCACCGCACCCACCGCCCCAGCTGTAACTGCAACAAGGACACTGAAGAACATCTCAACACCTCACTCAGTGCAACCACACCACAGCCATCCACTGATGCCAACATCTCAAAATGTAACCTCCACCAATGGATCTCCAACTGCTCTGACACTCTGGCGCCCATCAAGAAATCACCAGGGAAGGAACACTCCAAGAAAGCCAGTTGGTTCACTTCTGCCCTCCATGACTCTAGACGTACCTGTAGACGGCTTGAGAAGAGATGGAGGAACAACAAAACCCCAGAAGCCCGCACAGCCTTCAAAGCCACCACTACAGCACACCACCTCCTCCTCAAAACTACAAAGAAAATGGTCTCCCAATACAGAATAAATGCCAATTCACACAACAGCAACACATTCTACACCATTGTCAAGGAGTTCACAAAACCCAAGACCGCAGATGTCCCACCCTCCCTGGACCTCCGCAACAAACTGGCAACTTCTTCCACCACAAGATAAAGTAGATCGATGACAGCTTCGACACGCAAGACCCGCCCATCACTCCTGCCACCACCATGTGCAATGACGACAACCCCCAATAGATCCTCCTCAACTGGACCCCGCACACCATGGGTGACACTCTCAAGACCATTCACTCCAGAGCCCCCTCTGTCCCCTGCCTGCACCACATCTTCCACAGAGCCGCCACCTCCATTGCCGCCTAAACTACGCTGCACTGTCAATTGCTCCATTAGGACCGCCACCTTCCCAGACCACTGAAAACACACTGGGATCAACCCTCTGTTTAAAACACTTCCCAGCGACCTGACAGACCTCAGGAATTTCAGACCCATCTCCCTCCTCCCCTTCCAAGCCAAGGTCATCGAGAAGTCTATCAACGCCCAACTCCATGAGTTCATTGAAGCCAACCACGTCCTGGACACCTCTCAATCCAGCTTCCAAAGCAACCACAGCACATATACTGCCCTCCCAGCCACCATGGATGACATCCACTCCCTCCTCAACCTGGGAGAAACAGCAGCCCTCATCCTCCAGGACCACTCGGCTGCCTTCAACACCGAGCTGCCAGTTTACGATCCTCACACAGGCCTACAAAGCTTGACACAACCAAGGATCATCCTACATCAACCATCAACTGAACTTCCATCAGCCCTCAAGGAATCTGAACTCCACCACACTCTAACTTGCTCACACCCCCTGCATCCGCCACAGCCGCAGCGTTGGTCCCTCTTTCTCCTACATTGCTGCCAAGAACTAGAACAACCTTTGGACAGCACCCTCCCTGGCGGACTTCAGGAAGAAATTCAAGACCTGACTTTTTGACAGAGACACGGCACCCTCAGTGCCACATACCCTTAGGGGAGACAGTGCTGTGTTTTACAAATAACTGATTGAATAATAGATTGATTGTAGGGAAAGGGAACAAAATCAACTAGTTCATGTGTGTGGGGACTGCTATCTATGATCTGTGTATCACACTTGCAAAGTTAATGTTCATTGGCAGTGTGGGTGCAGTGGGACGCTGGTAACGAGCTGACACATGCTATTGTGACCACCATCTCTCTAGAAGAGAGCTGTGTATTCATGCTCCAAAGCGAATGGTAGTCCTACATTAAACTAGCAGTGAAGTTTACAGCGAATGGCCTCTCGCACCACCAACTACTGTATGGGTCAAGCCTATAGTAATTTGCTGTGTTACAGACCCTGTGCTGTCTATCAAATTGTTAGTGTATGTGCCAACCATATCACAAGTTTAGTAGTAGAAATCGGGAGAGAAGAGTAGCAGTGTAATCAGGGAGAGGTAAAGGCGCCAGAGTCTTGACTTCTTCTTTATAGCTATATTTATGTGTCTTTAAGCATGTGTGTTTGTTTGTGATACACAGTTGTGTGTGTATGCATGTGTATGCATAGGTTTATATGTGTTTGTGTAAGTATGTGTGTTTTTGTGTTTCGATTTAGATTCCGTATGAATTTCCTGATTCATGCCCTTATATAGGTACAATTCACATTGCCCTTATATAGGCATAGAAACCCAGTCCTTATTTAGGCATAGTCCATGCTAACCAAATACGACCATGACTACTTACATCCGTTCATCTACATCACAACGAATTCTTGGAAAACTAGACTTTTAAGCTTTAGGGACTTCCTCTTGTCTGGATATTGATTTCTCCAAGAACTCATTTATTATGCATGAACATCTATTCCTTAGGGGTTCATTCATGACGTTCATATGCCCGACTTTTACGTCAACACTGACATTCCTAAACACCTTCAAGGAATAAATATACCTTCACTTGCTATGGCAAGGAATGGTGTGGTTCGACTACCTACTTGCACGCAGCTCGCCACAGCAAGTTCCAAAGGAAGTCATCTCCCCAACTGATGGACTGAACGGACGCTGTCATCCTCCTCGCCAAGTATCCAGCTCCATTGTGTCTGACTCCCCTTGTGGGGTGTTATAAAATTGAGTCCTGGGAAAGAGATTCCAACCTCTCTCATTCTAAGGTATGGAGCTGATTAGAGCCTAGAAAAACGTTTGGCAACTCTTGGCATAACTAAACCAGACTAAGACAGCACCTACTTCCTCCCTCATACTAGACTTAGGTTAGGTACACTGGGGTAGGATTATTTAGAAGCACCAGATGAGTATTTTAGACTGTGTTATTTATGTATGTATTTTTAACAAATATATGTCATAGTTACACGACATGCTATTAGAGTATTATTTTATCTTACTGCTAACGCTGTACATTTTATACTTCACATTCTGTCTTACGATTGTAGCAGTTCATATCTCTTGCATGAGAAAGAAGACTGTCCAATAAACCCTTTTTATTGAAACGCCCGTCTCTCTATGTGTATGCAACTCTATAGAAACGAAGCATGCACGATTGACTGAGTGAAACGGTTATCTATTGTTTTCACAACTTTGAAGATATTGTTCCGACGCTAAGGGAAACAAAGTTGTCATGTTTATGTGGTTGTCAGAGACTAATCCCTTCTTGTTAATTCGATAAAGTTTCTAGTGACCTCGGAGTTAGCTGGCACACACAAGTAATTAAGTTTATTGAACTCGATAGAGACATACTGACCTCAGTCCTATGTCAAATCTATAGTGCATATTATTCCAATGCGCATAGCCTACTAGGGATATAGGAACTACACTACATGGCGCCCAACGGTTTGGTAAGGCACTAATTTAAAGCTAGATACTGAAGTAACTCAGTCGTGCTTTTCTCAGAAACCCCCTACTCATAATACTCCAATGGACATCTGGAGTGGGTTGGGATAAATATCCGCGATAGCTGAGTAGGGCTAAAATCCTATGTATTAGCTTTTTGGTTTGTTCAACGTTGAAGGATACAGTGTTCCAAAATATTGTGCACCTTATCTTTGTTCCCTCGAAATGTGCTCTGCAAATTTTCATTAAACAAAATGTCTCTAAACAGGGATAATAACACTGAAACCGGTGGAGCTGCGGCTGACCCAGCCGAAGTAGCTTTAAACTTTACAGGTTTTAATGAAACCAACATGAATGATATAATCATTCCTCCAATTTTAAGCAAAGCCATCACTCTAAAATTTATAAAACATGGCTTAACACCAAGAGGTGGTAGAGCAGTTTTTGTGATAGAGGCACATGAATATCACAAGACAGAGGTATTCTATTCATGGATAGTATTCCCAGAATCAAATGCAGTAACTAACATGTTTCACTTCTACAAAGAAGATGATCCAACAGAGGAATATATTCCTTTCAAGGCTATTGAAATTCCACTCACATACCACAAGCATGATCTCTGGTTTAAAGGCTCCCTAAACATTTAAATCACATTACCAGGCTCGGTCCACTAGGTAGACCAGGAGCAACATGGACGATTTTAGCCGGTTATATACATCATCCTGACATTGAAGACATGTCAGACGTAGAGTTACTTACTCAACTCAAAGAGTTAATCAGAAATTATAGACAATTGGTTTAATATGTCATGCGGACTCTCACAGTCCAACCTCCATTAGTTTTTCCACAACAAAGCTCTCACAAGGGGAATACACTAAAAATCACACCACAGACTTTACACGCAGTCATGGGTAAACTACCCACAAAAAGTGAACAAATTCCATTCTAGGTAGCTCAAAAAATTACCCAAATCAAAGCGGTATTTTTTAATACCAGCCTTTATGAGAAACATAGAATTCTAACAATCTATTTACCGATGGGGATCACACCACATTTGGAAGACTGCACCACTTGGGGTACAGCCTTTGCTGGTATCTACACTAAAACACATGGTGTTCCATCTATTGCGGTAATACCTGATGTCCTGAAACTCTGAATTCAGGTATGAAGTTACTGAAAAATTTCAACCAGGTCTCAACAATAATATTATCTAATATTAAAGGGAGAAGCAGCATCAGTGGCAATCCGCCAGAAATTAAGGGAATTTGATTTGACAGAACAACCACAAGAACTAGCCAGAATAATTTAAAAATCCTATGAATAATTAGGCAGAGACAGTTTGGGTGGGAAACCAGTGAAACCACAACTGTCTGAAAGTCCTGAAAAGGAGTTTACTAACAACACTCCTACATCTCCTAAAAAGAAGTGGGAGAATAGCAAACAAACTTGGAAAGTGAAACGTTCTCCTTCCTGAGGTAGGCCTCCTCAAAAGGAGCCCTTTGAAATGTAATATAACCTCAGGAATAGGGATAATTTGAGAAAACCTGACAGGTATCAAGATACTGATACACGTTCCTCTCGTACCTTTTAGATATTGTCCGAGACATCCGAAAGAAGAGGACGGTCGGATCAAAAAGAAGAACGCGTGAAGTCCAAAGACGATCAACACGTTCAGAAAAGCAAACAAAAACCTCAATTCACCAAAAAGAAGGTAGCAGGTCTAAAAATCAGACAAGCCGAGGATCTTGAGGACACAACTCAAGAACGGAGAATGGGCTCAGACAATGTTGGACAGCGCAGCAGAAGTATCAATAGCCCACCAGAACCTGAAGGGACTTCTGGAGACAGTGGACTTGAATGAGTACATTCAGGTTGAGACTGTAGACACCAGGGTTAGCTCACCACATAGGTTATATGAAATAAAACTCCGGATGGAGGGAGACATACCAAGAAAAGTGAAAGCACTCTTTTGGGAGAGACTTTTGAAGGGTTATGATATACTTCTAGCAGAACAAGACTGGCCACCAGGATTTGTCAGGGAGTGCTCATATGTCGAAGACATCATTATGCCAACCTTCTCTAACCATGTTCCAGTACATTTAAAATATACTTATGCCAGGAAATGGGCAGTTGCCCAAGCCCTAGCATTATATAAAAATCATGTAGGATGGGATGAGGATTCACCTCACCACAAAATCCAGTTAACAAATCAACCAACTGCACAAAGGCAGTATCCAGTTAAGCAAGAAGCTAAAAAACAGGTCAGGGAGATCTTAGATCAACTTGAATACCAAAGGGTGATTGAAACTTGCACCTCATCAATAAACACACCTTTATTTCCTGTTTCCAAACCAGACAATACATATTGTTTAGTTTTGGATTACAGACACTTAAACTCATGTTGTAAAACATTTGCAGTGCATCATTTTGTCCACCATTAGCGTGGAAGGGTATACTCAGACATGAGTCCCTTGCTCACTGCTCCATCAGGATTCAAGCAAGCCGGGCCGACGACGCCTGAAATGGCAGAAACCGGTCCCCGGAAGCTTGTCTCCTTTCTGGTGAAGAATTGGCTTGGTAGTTTGGTCTGCCCTGTTCCCATGATGCACTGGGCCAGGGACAGACTAATTTGCATATAGCCAGGTTCTGAGCTGGGATGGGGCAGTGAGCTAAATAACGGTGATGGATCAAGCCCTGATCTTTGGACTGGGTAAGAGTGGTCTGCTTAATTCAGACACTCTGTTCATCACCACCCCGTTTTCTGAATCATTTTGTCCACCATAAGCGTGGAAGGGTATACTCAGACATGAGTCCCTTGCTCACTGCTCCATCAGGATTCAAGCAAGCCGGGCCGACGACGCCTGAAATGGCAGAAACCAATCCCCGGAAGCTTGTCTCCTTTCTGGTGAAGAATTGGCTTGGTAGTTTGGTCTGCCCTGTTCCCATGATGCACTGGGCCAGGGACAGACTAATTTGCATATAGCCAGGTTCTGAGCTGGGATGGGGCAGTGAGCTAAATAACGGTGATGGATCAAGCCCTGATCTTTGGACTGGGTAAGAGTGGTCTGCTTAATTCAGACACTCTGTTCATCACCACCCCCTTTTCTGAATCATTTTGTCCACCATAAGCGTGGAAGGGTATACTCAGACATGAGTCCCTTGCTCACTGCTCCATCAGGATTCAAGCAAGCCGGGCCGACGACGCCTGAAATGGCAGAAACCGGTCACCGGAAGCTTGTCTCCTTTCTGGTGAAGAATTGGCTTGGTAGTTTGGTCTGCCCTGTTCCCATGATGCACTGGGCCAGGGACAGACTCATTTGCATATAGCCAGGTTCTGAGCTGGGATGGGGCAGTGAGCTAAATAACGGTGATGGATCAAGCCCTGATCTTTGGACTGGGTAAGAGTGGTCTGCTTAATTCAGACACTCTGTTCATCACCACCCCCTTTTCTGAATCATTTTGTCCACCATAAGCGTGGAAGGGTATACTCAGACATGAGTCCCTTGCTCACTGCTCCATCAGGATTCAAGCAAGCCGGGCCGACGACGCCTGAAATGGCAGAAACCGGTCCCCGGAAGCTTGTCTCCTTTCTGGTGAAGAATTGGCTTGGTAGTTTGGTCTGCCCTGTTCCCATGATGCATTGGGCCAGGGACAGACTAATTTGCATATAGCCAGGTTCTGAGCTGGGATGGGGCAGTGAGCTAAATAACGGTGATGGATCAAGCCCTGATCTTTGGACTGGGTAAGAGTGGTCTGCTTAATTCAGACACTCTGTTCATCACCACCCCCTTTTCTGAATCATTTTGTCCCCCATAATCGTGGAAGGGTATACTCAGACATGAGTCCCTTGCTCACTGCTCCATCAGGATTCAAGCAAGCCGGGCCGACGACGCCTGAAATGGCAGAAACCGGTCCCCGGAAGCTTGTCTCCTTTCTGGTGAAGAATTGGCTTGGTAGTTTGGTCTGCCCTGTTCCCATGATGCACTGGGCCAGGGACAGACTAATTTGCATATAGCCAGGTTCTGAGCTGGGATGGGGCAGTGAGCTAAATAACGGTGATGGATCAAGCCCTGATCTTTGGACTGGGTAAGAGTGGTCTGCTTAATTCAGACACTCTGTTCATCACCACCCCCTTTTCTGAATCATTTTGTCCACCATAAGCGTGGAAGGGTATACTCAGACATGAGTCCCTTGCTCACTGCTCCATCAGGATTCAAGCAAGCCGGGCCGACGACGCCTGAAATGGCAGAAACCGGTCCCCGGAAGCTTGTCTCCTTTCTGGTGAAGAATTGGCTTGGTAGTTTGGTCTGCCCTGTTCCCATGATGCACTGGGCCAGGGACAGACTCATTTGCATATAGCCAGGTTCTGAGCTGGGATGGGGCAGTGAGCTAAATAACGGTGATGGATCAAGCCCTAATCTTTGGACTGGGTAAGAGTGGTCTGCTTAATTCAGACACTCTGTTCATCACCACCCCCTTTTCTGAATCATTTTGTCCACCATAAGCGTGGAAGGGTATACTCAGACATGAGTCCCTTGCTCACTGCTCCATCAGGATTCAAGCAAGCCGGGCCGACGACGCCTGAAATGACAGAAACCGGTCCCCGGAAGCTTGTCTCCTTTCTGGTGAAGAATTGGCTTGGTAGTTTGGTCTGCCCTGTTCCCATGATGCACTGGGCGAGGGACAGACTAATTTGCATATAGCCAGGTTCTGAGCTGGGATGGGGCAGTGAGCTAAATAACGGTGATGGATCAAGCCCTGATCTTTGGACTGGGTAAGAGTGGTCTGCTTAATTCAGACACTCTGTTCATCACCACCCCCTTTTCTGAATCATTTTGTCCACCATAAGCGTGGAAGGGTATACTCAGACATGAGTCCCTTGCTCACTGCTCCATCAGGATTCAAGCAAGCCGGGCCGACGACGCCTGACATGGCAGAAACCGGTCCCCGGAAGCTTGTCTCCTTTCTGGTGAAGAATTGGCTTGGTACTTTGGTCTGCCCTGTTCCCATGATGCACTGGGCCAGGGACAGACTAATTTGCATATAGCCAGGTTCTGAGCTGGGATGGGGCAGTGAGCTAAATAACGGTGATGGATCAAGCCCTGATCTTTGGACTGGGTAAGAGTGGTCTGCTTAATTCAGACACTCTGTTCATCACCACCCCCTTTTCTGAATCATTTTGTCCACCATAAGCGTGGAAGGGTATACTCAGACATGAGTCCCTTGCTCACTGCTCCATCAGGATTCAAGCAAGCCGGGCCGACGACGCCTGAAATGGCAGAAACCGGTCCCCGGAAGCTTGTCTCCTTTCTGGTGAAGAATTGGCTTGGTAGTTTGGTCTGTCCTGTTCCCATGATGCACTGGGCCAGGGACAGACTAATTTGCATATAGCCAGGTTCTGAGCTGGGATGGGGCAGTGAGCTAAATAACGGTGATGGATCAAGCCCTGATCTTTGGACTGGGTAAGAGTGGTCTGCTTAATTCAGACACTCTGTTCATCACCACCCCCTTTTCTGAATCATTTTGTCCACCACAAGCGTGGAAGGGTATACTCAGACATGAGTCCCTTGCTCACTGCTCCATCAGGATTCAAGCAAGCCGGGCCGACGACGCCTGAAATGGCAGAAACCGGTCCCCGGAAGCTTGTCTCCTTTTTGGTGAAGAATTGGCTTGGTAGTTTGGTCTGCCCTGTTCCCATGATGCACTGGGCCAGGGACAGACTCATTTGCATATAGCCAGGTTCTGAGCTGGGATGGGGCAGTGAGCTAAATAACGGTGATGGATCAAGCCCTGATCTTTGGACTGGGTAAGAGTGGTCTGCTTAATTCAGACACTCTGTTCATCACCACCCCCTTTTCTGAATCATTTTGTCCACCATAAGCGTGGAAGGGTATACTCAGACATGAGTCCCTTGCTCACTGCTCCATCAGGATTCAAGCAAGCCGGGCCGACGACGCCTGAAATGGCAGAAACCGGTCCCCGGAAGCTTGTCTCCTTTCTGGTGAAGAATTGGCTTGGTAGTTTGGTCTGCCCTGTTCCCATGATGCATTGGGCCAGGGACAGACTAATTTGCATATAGCCAGGTTCTGAGCTGGGATGGGGCAGTGAGCTAAATAACGGTGATGAATCAAGCCCTGATCTTTGGACTGGGTAAGAGTGGTCTGCTTAATTCAGACACTCTGTTCATCACCACCCCCTTTTCTGAATCATTTTGTCCCCCATAAGCGTGGAAGGGTATACTCAGACATGAGTCCCTTGCTCACTGCTCCATCAGGATTCAAGCAAGCCGGGCCGACGACGCCTGAAATGGCAGAAACCGGTCCCCGGAAGCTTGTCTCCTTTCTGGTGAAGAATTGGCTTGGTAGTTTGGTCTGCCCTGTTCCCATGATGCACTGGGCCAGGGACAGACTCATTTGCATATAGCCAGGTTCTGAGCTGGGATGGGGCAGTGAGCTAAATAACGGTGATGGATCAAGCCCTGATCTTTGGACTGGGTAAGAGTGGTCTGCTTAATTCAGACACTCTGTTCATCACCACCCCCTTTTCTGAATCATTTTGTCCACCATAAGCGTGGAAGGGTATACTCAGACATGAGTCCCTTGCTCACTGCTCCATCAGGATTCAAGCAAGCCGGGCCGACGACGCCTGAAATGACAGAAACCGGTCCCCGGAAGCTTGTCTCCTTTCTGGTGAAGAATTGGCTTGGTAGTTTGGTCTGCCCTGTTCCCATGATGCACTGGGCCAGGGACAGACTAATTTGCATATAGCCAGGTCCTGAGCTGGGATGGGGCAGTGAGCTAAATAACGGTGATGGATCAAGCCCTGATCTTTGGACTGGGTAAGAGTGGTCTGCTTAATTCAGACACTCTGTTCATCACCACCCCCTTTTCTGAATCATTTTGTCCACCATAAGCGTGGAAGGGTATACTCAGACATGAGTCCCTTGCTCACTGCTCCATCAGGATTCAAGCAAGCCGGGCCGACGACGCCTGAAATGGCAGAAACCGCTCCCCGGAAGCTTGTCTCCTTTCTGGTGAAGAATTGGCTTGGTAGTTTGGTCTGCCCTGTTCCCATGATGCACTGGGCCAGGGACAGACTAATTTGCATATAGCCAGGTTCTGAGCTGGGATGGGGCAGTGAGCTAAATAACGGTGATGGATCAAGCCCTGATCTTTGGACTGGGTAAGAGTGGTCTGCTTAATTCAGACACTCTGTTCATCACCACCCCCTTTTCTGAATCAATGCACACAGTACAGCATTATTGAATAACATTGTGCATTAGAAATATAAAACCATATTAGATTTTTCAAATGGTTTCTTTTGTCAAAACATTTCACCTGAAAGCAGGTATTTGACCGCTTTTTCAATAATGGGGACACGCTTTCAATTCTGTCGTCTCCCTCAAGGATTCAAGAATAGTCCTTGGTTATTCTCAGCAAGAGTAACAGAGTTACTACAAACTTATGATGACGAGGCATTGTCATATGTCGATGATATCTATCTAACAGATGATGACCTGGATAGGCACTTGAACAGGGTGAACACCATTATACTGGGCTTCTCCTCTCAAGTGTATAAAATCAATTAAAAAAAAATCAAGAATTGCCCATCTCAACGTCCGTTTTCTAGGATATGAACTTTCAAGTGAAGGTTAAAGCCTGGCAGCCAACTTTTTAGAAAAGTGTGCGCTGCTCCAACCTCCAAAAACGCTCAAGAATTTACATTCGGTTCTAGGTTTCCTGAATTTTGGAAGAATTTACATTCTAAACTACATAGAAAGGGTTAAACCTCTCTACGAATTAATCAAACCTCATTTTAAAACAGTAAATTGGACACAAAAACACACAGAAATTTTGCGTTCACTACAAACAGACATGTTAGCAACAAAACGTTTACAAACATGCGTAAATGTACGCAACTTAGTGAACCGAATCATTCCGGGTCAATGCGGATTCACCTACTTAACTATTAACGAAGGTGAAAAAATACCAATTGCATACAAATAACATTTGTATACACAAGCAGAAATTAAATTTACATCAATAGAAAAAATTCTGACAGCAGTTCAAACCGCTGTAGGGAAAACACATTATGGTCATAACACCAGCCTTAGAGGCAGTGACAAAAGCAAGCATTCCCAATGCTAAAGCTTTACATCCGAGATGGATACAATGGGTTAATTCGCTTACTGCAACTGATGTTGAATACATTTTTGATCCTTATTTAAAAACACAAGCATTCCTGCAATAGGAACAAGAATGTCCTTTGGCTACTGAAATTCTGCCTCTAGAAGAGTATGAATGTATAACTTATACTGACAGATCTGCACAACGCGCTACTGGGGGTAAACAAGCTTATAGTGCAGCAAGCGCAATCGTTAAAGGTCGTACGTGCGATGGCAAATTTAGACCTATGGTCACGAGAACGCAAACTCTAGGAGATTGTACAGTTCAGTGAGCTGAACTGCAACCATTCAAAATGTCACTTGAAAATACGGATCGCGAATTCCCCACACTCTTTGTGTGCAATTCCTTTTATTGTGTTCAATCATTCAATGAATATTTACAGAATTGGCTTCAAAATGGTTTCATAGATGCAAAAGGTGGCACAATCAAGCATAAAACGCTTTGGGAACAGATAGTTCAGTTGTGAAATGGATTACAAAACACTCACGTGATACACACGCTGAGTCATCAACGTAATGGCGTTCACATTGAAGGGAACTCATTGGCTGATGAAGCCGTGAAGGGGCTGTGCAATCGGCTTCCGTAGCTGTAATCACTTGTCCAGAAACAAAAATAGACAATGAAATAATGCTGCCTGTCAATGCGACAGGCAAGGGCAGCGGTGCAGCGTTACCTAAAGGGTTTCCACTCAAATACTCATATATAACTGATGCGAACAATGTTCCGTTTGCTCGAATCCCTGGAGTGGGGGATAGGGTAATTCCAAACATGGAACATAGATTAGGACTAATCCTAGCAGCACATGAAGGGCTCGCCTCTGCTCATGCAGGTGTTTCGGCCACAGTGTCATTATTAAAACAATGATACTGGTGGCCCGGCCATAGAAAGCACACCAGAAATTATGTTTTGGACTGTGAAATCTGTCAAAATATGAAAGTCTCTACTGTGAAACGTCCTGCGCAGACGCCCATGTTAATCTCAGATAAACCATTAGCGTGTGTTTACCTGGACCACTGTGGTCCCTTACAAAGGGATGGTAACTATAAATATATCATGGTTGCAGTGGATTTGTGTTCAAGGTTCCTTTGGATGTGGCCTCAGCACTTGGCCGACGCTCGAACTGTTATAAAATATTTGCGAGTCTTTTTTGGCACATACGCAATTGGCACGCAACATTCTGACCAGGGCCCTGCGTTTAGCTCTCAAGTTTACAAAGAAGCCATGGCCAGTTTGGGCGTTGCATTGCGGTACTCTAGTCCATTCCATCCTGAGGGAAATTTGGTTGTGGAGAGAAAAAACTGGGACATAAAGCAATCTATAACAGCTAGGGTATTAGATTTGGGTGACGGGTGGGTCAAACATCTAATAAGTGTCCAACGTAGTCTTAATAACTTGCCAAGAAGTTCTCTATGGGGTATCACTCCATAGGAGGTCCTATTTGGGAAGAGAATGTTGGTCCCGGACCTTGATTTTCACACATCAGTGGTGGAAATTAAGAAATTTGATATCAAAGATCGTTTGGCTGTTTTACAGGACTTAAATGAACTAAGAACGAAACAAAGCAACGTGTTCCTGAATCCAACCACCACTGGGGAAAAACCACCCGTCCCAGCAAGACCTGTCTGGATCCCAAAGCTTGAAGATGTAGTCAGAGAAAAGATCGCGGACAAGAAGGAATTTGGGCCTTCTTACAGACAACCAGTACCTGTCCTAGCAATCCATGGAACAAGAACAGTGATACTGCCACCCCTTGCTGAAAAAAAGGCGAACAGGTTTGTGTGCATCGACCTGATCAAACCACACTATGTGGCCGATACTAAGCAGTAGGCCAAGTGGACTCTGCCAATATAGCAGACACACTCGGCTAGCTACTATCCAAGAGGTTCAAACTGAGAGACTCATCACCTTTGAAGAAAAGAAGGACTATGCAACAAAGCTATGGAACTCGTTCCTCTTGAGACCCAAATAACAGTTCATCCTGATACACCTGTTTACAACGAAGTAACAAGTGATCAAGTGGTTTCAGCGATTTCAACGAATCCTGATGCGATTCGAACCATTGACAGAACTGCCTCTGGCTATTTCATCAACTTTTTCTGAGGATCCCAGCGAACCCGAAACAACCCCAGCACAAAGAACTTTCAAAGAACAAGCAACAGACTTTTTCATCACCTAGAAAAGACTCATCTGGTTTCACCATGGAATGAATTATAGATTGTCGAACAAAAGTCCTGTGTACACGTAGAATAGTCAATCAAAAGTAATGTATATTAATAGTAAATCTTGTAAATAAGCATGATAATAGACAGGGTCGACACACAATGGTTGATTTTCCAGTTTTATGCACTTTGAATTTCCTTCAAGAGGAAAATACCAAGGAGAAACCAGCCGACAAGTGTTTTGTCAGTCGGGTGTTAGCCTGTGACTCTTCAGGGCTGGGGATAACAAAATAAGAAATGGTACAGTACATGTGTCCAAAGGTATTACATACCAGAATACCATGACAAGGAAGAATTGTGAAGAATAACACATCCACGTGAGTGAAACCCCTATAAGAAATGTGGAAAGAGCAACAACAAGTGACTCCACACAAATGGAAGAATAAAACAATCAGTGGCATGGTGGAAAACAACATATAAAAGTAAATCATCTCTGAAAAAGAAGGACGAGGAGGTCAAAGGAACAAAAAGGAAAAGAAACATGGACAAAGAATGTTGAAGGAGACAAACTTCTGAGGAAAAAACACTAATTGTTAAACATAAGTGACAGTCTATAAAAATGGACCTGACCACAATGTGAGTTTAGAATATGAACCTCTAATGGTGCAAGTGAGTGGTAAGTGAGTGAAGCCTCAAGGCACCTAGAAAACAAAATTATATATATGCATACTGCATGTCTGTAATAAAATAACCACATTTAGCAACTTCAAATTCGTATTATAAAGAGGAGCCAACAATCATCCGAAACCTAAACTGTAAAAAACATTAATAAATAGACACATTGGTGCATGTCTGTAAAGATTCCTTGAAACGGCCGAAATATTTCCTAAGGAGAAACAGTAACCAGCGCCTTGTAAGCCACATGGTACAAAAAATGTAGCATCAATTTTTCAAAAGCACATAGTTTACATACTATCGGTGTTAGACCTGGCATCATTGGCATGAGTCTCTCCTCCATTTTTTCTGTTTGCCTCCTCTGTTTACAATGTTTTTGCTGGTAAATGCTTTGGGCACTGTGCCACTGCTGATCAGTGCCACAGTGCAAGTGCTCCCTATGTGAAATTGCTGTATTGATTGAATTCCATGTTTGGCTTATTTGGTTTACTGTCAGTCCCTAGTAGAGTGCACCAGGAGTGCCAGGGCTTGTAAATACAAATGCTGCTAGTGGGCCTGCAGCACGTGTTGTGCCACCCACAAGAGCGGCCTAGTAAAAGTATGTCTGAAGGTCTACCATTGCTAGACCACGTGCAGTCTGGTACTGTCACGCAGTCAGCGCAAGTAGACCTACTTGCCAGTCCCTAAACCTTCCCTTAACTTCATGTTAGTCATCCCTATGGTAGGCCCAAGGGCAGGGTGCATTGTAAGCATAAGGTAGGACAAGCCTGACAAGGTTGGCATGTCCTAATAGTGAATTACAGCCATATTCGTTTTTCACTATTGTAAGGTTACCTGCTCTCCATCAGTTAGAATGGGCTGCCAGGATTATTAATGATATAATCCTAGCGGGCTCGGGGAGCATGGTGCAATGTCGAGTTTGGTATCCCTGAACTCAGGGTTTAATAACGCATCCGTTTGGGTGGATGGTTTTTGGACTCTGTGTTTGAAAATAGCACTTTTAGAAAGTAGCTATTTTCTTGTCTAACTGTCTACCGGTCTCTGCTGGTTCTGGTGTGCGTGTGACAGGAGCTGGGTGGCTCCAGAGCTCTGAATGAGTCAGTGTGGGATGAGTGGGGCATTTGCTTTGAGAGTAGGGGAAGAGTAGCTCCTGATAGCCTGCCCTGCCCGATACAATGCTGGCTCCGCCCCCCTGCCAGGCGACTGATGACTCTGTGCCTGCCTGGGACTTTCCTGGCCCACCTCCTGCCGGGCAACTGATGGCCCTGCCCCTGCCAGTGACAATGCTGGCTCCGCTCCTGCTGGGCGGCTGAAGACTCTGCCCTGCACCGTGAATAGGCCAGGTGCTTCGGCCTGGCAACACCCACAACAAACCCAAGATAGGGGAAATTCCCCTGCATGGACAAAGGGATCAAAGCCAAAAAGGGGTATATGAGAACGACCCCTGAACCAAGAATTTAGATCACTTCTGACAAGGAAACCTGAACCAAGGACAAGAAGCCTGCTGATCTAAGGACTGCCTACCCTTTCTGCCAGAGTGCTGTTTGTTGGGGGAATCCTGCATTGCTTCTTTATTTTTGCCAAGGAACCAGGAGAGAGGAACTGTGTGTGTACTCTCAATCTTTGCTAAGAAAATCTCCAAGGGCTGGAAGAGTGCCAGTCTCCTGTTGAAGTCACAGGGCTAAAGGACTTCAGCTGCTTAAACTGCTGTTTGCTGGAACTTGTGAATCCAGCACCTCTGAAAGAATCCAGCAATCTCGACGCCGACGGACGCCGCCGAATCCAGCTCGACATCATGAGTAACGGCTCCAGTGTCCCGCTTCCTCGACGCCGGCCGCCGGGCCCGATCGACGCCAGCAACAACGCCAGTGAGTAGTGAGTTCGGCTCCAGCTCCAAGTGACCTCGTGTCTGCACCGCTGCTGATCGCATCGACTTCGAGCCCTCTCGACGCCGTGAGCGCTGCTCACTCTTGCAACATCGACATCGACGACGCCGTATCCTGCTTCATCTCGTGAGCGCTGCTCCTGCCTGACTTCGGTCGACGCCGCTGCAGATCGCCCCGACTCCGAGGCCCGATCGACGCCGAAGACGCGACGCCGGACATCTCGACGCCGCTGATCATCGAGTGCTTCACTTTTCCAAGGTACTGTGTTGTGGGGGTCTGTGCGACTCCGGGCTCGACGTAGCGCTCCTCGCGGTCGACGCCGAACCTTTGGATTAACTTTGCCTCGACGTCGTGTGACTCCCGTGTGGGTTACATTGTTGCCAAGAACTGTGTTTTAAAGAAGAAGAGTTGCTTTTGATACTAAAGACTTTGTGCTAAGAAGAAACCGTGCTTGAATTATTATTTTTTCCTTCCAAGAGTATTTATTAAGACTGTGGTATATTTTGTCGTTATTTGGTCTTGTGCTAAGCCTTATATAAAAATCCTTATTTTTATAATACTACTGTGTCGTGTCCATTTGTAGTGTATTCACTTTATTACTGTATGTGGTCATAAATGCTTAACGCACTGCCTCTGAGATAAGCCTGTCTGCTTTGCCAAGCTACCAAGGGGGTGAGCAGGGGTTATCTAAGTGTGTGATCCCCTTGCCCTGACTAGAAAAGGTGTGTCCCTATTTGTCAGAAGTGTATACCTCTGCCAACTAGAGACAGCCGCTTCTAACATTGGTGGCAGCGGTGGGATTGAACTTTGCATTTATGACCCATGTGCAGTGATTAGTGTGCGCTACATAGTGAAAGCAGACCATAGCGCAGCCACAATCTGTTTTGGTTGGATATTCTATTTTTGTTCTCCAAATTTCCTGAAACTTTATTTTTGAAACTGCCAGTTTTGACCATGAGTAATGCTGGAGGCACTACACCTGTTGTTGAGGAGGAATTTGATAGGAGTAAGATGAACGACTATCCGTTAAAGAAGCTGAAATCTTTTGCAAGCAGTTGCAAGTTCCTACCACCGGCATTTCAAGGAGGCCCGAGTATCTCAAAGCATTGCAGGCCTGGTTAGAGGCCAGAGATTCCTCTGATCCGGTGGTAGTACCGACAGGGGAAGGGGAGGAGGAGGTGCCAGTGAATGGGCCCACATCCCCTCCTGGCAGCAGTGTTTCCTCCAAAGGTCTTTCTCCTGAAGAAAGAGAAGAAAGGGCGAAAGAGCGAGCTTACAACATGGAAATGGCAAAACTTAAGATAAATGGGCAGTTGGAGATAGAGAATGCAAGAGGCAGGAGAGAAGCTGATCTGGAGATCAAAAGGTTGGAATTTGAAAGGGAAAAGTTTGCTTTGGAGCATGATACCAAGTTGAGGGAGTTGGAGCTCAAAGCTAAAGAGTTAGAATTGAATCCCTCTGGTGGCAGCATCCCATCTGTGCCTGCAGAAAGTAGGTTTTATTTTCCTAAAGATGTGATCAAAGATTTTCAGAAGAATGAAGATATTGGTCAATGGTTTAAAGCATATGAGTTAGCATTGTTGGCCCACCGGGTCCCTGAGAAGGATTGGGGAGCGGGGTTGTGGGGTCGCTTCGTGAATGAGGGAAGAGATACCCTGTTAGACATGCCTGTTGAGGATAGGATGTCTTATGCTCATATGAAAGATGCTTTAATGTTAAGGTATGGCCTAACCCCAGAAAAGTACAGACAGGCCTTTAGAGAATGTAAGAAATTGCCTGGTACGACGTGGGTGGAATATGTATCATATTTTTGCAGAGCCATGGATGGTTGGGTAAAGGGCAGCAAAGTGGAAAGTTATGATGCTCTTTATGATTTGTTTGCTTGGGAGCACTTGTCTAATAACTGTTTTCCAGAGCTGCGCCAGCACCTTATTGATAGCAAGATATCTAACCCTAGAAAACTTGCTGAAGAGGCGGACCGCTGGGTCAGTACCAGAGTCCACAAGGGTCCAGTGGGAGACTCAGCCAAAGGTGGGCAGGGTCCCCAGCAGAAGAGTGGGGGGGACAAGGGTAAACAGAGGGAGTTCCAGAAAGGGCCCCAAAGTAATCCCCAAGGGAACCAAGGGAAGGGTTCCCAGCCTCCCCCGATAAGAAATCAGAGGCCCGACAGGTAAACCTGTTCGTAGGGGCCCAATGACCTGCTTCGCTTGTAAGCAGGTGGGACACCGGTTTTATGATCCCCAGTGTCCCTTGAAGAACTCTAGTGCACCACCACGTGCCGCCCCCCGTCAGTTGGCGAGTGTAGCCCTGGGAGGGGAGGAGATGGTTGCCCATGGAGGGGAGGGTCCCGCAGAGATGTCCCGGGTCTCTCTAGGAGACATGGAATTGGTCCCTCCACCCCCTCTGCCTAGTAACACTAAGAAATATAGGCAGTGGGTGACCATTAATGGCCATAGAGTGGAAGCTCTCAGAGACACTGGAGCGAGTGTGACAGCTGTCAAGTGTCACTTGGTGTCCAGAGAGCAGGTTGTTCCCCACGCATTCTACCCTGTGATAGCTGCTGACAACTCCCAGAGAGAGTGTGAGGTAGCTCAAGTTTCCTTTGAATGGGGGGGAGTTTCAGGTACTCTTCAAGTTGCTGTAAGGCCCGCCATGCCTGTTGATTGTCTCCTGGGCAATGATTTGGAAGACTCCCCTTGGGCTAAGGTGGAGAGGGAGACACATTTGAAAATGTTGGGTGTGCCAGAGTGGGTGTGTGCAACCACTCGATCCATGACAGCAAGTAAGGGTGTTGATGGGGTTCTGGAGCCTGAAAGTATGGCCCAGGACCCAGCTGTGAAGAGAAGAGGCAGGGGGCGCGGGAAACCGTCCCCCATCGTTCCCGTGGTCCAGGAGGAGGCAGACCTTGAGGGGTATGCCCTGGAACCCACAGGTGAACAAGTTGCTGAACTGGGAGACCTACCCGAGCTGACCCACTGGCAGCAGGATGGTGGTCCCTCCAGGGAGGAATTCTGTGCAGAACAGAAAGTGTGCCCTTCTCTTGTGGGTATGAGGCAGCAGGCCTCAGCCCAAACCTCAGGTGATCAGTCAGGGTCACATTTTGTTTACTGGGAGAACGACCTCCTGTATAGCGAGCCTAAGGCTGCTGAGCCTGGGTCAGCCCGTGTGCTGGTGGTACCCCAGCGCTTCAGAGCCTTCCTACTGGGTTTGGCTCATGACGTTCCCTTAGCTGGACATCTGGGGCAAGACAAGACTTATGACAGGCTTGTCACCCATTTTTATTGGCCTCAGATGAGAAGGGATACAGATATCCATTGCAAGACCTGTCAAACTTGCCAGGCAAGTGGGAAAAGCGGGCGGAAGCAGAAGGCTCCCCTCCAACCTTTTCCCGTGGTCAGTACCCCCTTTGACCGGGTGGGGATTGACATTGTTGGGCCCCTGGACCCCAAGACAGCCCTGGGCAACAGGTTCATCCTGGTCTTGGTGGACCATGCCACACGGTACCCGGAAGCCATCCCTCTCAGAACGGTGACGCCCCCGTGGTGGGACGGGCACTGATGGGTGTTTTTTCCCGAATGGGGTTCCCCAGAGAGGTGGTATCAGACCGGGGCACCAACTTCATTTCCAACTATATGAAGTCTTTGTGGAAAGAGTGTGGGGTAACTTACAAGTTCACCACTCCTTACCACCCTCAAGGTAATGGGTTGGTTGAAAGATTCAACCGTACCCTTAAAGGCATGATTATGGGTCTTGAAGAACCAATGAGGCGTAAATGGGACGTCCTCTTGCCATGCCTGTTGTTTGCTTACCGTGAGGTGCCACAGAAGTCTCTAGGGTTCAGCCCCTTTGAGCTTTTGTATGGTCACCCGGTAAGAGGACCTTTGAGTCTGGTCAAAGAAGGCTGGGAGCAATCTCCCAGGAAACCTCCCCAGGATGTATACAGTTACATGCTGGCCTTTAGGAACCAGACTAGGCGCTTCAGAGATCTTGCTCAGGCAAATCTGGAGGCCAGCCAGGAGGAGATGAAGCGGTGGTACGACCAGAAGGCCACTCTGGTAGAGCTTCAGCCTGGACAAAAAGTTTGGGTCATGTCCCCTGTGGAACCTTGTGCGCTCAAGGACAGATGGACTGGACCATTTAAGGTTGTGGAGAAAAAGAGCGATGTCACCTACATGGTGGACTTGGAATCTCCCAGGAACCCCTTGCGGGTCCTGCATGTCAACCGTTTAAAGCCCCACTTAGAAAGGTCCGAAGTGGGCATGCTCCTAGCTACAGATGCTGGAATGGAGGAGGAGAGTGAGCCTCTTCCTGACCTCCTGTCTGCAAAAGAGCAAGATGGGTCAGTGGATGGTGTTGTCCTCTCTGACACACTGACCCCTGAACAGCAGCAGGATTGCCGCCAACTGTTGGGACAATTCCCTGATCTGTTTTCCTTGATTCCTGGTGTCACTCAGTGGTGTGTCCATGATGTGGACACCGGGGACAGCACTCCTGTGAAGCACAAGGCTTACAGAGTGACTGACAAGGTCAGAGCATACATCAAGGAGGAGGTCTCCAAAATGTTTGCCTTAGGGGTGGTTGAGTCCTCTAGCAGTCCTTGGGCCAGCCCAGTGGTCTTGGTCCCAAAGGCTGCAGCGCCTGGTACTTCACCGGAACTTTGGTTCTGTGTGGATTACCGAGGACTCAATTCAGTCACCAAGACTGACGCGCACCCCATCCCCAGAGCTGATGAGCTCATAGATCGGTTGGGGGCTAACGTCTGGGTACTGGCAGATCGCCTTGACTGATGGGGCAAAAGAGAGGTCAGCATTCTCCACACCAGATGGGCACTACCAGTTCCGGGTTATGCCCTTTGGGATGAAGAATGCCCCTGCCACCTTCCAGAGGTTGGTGAACCAGGTCTTGGCTGGACTGGAGGATTTCAGTGCCGCCTACCTGGACGACATCGCAGTGTTCAGCGCCAGCTGGGAGGAGCACTTGCGCCACCTCCAGGAAGTGTTGTTGGCCCTGCGCAGAGCAGGCCTCACAATCAAAGCCAGTAAGTGCCAGATTGGGCAGGGTTCAGTGGTGTACTTGGGGCACCAAGTAGGGAGTGGCAAGGTGGCCCCCCTGCAACCCAAGATTGATACCATCCTGGCATGGGCACCGCCCAAAACCCAGACTCAGGTGAGAGCCTTCTTGGGTCTCACGGGTTATTACAGGAGGTTCGTCAAGGATTATGGTAACATTGTGCACCCCTTGACTTTGCTGACTTCCAGGAAGCAGCCACGACTTGATCTGGACTGACGCCTGTCAGACGGCCTTTGACACCCTGAAAACTGCAATGTGCACAGCACCCATACTCCAGGCACCCGACTTTTCTAAAGAATTTGTTGTCCAGACGGACGCTTCAGAGCATGGCGTGGGGGCTGTCCTAGCTCAGGTGAATGAAGAGGGCCGAGACTTACCTGTAGCCTTCATCAGCAGGAGGTTACTTCCCAGGGAACAGAGGTGGAGTGCGTTAGAGAGAGAAGCATTTGCTGTGGTCTGGGCGCTGAAGAAGCTAAGACCCTACCTGTTTGGGACTCACTTCCGGGTTCAGACAGACCACAGGCCCCTCAGATGGTTGATGCAGATGAGGGGTGAGAATCCAAAGCTGTTGAGGTGGTCCATTTCCCTACAGGGGATGGACTTCACGGTGGAACACCGCCCTGGCACAGATCACGCCAATCCTGATGGTCTGTCCAGATTTTTCCGCCTTAGTGATGAGGACTCCCTAGGGTAAGGGTAGTTCTCCCCACATTTCAGCTGGAGGGGACACGTGTTAGACCTGGCATCATTGGCATGAGTCTCTCCTCCATTTTTTCTGTTTGCCTCCTCTGTTTACGATGTTTTTGCTGGTAAATGCTTTGGGCACTGTGCCACTGCTGATCAGTGCCACAGTGCAAGTGCTCCCTATGTGAAATTGCTGTATTGATTGAATTCCATGTTTGGCTTATTTGGTTTACTGTCAGTCCCTAGTAGAGTGCACCAGGAGTGCCAGGGCTTGTAAATACAAATGCTGCTAGTGGGCCTGCAGCACGTGTTGTGCCACCCACAAGAGCGGCCTAGTAAAAGTATGTCTGAAGGTCTACCATTGCTAGACCACGTGCAGTCTGGTACTGTCACGCAGACTGCGCAAGTACACCTACTTGCCAGTCCCTAAACCTTCCCTTAACTTCATGTTAGTCACCCCTATGGTAGGCCCAAGGGCAGGGTGCATTGTAAGCATAAGGTAGGGCAAGCCTGACAAGGTTGGCATGTCCTAATAGTGAATTACAGCCATATTCGTTTTTCACTATTGTAAGGTTACCTGCTCTCCATCAGTTAGAATGGGCTGCCAGGATTATTAATGCTATAATCCTAGCGGGCTCGGGGAGCATGGTGCAATGTCGAGTTTGGTATCCCTGAACTCAGGGTTTAATAACGCATCCGTTTGGGTGGATGGTTTTTGGACTCTGTGTTTGAAAATAGCACTTTTAGAAAGTAGCTATTTTCTTGTCTAACTGTCTACCGGTCTCTGCTGGTTCTGGTGTGCGTGTGACAGGAGCTGGGTGGCTCCAGAGGTCTGAATGAGTCAGTGTGGGATGAGTGGGGCATTTGCTTTGAGAGTAGGGGAAGAGTAGCTCCTGATAGCCTGCCCTGCCCGATACAATGCTGGCTCCGCCCCCCTGCCAGGCGACTGATGACTCTGTGCCTGCCTGGGACTTTCCTGGCCCACCTCCTGCCGGGCAACTGATGGCCCTGCCCCTGCCAGTGACAATGCTGGCTCCGCTCCTGCTGGGCGGCTGAAGACTCTGCCCTGCACCGTGAATAGGCCAGGTGCTTCGGCCTGGCAACACCCACAACAAACCCAAGATGGGGGAAATTCCCCTGCATGGACAAAGGGATCAAAGCCAAAAAGGGGTATAAGAGAAGGACCCCTGAACCAAGAATTTAGATCACTTCTGACAAGGAAACCTGAACCAAGGACAAGAAGCCTGTTGATCTAAGGACTGCCTACCCCTTCTGCCAGAGTGCTGTTTGATGGGGGAATCCTGCATTGCTTCTTTATTTTTGCCAAGGAACCAGGAGAGAGGAACTGTGTGTGTACTCTCAATCTTTGCTAAGAAAATCTCCAAGGGCTGGAAGAGTGCCAGTCTCCTGTTGAAGTCACAGTGCTAAAGGACTTCATCTGCTTAAAGTGCTGTTTGCTGGAACTTGTGAATCCAGCACCTCTGAAAGAATCCAGCAATCTCGACGCCGACGGACGCCGCCGAATCCAGCTCGACATCGTGAGTAACGGCTCCAGTGTCCCGCTTCCTCGACGCCGGCCGCCGGGCCCGATCGACGCCAGCAACAACGCCAGTGAGTAGTGAGTTCAGCTCCAGCTCCACGTGACCTCGTGCCTGCACCGATGCTGATCGCATCGACTTCGAGCCCTCTCGACGCCGTGAGCGCTGCTCACTCTTGCAACATCGACATCGACGACGCCGTATCCTGCTTCATCTCGTGAGCGCTGCTCCTGCCTGACTTCGGTCGACGCCGCTGCAGATCGCCCCGACTCCGAGGCCCGATCAACGCCGAAGACGCGACGCCGGACATCTCAACGCCGCTGATCATCGAGTGCTTCACTTTTCCAAGGTACTGTGTTGTGGCGGTCTGTGCGACTCCGGGCTCGACGTAGCGCTCCTCGCGGTCGACGCCGAACCTTTGGATTAACTTTGCCTCGACGTCGTGTGACTCCCGTGTGGGTTACATTGTTGCCAAGAACTGTGTTTTAAAGAAGAAGAGTTGCTTTTGATACTAAAGACTTTGTGCTAAGAAGAAACCGTGCTTGAATTATTATTTTTTCCTTCCAAGAGTATTTATTAAGACTGTGGTATATTTTGTCGTTATTTGGTCTTGTGCTAAGCCTTATATAAAAATCCTTATTTTTATAATACTACTGTGTCGTGTCCATTTGTAGTGTATTCACTTTATTACTGTATGTGGTCATAAATGCTTAACGCACTGCCTCTGAGATAAGCCTGTCTGCTTTGCCAAGCTACCAAGGGGGTGAGCAGGGGTTATCTAAGTGTGTGATCCCCTTGCCCTGACTAGAAAAGGTGTGTCCCTATTTGTCAGAAGTGTATACCTCTGCCAACTAGAGACAGTCGCTTCTAACAATCGGTAATGACGGTTACCATTGTTTGTTTTTGTTCGTTTTGACTAGCTTCTGAACATGCTCTCCATTTAATTATTCTCTTGTGGACAGATGATAGTTCTCATTCGCCATGTATGGTGAATCTGTACCCTAACTAATAGGGGAACAATCGCTACAAGTGTTTGGACTCCATTTGGAGAATCCGTGCTTCTCACATGGACAACTGTATGTGGCCAGCTCATGCGTCTGAAAACCTTCTGATTTATTCGTGTACACACCAGACGGAAAAACCAAAAATATCGTGTATCCACAAGCACTCGAATAAATAAATAGAATTAAAACGACACTTTGAAATGTTTTCCATATTAAAATGAATAAGCTTCAATAAAAATTACACAATGTAAAATGAATGTTACTATAACAAGTTTCCTTGAATTTCCTTTCTTCTGAGATCGCAGCAACGCGCGACGGGTAAGCTAGTATACCTATATATTAAACAGGTAAACCTACACACTCTATTCAATTGTTTTTTTTTATCATTTGGATTTTTATACCATTTATCTTACCAATCCAAGACAGCAATATCTAAAGTCCTAAAGGATCAAGGGAATTAGAGAGAAATAGATAGCAATATTAACATTTAGCATTTCATAAATAACCACAAACTTGGAGAGGTTTTAAAATCTTTATCTAAGTAAATCTTTGAAAGACTTATAAAACATGAAACTCAAATTAATGTCTTAATATGTTTCAGACTAATGCAGATTTAAAAACAAACATTTGCAATAACTTGGAGTAAAATTGTCATTAAACACTTGAACAGAGGGTGGGTAAGAGAAAAAGGAAAACAGTACAATGACAAACCCACACTTACCAGTCACCTATTCCGGTATGATGACCAATCCTGGTCATAGGCTGAGACAAAGAAATTAGATCCCAAAGTACAGGTGTCAGCAGAAAAGAACAGGTGCAAGCCAGAATCAGAACCAGGACAGGATACGGACCAATTTTGGATCAGGACAGGACCACCACAGGTTAAGACTCGCACTAGAGTTAAAGTTCAAAACGCCAGCGTTAAAAACCCTCTCTGCAGCTAACAGTCGAACCCCGATTGAGTCATCGATCTCCTTCCCAATATCCCCGATTGGATTATCGAATCTTCTGACAGAGTGCTCCGCCAGCAACTCTGCTCTCGATCACCTATTGAGTGCGTTGAGTCAGTGACAGGTCAGCTATTCGGACAAGTCGGACAACCTAGCCTACCCTAGTTATACTATTTTTCAGGTCAGTGTAACACCCCCAAATGTTGCAAAAGTGAAAATCCCACAAATTTTATTGGACAAGAACGAGGAATAGCCATCACACCATATTTTTCTAGAGGCAATTTGTCCTTCATGTATTCATGACATCCCCTCCCTTAACTTTATCAACCCATGTTCTTTTTATTCCTCCCGGTAATGAAATGTATCAAATGTTTTATTTTAATAAACAATTTTATCAATTCAGCTACCTCTGTCAAGGCAAGAAGTTCATTCTTCTCCGCCTTCCATGTCCGTCTTGGCCATGATTCAAGGCTACAGCTTCTGTAACTTTAGGACTTGTCGCGCAGTCGCAGTTTCTCCTAAGATGGAGTTCATAAAGCATTTTAGGCCCATTCAGTTTATCATGTAAAATAAGAAACAAACAGTTTTAGAGGCACAGAATAAATGAATACACTGTATACCACTTCTTTCTACTCCCAATATTTTATTTTATACTATTGCGTTAGAGATTATGCGAAACAGACAGCTTGGCAAGGCAGCGGTGCAAGCTTCTTGCACTTTAGGTCAAATAACGGCCATTTTAGTTTTATTGCACAGAAGCAGAAGTTTTCCCTCCAAGCATATCACGTGGGCATGACAGACGCGTGCACAGTATAAAATCCCGCATAGCAGCAGACATTTAAGTACAAAAGGATTATTGTTGATAAAAGCACATTGACAAGCTTCCCTTAGATATCTAATATGTTGTGTAATGCAATATTAATAAGACAAAACATGTTAATTAGTACATTAATGTTATTACGAGAAGGTTGAGTACGAGCACGTCACTTTAAGTGTGAAACCTTGCTCCATCAATCCCCTCTTTGATGATATTTTATATCATCATTAATTAATGAAAAAGATGCCAACTTTTACACATCACCCATCTCAATTTCTTCAAACTTTCTGTTAATATTCTTTTCATTCTTTATTGCAGGTCTTTCACCTCTTTGTATAAATGTCTATTATATTCTTCTAATTTTATTTCATTGATATTTCTTTTCATTCCCTTTTTATTTTTTGCATATGTCTTCTTATGTTTACGACATTTGCAACAAATTATTATTCCTAAAATCATTAGGGCTATTCCCACCATTGGCATCAGTATTTTACCTACAAAACTTTTCCCTATGTTAGAAAACTAACTACCTATGGAGAAGAGACCATCCGTTAATCTCTTCCATACACTATCAACCTTCAGTGGTTTAATTTATTTTTCTAAATATGTGATATTCCTTACATACCTTTTCAGTTCTACACTTTTGTCAGGTATGTAAGTGCAACAATGTTGCCCCCTTATCATTCTGCAGACTCCGCCCTCTTTTGCTAATAATGGATCAAGAGCAAGTCGATTTTGTAAAACCATTGATCTTACTGCAACTAATTCAGTATTGATCATCAAAAATCCTCCAGCAGTGTCAGTTGATAAACGATCCACTACTGTTGACAATTTGCAAATTCTTTCAGTATTTAAAATCACTCCCACTGAAGGTATCAATGCACTAAATATGTCACCTACAATTTCTGCTATACTAGCTCTTTTACTGCGTATTAGTTCATTAGTATCTTCATTGCTTCCAGTGATTCTATTTATGTGGTATACCTTTGAGAATACTATTCCAAAATAGCAACTCCCATACCAATGATCAGGCAATTTGTAATATGCTTTGTTCCCACAAATATAATAAATTCCAGTAAATACGGAGGAGCTATGCTGGCAAACAAGATAGCTGCTTAGGCTCCCGGCTCCGCCGACCTCCGTATCTTGCCAGATGATCCTGTCCATCATCCTGTTTTTACGCCCCACCTCCGTGTAGATGAACTGTTCCGCACTTCGATGGTGTAATCCTGAAATTTTGATTGGCCTGTTTGACGGAGTTGCGTCGAGTCTAAGTTAATAATAATAATAATAATAAACCATTTGTAAAGCGCCTGGCTACACAGAGAACAGTGTTTCCCCGCGTTAACTGCTGCTAGATTTCAGGAGGCAGATGTTAAAAAAGCCAGAGAAGGAGGAAAACAGAAAGATTAAGTAATAGGGAACAGAAACGTTTTAAGTTTCCCACGGAATCTGGTTTCAGAGGGTTCCATACGGAGGTCGAGCGGAAGTTCATTCCAATGTTTGGAAACCAGATACCTAAAAGAGCAGCCACCCATCCTGGCTCTGGTGATACGGGGAAGTTTAAACAGCATAGCGCCGGACGATCTCAAATTCCGGATAGGGCGATGTACAGTGAGAAGATTCTTCAAGTAGCCTGTGCCTTTGCCCTGGGCAATACGGTGCGCAAAACAAAGGGCTTTAAACTTAATCTGTTCCCTGACTGGGAGCCAGTGAAGCTTAGCCAGAGCGGTCTTCCCAGAAGCTCTGCGAGGAAGCCCGGGCACAAGGCGTGCGGCGGCGTTCTGAACGCACTGAAGTTGGTGAAGGCCTTTCTTACTCAGGCCTACAAGCAGAGCATTCCCATAGTCAAGGTGGGGGGTCACCAAGGCGTGGACAATAGTCTTTCTGGCTCCAATAGGGAGGAGATCTAAAACCTTCCGAAGAACCTTCAGTATGCTGAAGCACCTACCAGTCACCTTGCTAACGTGGGACTTATAAGAAAGGTCAGAGTCAAGCATGACGCCGAGATTTCTTACCGACTCCACAGGAAGGGGAGGGCTGCCCAATTCAGTGGGCCACCACATGTGAGACCATGCTGATGCTGCTTTTCCAACCACCAGCAGTTCTGTTTTTTCGCCATTTAGGCGCAGGCAATTGTTGATCATCCACGATGCCACTGATGACAAACAGTTGGAAAAGTTCGTGGCATCTTCTCTGTGGTCGGGCGTAAGCTTGAACATCAGTTGGGTATCGTCAGCATAGCTAACAATGCCCACCCCAAATGCCTCCACTACGTGAGCCAGGGGTTCCATGTAGATATTAAACAAAGTAGGGCTCAAACTCGAGTCCTGGGGAACCCCATGGCTCACCTTCCTGAGGGAAGATTTGAAAGGTGGGCAATGCATCTGAAAGCTTCTATTGGCCAGGAAGGATCGTATCCAGGCATGTGCTGGTCCTACCACCCCCATATCAGAAAGACGAGACAGCAGCGTTGTGTGCAGCACGGTGTCAAAAGCTGCACTGAGATGTAATAAAACCAACTCTGCTGTCTCTCCTTCATCCACTATCTGTCTAAGGCACTCAGTGGAGTAGAGAACGGCTGACTCAGTGGAGTAGCCGGATCAAAATCCCGATTGTGAGGGATGGAGGAGGGCTTCCTCCTCAAGATATTCCATGAGCTGCCCATTAACCACCTTTTCTACGATTTTTGAACAGAAGGGAAGAAGGGAAATAGGGCGCAGATTTTGAAGTTGATAGATATGGATATTGGGTTTCTTTTTTAAAGGAATAACCTGGGCTGTTTTCCACGAATCAAGTACGCAGCATTTTTGGAAAGACAGTGTCACAATTTGACTAATATAGTCGATCATCGTGCTCTCCATGACTCCTTTACAGCGTGCAGGTGGACACGCGTCGCAGGGAGAGCCGGATTGTATGCTATTGACGACGCATAATAGTTCCTGTCTTTCAGGTGTTTTGAAGCATGTGAGATGAGATTTCCCTTTGGAGCTATCTCTAACATCCACATGGTTACATGAGAGATCAACGCCATTTGTAAAGGTGGCATGGATTTTATCAACCTTGTCTACAAAGAAGTCAGCTATAGAATCACATATCTCATTAGAGTAGGTATCTTGAGCTTCAAGTCTAGATGGAACCGTAAGCTCTTTATAGATGATAAAGAGTTCTCTAGTGGGATTGTCCGCTAGCTCAATTCTGCTCTTAAGATAGATACTTTTCTCTAATCTCACTAGTTTCTGATATTTTTTTAATTCCGTTCTGTAACGTACTTTGTGTTCTGGAACATAGTTTTTCCTCCAACTTCGTTCCATGGTTTTACATTTGGCTTTGGCTAATTTGAGTTTTTCCGAGAACCAGGGAGCAGTTTTAGATTGGGATGTTTTAGTGTCCAGGGCGCTACCGCGTCCAATACATTGGACACCCAGTTCTCATAGCTGCTCCATGCCTCCTGTAAAGTATTGCTTAGGGGCGGGGGATGTTCTAATAGGGCATTTTCAAACGTTTCTCGCTTGAGTTTTTTCCATTCTCTACGCTTCTGAGGTAGTGGTTTCCTGAATCTAGTTACTGTAACCACCCTTTCTATTTCGAACGGAATAATGCTATGATCCGACCAGATCGTTCGGACCGGAAAGGAGACCTTAATACCCTCCCAATTAGCAAAAATAGGGTCCAAGAGATGGCCCAGCTGGTGCGTGGGGGCTGTAGATTGCAGATTAAGCCCCAAAGATTTTAATGCTGCAGCCACAGCTTGTGCCTCTCTACACTCCATGTCATCGAAGTGGAGGTTTAAATCACCCAAGATGAGAAATCTTTTATATCTGAGCGCCAGTTGAGTTATCAATTCCAGAAGCTGGTCCCCAAATTGTGCTGCACCACCCGGCGGGCGGTATATCAACAACCCGTTAACAACGTTTTTGGGTCCAACTATTATAGTGAAGGGGCCACTCTCACAATTAGGTAGTGTGGCTTTCAGTAGAGTGCATTCTAAGTCTGATTTATAGATGAGGGCTAACCCCCCCCTCGCTGCTTTTGTCTGTCTAACCTAAGTAGGCCGTAACCAGGAGGAATGGCTTCGAGAGCTTCCGGAGACGATGCTTCGTCCATCCACGTCTCAGTGAGAAACAGCGCATCCGGGCCACTCTTTGTCAATAAATCATATATCTCAATTTTATGTTTTTTCATGGATCTGCAATTCAATAGTAGCATGTTTAGCTTAGCTTTTTCCTGCTCGCCCCTCTTCAGAATTTGGAAAGTCTGGTCACAAGTCTCACAAGAAGGAGGTAGTGAGTCAGCCTGTAAAGTATGGTGACAGCTGTTTACCGGACTAGGACATAAGGATAGTAGATCCTGTTTAGTGTAGTGTAGCCGGTCCCTGTACATACCCATCGTGCCAAGAGGCTTGGAAGGACCAGGGGGTCCTGCCCCGCGCCCCGGTCGATCGCGGACGGCCGCAGACGGGCAGGACTCTGGCTTGACTCCGGCGCGAATACGGCGCACCCGCTGTACGCTTCCGCTGCGCGGAGTCATAGCCGTATGTTTTTATAGCGGCGACTCGAGCGCCAGGAGAGGAGATCCCTATCCAAAATGGCCGCCGCTAAATACTCAGCCCGGGCCCCAAGGGATGACGGCCCTGCAATCGGCCGGTCGCTGCAGGGAAAGGCAAGTGGATCTGCCAGCACTAAACTAAGTGCATTAAGAAATATTAAAAAAATTAGTTGGGTTCCTTCACCACTAGTTTGTGGCCTAGTCCGGCGGGGAAGCCGGGGCCTCGAGTATTTGTATAGCCGGGTTGCAGTTCAACAACATCGGCCGAGTGATTCAAGCAGGGTCCGGTCAGTCGAAGTGGAGGTTTCTTTTTTGCCCGGATTTGTCGGCGATCGTTTGACTATTTAACATCGAAGGAGGAGTGACTTGGCACGATATCGACACTGGGTGAGGGTCCCCATCCCGCGGACCCGGTTTTGGCCCCTGCCGGGGCGCGGGGGTCGGGGCCTTTGCCTGCGGTGTCGACGGGCGGATTATTGCCACATATAACGAACAGTCACCATCCGACGCCACCCGTTCGTGATCCTGTTTGTTACCCCGGAGATACCAGATTCACCGGGGAAGGTGATTTTGATTGGTACCGGGCGAGAGATAATGGACCGAACAGAGCATGAGCCATCGCTGATGTCAGTATTGGCAGCAATCGGGGCATTTCATTCGTATATGGATGCCCTGATACACGCAATGAATACGGGCCTATCTGAGATGGTGTTTGTGGAACCGGACCCTGCTCCACTGCAGGAACTGCAACCGGCTGCGATTCAAGCAACGGCCATTTTGATTCTGTGCGAGTACCCCGTGAGGAAACAAGTGTCGAAACCCTTGGTTGGTGCTCTGGAGAACTGTATTCCCGAGGTTATGAGCGTATCGTTAAGCCTTCCATCATTGCTGACTTTGGATGTATCGATTGACGTTCCCCTCCCGGAGACTTTTGTTGTTGACGGTTCTTCCACTTTGTTTTCATCCTTTACCTCCTTGGTGACGGTACGATTGTGGGAAAAACTACATTGGGACTGTCCATCCAGGAGGGAGCTTCTTTGTGCGGCTGAAGTTCTCGTGGACTCACAGACTACGAGTAGTAACAGACTGATTTTTGTTAGATACCTTTACCTCTTTGATTCTCTTGTTGGCATATTAGTCTTGTTGGGAGGGGTTCGCGTGATGGTTTGGAAGGGTCAAGGCTGAGATCGATTGACCGGGGTGGTTGGTTTGGCTCAAATGGGTGTTCGATCTGCAACTGTTGGACTTACTGGAGGCTGGGCGGTGTATTACGGCTCCCCCTAATTTTCTTCTACTATGGTCGCTGATACACTTGTATTCTTACTATAGGGGGTGCCTGTCTCTGGCAGGGGGGAAGGGGGCTGGGAGCCCATACGGATATGCCCTTTCCCATTTTTTCTCTTTTCCATCTTCGGAACTTAGTTAGTTGGGGCGACATGCACGCTGCTAGTTGGGGTTAGGCGACAGCCATATGCAGGAGTGCAGGGTGGGGGGATGGGTTTATTATTTTCTTTGTGTTTCTTTCTCTTAGTTTCTCTTTCCTTAGTCTTTCTTGGTCTTTCCCTTTTTAGTATAGTTGGTGACATATCCTGCTTTCTTTTAAATTCCAATGTCCGGTGGCCACGCTTCTTCTATTATCCTGATTATACGGTGTAGGTGGGACTAGATGGCTTGTGCTTAAACTGTTTCTCGATTGTATTGTCGTAATATCTGTTTTGGAATTATCAATGCAGGTGCATCAGGGATTCTTCTGTTGCTCCAAGTCACTCCTGTCAAAGTATCTGTCCAATCTGTTTTTGTTTATGAATGTATGGCGCCGGATGTGTCTATTTCTTTTTCTTGGTTTTAAAATAATAAAAATATTTTTTTTAAAAATCCAGGAAATACCGGTTCAGTTCCATCTTTGAAACCCCAACCCCCAATTACTTTATAATTGTGTTCGCATTCACTAGAACCAATGAATATATTGTTATATTTAACTTGTTTTCTCCCTGTTGATACAGAGTTTCCCTTTCTTTTCAAAGTCCAGTAACATAGCAGCATGAGTCTTGCCATTCAAGGTGTATTCTTTATTTTCTGCCCATTTAGGAATTTCTTGTTTCTTTTCTGTAGCTTTTCTTTGGAAATCCTCTCTCCTTTTCTAAACTAAATTCAAAAATATTTTCTCTTCTTCATGTAAAATGCATGTTAAATTATTCTTGTGTGCCTCAGCTATATCTATTATGCCTATTGTTAGAAAATATTCTCCCATATAACGAGCTCTGTCACCTTTACTATGTACAGGATTCAGGTTACTATTAATACGAAGTTCAGAAAAAAATCACATCTAAATTAGAATAATAATGTTGTAAGGGTCCTTTCTTGTAAATTAAACTAGCTAAAATACTACATGAAATACCATATGTCAGGGGCAAATGGTGATAAGTAACGCCTTGTGCTACAGACAATGGTAGCTTCATACACACATAGCAATTGCTTATTTCCATTGCCTCTGCATAATGTTCTAATAAATTTGCAAATACATTCAAATGTGTTCTATTTCAAACTTTATCGTAATGCAATCCTTCCTCATCTGATGCTTCAACCTCTATTCTTTGCTGCCTATCATTGTCTATATTTCCATGTGTGTCTAATTTTTCAGGTGCATCTACCTTCTCATGAACGTTAGTATCATTCTTTTCACTTTTACTCATTAGATAAGGAATAGCTACTGTCAGTCCTAACTATACTATAAGTATTATTACTACACTACATGTGCATATTCTACAGCATGTTTTTAGGCAATTTCTTTTCGGTTTACTTTTAACAGTATTATCAGCCATTTTTCAGTTAAGGAGACTTAACCCCTCTTTCATTAATTAGTTCATCATCTTCTTCCTCACTCAATTCTAGTTTTTCAAGTTCTTCAAGAATGACATAAGTCCATTCAGGACCTCTGAACTTATTATTCAGTCTTTTCAAACGCGGGCTTCTTCTTTATGGTTGTTCTGTGGAAATCCCAGTTTGACTTGATATTTTTTGTTTACTTGCTCTGGTCATTTATTGATTTGAGACAAAATTTCAGTTTCTTGACAAAACCAAGCTGATTATCTCCTTTTCTAAGTCTTTTAGCTGGCACTATGCTCTGTTTTTCTTTGATTGCTCTTTTGTTCTCACTCAGTTGTGGCACAATTTGTATATCTTTGTCGTTTGTATTCCTCTTTATCTTACTTGGTTGAGGTCTTTCTTCTGTTTCTTCTGCCTGGATACTAATCTGGCCTTGTTCAGGTATGTGCTGCGATTTACTTTGATTTGATTTGTTTTCTTCTTCCTGAACACATTTGTCTACATCTATCTGGTCCTGCTCAGGTATCTTGATCTCTTGCTTTACTTCTTCCTGAACTTTCGCCCTTTTACCTATCTGTCCCTTCTCAGACTCTGGAACTGTGACAGGTATCTGTAATGTCTCAGTATATTGATCTTTCCTTATCTGTTCCTCCTCAGAATTACTTTTGACTTTGATTTTTGTAATTTGAGTACGTTCTTCTATTCCTGACTCATCCTCACTATCACTCTGTCTATCTAAGTAGGTTTGGCTTCTGGTTCTCACAACATTTACAGGAATGTCAATTACTGGAATTCATTCATCCTGACTAGTGCTCGGTTGTTCATCATCAACTACTTCGGAATCACTTTCTCGAGACCCCTCAGCTGCACAACCTTCAGCTTCAGTTTCATCAGGTTCAGCCACTCTTTTTGTATGGCTCGCATGGATCCAATTCGGAACTCCTTTACACTTTACTGCTGTAGTGGTAACCAATATCACTTGTGTTGGTTTTCCCCACCTCAGAGCTAGACAAGATTCTCGTTTATGTTCTTTTATTACAACCCAGTCACCTGGAATCAGATCGTGTGCTGGAGTTGTTTGCCTGGTGACGGCGTCTTCTCCAACCTAGTGAGAGATAGAACGCACTTGGTCAGCCAGTTCTTTGCAGTACTCTAGTACTAAGTCATCAGATATATTTATCAACTTATGTCCTGGCACCCATGTCTGCCTCATTGCTCTTCCCATGAGTATTTCATGAGGACTCAAGCCTGTTTTTCTGTCTGGAATGCTTCTAAGTCCCACCAGAACAAGAGATATAGCATCTGGCCACTCTAATCAAGTTGATTCATACATGTTTCCCAATCTTGACTTGATTGTGCCATTCAGTTGTTCTACCACTCCAGAAGCCTCTGGTCGGTATGCACAGTGCAGCTTTTACTCAATTTTAAATGCTTTACAAATTAGACCAAATATTTCATTATTGAAATGTCTCCTTCGGTCTGACTCAATCGTTACTGGAAAACCGAAACGTAGTATGAGCTCTCTAAGTAGTAGTTTTGCTACTGTGATGCGATCATTCCTACATGTAGGGTAAGCTTCCACCCATTTTGAAAATAGGCAGACAATGACAAAAATGCATTTCATTCCTCTGCAAGGGGGTAACTGAATAAAAATCAATCTGAAGTCGAATAAAAGGACCTTCTGCCTTTCCAATCTTTCTTGACAACACTACAGTTCCTTTCACGGGATTCATTTGTTGGCACACCAAAAACCTATGACAAAGACTCTCTGCAACGTTCCTGAACCTTGCATTGAACCAAGTTTGTCTAATTAATCTAATCATAGCTTCTCATCCTAGATGAGACTCACCATGATACATCCTAGCCATAGTAGCAAGCATACAATTTGGCAACACAGACCTCACATCAAGGTAAACAATGCCACCATCTCCAGCCCTTCTCTGGCATCCTATTTTTGCCCATTCTTCCTTTTCTTCCTGGTCTGCATCATTTTGCAAATCTTTCACTTCTTACCACGTTTTCACTCTCTCAAGCAACATAAGTTGGCAGCTGTTTCTTTTTGGTTCAATTTTCGCGTTTATTGCCATTTTATTTTTTGCACAATATTGAGTTAGTTTGTCAGCATATCGATTACCCGCTCTCATTTTCTCATTTTCAGATTGGTGAGCAACACATTTTACCACAGCTACAGTTTCTGGTAATTGGATTGCTTTTAGCAAATCTTTCACAAATTTTCCATTTTTAATAGGAGTACCTGATGAAGTCAGAAACTCTCTTTGCATCCAGAGTTGACCAAAATCATGCACAACTCCATAGAATATTGACTATCAGTAAAAATGGTTGCTTTCAGATTTTTTCCAAATTTGCAAGCATTTATCAATGCAATTAGTTCTGCCACCTGTGCAGATTTTACTCCTGGTAAATATGATGCTTCAATTGTACCCCATAGATTGCAAACTGCGTAAGCAGCACTGAAACCTCCTTCTTCATGTCGCATACATGAACCATCTACAAATAGCTCATGTTCTGAAATTATTAATGGCTCTTCTCTTATGTCTGGGTGTGGTTTAGTACATTATTCTGTAAGATCAATGCAATTATGTTCGATTTCATTCTTGACCTCTGCAAAGTGTGATTCAAGTAGTAATGTTGCTGGGTTCAGAATATTACACCTAGTAATTGTCACATTTTCTGCACCTACAAGAATCCGTTCATACTTAGTCAGCCGACTAGGTGTTAGGTACTGAGTTTTTGTCCTTGTCAATAAAATCACCACAGCATGTGGAACATACACCGTTACTGGATGTCCCATGATATTAGACTCACTTTGCTCAAGATTCGCACAAGTTGTTGCTACTGCTTTCAGACATCCTGGCAATGCTGCTGCCACTGGATCCAGACTAGAGGAAAAATATGCAACAGGGCGTCTCATCAGACCATGAATCTGAGTCAAAACCAAAAGTGCACAATTGTCTCGTGTATCGCAAAATAATGCAAAATCTTTTGTATAGTCAAGCATCCCTAACGCTGGAGCTGAACACAGACAATCTCCTAACTTTAAAAAAGATGACATGCTTTCATCATCCCATTCTACTAGGTTGTTTGCTCTTTTCCTTGTCATTTGTATTAATGGTTTTCCTAGGACTGCAAATCTCACAATCCATTGTCTGCAGTAACCTACAACTCCAAGAAACATTCTGATTTCTTTCTGTGTTTGAGGTAGATTCATTTTTTGAATTATTCTGATTCTACTACGGAAACACCCTCTACGCCGGAACCACAGCCAAGCTACAGAAAAGACTACAACGCATCCAGAACGCCTCCGCCCGACTCATCCTGGACATCCCTCGACGCAGCCACATCTCCGGCCACCTGAGGAACCTCCACTGGCTCCCCATCAAGAAGAGGATCACGTTCAGGCTCCTCACCCACGCACACAATTCTCTCCACAACCCGGGCCCCAAGTACCTCAACGACCGCCTGACCTTCCACACACCCACCCGCCAGCTACGGTCCGCTAGCCTCACCCTCGCCGCCATACCACGCATCCGAAGAGCCACCGCCGGAGGCAGATCCTTCTCCTACCTGGCGGCCAAGACATGGAACTCCCTCCCCATCCACCTTCGGCTGACCCAGGACCACCTCGCACTCAGGAGACAACTAAAGACCTGGCTGTTCGAGCAGTAGCAACCCCCTTCCCACAAGCGCCTTGAGACCCTTCCGGGTGAGTAGCGCGCTATACAAGTGTTATGATTGATTGATTGATTGACATCTCTCTCTATCTGGTGCCCCAGATATTTCACTGATGTGGTACAATACTGCAATTTCGCAGGTGATACTTTGTGTCCACCTTTACCTAAGTGATTCAGCAAAGCAATTGTATCAGTAACACAGTCTTTTAGATTCTTAGATGCCACTAGTAGGGCATCTATATACTGCACCAAAACTGACTGTCCGGGCAATATTAAAGATTCAAGACATTTTTTCAAGATCCTATTAAAGCTCATTGGACTTTCTGTATACCCCCGAGGGACGCGATTCCAAATGTAGATATGATCATCAAATTTGAACGAGAAAAGATGATTACTATCCGGGTGCAGTGGTATTGAGAAAAATCCATGGCAAAGGTCAATTATGGTGAACAAGCCTGCTACCCATGGTATTTGATACAAAATCACAGCAGGGTTTGGCACAACTGGACAACATGGGACAACAATTTTATTTATTTTGCGGAGGTCCTGTACGGCCCTGTATTTTTCTGCTTGGTTTCTTGATGCCAATTATGGGTGAATTACATGGACTGCCCATTATTTCCTGTAAAATTCCTGCTTCAACCAGACATTTTATTTCTAATGCAACTCCAGCTTTTATTTCAGGGCCCATTTTGTACTGTCGAATATTTGGATAAACTGCACCTTCTTTTACTGTCACTTTTACTGGGTCAATGTTTGCCATTAATCCTACATCTTTTCCTGTGAAATCCCATACTACAGCATTAACCATATTCTGTAATTATTTTGGCAAGTTTTTAACGGGAAACTCTGGTTTTTCAGTTGTTTCTTGTTTTGCTAACATGATTTTATAAATTCCATCTTCATCTGGGGTTTGAATTTCAACACCATTTGGTACAAAATATAGTGCAATTAATTTTGCATAGCAGGCCCCTACCTAACAGATTTACAGGACTAGATTCACATACGACAAATGAATGCATTTCTTTAAAATTGCCGTTTTTGACTTCCATTGGTTCTATAACTGGGGTACTAATTTGTTTCTTAGAAACGCCCACTACTTGGATCACTTCTCCTGAGAAGGGTAGGTTTGGAACGTCTGCTGTTCTCACAGTAGAACGGGTAGCGCCAGTATCCAACAGGAAAGTAACATCATTTCCTTCAACCTTTCCCTTAATGTATAGACCTGACTGATCTACCTGCAACGATGCGCCAAGTACGCACTCCTCGTCCTCCCCCTCAGGCACCATCAGAAACTGTCTTAATCAAAGTACGAATCACTTAAAAGAAATTGGGGTGTCACTGTGTCCCTTTTACCACTTCCTTCCCAGCTTGTGGTATCTACACTGTATGCTGCTTGACTCCAAGTGTTTGGCATCTGCGCTAATGGTAACTGATTTTGTATTACCTGTTTTTGCTGCTTTTTCGATATCTCATTCTGCGTCTGTGGATTCAAAATATTATTATTATTTAGCACAGCCTTACACTCGTTCTTCCAATGCCACAACTTGCCGCACCCATGACAAGGACATTTTTTCTTAGCCTCTTCTCGATTAAATTTAGCTCTAGGTTTATTACCATTTCCATCTCCTTGAGTGTGCATATTTTTCAATTGTTGTTCTTGTTGTTCTACTAATTTTACCTGTGCACACATTACTTTTTCTTCCAAATTCTTTCCTTTATTGTCCAATTCATCGTCACAATATTTTGCATATTTCAGTATTTCATCTACAGATTTGGCCTGCCAACAGATTTTATTATCTTTAATCCATTGTGAAATTTTTGGTCTTAGCCCAGACACAAACCGATAGATAAAATGTGTCATATCTTTAGTGTCAATATTCTCCAAACCACAATACTGTTTAAAAACCTGTAAAAGACGTTCATAATATGCATGCACAGATTCAGCTTTGTTCTGGGTAGTTCTGCCTATTCTAGTCCAGTCTGTCTCTTTTGATGGTACTTTCCCTTTCAAATACAATATGACCTGATTATACTTTCTCATTACCTCATCTGACCGTGCTCCTGTTTTTGGGTCTCTAGGATATTCTTCATTTGGCCAATTTACTGCAATTTTACATTCTATCCATAAATCGACAGGAACAACAATGTCGAATAATCCATCTAGATCCTTTAATTGTACTTTTGAAACCTTTACAAATCTTTCGACCCGTCTGTACCAATCTACAGGTTTCTCTCTTCGTTTTGGAAAGTCATTTGTAAATGACAATATATCTTGTCGGGACCAAGGAACATGCACATAACCTCCACCGGGTACTTCTCTCATTGGACACAATCTTTCTACTTTTTCTGTTTCCTTCATCATATATTCTGATGCAGTGCTTTTTCCTTGGGCTTCTTCCTTTTTCTTTAACCACCTAGCTTTCCATCTGTCTACGTCACCCCATTTTTGTAACAATGTTAGCAATTCTTTGATTTTTAATTTACGACCTGGCACATTCATATTTTCTAAATCTTGGTCAGAAAGCTTGGCTCGATATGGTTTCTGTAACACTTTTGATTTACCAATGTCAATTCCCATTTCACTTGCCAAACTCGTTAATTTTTCATGAAATATTTTTGTATTCCGGGTGATACTCCAACATATAAACAGCAATTTATCTTCATTTATTACAATTAATCGATCTAATCCCACATTTCCAGCAATCATTTCTTCTAGTTCAACTCTTAATATAAAAATATCCAATGCCCTTGGCTGTGATTTTGTTTTTTTTATTTCTCAAGACCATCTTTCAATTTCTTCTGGAGTAACTACAGTTGCACTTCTCATACCTGAAGAGCTTTCTATTTGTACTTCTCTAGAATTTACAGGTGTGGTTTTCCTAGCTGAACTACTTACTTGTTCTCTTATAGGTAAATCCATCAAAGAAATTTCTGACCCACATTCACTTGCCTGGTCATCCACTATTAATGTTTCTTTCCTTAGTTGAACTACAGGTGTAGTTAGAACAGGAGGTCTGGTACTAGGACTAGTCTGTTTTTCTCCATATAAAGGAACAACTGGAGCTATAGTTACTGGAATTGTCAAGTCTTAAGGACTGACATTTAACTGTGACATTTTCTGAATTAATTCATTCCTTTACCTAATTATTGCTTCTCGTTCTTTTTCCTGTAATGTTTTTTCTAATGATGCCTCATGTAATACTTGCGGAACTAAAGGTAGCTTTAAAAACGGAGCACTGGCATTTGTCTGATTCTGCTCCTCATTATAACGTGGTGGATTTTTCATTAATAAATCCTCCAAGTAACCATCTTCTGTATCAGTACTTGACATTCCATTTTTAGTTTTCTCTGTATTTTTACTCCCTGTTTGTTCTTCTAGAGCTCGGACAGGATATAATCCTTCCACTAACAAGGACTGTCTCCATTGTTTCATCTGCTTATCTCTTGTCTCTTTAGGAAATGTAGGATAAAATGTACTAATACTTTTATCACTTCTGAGTCTATCTTGCTCAAAAGCCTCTATTTCCCATTCTTCCAATGCCTCATATTGGGTTAATCTAGGTCTTGGATCTAATTCTTTCATGCTGGTTCTTAAATTATACAAAACTCTACCGTTAAAATGTACCATTTTCTGGAAATGCCAAAATTCCATCATCTTTTGCATATTCTATCCAGTTTTATAACCATATACAAGTATGGTAACCCCTTTCGACCATCATGTATGATGCGGGCGTGTTCGGTGGTGGAATAATAATCCCTTCTCTGGTTTTTATTGACTTATCCTTTTTAAAGAAATGTTTAACTTTCTTGGCAAACAACATTTTTCTTTTATCTCTGTACATGATATAAGGTCTTCCTCTTATCATCTGTTCTTTAGCAAAACCTAGATATTTTCTATCTGGTCGATTTCTTACAAATCCTGGATCTAAATGCCACATATATTTTATGCCGCTTTACTTTGTGATGACACTGAGTTTGTTTAAGAAAAACTTCCAATGCAAAAATGTTTCTTATTTACAATAACCAATCAATGATTAGAATACAAATAAGTTCAACCAATGGTTGCACGGCTTTTTCGTGAGACGAGTTCTCACGGTCCTGTGCTCACCCCTCCTTTACAAAATGACCTCAACTATACACCCGCAGTATCAACCAATACCAGGGCGGCTCTGAGTGGTGTCAGCGCAGTTCCGCAACTGACTCCCTCCTTTGCAAGGTAATACGAGAGTTTATTTCGATTAACTTCAAATGCTCATTTTTATTAATTAACAATGTAAAAACATTCGCCACTGTGTCTGAGTAACAGCCACGGCCCGTGGAGGGAGTTTCGGTGGGGCAGAGAGGCGGGTCGGGGGAGGGGCAGGGTGGGGGTGCTAAAACCGGAGTATGGATAATCGAAGGTAAGTAAACAATTTAATAAATAAAACAAATTTCGTAGCGCACCCTACATCACATTTTGCGATGCAGGGCGCGCTACGACATTCGTTTTATTAATTAAATTGTTTACTTACCTTCAATTATCCATACTCTGGTTTTTAGCACCCCCCACCTCGCCTCTCCGCCCCACCAAAACTCCCTCCACGGGCCACAGCTGCCGAGTAACTATTTCGAAAGAAAAGAATGATTTATATTCACTGCGAGTAACTCCCTTCCGTTTACTCTTCACACACTACAAGTAGATCCCTTCTGTCTACCTTTCATACAAGCATCAGAGAACCTGTTACTCCCTCTGGCTTACCATATCTAGGTTATGTAAGGCCAAAGTTTCCCCAACGAACCCCTTTGCTGTCAATCAAGCTCAGAAGAACCTGCTACTCCCTCAGTAGGACCCTTTCTAGGTGATATCACACTAAAGTTTTACTAGCGAACTCTTTGCTATCAATTATTCACACATTTATTCAGAAAAAGCCCTAAAACAGTGCCTCCGGTTTTACCTAACCATGCACTTTCTTCTACAAACAAGTGACCTCACAGAATGGCTTCCATTTACCATCTGCTATTCTGCCCCCGGGGTTTCCAGACAAAACATAAAACAGATACGAACAGTTTTGGTTAATGCATAAAATCAATAAAATAAATAACTAATAATCAATCAATAATCCAAATATTCTATCTATCTATCTACACTAATCCCTAACCACTACTCTGCTACCAAAGTAACTGATAGAGCGCGGGCTCACCTGCTCAACATACTCACCTGGGCCCATATATCTATATATTAAACAGGTAAACCTACACACTCTATTCAATTGTTTTTTTTTTATCATTTGGATTTTTAAACCATTTATCTTACCAATCGAAGTCACCAATATCTAAAGTCCTAAAGGATCAAGGGAGTTAGAGAGAAATAGATAGCAATATTAACATTTAGCATTTCATAAATAACCACAAACTCGTAAAGGTTTTAAAATCTTCATCTAAGTAAATCTTTGAAAGACTTATAAAACATGAAATTCAAATTAATGTCTTATGTTTTAGACTAATGCAGATTTAAAAACAAACATTTGCAATAACTTGGAGTGAAATTTTCATTAAACACTTAAACAGAGGGTGAGTAAGAGAAAAAGGAAAACAGTACAATCACAAACCCACACTTAATAGTTAGCTATTCCGGTGTGATGACCAATCCTGGTCATAGGCTGAGACAAAGAAACTAGATCCCAAAGTACAGGTGTCAGCAGAAAAGAACAGGTGCAAGCTAGAATCAGAACCAGGAAAGGATACGGACCAATTTTGGATCAGGACAGGACCACCACAGGTTAAGACTCGCACCAGAGTTAAAGTTCAAAACGCTAGCGTTAAAAACCCTCTCTGCAGCTAACAGTCGAACCCCGACTGAGTCATCGATCTCCTTCCCAATAACCCCGATTGCATTATTGAATCTTCTGAGAGAGTGCTTCGCCAGCAACTCTGCTCTTGATCACCTATTGAGTGCGTTGGGTCAGTGACAGGTCAGCTATTCGGACAAGTCGGACAATCTAGCCAGCTAAGCCTACCCTAGTTATATTATTTTTCAGGTCAGTGTACCACCCCCAAATGTTGCAAATGTGTGAATCCCACAATGCTATTGGACAAGAACGAGGAATAGCCATCACACCATATTTTTCTAGAGGCAACTTGTCAATCATGTATTCATGACATCCCCTCCCATAACTTTATCAACCCATGTTCTTTTTATTCCTCCTGGTAATGAAATGTATCAAATGTTTTATTTTAATAAACAATTTTATCAATTCAGCTTCCTCTGTCAAGGCAAGAAGTTCATTCTTCTCCGCCTTGGACATGATTCAAGGCTACAGCTTCTGTAACTTCAGGACTTGTCGCACAGTCACAGTTTCTCCAAAGATGGAGTTCAGCAAATCATTTTAGGCCCATTCAGTTTATCATGTAAAAATAGAAAAGAACAGTTTTAAAGACACAGAATAAATGAATACACTGTATACCACTTCTTTCTACTCTACTCCCATTTTTTTATTTTATACTATTGCGTTAGAGATTATGCGAAACAGACAGCTTGGCAAGGCAGCGGTGCAAGCTTCTTTCACGTTAGGACACATAACGGCCATCTTAGTTCTATTGCACAGAAGCAGAAGTTTTCCCTCCAAGCATATCACGTGGGCATGACAGACGCATGCAAAGTAGAAAATCCCACGTAGCAGCAGACATTTTAGTGTAAGCGGATTATTGTTAGTAAAAGCACATTGACAAGCTTCCATTAGATATCTAATATGTCGTGTAATGCAATATAATAAGACAAAACATGTTAATTAGTACATTGATGTTATTTCAAGAAGGTTGAGTACGAGCAAGTCACTTTACGTGTGAAACCTTGCTCCATCAGGAGTAAGATAGGAAACTCATTTTACAACAGACTTAGGGGCTGATTACAAGGGGGTGCAGCATTGGCAGTCTCACCTCCACCCTATTATGAGTTAGGCGGTGGGACTGACACAGACCCGCCACAGCTGCCAGGGAATGGTGGTGTAGGGCATCAATGTGGCGGTCCCACCAGCATATTAGGAGTTTCCTTTCTGCCAGAGGTTTCATGACTGTTTCTCCTCCATGAAAACTCTGGCAGAGAGGAAACAAATGTGGCCCTACAGGGCACTCAGTGCCCTGTGGATACACACAGGGGCGTACAACATGCACCTCCCTGTGTGCATGCACACCGGTTCATCAGTCCATGCCGTGCAGGAACTATTTTTGGCGTCCAAATTGCGGTGCCTATTTTCAGAGGTACTGGCGTGAGAACACCCCAAAAAAATCCACCAGGCTGGAAAAAACTCCTAATCTGTCAGGTGGCATCACCACAGGTTTGTCGGTGGGCAGGGCAGGGCAGACACCAAACTCGCCCTTAGTAATAATTGGTAAGAACTTATGTCTAACCTTTGAAAGTACTCCGATGTACATCCTCATGTTGCGTGCCATTATACGTTTTTACTGGCCTGCCTGTAAATACAGCCCAGTAGACTTTTCCTACCAGCACAGGTTTCAATCAACTTACCAGCTTGAGTGGTAGAGACAAAAAGTCTGTGAGCCAGGCATCTACAATCAATTATATGGAGATAATGCATGTTGGGTGACTATCAATTCTGCAAGACACTGCCAGAAATACATTGATTAAGATGTGGTTTCCTGGAACACCATTTCTTGAAAAATGTGCATACACAAGAAATTCACATTGTTGTTTTAAAAGGTTATTAATATGTTAAACCCCTGTTTTAGTACAGAAAATATGAATAAGTGTAACTACAGATCTAAGTATTTTAATCAGTAAAATAAAGACAATACATGTAAAAAGCGATATCAAAGTGGCAACTTATTTGCATAGTAGAAACCAAGGCAATTTTTGAAAGAAATATATGATGGACTCCTTCTTTTCTAACAATAGCTTATATCTACCTTAGTACCGAAATCTTGTCACAAATAGGTATTTCATAAATGGCATACACCAGATATCCTTGCTCCTAATTCAGTGTTTTTCCAGTCTGCAGTTTGTTTACATTTTTCTCAACAGCCGGGAATTCACATAGTGACTCCTGGCAGGTGCCAGCGCGTTTATGTGTGGCGAGATCTTAACCACGAGTGCAGAGTTCTTTGCACCCCTCTAGGAGAAGCATTTACATCATATATGGTGAGATAATCTGGCAGGTAAATGTAATATTTGGCCATAATTATATATTTCCTAGCTTTCGTAATGGAAAGTTTGAATTCTTTTACGGGCACAGAGGTGACATTTAGGCATTTCTTTCTTCTATATTTTTAACAGCAGCCATTTTCAAATAACAAACATCATTTCCCATAAAACCTAGGAAAACCATAAAGTTCGAACAAAGAACATGTCCATCCAATCAGGAGCCTTCAGCATCATCAACTGGCATTGTCTCTCATCAGACTTCCTCTTTCTTCCTGCAACCAAGCTGACAGTGGTAAATAGTCACTCCTGTTTAGAAGACTCCGAACTTATAATCAGAGAACATCCATGAACCCCGGGAAAACTCTGCGGTTTTCAGCAACAGAGGCATAATTACTCAACAGTCATTACAGAGACCAGGAAAACGTAAATCCAATAACCTGGGCAGGTCATGATTCATCCATGGGCGGGCTAATCTTTGCCTCCGTGTCCTTAAAAGAATTGAAACTTTCCGCTATGAAAACTAGGAATTTTTTTATTCTATGTCAGGACACGGAGGCAAGGATTAGGCGAGTTCAAAGTTTGTCCACTACAAGAGCCGCAATGAAGGAGACTGGTTTGAAAAAAAACCTTTTGAAGGGTGGATCTGATGACCAGTCTGCTGCATTCAAGATATTCTCCAAGCGAGCTCCTAACACATAGGCTTTTGATGTCATTATGCCCCATGCTGAGTGTGTGCCAAAAATGATGGCATTGATGCCAACCTCCAACAGCACCCAGCGGACCCGTCTCGCTATGGTCGGGGATGAAACTGCCTTAAAGGGCTTCCTCAGAGCAAGCAGCAGTTGCCATTCTCCATGAGGCAGCAGTTCCTCCGTCATGGGTTCATAGGCCTTAATGCATGTCACCACGCATAACTTCGGCACCTCTGGGAAAACCAGGTAAGAAATAACCCGAGACCGCTCTTGATAAAACGCATCACATGAAAAGTAACCCCATCTGGAGTGAAAGAGTGTCCCGTAATATCCAGGGCCCTGATGCCCAACACTCACCTGCAGTTGGCTGAGAACTGTTTCTAAGAGAAGAACTAATTTCTTGGTCATCCTGACAAAAAATTCAGTCTCTTTTTGACACCCCAAAGGATGGAATAACTTGGCACCGGTGGGAGAGACAACAGTTTATCGTGTAATAACCTCCAGACCAGTGGATGTCCCCAACCCGGAAGGTTCTCTACAGTTGCAGGGCCTGCCGACATTGCCAACCGAAAGGTACACCTTGCCCTCTGAAGCAAGGGAGGCTAAGAAGTTTAGGACGTGGACAATGTCTGTCCCCACGGGACCCAGACTTTGTTGCAGACACCAACCCATACATTGAGACCTGGCCAATTGGTACCTCTAAACACAATCCTCTGTCAAAGTTGGGAGAGGAGGTCCACCGCCCTTCTCGAAACACTTGTTACCTGCCATCGAGCCCCGTAATCCTCCACTCAATAAGAGGGAGGGATTTGCTCATCACCAGAGGGTGAGGTTTGTCAGCTGGATTGCTCAGGAGATGAGGCAATGGGAGTAGACAGATTGGAGAAGCCCAGGAAAGTATGGCTGTGATGGGAAAGTGACAAGCCCGGGAGCTCTCAGCTGTTAGGCTATTGGCTAGGCCTGTTTTCTCACCTGTGGTCACTCTGTTATTCTTTTATTTCTTGGATATAAAACTACACTTGCGATTTCCAAACCAGGGTGATCACCACCAAGTCCCCTTTCTATCGGCGAACCTGAGTCGTCACCCTCATGTTCATTGCAACAAGGGGGGGGTGCATTACCCTGTTCCATTGCCCAGTCCTAGAGGAATACATCCGTGGCCACTGCTCCCAGATCCGCTCTCCAGCTAAGGTACGAGGAAGCTGGTGATCGAGACGCGATGTGAACATGTCGATCGTGAAAGAGCACCAAAGCGACAGAAGGGACTGGAACACTGGAGGGAATAACCTCCAAAGACTTGAGTCTCAAGAAGATTGAAGTGCCAGTCCTCTATCTGGTTGTCCGACCCAGGGAGATGCCCTACTGTCACCGAGACCTGATACTCTGGGCAATACTCCCAAAAGTTCTTGGCGAGGTCCGCCAGGGCTTTGAACCACAAGCCTTTCAGGAGATTGATATAGCGGACCGCTGCCACATTGTCCATTTTAAGGAGGACACAAGATTGCGCTGGGTCTCTGGTCCAACACCGGACCACAAAGGAACCCACCTTCAACTCTAGCCAATTGATGTGGAGGGATATTTCCGCAACGGACCATCCACCTCAGGTGGTTAACTCTCCGCAACGGGCTTCCCAGCCTGAACTGCTGGCACCTAATTCGAGCACGAGGTCTGGTTGGGAGCCAAAGATGGCACATTCGTTTCATGCCTCCATATGGGAAAGCCACCAACTGGGCACTTCCCTGGCCTCACCCGACAAAGCCACCTGTAGGGCATCTGTTAGCCCATGCAGCAGATGGGATGCCTTGAGTCTCTACAGAGCCTGAAAATGTAGGGGTCCTGGAAAGATGGCCTGGATCGAGGCTGATAAGAGTCGGACCATTCTGAGGTGTGAGCCATCCATAACATCTTCTGAACCTCGTGTGAGATTTTTGCGATCTTTCTGGATGGTAGACTCTACGTGGCCTCCACTGAATCGATCACAAACCCCCAAAAAGTGATTGAGCGGGAGGGCAGAAGACTGAAACTCGCTTGTTTGATTATGAATCCCAGAGACTGAAGGAGCTCCACTGTGGACTGCAGTTGGCGAGATAAAGCCCACGGGCACTGCTTCATGAACTACATGTTGTCCAGGTACACAATCATCCATATGCCCTTTGCTCGCAGATTCTCCACCACCGGATGTAGAACCATGGTAAAGCACCAAGGTGCTGACGAGAGGCCGAAAGGAAGTGAGGTGAACTCAAAGGTTTGGCCCTGCCATTAGAACTGAAGAAACTGGTAATGTGGTGGAAAAATCAGGACAATAAGATAAGTGTTGTTGAGTTAAACCAGGCCATCCAGTAGTCATGACAAAGGAGGTCACGAATCGAATTGATACACCCCATCTTCAAATGGCAGCATACCAGCCACTTGTTGAACTCCCGGAGGCTTGGTGGAAAGGCAAATCGCACCCTTTTACAGCAGCTTCTGCACTTCTCGCTGGTTGAGAGTGACTTCTTGCCCTGAGAAGTGGAGTAGACGGGAAGGGACCAACTGGGTTGGAGATCGATGGAACTCTACATGTAACCCCTGTACCATCTGTGGCACCCATGTGTTGGCTGTATGAACCCACCAGTTGTCTAGGAACTGTGCTAATTGGCCCCCCAAGCAAAGCATGTGATAAATAGAGCACTCACCGTGGGATGTGGTGGCTCCATCACCTATGGGGCAGTTGCATTGTCCTCAGTGGCGGGATAGGCCCCTGATAGGGTATAATCCTCTGAAGCGTGACAAGTCCTGCCACTGTCCTCTCTGGGAAGGTTGGCCTCTGCCAGAGGTAGACTGAGAGGAACGGCCAGCCGTGTGCCCCCTACCACAGTCAGCCCCAGAGAAAACACGTGCATTAAATATGTGCTACACATTCGACTGGGCCTTATCCAGGGAGTTAAAGATAGAGACAAATTTTCCAAGCTTTTTGATGAAAGAATCACCAAAGAGCCTGCCCTGAGCCACCAGGCTTGTCTCTGATGTGGCTAGCTCCCCTAACTTAGGATCCAATTTAATAAGCAATGACCTGCGCCTCTCAGTAGAAATGGTGCAGTTGGATTACTTAGAAATCTGATCACTCGTTGAGCCCAACTGGAGAGGCCATCGGGCGGGATTTGGGCCCCGGACGCCTTAGTGTCCTCTGCCATATCAAAGATCTTTACTAAAAGCCCATGATGTCCAACAGCTTGTTATGGCACACCTGCCAAGACAGATTGGTGAACCTTTGTTGGATCCTTGATATATTTGGTTAACCATACAGGCATCAATCTCGTGCATGACTGCCACCTTACAATCCAATGAAGGCTGGGGGCACTCCGCCCTAAGGTGGGAAATGACCTCCTGCTCCAAAGTCTTAGGCAGCCTTCCAGCCACATACTTGGCCACCATCTCACAGAAAACCCATTCTAAGGAGTAGGGTGTAAGAGCTCCTCAGGATCCAAACGGTCTGATTGGGCCTCCTGTGGTACCTCCACCTCTTGGAGGGAATCCACTGACAAAGAGGGGAAAGGGCGCCAGTACCAATAGTGGTCTGAGTTGTCTACAGACTCCATAAGGGACTCGTCTGAAGACTGGAGAGAGGCTGCAAGGCCTGACCCACCCACCAGCGGAGGGTCAGCCAGAACATCCACTGGCATGGGAGGATGCAAGGTCCCCAGGAACACCTTCTAAAGTCTGTTAATGGCGCAGGTCCACTCCTTCGGGGTGGGAGCACTTACACAGATTCTCCAGGGGATTTGTGTGTGACTGGCTATGGAGGTTTAGGGGCTGTGGGCCCAGGAAGTTCTTCCTTCAGAATGAGGCATTGAAGAAATCACTGTGCCAAGTCTAGCAATCTCTTCTCCAGAGGGGCCACTGCTGGCTAGACTGCCTTGAAAATTGAGGCATCCAACGCATCACAGAAGTCATCTGTGACCGGGTAATACTGTATGTCCTCCTCCTCATAGTAAACCTCAAAATCCTACATGAGGTAAGTAGGTAGAGGTAGGTATGGGTGGCTAGCCACTAGGTAAGAGGGAGCAAAAAGACTGGGGGAAGTCCCAGAAATCAACAATAAAATGCAGGAGGTCCTGCACAGGGGAAACAGTCCCTGTAGGGAAAGAGAAAATAGGCCCTTATTTCTGGGAAAATCAAACTTACAACCCTGCACGTCCCCGCATGTTTAATAGGTCCCAGAGACCAAGAAGACCCAAAGTCCCTAATTCACACGGGCGGGGTAAAACACTACAGCCTGGGCCCATCTGCTTTACAAATGCAGTGTTACTGTCCTGCTGCCTTACACCAAAGGGTGGTCAGTTCCAGGCCGGCTGGGGACGTAAGGAATCAATCAGTTAACTAAGGCCATAACTGACACGCTCTCCGCTACATGCTGCAAATATAACCTTTCCTTCCACAAAATGATTTCAAGCAGGTGGTTTAAGCGCTTGTCTTGCCGAGGCTTGACTACGACAGCGCTACCCTCTGTGGCCTACACAAATACACCCTGGCCCCACTAAGGGCATCACTGAACACAGTGGCTAGACTGGTTCCAGGGACTAAACGAAATAAGCACATATCCCAGTCCTAAAATCTCTTAAATGGTTGCCCTACGAAGAGTGAATTCAGTTAAAGATTGCTGTTCTGGCGCACAAAGGCCTTCACTTCAATACTCCCAGGTACATTGCGCAAACACTTGAGCTATCTTGTGGTGCAAGAGCCTCAAGAAGCGCCAATACTTTCCTCCTGAAACCACTCATCCTTCTCAAAAAGAGAACTTGTCACAGAACCTTCTCCGGCGCTGCCCCAAAGAAATGGAACTCTCTTCCACCGGAAGTAACCAAAATCTCCTCAATTAAGGCGTTCAAATTGGAAGCTAAAAGATTCCTCATGAATAAATTCGTACCCAAATTGGGCTAGGCTCATCTGCTCAAAGACACTGTTTCCTACACCCATTGTACCATCATTTGTGTCTATTCTTCTTTACCGCATACTGTGACCCCCGTCATTGCCTGCTCATACCTGTTTATTGTATTACCCTCCATTGTGCAATTGTTCTGTATTCCGCGCTAAATCCTGTTGTTTTTTTGTCGTTTTTTTACTCCTACCTGATCCCGATTTTGCATTTATGTCCTTCCTTCCATCCTAATGTATAGCACTCTGATATCCTTTGGGATCTTGTACGCGATATATAAAACTTCATAAGTAAATAAATAAGCGTCCAAAAGGGGATGTGGTAGGCGTGCCCTCTAGCGGTCAGCTGACTGCTGCGTACTCTTGCCCCGGGCTTGAATGACAGCAGGGGCGGCTCTAGGCTCATGGTGGCCCTGGGCAGGGAGCGTAGGTAGGGGGCCCAGAAGAGGGGGTCAGGGAGGGGCGGAGCGCGCAGGCCAGTAAAGAGGGGAGGGGGTCAGGGTGTTTAGAAGTGGAACAGAGCCGGAGGCTGCCAAATCCCTGCCAGGGGCCACCACGCAAATATGATTCCATCCTCAGAGGATTAATATATTAAGGATATATATTGGCGTGGTGGCCCCTGGGGTTTGGTGGCCCTGTGCAGGTGCACAGCTTGCACATGCCTAAAGCCGGCCCTGATGACAGAGCAATGAAGCTCACGCTCTTATGGACTTCCTCACTTTTCCTTCTGTCCTGCCCGCCATTTTGCTGCTGTTCTCGGCCGTTTTGCTCTGGTCCCCGGCCTGTCTTCTTGTTCATTCCTTCGTCTTTTACCCTTTTCCCTCGTTTCCCCCTTGATATTCCTCAAATGTTTCTTCCCTTTTCTGCTTTGCCTTCTCTCCTTACCCTGGATACCCTCCCTTGGTGTTGTGACCACTTCCCCCCTTAAGGGAACTCTGCCTGAGGATATCTACTATGTGTGTATATATATGTATATAGGGATAACTCTAATCACTGGTATATGCAGTAGACCTTTGTACCATCTACCGCTCTTATGTGACTCTTAGAGTATATCCAGTCATATCCCTTCCCTATGTATATAGAGATAACTCTAATCACTAGTATATGCAGTAGACCGTTGTGCTCTCTTCCATTTCTATGTGACTCTTAGAGTATATCCTTTCGTATCCCTTCCCTATGTATATAGAGATAACTCTAATCACTAGTTTATGAAGTTGACCTTTATACTATCTACCATTCCTATGTGACTCTTAGAGTATATCCACGTGTATCTCCTCCCTGTGTGACTTTACATCTTGTACATTTGCAATTTCTTCCGTGTGTATCCTTTTTGTAACGCATGTAATCCTAAGTCCTTATGTTTTTCAACTGGTGCTTATGTAAAGCGCTCTGACACCTTCGGGTAAAGTTCGCGCAATAGAAAATCGCATAAATAAATAAACATCCGCAAAGGAGCGGCAAAGCATTACCACGGCCTCTGGAGCGAAGTGGAGACTTTGCTAGCCTGTGAACAATTAACCACAGAAAATAATGGAATCAACCAACATAATAAAAGGAAGAAAAAAGAGACCGCGTCGCCACAATGATCTGACACAGGCTGCAGCAGTGAAGAAAGAGAGAGTCCGACGAGGGATAATGCCAGTTGATGAGGCTGAAGGCTCCTGATTAGATGGACATGTTTTTTGCTCGAACTTCGTGGTTTCCCAAGGTTTCATGGGAAATGAAGTCCTATATCAATGTTTTTGTTATTTGAAAATGGCTGCAGTTACAAATAAAGTAGAAAGAAATGCCTAATCCTCGCCTCCTTGTCCTGACATAGAATCTACAATGCATAACCAGTGGTCCAGTAGCAGCCCATGGTGGGAGTGATGCCGGGCGGTAACATTTAAAAAAACATTCTAAATGTTAATTTTAAAAGGAAGGTTGGAGCTTTTCTAAATTCAATTCAGGGCACTCATCATCTGTTTTCTTTTCTGTTTGATACACTTACACTGCTCCCAATGATCAACTGCTGGATACTAATTTAATTTCTAGCCACCAGTTTTAATTCCTTCACATTCACAAGTGGTTTTAAAATATTCAATTGTAAATTCTGTTTCTTTTTTTCATATACCCCTTATGAATCTGCTAATATTATTTAATTTTATTTTCGAAGCATTCACGGACCCGCCGGGGTCGTCGGACCACAGGATAAGTAATAATCATTGCAATAGACCATTGAACAGCTTCACAATAGTAACCTATCTGATCATGGACATTTACATTAATACCTGCACTTTTCTGAATTATGTGGGAATTTGTTCAGATCATGGTCCTATTTACTACTTCAAATTGTGGTGCCACCAATAGTACTTTATGGGAAACAGGTTGTCATTATTTGGCTGAATTCACTCCAAGTGCTACCTTTATTCACGCGATTGTTTATCTAGAGAACACAAGTAAATTGGAAAATAAACTTACAAATGAGAGAAACCAAAGGCTAAAAGTCGAATAACAACAAAACATATTTGGCAGTTCATGATTTCAAGAAGTTTGGAACTAAAGTGTAACCATCGATATAAAGTTCAACAACCAATAAAAGGAGTTGTCCAAAAATGAAAGTGGTTGTTTACAACAGACGAGGGGTGAAAATGAAAGCTATGAGTGAGGGAGAAAGTGAGAGAAGGGACATTATTGGGGAGAACAAGCGTTGAAGAGGGAGAGAGACAGAGAGTGAAGAGAGTAGTATAGAGAAGGAAGGAGCAAAAGTGAGTTGTGCCAAAAGATAACTAAAGGAGAGCCGGGCAAGAGAGAGACTGGGAGAACTGATAGTAAGCAGAGAAGAGGGGAATAAATAATAGACTAGAGAGGGGTGACTAAGAAAAGAGGAAAAGGAGACAGCAGGTAGTGAGGGAGAACGATCCCAGGAGACATGGAGCACGGAGATACGTTAAAAATAATAAGAAAGAACGAGGGAAAGTATTTGAACTGTAACTAAAACAAACCCGTCTCAAAATAAAGAAATAAAAGAATAGCCGTGTGACCACAGGTGAGAAAACAGGCCTAGCCGATGATGGCCTAACAGCTGAGAGCTCCTGGGCTTGTCACTTTCCCATCACAGCCAGACTTATACAGCTACTGACTTAGACCTCCCACAAAGGACAAAAAATAAGTCCGACCACCTATTAATACACAGCAAAGTAAAATTAGATGTGTAACGATGGGAAAGAAACTCCAGCTCCCTGGATGACTGACATACTTCTAATACCTCTGAGCTACTAACATTATTTCTGTCAAATAAATCAAGAAACGTCTTTTACTTGCGGAAAACTGGCCATTAAGGGGCTACAAAACTACTTAGAATTACCGAAGTTTGATACCACATCATGATATATATATTTAAAAAAAACACGTGCTAAAGCTGGTGAGGTGCTTCCGGGGTCACTTGATTTCTAGTTAAGCACATCGCTTTCAGAACTACTACTGTTAATAATGTTAAATGAGTGGGTGCATGAGTGAGTAGACAAGTGACTGATTGATAAATGAATTAGGGAGTGAGTGGGTGACTGGGGTGCGTGTATTTGTCGATTTCTGAAAACTAAATCATATTGCTCACTTAAGCGAATCAGCCCTCAATCTCTTTCTATCTTGAGATTTTTTAATTTTATTGTCTTTCTTCTTATTAAACAAAATAGATATTTTCAAAGATTTGTATTTACTAGATCTGCATTAATAAGTGCATTTTAAAATATTTTGAGGCAAAGTGATTATGAGAGAGAATTCAACCGGGGAAAGAAACGGCGACATTTGCCCATGAGAGATGGCGTTTTGCCAACTTTAAACTAATTTAAAGGTACCTAGTCATGCACAGAAATAGGCGTAAAGGCAGAACCCAATTCAAACTGGGTTGTATATTATTATTATCTGTTTGTACACCGAGGACCAGATCAAAAACATTGTTGACTGGCGCTATTTATTTTGTTGGAGTTTAAGTTAAGGCAGCTCAAACTCCTTGTACCATCCTGTTATGAAGGCAGGTTTCTGGGAGTGGTAATGTGTGGAAAGAACGGGGCACATTAGCAAGAACCTCATTAAAATGATCGCAGTTTAAAACGGCGATAATGGGGTTGCTAATATGCGTTACAGAATTCCAATAGATGCCCAGGTTAGATGTGCAGGACATCTAACCTGTGCTTCTATTGGAATTCTATAACGCATATTAGCAAGCCCATTATCGGTGTTTTAGTGGCAGTTTTCTGCTGCTGAAACGGCGATAATTTTAACGAGGTTCTTGCTAATGTGCCCCAAAATTTGTGCATATTTTCTGTATGGCACATGTTGTGCTGGTGATGTATTGTCTTGTTTTGTGTGTGTGGGGTTGTGTACTGCTTTATTTCATTGTGATTTTGTTGTTTTGTATTATGGTTGTTGCACCCTGTTTCTTTACTTGAATATTTTGTTTTGTTGTGCTGTTATGTTTACAAATAATGCTAAAGAAGCAAATGAGTTTAAAGTTCCTGTGACAAGCAACCACTTACCACCATATACGGTGGTACAATAGTGCTGCTCAACATATTGACAGAACTAGCCAGACCAAAACTGTGGCAGATACTAAGGGGTATATTCACAAGAACGTGTTCTAAACATCACCAAAAATGCTAACGCAACTTTACACATCGCAGCCTATTGCGGAAAAATAACCCTGTGTCAATGTGGAATTCACAATACAGCAGTACCATGCAATAGTCCGCCAATAACGCCGCCAATGTCTGTGATACAACCACAGCGATGGAGATAAAAACACAAACCTCAATGCGAAAAAACATGCGCTGTGCCAAAGCGCGATGAGGAAATCCGCGATAAGCAGCGCCAGGCCTGCAATACACACATGGCAGGCGGGAAAAATCACTATAAAAGTAGAAAAAACACTCAAACACAAACTGACCAACACCTAAGCACCATGGAGGCAGCAGGCGCAGAGGACGAGCGCAACCCCACAAGCACCCCGGACGACCAGCCTGAGACCTCGGGGACAGGGAAGGGTAAGGACAAGAAGAAGAAGAAGACGAAGTTCAGTCTGCAGGAAAACAGGATCCTGATAACGGAGGTGATGGAACACCATCAACAACTGTTCGTCACCTCCAACATGCCATTGGGCACCAAAACTGGGATATGCCGGGACATCGTGGACAAGGAGAATGCCGTAGGAGAGCACAAGAGGTCAATGAACGAGGCCAAGAGGCAATGGATTGACATCAAGCGCAAGACCAAGGAGAAACTCGCAGCCAACCAGAAGGCAGCCATGCAGACTGGGGGTGGGAGCCCAGCACCACAGCTCTTGCTGGATGACATGGAGGAGCTGGTGTCGCCAGTCATCAGTGTGGAGACTGTGGCCGGAATCGGGGGACCGGACACTGCTCGTCAGGACACAACACAGCTGCAAGAGGGTAAGTGACCATCAGGTACTGGAGGATGGGTGGAGATGGCCACAATGGCACACATGCACAATCAACAAGAGCTCAGTGCATACCCACAATCACTCTGGGTCATGGGCCTGATATGCAGACTGTCACAATATACAACGCCATGCTGTCTGAATGTCAACATGTACCATGAGGCTACATAAATGTGGACACATTGTAATACACCATCTCCCCTTCACATTGAGGAGGCACCGTCAACACCTCCTGCACAGTGGTCCCAGCCACTCTTCACTGATGATGAGGACACCCCCATCATCGACACCTGAGCCCTCCAACACATCATTGACATCATCCACAACTCACCACCAAGATCAGGGCAGCCAAGCTGCATCGAGGAGACCCCACCCACTACCCAAACTACCCAGCAGGAGGCACCCACAGCCCCGGCACACCCCAAGATCCCCAGACACAGCACATGGCCTTCCAACCCCGTGTGCTGGAGGGCCAGAGGGAGACAGCTGAGCAGGTGTGGGTGGGGTTCGACCTCATGGCTACCAAACTGGATGCCATCCATGGGTGTCTAGGTCCCATCATGGACCAGCTCCAGTCCCTAACAGACACCCACGGCCCACTCCAAAGTCTCCAACGAGTCCTGACTGACATCGCTGCAGTTATGACTCAGAGAGAAGAACACCTGTTCGCTTAGACTGGCTCCAGTGATCCGAGCCCTGAGCTGGCACACATGCGGAGGCTCATGGAGGACTTGGTGCGGATGGAGGTGGAAAGGATGGCAGCCACCGCTGCACATCTAAAAAATGTAGCTGGGATCTACCATGCCCTATAGATCCTCATCATGGCATGGCTGCCACAAGGCGTGGCGCTGATGAATGCTGCTGCCCCCACACCGTCCACATCCCAGCTCCCTGGTGTGTCAGTACCTCACAGTGTTACAAAAGGGGGTGGTGATGGACGGAGCATCCAAATCAATCAAACACTCACACCCAGTCAAAAGATCTGGGTTTAATCCATCACCGTTCTTTAGCCCACTCTGCCACCCCAGTTCAGACATGGCTATATGCAAATCAGTCTGACCCTGTGCCTCATGGGAACAGTCCAGCCCGAACTGCCAAGCCATGTCTTCCCTGGACCGGAAACAAGCTTCCGAGGACCGGTTTCTGGCATTCCAGCCGTCTTCAGCCCGGCTTGCTTGAATCCAGTGGCAAAGTAAGCAAGGGCCTCAAGTCTGAGCATACCCTGCCACACTTATGGCGGCCAAACGCGGTACAAAAGGGGGTGGTGATGGACGGAGCATCCGAATCAATCAAACACTCACACCCAGTCAAAAGATCTGGGTTTAATCCATCACCGTTCTTTAACCCACTCTGCCACCCCAGTTCAGACATGGCTATATGCAAATCAGTCTGACCCTGTGCCTCATGGGAACAGTCCAGCCTGAACTGCCAAGCCATGTCTTCCCTGGACCGGAAACAAGCTTCCGAGGACCGGTTTCTGGCATTCCAGCCGTCTTCAGCCCGGCTTGCTTGAATCCAGTGGCAAAGTGAGCAAGGGACTCACGTCTAAGCATACCCTGCCACACTTATGGCGGCCAAAAAGCAGTACAAAAGGGGGTGGTGATGGACGAAGCATCCGAATCAATCAAACACTCACACCCAGTCAAAAGATCTGGGTTTAATCGATCACCGTTCTTTAGCCCACTCTGCCACCCCAGTTCAGACATGGCTATATGCAAATCAGTCTGACCCTGTGCCTCATGGGAACAGACCAGCCCGAACTGCCAAGCCATGTCTTCCCTGGACCGGAAACAAGCTTCCGAGGACCGGTTTCTGGCATTCCAGCCGTCTTCAGCCCGGCTTGCTTGAATCCAGTGGCAAAGTGAGCAAGGGACTCACGTCTGAGCATTCCCTGCCACACTTATGGCGGCCAAAAGCGGTCCGTCCATCATCCCCTTTTGTATCGCTTTGTTCGCCCTAAGTGTGGCAGGGTATGCTCAGACGTGAGTCCCTTGCTCACTTGGCCACTGGATTCAAGATAGCCTGGCTGATGAGGATTATGAATCCGACACCGGTCCCAGGATGCTTGTTTCCGGTCCATGGAAGACATGGCTTGGCAGTTCGAGCTGGACTGTTCCCATGAGGCACAGGGTCAGACTGATTTGCATATAGCTATGTCTGAAATGGGGTGACTGAGTTGGCTAAAGAATGTTGATGGATTAAACCCAGATCAGTTGACTGGGGGTGAGTGTTTGATTTGCTCAAACGCTCCGTCCATCATCCCCTTTTGTATCGCTTTGTTCGCCCTAAGTGTGGCAGGGTATGCTCAGACGTGAGTCCCTTGCTCACTTGGCCACTGGATTCAAGATAGCCTGGCTGATGAGGATTATGAATCCGAAACCGGTCCCAGGATGCTTGTTTCCGGTCCATGGAAGACATGGCTTGGCAGTTCGAGCTGGACTGTTCCCATGAGGCACAGGGTCAGACTGATTTGCATATAGCCATGTCTGAAAGGGGGTGGCTGAGTGGGCTAAAGAATGGTGATGGATTAAACCCAGATCAGTTGACTGGGGGTGAGTGTTTGATTTGCTCAAACGCTCCGTCCATCATCCCCTTTTGTATCGCTTTGTTCGCCCTAAGTGTGGCAGGGTATGCTCAGACGTGAGTCCCTTGCTCACTTGGCCACTGGATTCAAGATAGCCTGGCTGATGAGGATTATGAATCCGAAACCGGTCCCAGGATGCTTGTTTCCGGTCCATGGAAGACATGGCTTGGCAGTTCAAGCTGGACTGTTCCCATGAGGCACAGGGTCAGACTGATTTGCATATAGCCATGTCTGAAATGGGGTGGCTGAGTGGGCTAAAGAATGGTGATGGATTACACCCAGATCAGTTGACTGGGGGTGAGTGTTTGATTTGCTCAAATGCTCCGTCCATCATCCCCTTTTGTATCGCTTTGTTAGCCCTAAGTGTGGCATGGTATGCTCAGACGTGAGTCCCTTGCTCACTTGACCACTGGATTCAAGATAGCCTGGCTGATGAGGATTATGAATCCAAAACCGGTCCCAGGATGCTTGTTTCCGGTCCATGGAAGACATGGCTTGGCAGTTCGAGCTGGACTGTTCCCATGAGGCACAGGGTCAGACTGATTTGCATATAGCCATGTCTGAAATGGGGTGGCTGAGTGGGCTAAAGAATGGTGATGGATTAAACCCAGATCAGTTGACTGGGGGTGAGTGTTTGATTTGCTCAAACGCTCCGTCCATCATCCCCTTTTGTATCGCTTTGTTCGCCCTAAGTGTGGCAGGGTATGCTCAGACGTGAGTCCCTTGCTCACTTGGCCACTGGATTCAAGATAGCCTGGCTGATGAGGATTATGAATCCGAAACCGGACCCAGGATGCTTGTTTCCGGTCCATGGAAGACATGGCTTGACAGTTCGAGCTGGACTTTCCCATGAGGCACAGGGTCAGACTGATTTGCATATAGCCATGTCTGAAATGGGGTGGCTGAGTGGGCTAAAGAATGGTGATGGATTAAACCCAGATCAGTTGACTGGGGGTGAGTGTTTGATTGGCTCAAACGCTCCGTCCATCATCCCCTTTTGTATCACTTTGTTCGCCCTAAGTGTGGCAGGGTATGCTCAGACGTGAGTCCCTTGCTCACTTGGCCACTGGATTCAAGATAGCCTGGCTGATGAGGATTATGAATCCGAAACCGGTCCCAGGATCGTTGTTTCCGGTCCATGGAAGACATGGCTTGGCAGTTCGAGCTGGACTGTTCCCATGAGGCACAGGGTCAGACTGATTTGCATATAGCCATGTCTGAAATGGGGTGGCTGAGTGGGCTAAAGAATGGTGATGGATTAAACCCAGATCAGTTGACTGGGGGTGAGTGTTTGATTTGCTCAAACGCTCCGTCCATCATCCCCTTTTGTATCGCTTTGTTCGCCCTAAGTGTGGCAGGGTATGCTCAGACGTGAGTCCCTTGCTCACTTGGCCACTGGATTCAAGATAGCCTGGCTGATGAGGATTATGAATCCGAAACCGGTCCCAGGATGCTTGTTTCCGGTCCATGGAAGACATGGCTTGGCAGTTCGAGCTGGACTGTTCCCATGAGGCACAGGGTCAGACTGATTTGCATATAGCCATGTCTGAAATGGGGTGGCTGAGTGGGCTAAAGAATGGTGATGGATTAAACCCAGATCAGTTGACTGGGGGTGAGTGTTTGATTTGCTCAAACGCTCCGTCCATCATCCCATTTTGTATCGCTTAGTACCTCACGGTGTAGCAGGCGTATCTTCTTCGGCACCTGGTGTGTCACTGCCACACAGTGCGGTCGACAATCCTCCTCTGGCCCCTGATGTGTCAGTGGAACAGTGCCGTAGCTGGTAGTTGTTCACCCACAGGTGGGGCGGAGCACACATACGAGGATGAGGACTTGGATGGGATTGTTGCCAGAAGGAGGCAGTAGCATTAATTTCTGCCACCTGGCCTGTTTCTGCATGGTGCCGCACATGGCCTCATGACCTCCCACTGACCCCCGATACACCCCGCTGCACTCACCTTGTACCACGGCATGGACTGCCATATCCTGTTTGATGACCAATGACACAGCGATCAGACTGCGGACTGTACCCTTCCTCTTCCGAAGTTTTCATCCGTGGATGGACTCTGGCTGACCCTCCACAGGCCCAAATTGTGTAGTGTGTTTGGCATGGCCCTGTACCGCTCCAGCTGCAAAAATCCACTGGATGTGCAATAAAGATCCATTAACGCACTGCTGTATCATGTTTTACATCATTCATATATGAATGTGTGCATGAATGTAGGGACATTGATTTCACTTACAGATGCTCATCTGGTGTTATGCCAGTCACAGTGTGCTACATTGCCTATTGTTTTCCGGGTGCCATGGACACTACAACAGGGACACATGCATTAGTCACTTCCTTTTCCGGACATGGCCTGAACCACGCCCAGAGCCCCAGAGTCATTGTTGCAAACCCTGCACTGGTCTGGCATACGCCAGGCAAGACCTCGTCACTTACGCTCCGAGGGGGGCAAACATAGCTACCTTTTGCAGGCGTACTCACTGGTTGTGTGCAGGTCACTGGCCTAGTAGTAATCCATGTAAGGGTAAATCCCTGAGGGCAGGTTTGCACACACACCACACCCATCCGACACAGGCGTCACAGGCCATGTGACCCCGCAAATATAAGGCGCCGACAGCGTTTCATTCCCCTCTGACGGTGGTGACTGGATGACGGACGCTCCACGGTTCTCAATGATAAAGGGACCATGAGTTGTTGTACACAGGGTTAGTGGCACCCGAAGCCTTGCAGTCATCACGGACCTACCACCATGTGGCTCTGACTGGCATTGCACAGGGTTAGTGGCACCTGAAGCCTTGCAGCCGTCACTGGCCTACCACCACATGGTGCTGACTGGCGATGCACAGGGTTAGTGGCACCGAAACAGCTGAGCGGGGGTGCAGCCTGCGAGGATGACGTGTGCACTGACGTGGTCTCTGCCATTGATGACTCTGTGTAATGTGTGGGACCTGCTGGGCCGCGGGGTGGGCCCGCATGATGTGGACAATGCCATGGGGGAGGGACCAGGGCCTGGAACCTACACTGGCAAGTGGTGTGCCTACTGGTGGACACATCAGTGGCAGCAGGTGAAGAGTGGGGCCCGTGTGCGCAGGGGTGGCGGTGTCTCTCACACTCCCCTTCCTTTCCTTTCCTCTCTTTCTCTCACTGGCCTACTTTCCTTCTCTGTTTCTCTGTGTCTCACTCCTTTGAGGTGCGCATGACACCCTACCTGATTTTGTGCTTCATTTTCCAGGCTGTTATTTCGAGATTGTCCCTGACGGACCCGATAGGAGACTTCCGCATTGGTGTTTTGTGTTGTATTTCAATAAAGTTTTTGGTTGTTACTTCAGTGCAGCGTTCTTCTGGCCACACATGTGTGTATTTATTTAGGCAATGTGCGTCATCATGCGTTTTTTGTGGCTCTTGTGTTGTGCACAGTATGTGCATGTCCGGAGAAGGTCTGGGGGTGGTGGCGGGGGATGTTGTGGCCCTCATGGGTATCGGAGCTTCATGATCAATGTCTCCATGGCATCTGTGGGTCTTCAGGTGTGGCTCTTGGGTAGGCTCCATTTCATGCTGTTGGTAGTCGTCCTGCTTAGCACCACCAAAAGGCAGGTGTTAAATTCCTGGAGCTATCGCGGCTTATCACCTTTTTTTGTTGCGCTTCGCAGATCTGGCAGTTCGTTGTGAAAGTTGTGTTGTGTTTTTTTTGTGTGTTTTTGCATGGGAATGCCTACTCTGCATCTCATTAGGGTTGTTGGTGTCCACCGTGGGGATAACGTTTGGGGTGGTTATCTCGGAAATACTAGTGATGTCTGCAGTTTGTTCCAGCTTGTGAATAGGATGTTAAATCTATCTCCACTTTTGATGCGTTAAGGAGGAGATAAATCGGAGATAAGTTCTTGTGAATATCCCCCAATGTCTTAATTTAGCACCCCCAGTGCTAAATTCATGTTTCTCTAAAAATGAATTCACAAACAATCCCTGACCATTACATGCAGACACACAGGAAGAGGTTAGCATGTGACACTTTGGTATTTCTTTCCTTCAGACACAGGGGAATTCAGACTATTTCTCTACCTGGAGTTTTTGAGTACAGTTATAGCCACTTGTGCTCAGTTTATAATTTGTAGAGCTAAATAACTAAAAGTCACTTATGATTCTTTATGAGCCACACCAGGTTGTTTCCATAAAAAGTAACTGTATTTGTGCAGACCATCTCAAGGTTAATTGTTTGTCTCCATCATAGAATATGTAAAGGTTAAAAGGCAACTTACTCAGCCACTACAAACATGGTGAGATTCTTTACAGTTTCATCTTTCATTGATGATGCCCTGAACTAGATTCACATTATTGTATTAATATTATTATTATTATTATTCAGCTTATAGAGTGCCTGGTTACTCCAAAGGAGTGTCCACGCGCTAGAACAACCGATTAGTACCCAAGAGAAGGACCAGAACCACCGCACATGAGCCCCCCATGGAGCAGCTACAGAGGACAATTTCTGACCACGAGGAGGATGGTGAAATAGCCCGTCTTAAGTTTTTTTTTAAACAGAGTCTCCAACGGACACATCCTTAAGTCAGCAGGGAGGTCATTCCACGCCTTTGCCACAAGGTAGCCGAAGGAGCTCCCACCAGTTCGTACCTTCTGAACCCTAGGCACAATCAACTTTGCCATGCCCAAGGACCTTAGGAAGTGTGCAGGTCTATAAGCAGTAAGAAGGGGGTGCAAGAAGTTAGGCCCTTTCTTATAGAAGATCCTATGGCTATAACACAAAGCCTTAAAGGTGACTCTGGCCTGTATGGGAAGCCAATGTAATTTCCTCAAAGCCTCCCCCACCGACGCCGGTCTAGGAATGTTCAGAATTAGACGAGCCGCAGCATTCTGAACCTTCTGAAGGATGTTCAGATTTTTTTGGGGTCACCCCTAGGTATAAGATATTGCAATAATCTAGACGTGACGTAACAAGGGCTTGTATAATGGTACGTATAGCATCTAGTGGGAGAAGATCCAGTATTTTTCACAGCAACCTAAGAATTCCAAAACAGGCACCAGCCACCGCTGATATCTGTTCGGAAAATGAGAGGGAGTCGTTGAACCATACTCCCAAATTCTTGACCTTGTATTGTATAGTGATTAGCATTGGTGTCTCTGTAAATTGTTGTCCTGATGAAGATCCCTAAATGAGGTTGAAACAATATTTTGTAATCCTTACATACTTGTCCTTTCATTGTTTGCCAGTGGCATGCCAGTAGCATGTGTTGTTAATTACCCAAACAACTGTTCTGATGGTCCTTTGAAATAATGATGTTTGCTCAAAATTACAGCCTTTTGCGCTAGGATATCGCACAACATATTTAAACTTGAGTTTGTAATTTTATTGAAATTACTTATGGATTAGTAATAAACGGTATTTGTTAATGCATTGTTGGTTTCTGTGTCTCTAATTGCATAATTACAGTTTGAATGTTGTTCTGCACTTATGCTTAGATCTATGTGACTAGGTGAATTCAAATCAGGGTAAAATTTGACAAAGTATATCCCATGGGGGACTCAATCGATATTTCATCAATAACCCTACCTCCTAATCTTTGACCCTCTCTTTAAACACATAGCTCAAGCCCTCTTAATTATTCAAAGAGCTCTCTGGAAAAGAAGGCCCACATGACTTCAGTCCGATTTCAGCAATTACGTTTTCTCTGACCATTCACAGCTAATGCACCGTCAGTCTTAAGAATAAAAATAGGAAGACAAATACTTCCCACAGGATAGAAGAAGGCACAAAGACATCACCCCTGATGCATTATTGTGCCACTGGAGCCTGTGATAAAGATTACATCATGCCAAGATCAGAGGAATACATCGTTATGGTACTCAAACCAAATTTGATAGAAGCTGGATAAAGGACTGTGGATCACCTTGGCAAGATTATAAGTAAACTATCAGCTGTCATATCTGATTCAGATTAGTTCTATTTAAAGTCTTGGAAATGTAGTTACATAGCCTTATTCCAATATTTTTGATAGAATTCTTGACTTTTAAGGAATTGTCAAAAAATGGAAAGCTGTCGTGGAGTTAGGATGCATATAACATGGTGGGTTCCTGCTAAGGATCGCTGAGACCCTGCCATCCTGCTACCAGGCTGCAGTGGTTACTTTTATTTCAATCCTGTGCCATTAAAATCTTTGAAGTTGTCATACTGGTGAAGATGCTGAGGCAGGAGCAGTCTGTCTAGGAGCAGGAACTGTCTAGCAGGACAAAGCAGGGCACCAGGCTTTGCCCCGCTAGACAGTTCTGAGTGAGGTGAAGGAACTTGTGAGATTCAAGACTCAATATGTGTGATTGAGCCTCAGAAGCAGTGTTACAAGAGCTGGAGTAACTCTTGCTAGACTGGTGAAGCAGAGTGCCTGGTGATGCGGGTGGCCTGGGAAAGTCACCAGAGCAAGGCAACAATGTTGGCCTTAGCCTTAATCCACGGCAATATGGAGAAACAGGAGGCCAAGTGAACAGGAGGTGAAACTGTGAATGGACTTTGCCTAGGATGTCTGAGAGGCTTTTGCTTTGGGTATATCCAATGCCCAACAGGCTCAACACAATTAATTCATCTTATCACTGGCGAATCTCCTAGGAGAGAGGGGTGGGCTTTTGTCCTCATCGATCAGATGTGGCCAAGGCTGACTCTTCTGATGTTACCTCATCTGATAGGCTTGCCTATTGCCCTCACTCTACCTTTACCAGTCTTCGGCCTGCAGGTCAAGAAATGCACTATAGGCATACCTTGACCCTGCCAGACGAGATTGGGAGTGCGGGAAGGGTTCTGGCCTCTGGCTACTTTGTCTGGACTGAGAGCAGCCCCCAGTTTTATACCTGTCATTCACTGTAACATTACCGGACCCCTTCAAGTGTCAATGGGTATGTTGCTCTCTGTCTGCCTTCTCACCTTTCTATTTGACAAATTGTGAGGCACTGTATAAATGATAGATGGTCTTCTGGGCATCTCAGGAGTGACGGGCTCTGGACTACCCAAGCTTCCACTCTCTGCTGTTGGTAAGCAAGTACCAGATGTGAATATGTACAGTTATCACTGCAGTGTTCATTGCTGATTTACGCTTCTCTAGCTTCCCTAGCTCACATGTCCTGATTGGGTCACTGCTGCATGTCCAGATCCAACTTGACTCATCAGCACCACTCTACAGAGACCGCATCAGGGAAACCAGCAATTTCATCATTACCCCCCTTTGAAACGTAAACACAAGTGAACGCTCACATTAATGAGAGAACTTTCATACATAAAGTTGATGAAGCGGTCAGTTTCAGAAAATACTGGACAATGATGGCAGTAATAAAATCCCTGAAAATGGCCCCTCAACTCGTTCCTGATTCATCTGGATTTGAAACCAGTGGAGAATGTATATCAGTGATAGAGGACTAGTTGTAGTTGCTGAACTAAACATAAACTAAACATAAATCTGGAACTGTCAAAGAAATATTGTCCCTCTGTACGAAAGTGATCAATTTGGAGGAGCAGAGAAAGTGAACAAACGTTCAGTTCTGTGGGTTCCTGTAGAACTCAGAATCTAAGGACACGTGTGCATTGATTGTCCTTCGTACCAAAAGCTAACCACCTCACTTTCTATCCATCTCTGGAGTTCCAAAGAACACACAGTGTCTACTTCAGAGCAGTCTGCAGGTCTAACTTCCCTCACACATTATGTCTTACTTGCTTTATCACTAGCAGGCTCATCAGGATCTGTCTGTGGCCTGGTAAAATGATGGGCCAATCCTCTACAATTCCCACAAAATATTCATTATGGCTGACCTCTCACACAAAACCAACTTGAATAGAAAAAAGAACCTGGTTCTCAGTCTGGCTCTCCATTAACAGGATATCAAATACAGTATAGTCACTGTCAACCATACGCCTCACCGCAAGTTGCAAAAACAGATAATACTTTGAGCACAAAGACCTGGAAATGTTTCTGGAGACTCGATTGGATGCCCCGTTTGACACGTCATGATCCACTGAATGGTATATGGATTGACACCTTGTGCGACTGTAATGGAGAAACAGGCTGGAGGATGTGGTGTAGACATGTCTCTAATCAGGCAAAAAGAAGTTATGGAACTCTACAAAAGCCCCTATGTGGACTGTCCTGTCATCTATTGTGAGTAGAGAGTATCAACATGTCTTTCAGTCTCTCAACCAAGCCTCTGACTCCTCAGTGATTAGTTACCCAATCTTGATGGATGTGGATTTTCAGAACCCTCAGGTAGGGAGCTCTTTTATTGGAAGGTAATATTGGCAAGTTGTAGTGTACTGTTACTTCCAGGATGCATGTTATTCTTGTGCCTCATATTGGGTCAGGGGCATCAATTCTTGAGGTATGATCCACTTGAACAAAGTCTAAATATATCTGAGTGTGTTGCATTACATGTTTACATTTCAGTATCTCTTGTTCCACCTTCTGGGCACTCCAAATGCCTTCTTGACCATATCTGACTGTCACCACAACATTATCCAGCTTTAATTATCTGACAGGCAAGGGATGCATTCTTCTCCTCACTGACCTCCCACAGGTTTTTTATATAATTAACTGTCACACACTACATGTGGATTGAGTTCAAACCAGTCCTCTTATTCTTTATCTACACCTGCCTGTAGCTGGGAATTGTCCCCTTGACCTTTGACCGAGACTGGTCTGTTCTTCACTCCGTTGCTTTGACCCGACAACTCCCTAACCTTCATGTCCTAACTGGTTATGCCACAACTAACTTAACAAGTCCCATTTAGTCGGATATCACTCACTCAACATAAAGAGCATGATGCATGCATTAAGGGCAAAGTTGCTATCAAACCCGGCTTCAACATCCTCTGATGCAGTCATACTACAGAAACCAACCGGACTCAGACTGAATCTTTAAAATTGAAACGTGATTGTTAGTGGTGGGTCACTGGTAGCAGTAGGCCTGCATGACACACAGAAACCTTGAATGTCGCTGACATACCGAAAAGATCTAAAAGTGGAGTGTGGCCCCATTATTGTGGATAATATTGCAGTTCACTGTCAAGAAATTATGGGTGGATCCTATGAGATCTATACCCTTCGACAAAACACATATCTTAGTTTCGGTAATCATCCTAGGCTCCCTTTATGCACTCAGCACTGCTAGATCATACTTCTGAAAATCACTGTTGAGAGATAAAGCTGAATGTGGCAGCTCAAAACTGTTTGTAGGTTCTTATTGGATTCTATCATGGACACATCTGGCCCCATTTTCAGGGTTAATGTAAAGAGTGAGGTGAAAGGAGATCATAGACTCCTAGACACCAGACATAAGTAGTATACGTTTTTATTGTGCATTCACTGCTCTTGTTCCAGGAGAGCTTATTTTCAGATGTCAAACTCGATGCTGCCACTACTTTTCTACAGTTTAATAGTAAAGGGTTGTATTTACAGCCTCCATGTGACATGGGACATGGGACATGTTGCACCAGCACCCAAACGGCAGTGAATGAACGTTTCTAGTATAAAATTCCTCAAGGTGGTTTAGTTTCCTCGCCTTTGACCTTATGGATGGACAGGAAGGCCACTATTAGAGTCCAATTGGTGAAGGACTGCACTTGCTGATAAGACACCAAGAACTGACCAAGCTATATTGGAACTTAAGATAAGTGAGAGGACACACAGCTACAAAGCACATCACTCGCCTGGCAAATTGAGGTTGTTGAAATGGAAAGGAAATTGACCTTAATGCACTGCTCACTTCTGTTGCTGAATATGCATTGTCAAATATAAGGTAGTGTCATTATGAGCAAAGAAAAAAAGTTGGGTGATTGTTGACAGTGCAATTGAGACAAAGAGAGCCACAATGGCTATTTCTACCTCCGTAGATGAAGAACAGGTCTCCTTATACACCAACCCCCGTTAACTGTTATGTTCACTAGACACTTTCATGAATTATACCACTCAAATGATAGTGATACATTGGGACAGAAGAAGAGGTTATACAGAATGTATGACAACCTACCCTGTCTGAGACTAATAGAGACCATCTAGAAGGTCAAATTAGTGAGGAGCACATACACAGGGAGACCATTGGAGGAGTGTGGCTCAATGGTTAGAGCGGCAGACCCTGATGCAGAGTTCTGGCCAGGGACCAGGGTTCGATTCCCTCCTCGGCAGGGTCTCGGGCTCAATTTTCTCAGACCTGTTAATTCTCGCCTCGGTGCCTATTCTAATCACGGGCCCCACGCTGCAACTCTGGGCAATAGCTTGCTTAGCCTCCACACCGGCCCCAACAGCGCTAAGGATGCCTGGCTTCACCCTGGGGGTGCCCAGGAGTGGACACTTCACAGGGAAAGCCAGGAGGGGTTCCACAGCGGTGTGAGTATCAGCGCCAGGAAACCGCATAGGCGACACCGCAAGGTGACCGTCTGGTGACAGTGCGCTCTATAAGTACCATGACATTTACATTTACATTTACATTTACATTTACTGATCTCCCATGCAGCAGAGCATCAAGAGATGATTGTTTACCAGGTGAATGTTTAAAGATCAATGAGGCTGGGAACATTGGTCAATTGCATGCAGATCTCAATAAAGCAATAATATGTCTGAACTAGGCGAGGACCAATAGTCCTTTGCTAGCTATCGACCAATGTCATTAATTAAAACTGATGTTAACATTTTCATAAAGATTGAAGCTGAAAGGCAAATAAAAGTAACCTCAAGTCTCATTCATAATTACCAGCCAACGTAATGGTCCACACGCCGAATTTAGATGCGGATGGACCTTACGTTTGACAATGGTAATGACTACCCTGTCCCCGCCATATGCAATCTCTTCAAAAGCCTAAGAGAGAATGGTCTGTCGGAGAAATGGCTATACATCCAGCCACCCACCCACCCAAAATAGGCGGACATATAGGCATTTCTTTTATTGTCCATCACCCCTAGCCAAACCATGATGGATAATCTTGTTTTGGGATTTTCTTTTTGAAAATGAAAAATAAAACTGTTTGGTGCAGGCAGCATCATGCTGACTCGGTCCTGCACCAAACAGAGAAATACATTGGTAGGAACCACCATGATGGTGGTTCCTGTCAATGCATTATAAATGATCACCTGCTTGGTGGTCATTTATAAATTTACACCATGCCCCTGGTGGAATGAAGGGCAGTCTGCCAAATGAGAAAGTTGATCCATAGGGCCTAATTACGAGTTTGGCTGTCCATGGAACCGCCAAACCCGTGGTGGTGGTCTGACCACTACCACACTGCAGGCCTACCAGCAGCATTTAAAGTGTGACGGTTATACTACCACTGAACAGCAGCAACTGCCATGTATCAAGGATCCTGTGGTGGTATTGTAGCAAATATCCAATGAATTGAGGGAGCGACAAATTCGACAAGAAATATCAAAAAGGTTCACAAATGTGGATTCCCAAAATGTTCTTTATTGATATTATTGAAACAGAGATGATGGCGATCAGTTAGTAGTCCATCTTCGTTGTTCATTAGTCAATACACATGTCAAACAGCCGACGCGTTTGGTCCAAACATGGACATCATCAGGGCTGTTGTACCAAAGACACAAAATCAAAAAAGATATAGATCAATCATCTATAATGCTTCATATGAAAAGAACTCATAAATAAAAATTCTTTTGATAATCAGTCTATAGAACAGTCTTAAACACCTGCCTATTTAACAAACTAAAAAAATGGAAAAACATTGCTCAAATGTTAATAAACAAAAATTAATCATAGTCCCTCCCTGGAAATCAATGAATCAATAATATAATTTTCGAGAAATATTTAACAAAGTATTCTAATCAGCCTACCTCTTCCTTATATGCAATTTGAAAAAACGAGATTCAGTTTCATCAATCGTAAAGTTAATAATATCGACAGCAATGCAACATCATTCGAAATCTTCTGTAAACGTAATACAAAAAATTAAAAATAAATTAATTAATTATGTAAGAGCATCAAACATCACATGGTAAGACAATCCTTCCATAAACTCACATTGATCCATGTCTGATGAAACTTACTAATGAAGTTCTACTTTTACTTCAAAAGTATGATGAAAAAAAAAAAGAAAGGATACAGTCCATAATAACTGAACATGATGTCACATCCTGATCAGTTGGGTCACAATTTTTGATGAAGAAGAGGGCTCCCAGTCTGAACATATGCCCCCCCCCGAATAACCTAGGCCCCCATATCATAAATACTAACTAGTCATAAGGGGCCATTGCCTGCAAATATATACAAAAAGAACATGTCACTAATACAAGTTATTCCTCACCTGAAAGTAATACTTAATTAGTATCCTTGCCTCAAACTCCCCTCTGGGAAAATATTTCTCCTTTTAAAGTCCACTGTAAAAATATTAAGAAAACACTTCAGTAATGTGAGACTACTATAGGGAGGCACAACCTAGTCTCTTCACTTCTAATCCAAAGGATGCTTACCAACATTAAGTGATATTCTATTCAATAGGTCTTCAAAGAGATGCTATTCAATAGTTTGAAAAAGAACTCTATCTGTGAAGAAAACAGCTAGGAGTCAGACTCTCTTATTGTACAGTTTTATTCAACAAGGTCCTGTTCAACCTAATGCTATTTCTCACCTTATCTTCATTCATTCATAAGCACCACATCTGCAAAAATGAGAAGAAATAAACCCTTAGATTCCATCCTATAATAGGACTGAACAAAGCCTAATAAACAGCTAGAGATAAAGTCATCCAAACTCATATTTTATTTATTTATTTAGAAGTTTGTAGAGCGCGACAGCTACCCCCGACGGGGGTGTCCCGGCGCTGGAAACATGTGAGGTCAGTGAGGGTCAGCCAGAAGAGTACCACAAGGCTAGATCAGAGAGAAGAGCCAGGTTTTACGTTTCCTTCGGAACACAGGCTCAGATGTAAGGAATCTAAGTTCCACTGGAAGTGAGTTCCACAATCTGGAGGTGGCTACTGCAAAAGCCCTACCGCCTGTACGAGCCAGACGGAAACATGGGCAAAACATAAGGCGAAGATGATTGGATCTGAGATCCCGTGTAGCAAGGGTCAACCTAATTCTCTGCCTTAAATATGATGGGCCACGGCCATTAAGAGCTTTGAAAGCAAGGACCAGAGCCTTGAACTGAATGCGGTATCTCACCGGCAACCAGTGTAATTTGGCCAGATGAGGAGAAATCGAGTGGCGATAGGGAATATTACAAATAAGTCGGGCCGCCAAATTTTGCACTGTTTGTAGACGGTTAATAAGATACGCAGGGGCTCCGACATACAAACTGTTTGAATAGTCCAAATGGGACGTAATTAGGGCGTGTTCTACAGTTCTGCGGGACTCAAAAGGCAAAAAAGGAATGATTTTTTTAATCATACGGAGTTTTCCAAAACAGGATGATGAAACCTTATTAATTTGAGTCTTGCAGGAGAGGGCTGTATCAAATTGAAAGCCCAGATTACGGGCAACTTGAACTGGCACCGTAGGAGGGTTAAGTTGAGCTGGCCACCAGATGTTTGCGGGGATAATAGATTTCTGATTGAAAAATAAGACCTCCGTCTTGTCAGTATTCAATTTTAAATTGTTGGTGGCCATCCAGGAGGCAATGTTTACCAGGCAGAGGCGAAAGCGGGCCAGAGAGCTATCAGAGTGATCTTTAAAGGAAAACACAAGCTGAGTGTCATCAGCGTAAAAGATCACTCTGACGCCCCAAGATTCAACCAGCTCTGCCAGTGGCATTAGGTACACATTAAATAAGAGCGGACTAAGAGCAGATCCCTGCGGAACCCCCCATCTCAATGGTTTCTTTGTGGAGACAAAGGGTCCGAGGGAGACCTGTTGAAACCTGCCTGTCAGGAAAGATTTCACCCAGGCCAGGGGAATTCCACCAATGCCCACCTCTTGAAGGCGGTTCAGTAAAGTGTCATGCGAGATAGTATCAAATGCTGCGGATAGGTCGAGGAGGACCAGCATGGCCTCCTCTCCCCTATCCACACATTCACGAATTGATTCAGATACTTCCAGCAGGGCTGATTCTGTACGAAAATCAGGCCTGAATCCTGACTGGGTCTCATGAAGCAGGTGATTAGTTTCTAAATATTCAGACAGTTGCTCTTGTACCGCCTTCTCTAACACTTTTGCTGGATTGGGGAGAAGTGAAATGGGATGGTAATTATTAAAACATACTGGATCAGCACCAGTTTTTTTTTTTTAAATTGGTATCAACAATGCCTGTTTCCACAAGGAGGGGAAAATGCCAAATTGCAAAGAAAAATTCCAGATTTCTAACAAGGGCTTAATCAGTAGTGAAGCTATGTCATTCAGAATATGAGCTGGGGCTGGGTCAAGTGGAGAGCCCGATTTACATTTCAAAAACAAGGCCAAAGCGTAATCTTCAGTCAGTGGCTTAAATGAAGTGAGCATTTCCGCACTGCTGGTGTCATAAGCTGGGGTAGTTACTACGGGGTTCTGATGGATGTTTGCTGTGATCTTCATGACTTTCTCATAAGAAAAATCAGATAGTCCCTCACTAAGCAGTTGGCTCGGGGTAACAGGACAGGCTAATGCAGAAGGATTGGCAAACTCCTTAACAATGTTGAAAAGGGTCTTGGTGGAATCTTCTGCACTTTTAATTTTATCTGCAAAATACATAGATCCTCACCTTGTAATCATGTAAGTAGCAATTAAATACGGGGAGTCTCGGCAGGCGACATCTGGCGTCCTATCATCCCAGTGTGCATTTGAGTCGTCAAAGCCAACCTCATTTAAACCCCCTTCTAGCCAATCAAAATGTCAATCCTTTACGTGCCAAATTTAATGGAAAAAAGCTCCCTCTCTGGTCTGCCCCACTCATTCGCGCACCATTAGCGCTGCGTATCAAGCAACAGTCTTATAGTTCCCAATCAGGGTCCGCGCCCAAGAAAATACGTCACCACTACATCCTAAAATCCGAGTACGATGCGGCTAAGTCCAAAGTTTGAATTATTTCCACTTCCTGTTAATGAAAAAATAACCAATCAAAGAACAATGTCCCGATCAGCTCACAAAGTACTATACACACATTTATGAATAGATATTATTTCCAGATAGGTGAGTTTTCTACATCTTAATAAATATTATTTCCGATATCGATAGTTTCAAATATGTAAGAAACATGCAACTCGTCTAGTCCGAGTCCGATTAGACCAAGTGCGAGGAATAACCAACTTCCTCTTCAGTTACTTTCCTGTTACGAAAAAGGGACCAATCAAAAACCCGTAATCCCGAGGGTGACCAGGTGCAATACGTGCACGCCTATGTAGGTATTATTTCCGGTTTCATTTGTTCCTGTGTGCAGGAGACAGCCAATCAAAGAGCAGAATTCAGACATATCTGATTGCGTTCAGGATTAAATACACAAACTGTAAAACACTCCTTATTTCCAACCCTCTAGAAGGGTTGTCTTATTTGGGGACCTGAATCAATCCCCAGTATGAATAACATGTTGATAGATTCAGTTATATGTCATAATCTCTTTCATAATATCTATAATTTGTATAATTCAGTGAAACATAGATTAGGATTACTGCTTTTGGTCAGGCTCATGATGGAACATCATTGAACTATAATAAGCATTGGTAAATTTAATGAATGGGCATCTCTATGTCGTAGGAGGTAGCGTCTTCCTCTACAATAGTGGTTTATTTACAAGGCTCACCTTTATTTGTATTTATATTTTTCTTTCCGGTTAGAAGAGGGTTGGAAATAAGGAGTGTTTTACAGTTTCTGTATTCAATCCTTAACGCAATCAGATATGTATGAATTCTGCTCTTTGATTGGCTGTCTCCTGCACAGAGGAAACAAATTAAACCGGAAATAATACCTACATAGGCGTGCACGTATTGCACTTGCTCACGCTCGGGATTACGGGTTTTTGATTGGTCAGTTTTTGGTAACAGGAAACTAACTGAAGAGGAAGTGGGTTATTCCTCGCACTTGGTCTAATCGGACTCGGACCAGACGAGTTGCATGTTTCTTACATATTTGAAACTATCGATATCGGAAATAATATTTATTAAGATGTAGGAAACTCACCTATCTGGAAATAATATCTATTCATAAATGTGTGTATAGTACTTTGTGAGCTGATCGGGACATTGTTCTTTGATTGGTTATTTTTTCATTAACAGGAAGCGGAAATAATTCACACTTTGGACGTAGCCGCATCGTACTCGAATTTTAGGATGTAGTGGTGACGTATTTTCTTGGGCGCGGACCTGATTGGGAACTATAAGACTGTTGCTTGATACGCAGTGCTAATGGTGCGCAAATGAGTGGGGCGGGCCAGAGATGGAGCTTTTTTCCATTAAATTTGTCACGTAAAGGATTGCCATTTTGATTGGCTAGAAGGAGGTTTAAATGAGGTTGGCTTTGACGACTCAAATGCACACTGGGCTGATAGGACGCCAGATGTCGCCTGCCGAGACTCCCCATTTTTAATTGCTACTTACACGATTACAAGGTGAGGATCTATGAGTTTGGATGAGTTTATCTCTAGCTGTTTATTAGGATCTGTTCAGTCCTATTATAGGATGGAATCTAAGGGTTTATTTCTTCTCATTTTTGCAGATGTGGTGCTTATGAATGAATGAAGATAAGGTGAGAAATAGCATTAGGTTGAACAGGACCTTGTTGAATGAAACTGTACAATAAGAGAGTCTGACTCCTAGCTGTTTTCTTCACAGATAGAGTTCTTTTTCAAACTTTTGAATAGCATCTCTTTGAAGACTTATTGAATAGAATATCACTTAATATTGGTAAGCATCCTTTGGATTAGAAGTGAAGAGACTAGGTTGTGCCTCCCTATAGTAGTCTCACATTACTGAAGTGTTTTCTTAATATTTTTACAGTGGTCTTTAAAAGGAGAAATATTTTCCCGGAGGGCAGTTTGAGGCAAGGATACCCATTAAGTATTACTTTCAGGTGAGGAATAACTTGCATTAGTGAAATGTTCTTTTTGTATATATTTGCAGGCAATGGCCCCTTATGACTAGTTAGTGTTTATGATATGGGGACCTAGGTTATTCTGGGGGGGGGGGCATATGTTCAGACTTGGAGCCCTCTTCTTCATCAAAAATTGTGACCCAACTGATTAGGATGTGACATCATGTTCAGTTATTATGGACTGTATCCTTTCTTTTAAAAGTAGAATTTCATTAGTAAGTTTCATCAGATATGGATCAATATGAGTTTATGGAAGGATTGTCTTACCATGTGATGTTTGATGCTCTTACAGAATTAATTTATTTTTAATTTTTTTGTATTAAGTTTACAGAAGATTTCGAATGATGTTGCATTGCTGTCGATATTATTGACTTTACGATTGATGAAACTGAATCTCGTTTTTTCAAATTGCATATAAGGAAGAGGTAGGCTGATTAGAATACTTTGTTAAATATTTCTTGAAAATTATATTATTGGTTCATTGAGTTCCAGGGAGGGAGTATGATTAATTTTGGTTTATTAACATTTGAGCAATGTTTTTCCATTTTTTAATTTGTAAAATAGGCATGTGTTTAAGACTGTTCTATAGACTGATTATCAAAAGAATTTGTATTTATGAATTCTTTTCATATGAAGCATTATAGATGATTATTCAATATCTTTTTTGATTTTGTGTCTTTGGTACAACAGCCCTGATGATGTCCATGTTTGGACGAAACGCGTCGGCTGTTTGACATGTGTATTGACTAATGAACAACGAAGAAGGACTACTAACTGATTGCCATCATCTCTGTTTCAATAATATCAAAAAAGAACATTTTGGGAATCCACATTTGTGAACCTTTTTGATATTTCTTGTCGAATTTGTCACTCCCTCAATTAATTGGATATTTATTATGGACATTATTGGATTTTTTCGGTGGATCCAAATGAGGTTTTGAGCTGACTTTGGACTGTTAACTATTGGAACTACTTTATATATGAATTTGGTTATTGTCTGTGCTGACTGAGTAACCCTCACCGTTCTCTGTGTGGTGGTATTGTAGCAGTCTGCCATGAAAAGAGTCGTGGTGAGGCAACAAAGGGGGCCCCTTGTGCTTCTGGGCCTGGTGGTGCATGCAGGGGCACATGCTGTGTCCCCTGTTTATTTGCCCCTCCAGTTCTTGCACAGTCTGGCATCTATGCTACACGGTGAAGGGAGATGCAGGCAGCACTCTGAGAGTGGTGGTCTGTCTGTTAGGCTCTTTTATGAGCCTGACAGATCACAGCTGTCAGACTGACGCAGGTCCACTGCCAGACCAGGAATAAACTCCTGTTATGGCGGGCGGTTGCCACGCAGGTTTGGCAGTCCCACAGCAGAAGGCGCATTGCACTGCCAAACTCTGTCTTTTTTAAGGTGATTTTAACAAATTGTGGTATTAGTTGATGGGGTGAATAACCATCTCAATTAACAATCAATAGACTTGTCAGGATTAACCCTTAAAGTCACTAAATTAACCTAAGCTCAACCCCATAGTAGGTATGGCATAGAGTAATAGGTTTAATTTAAAGGTAATATGTAAAGTATTATGCAGTACCAAAACAGTAATAAAGTCACAACTCAGCACGAGAAACACCCCAAATTAATATAAAAAAATTAGTACATTTTAATAAATAGAATTTTACCAAAATGGCAAAAATCTTATAAGGAAAATCAGAGTTTTAGAGTTTTGTAGCTTAAATGAAAAAATAGCCCCAAACTGGGTCATCTGCTTGTGCTTGACCAGTACTTAGCCACAAGGTAAGGCCAACAGTGCAGGAGTACAGATCGGATACAGGAACCATGTTCAACCTGTTGGGAAGTTTTACTTTCAGACTAATGGCTTGATTTAGATGTTGGTGGATGGGCTACTCAGTCATAAAAGTGGCGAATTTTCCATCTGCCGAAATATAAATCCTATAGACTATAATTGGATTTATATTTTGGCGAGTGGGATGTCCGTCACCCTTGTCAAGGAGTAACCCATCCACCAACATCTAAATAAGGCCTTCAGTCTCCGAAATAGAAGTAAAAAAATTCTCAGGAGGGCGAGCCAGCAGGCTGTTAAGAAGAATACTTCATGCCGTTTCATAGCAGCGGAACAAGGTCTCTGTGAAGCCGTTGACTTTTGGCAGGAAAACTCCAAGCAATAGACATCTGAATTTTATGCAGTGAAACGGTCGCTCACCGGCCAATAAACTTTTGCACCTTGGCCTAGAGAAGATTTCTACCATCGGACTTTGGGCATGATTATGAGTACGGTGGCCCTGGGTCCCCATACCCACGTTGGCGATCCAAACCCTGTCAACTTGGCATTCTGGCTGCCTGATTACAAGTTGTGCGATAGGACACCCGCAAGACTGCCTCCAGACCGCTACCTCCTCAAGACCTCAATAGCTGAGCTCCTGCAGTGACAGCGGTGGGGATAGCGGCTAACAATGTTGGCGGTGGTGGTGCCGGCTTTGGCACCTCCATCACAATAAAGACATGCTGTTCCATCAACCTTTTCATGACGGGGACGGCGCCATGAAAAGGTTGGTGGAAAGCCAGGTTTAGGGGATAAAAACATGTTCTCAGGGAGAGTATGCCCTGGAGACATGTTCATGGTGACACCTATGTGTGCCCCTATGCCATCTGCACGGTTGTGCACACTGTTGCTCCTGCAGACCGTGCTGCAGTGAACATTCACATTCACCAGACCTCCCAGTTACATTTCAGTATGGCAGACATTGGCTGCAGCTCTTTTCTAGGGCTGCAGTGTGTTGCTGTCATGACTGCGCCACAGCAAGACTGCAAGTCCCGCGGTTCAGTTGTAATGTGGCGGTCGAGATGCTGCCGGGTTGATGGCATTATCCTGGCCGGTATTCAGACAAAATATCAAGTTGTAAAGGTCGACCAACACAAATATTGAGTTGTAAATATCGTACCACAGAAGTATCGATAGCAAGAATATCGTGGTCAAGAATATCGAATTTAAGGTAAGACCTATTTGTTTTTTTATATTTTATGTGTGGGTTGTGGGGTTTATAGGAGTAAAAGGTGGGAAGTAATTTATTTTTAATTAATTATTAAGGGGCCGATTCCGATTCGGTAAACCAATCGTACGCCCAAATCGAATCAGTAGCCCTTTCCATACGACTCGTACAATTCCAACCGAATCGCGTAGTACGATTCATTTGAAAAATATACGACCGAATCATTGTGAATCCATACGACACGGACCCTCACAGTGAACCGTACGAATCGTAAACATGCTGTATGACCCGACAAGTACGATCCAGACCGGGGAATGAGAACGCAATTCGTATGGAAAACATCGCGTATGAGCGATTCGTGCGGAGAGCCACACCATCACATACGCACCGTACCCCTGCAATCATGGGGTGTACTCACCGTACCCCTACGCATCGTACCCCTGCAATCATGGGGTGTACGCACTGTAACCCTACGCACCGTACCCCTACGCACCGTACCCCTGCAATCATGGGGTGTACGCACCGTACCCCTGCAATCATGGGGTGTATGCACCGTACCCGGGGGGTGCGTTTCGTACGCAGTTCGAGTCAAAATCTGCTTTTCCGGACATTTTGAGCTCCCGTAGAAAAAGAGTCGTACGGAGTGTTGATGAGACGAATCGTACTTGCTGGGTCGGAAAATGCTGCTTCGATCCGTACGGACTTTACGTAATGCGTGTTCCGAATGCGATTCTTAAGTCGTATGGTCTTTCGTACGATTCGTACGGAGATCTGCTTTGGGTCCGAGTCGTACTTCATCGTACGTACGGGGACGTTTAAGGGTACGGTTCGTACGGGAAATATGCTCCGTATGGCTATTTGGAAGGGATTTTACCGAATCGGAATCGGCCCATAATTGTTGTTCATAAATCTTAATTAATTAATTAATTGTAATTAATTATGGTAATTGTGTAATTTATTTTAGGTGCTGGATGTGGGGTTTATAGGGGTAAATGGTGGGAAGGCATTTATTTTTAATTAAGTAATAATTAGTTGATAATTAATTCTAAATAATTGATAATTAATTGTGTTAATTGTTTAATTATATTTTTATGAAGGGTGGGTTTTAGTTTTATAAAGGCAAAAGGTAGAAAGTTATTTATTTTTAATTAATTAATAATTACATGTTAATGAATATTAATTAATTATTTTAAAATTAAATATGGAAATGTAGGTGCAGGTTGTGAGGTTTATAGGGTTAAGGGGACAGTAATTTATTTTTAATTAATTAATCATTAGTTGATAATTAATATTAATGAATTGATAATTATTAGGGTAATTGTTTAATTATCTGTGTGCATGGGTTTTGGTACTATAGGTTTAAAGGGTGGGGAGTAAATGAATTTTACTTACTTCATATTTGGTTTTTAAATACTTTTAGTTTTTAAATTGAAAAACAATTTTAATTGAGTAATACATTTTTCTACAGTATAATTTTAGGTGTGGGTTGTGGGGATTATAGGGGTAAAGGGTGGGAAGTTAATTCATGTTTATGTGTTTTAATTAGTTTTTAAATCAATAATATGTTTTAATTTTTACCATTTTTTAATATAAATATTTGTATTTTAAGTGTTACCATATGTATTTATTTATTTATTTATTTTATGTTTAAAATATTTTTTTGGGTTGTTTTTAATTTTTAAACTGACTGGAGTGGGAATAGTACATTTTACGTCTTCGCAATCCAACACTTTCCCTACTATTGCACTGACTGGAGTGGGACTAGTAAATGCTATCCCTCCGTTACCCACCACTTTCCCTACTGTTGAACTGACTGGAGTGGAAATAGCAATTTTCCCCTCCGCTATCCAACACTTTCCCTACTGTTGCTGTCTTAAAATTAGGATTTTTCTCAATTTAGTAGTAGTAAAGTTAGGACTCCTAACTTTAGCACTCCTGAATGCCTTCTGTGAATACTGAAAGTCTTAAAATTAAGATTTTTCTCAGTTTAGTAGTAGTAAAGTTGAGAAAAATCCAAATTTTAAGACTTTCGGTATTCACAGAAGGCATTTAGGAGTCCTAAAGTTAAGAGTCCTAAATTTACTACTACTAAATTGAGAAAAATCCTAACTTTAAGACTTTCGGTATTCACAGAACACATTTAGGAGTCCTAAAGTTAGGACTACTAACTTCTGTGAATACCAAAATGAGTAAGTGCCTTCTGTGAATAGCAAAATTGTAGTAAGTTTAGGATTTTGTCTTAAGTTAGTTCTGTGAATCGGGCCCAAGATATTTATGACTCAATGGTGTGGTATGGGGATATTTTAGGTGTCAATATTCTGTCAGGGACCCATCGTGACCGCTACCACTGCTGACAGGCGGTCTTCCTGCCACAGTCATAATTTGGCCCTTAGTCACTTTTTTGGACTTTGGATTCTTCCAGTGGGGTAAGGATGCAGGCTTTAACCAAGTGCCAGATTTTCTCCATGAGGTCCTGCTGAATCAGATTTGCTGACGGGAAAAAACAATGAGAGGAAGCAACCTGATTCTTTGGCCCAGTGGCACATACATTCATTGGATATGCTTGACAGGTTGCACCCAGTCCTCCAGAGGTCTTTGAAACCTAAAAGCTTCTAAGTACCAAGTTTCAGAAAAAGTTAGGATTACACTTTCATTCCAACCAGGGGTTCAGAACCTTGGGGATAATACTTAAGCAAGGTTCTGGGGGGTTCAGTTGGAACTGGTCCACTAGACAGTTGCAAAAAAGAACAATAGTAGCTTGTTGTATCCTGTAGCTTGACCAGAAGATGAGCCTTCAAACCCTTGTAGTCCACTTCGTTGTCTCAGATAATAGAAGGATATTGGATCCAGTTTTTCAGGCTCTTCCCTGTTCACAGATAGCAGCCCAGTTCTCTTGTGTTCTTTCATAGGTCTAGCAAGTATTCTGGGGATGTCCTGTGGGTGTCATATTGCTGCCTGGCACCATCCTGTGGAAAGGGGTGACTCATAAAGCTCCATAATCAATAGGGTAAAAGTTCCCAGGAGCAACCCTACCTACTGTTTATGGGCTTTCTGTGTGCCCTGCTGCAACCAATCGCACTGTGGCCCTCTCTGCTTATTTCCAAGATTGTAAAACCGTTCTCTCCTTATGCAAAACCGGCATACTCCTTCTATATGTATTGGCAGGGAACTGAGCAACCCCTGCTTTGTTGTCACTCTAAACTAGTTTTAGGGGCAACTGCTCTCCCCCTAGGATTGATGCCTGCCTGACAGGGTAACATAGAATGCCATGCACAATTGTCAGCTAATATTTGCCTGTGACAGGGTAGGCCTCTTTGAATTTAATCAATTTCAGGGCACAGCCCAGATGGTTTTCCTGCCGCAGGATCAGAGCACCACCCCACACCGAGTGATTTATTAATATTTAAAAACAGGGTTTCGTGCCTTTTGAAGAGGGTTATTTTGATAGACTTGACCGCAGACTTTTAGGCTGCCGCAGCCAGGCTACATGTGGTAGCATGAAGCCTTGTTCTACAGGAAATGCTGTAGACAATGCAATATGTGCTAAGGTCCACATGTGACATTAAACGTCTGGGCCCTCAGTACATTTTCTGCACCATATATTAGGGATTTATAGGCAAGGAAACTATGCTAATCAGACATAAGCCGATTTAACTATGTGTAAAGGGTAAAAGCACATCCATTGGAGCCTGAACAACAGGGCCCTAGTGTGTAAAGCTAGATACAAGCAAAAATAGTATCCAGAAAAAGGTGAAAATTCTGGGATGATCATTAAGAAAAGTTGAATTTGCTAGAGTCCTGATTTCATTGCTGAGGTTGCTAACCGTGCTAGAAAACTTTGACCCAAACTGGTTGTGTAGGATTTGTCTGACGCATTATTCATATGTATGGGCATGAGACAAGGATGTGTTCTTTCCCTGCTCCTGTTCTCTCTGGCACTAGAGCCATTGGCCATGGCACTTAGTCAGTTGGAAATAATCAAGGTGATGAATACTGCAAAGACTTCTCAATACTCATATTATACATAGATGACATTTTGCACACCCCAAGAAGCACAAGAGAATCAATTTCAGCTTTGATTTTAGTGACAGGCTAATTTCTCTCCTCTCTGATCACAAAATTAATGTGAGCAATACTTAAGTGCAGCGTCTTTTGAGAGGACACACAGGAGGGACAGTACACAAACTTGGATTTTCATGTGTACCATCAAATTTTAAAAAATTAGGAATTTTGGTCAATAGAGTATCCGTAGACATGGCCTCCGGCAATTTTTGACCACTTCTGAAAACAAAAACAGCTTATGGCTTTCTTAGATGGTCTTTGATGCAAATATCACTGTGTGGTGGGTACAAATGGTTACAATGCCGGTGGCTCTTCATTATAATCACATTTTAGAACTGCACTGTGAGGTGGGTACAAATGGTTACAATGCCGGTGGCTCTTCATTATAATCACATTTTAGACCTGATATCCATGGCCATTCCTGCTACTATGATCAGACAATTGGTCAAGAGAATTAGGGATTTAATTTTGGGTGGGTAGATGACATAGACTAAAACTGGACAAATTATATGCATCCCCCATTTAGAGGAGCTTAATGTGGATGTTTATCATTTAGTACGTCCCGTGTAATTGACTCAAAACTGTTAGAGCCTCAGAATGAACGCTCATATTTATATACCATGTAGAGTCTCAATGTCTTGCATGAGGAGTCAGAGCTTGGGGTCAAAAATGTATCTCTTTATCCAAAGGGGGTTGGAGAAGAGTAGGAGAGGGGGTATCGAGAGATGCAGAGAATACAAAGAAAAGAGCACGAAAATTGCCAAGAGAGCCTCCTTCATCTAACAAAAAACACAAACCCCCTACCCTCTCTCTGCTCCACTTCACAACCCCTGCACCCACATACCATCTGAGAACCTTCTGCCGCAATAAACCGGACTTCAGGTATCCACCACACTCCAACTCATTTACCGCTGCATATGCCCTCACCATACACAATGTGGCTGTGAGCTTATCCCCCTTCTTACTTTTCCTAAGATGCAGCTTTCATTCGCGTGCCCCAGGGATTCGAAGGTAATGGCAGACAAAACAACAGCTACTGTGAGAAGTGACCACCACATTCACGTTTCAACAGGCACTGCTTCAGGCCGCCATGATGAGATAATACAGTGCGTTCGCCGAGCAAATCTCCCATCATCATTCAATGAAAGTGGCCAACCCGCCCTCTTGAGGTTGAGATAGTCAGCCTTCTGAATTCAGCCAAGCAAACATATGAAGGGCATGCATAACCAGATGCCCCTTGCTGAAGATCTGAAATCTGCTCAGGACAGTGAGGTCTGCTCCAAACCACCTCAAAAGATTCCCTCCAAGTCTCTGGCAGTGATCAGACTGACTGAGTAAAATTTTAAAATTCCAGTCCTTTGCTTTGTGTTCTCCTTAAAGAGCTGTTGGTAGAGGTTCAAGAAATGAAAGCTGTATACAAGGAAATTACAAAGAAAATACAGAAAAGGCTGGATTCGAATGATAAGGGCCTGCAAACCCTGAGAACCAGGTTTATGGAAGTCAAGCAAAGGATGTTCAACTTGGAGGACGCTCAGCAGCTTCATTCAGAGATAACAACCAGACTTCTTAAATACATGCAGCTAGTGAAGGCGAAAGTAGAAAAATTGGAGATAGATCTAAGTGATCAAACCTAAGACTCATTGGGGTCCCAGAAACTTTCTTTCAGAAACAAGTCTCATCTGATGAAATCACTAAATTGCTTTCAAAATATGATCCTGCAGAGTGCCCCCATGGCTCCTAAGGAGGTCACCAGACCTCAGACTATTTTGGCCTGCTTTCAAGACTTCAGAACATGGGAGGAGATACTTAAAAAAGATATCGACTGAAATCTGTAAAAGTGGGGGGTGATTTCTTATTTAGGGTCTTTCCAGATCTGCTTGTGATACCTCCAGAAAATAGTGGGAAATGAAACGTTTGCTAGAGATGCTGAGAGCCAAGGGTGCCCATTCATAATTGCTGCTCCCAGATAAATTAAACATTGTGTGGGGTGGGAGGCTCCATATGTTTACCAATCCAACTGATGTAGGGGATCTACTGTCCCAAATGGCGGGTAACCCTAAAGTGTAATTTTGATGTGCTTCAGGCCACCATCGGTGCAGGAAAAAGCACACTACATGTTAACCGATTCTTTAGTTCCTGGCTTCTGGGGGCCGGAAGCTAAGCAGGTGGATAGGTGGTTTGATGCACAGGATAGGGGATTGATTGAACCCTAAGGATTTCCCACAAGATGGTAGAACAATATCTTCTTAAACTAACTCAGGATCACCTCTGGAAGCTTGCCCACCAGCAATTCGTCACTTGGCTGCCAGTACTGCAGCCTATCCACTCTCCAAATTAATAAATAAAGTGATCATATCCAGATCCTATCCCTGGAGTTGGAAGAAGGCTTTTATTAGGCTCCTCCTAAAGAAACCGAATCTGGATATCACAGACTGCAAAAATTATCGCCCGATCTCCCTACTTCCTGTTCTGGCAAAGATTCTGGAGAAGCACCATAATATCTATTTGATGGAAATCGCAGAAATGCAGCATTGGCCTAATGACTCCCAGTTCGGCTTTAGTTTATCAAGGGACAGAAATCACGTTGATTTCAGCCACTGTCTGCATTAAGCGGTTAGTGGATGAAGGGCATGGTGTGGCGTTGATACTCTTGGATTTATCAGCAGCATTTGATACCATCTTGCCTTTGCTGCTGTGGGATAGACTTCAAGTCCTGGGCATTTCTCACCAATCCATGGCCCTTCTGTCCTCATTCCTTAGGAAAAGATGTCAAAAGGTGCAGGTACAGCACTTTTACTCATGGGCCTTTTCCCTGCCTTGTGAAGTGCCACAGGGCTCATCATTGAGTCCCACGCTTTTCAATCTTTAAGTGCCCCCCCCCTTCAGACACTCAGGATGACGGCAGTGTCATATGCAGATGACACTCAAATGATTGTGTCAATTCCCCAAAAATCATGCTCTTTAGCAGAGAATGTCTCACGATGCATGTAGACAGTGGCAGAATGGATCGCTTGTAATTTTTTTAACTTAAAAGGGGTCACCTAGCTGGAATAGCAACTGCTTCCCACATTCTTTATGAACTTGCTTGACTCCGGAGAAAAAGGCTAAAAACCTTGGAATTCTGATTGATACCGAACTTAACCTCAAGGCTCAGGCGAATCGACAATAGTAATGTCATGATTCACACACTGGTAATGCTGACCCTCCTTCTGTCCACATCCTCTTTACGAGTTCTAGGGCCCGGAACTACACATCCCGACATGCCCGGGACGTAAGGGGCGTGGCGCGCTAAACCGCATACAACCCGGAAATAAAGTGTTTTGTGAGGAAACAGACGCTGCTGATTATTCTTGCTGGTGATACTGGACGAGCGGTGAGTCTTCGTCAACGGGATGGTAAGTGCTCAGACTGCCTTGCACTTATCCCTTGGTACCCCGTTTTGGGTTGGGTACAGTGATCTGGACACGGCTGACAAACGCGTGGTGAGCGTTTTCCTCGCCATGGTTTTTTCTTATTGCCTGAATTGAGTTGTGACTCCCGAGGACGGGAGATTCCTCTATTGAAGGGAGCGGACCGGAACTGTTGTTTTGCTCTTTGATTACAGCCAATGTTTTTTTTCTAAAAGAGACTCGAACTTTATTGAACCACAAACTCTAGGGAAGAGTACTTTGTTGCTATCTAGTTTGGGGTCAAGCTTGATAAGCAGGTTCCTTAGAATCCAGACGAGAATTGTCCAGCCAAGTATCTTTGAAAGTTTTCACGGAGATAATACCATTGCCAGGGTGCAGATCGTTAAGAGGAATTAATCGATTCTGTTGTCCCTACCTTCATTCTGTCTCCGCAATATTTTATTTTTGTCTCAGTCACAGAAGAGAGAGTAACAGGGGATTCGCAAGGGATCTACAGACCTAAGAACAGTACATGATACATGCTGGTATGTCATAAAACGATTTGTCTGATGTTATGCTGCCACCGCTTCAGTGTTTTCATTATGTTCTTTGTTTCTTTATAGTAGGTCTAAATCCCTGGTGTCTCCTATATCTCTTCTTGTATTTGGGGTTACAGTATTTTCCTTTTCAGGTAGGAAGGTGTTCATGCTGTTATTGATTGGTCAAGGAAGGAAAACTCACTTGGACTGTATGCAACCTCATAGCGTGTATACTTAGTGTACTTATTGTTGTTGCAGATCTCCCTCCCCGCTGTCCCCTTCCTTTCCCTCCCTCGCTCGACTGCCCTAGTGATCTGTATAGTTAGTCTCTAGACACCGGGGACGTCGAGAGGGGGAACCCTTTAATCTTCAGCACAATCCCGAAGACATCGGAAGACCGAGCCTGACAAGTAACTTGCTCCTGGATTATAAGAATGTTTCCGTTTTTTCAGCAGTCTGCCTGTAAACAGGTTGCTCTTGCCCTGGTAATGTCCAGACTGGACTATTGCAACTCATTGTACCAGGACTAAAAAAAAAGCATGAAGCACAGACTCCAGGTGTTACAAAATGCACTGGCCCGACTAATACTGGAGATCCCCAGGCATCAGTTGGCTGCAATGGGATAGGAGGTACTTCACTGGCTTCCAATCAGAAAGCGCATTATATTCAAATCTCTTTGCATTGTGCATAAGGCTCTCTATCTCCCATATCCATCCTGAAAATCTATACGCCATTGACATGTACCAGCTAAATTCGGACTATGACTTATGACATGATTCTACAAAGTTTCTTATAATGTATTAACTCATACATAAGTTCTCTTTGAATTTTTGTCTGACACACTGCAGTAACTTCTCCCGTATTTCTTCACGAGCACAATGGGGCCGATTCCGATTCGGTAAAATCCAGTCCAAATCGCCGTACGGATTGTTTTTCCTGTACGAATCGTATGACAAACCACCCCCGTACGTACGATGTAGTACGATGCGCACCCAATGCAGTTCTCCATACGAATCGTACCAAGGACCGTATGACTCAATAATCCGTATGGATCGCACTCGGAACACGCAGTACGCGATGTCCCTATGGATCGAAGCAGCTTTGTACGACCCAGCAAGTACGATTCGTATCGACAACACTCCGTACGCCTCTTTTGTTTCGGGTGCTGAAAACGTCCGGAAAAGCAGATTTCTCCTCGTAATGCATACGGAACGGACCCCCGGGTACGGTGCATACACCCCATGATTGTAGGGGTATGGTGCGTCGGTGTATCGTGCGTACACCCCTGGATTTCAGGGGTACGGTGTGTATGTCCCCGTGCGTACACCCACATGTTTGTTGGTGTAAGGTGCGTAGGGGTACGCTTCGCACCCCGCAAGGCCATAGGTGTACGGTCCTTACACCCCATGCGTACACCCCTTGAATTCAGGGGTACGGTGCATATGTTATTGTGTGGCTCTCCATACGAATTGCCTATACGCGACATTTTCCGTACGAATCGCGTATTCAGTCCCCGGTCCGGATCGTGCTTGGCGGGTCGTACAGCATGTTTACAATTCTTATGGTTCTATGTGAGGGTCTATGTCGTACGGATCGACCCTTGCTTTTCATATGGTTTGCATGGATTCGGACGGATTTTCTACCTACGGATTGTACTGTGCGATTCAGACGGATTTGTACGATTTGTACAGAAACGGCTACGAATACGAATCGTCGGACGGATTAGTTTCCCGAATTAGAATAGACCCCAAAGTGTTCATCTCTCACTTAATACACAACTTTAGAGGTAGGTTGAAGCTGCATTATAATTTGTGAAGTATAATTTGCATACCTTTTCTGACAATATAGTTGCATTCAATCTTGATATTGGGACTACTTGTCATTATTCTATTGTCATTAATTTACTCATACAATACATATCCCCTCATTGATTCCCGTTAAGACATTGTTGCATTATGTTAAGTTTAACGAGTGCCATTAGTGCTGGGTCACTATTTTTCTTTCCTGAGGAATTCTCTTTGTATTCTATCAACGTTTTATCATTTGAAATAGCGGGAATTGACTGAACAAAAACAGTTTGAACTATATCCCAAGCAATAAATAAATATTTTAAAAAATTAATAGAAAGGGGTTTGTGACTAGCCAAACGTAGTAAAGTTATTCAAATGCCTGAGTAAATAGCACATGCAAATTACTCACAAAATTAAGTTACTTTTGTGAATAATCCCCATGATATTTGCAAATTAGGCATAGTCATCAAGTTATGCACTTCACAAAGAGTGGATGCAAAGTTCCCTGACTTCCCTGCAGTTGGAGATCTCGCCCAACATAGATGGGACATCAGGATGCAGAGAAATAATTTAGCTCTATGACTTTCGGTTGAAAGGTAGGAATAGGGGAAATAAGTCACTCACAACAACAGTAAACAGTTGTTAATTGGCACCCTTGTGGCCTTAACGAGGCAGCGGGTGTTCTTTTGCATTGGAACCCTCCTTTTTCAAGCAGTTGTATTATGGAAAACATTCGCCAGCTGTACATTTAAAACACTCTCATGCTGGAGTGCACTGGACTTTGAAAGTTACCCAATCCCTACAACCTTACTTTTCTTACATTTGAAGGTCTTTGCTTTCCATTCCCACTCAACCCTGAAAACTGGTTTACTTTTGTCCATGTCATGAGTGAGCCTCCAGACATTTTCAGGGTTGAAACTATCTGAAAAACCTTTGTGTTCACCAACTGTTACATATAGGCCCACTGTGGGATGACATCAAACCACCATTCACAGCATATACAGTCACAGATAAATTCTACTAAACTGATTGAACTTCCATGTTAGCCAGGGCAAAATGCCCTAATTCATGATTTTATGCATCAGAAATGCCTGTATTCATGGACTAAGTTTTCTTTTGGTGTGCACATGCTTTTGAAAGTCAGGGCCCTTAGAATTTACTGTAGAACGAAGACGGTGTGGGGTTTAGTGCATTTATTCCCATTAAAAACTGTGGTCATTGCAAAGCCCAAAGCCTCAATTTATATCCATGATTCGTTCAAGCGGAGATGGAACATGAAAAGGCTATGGCTTGATCTCGCACAGAGGGGGTGGGACACAACTGAAGGTGATCAATACACAGCATTTTCTCCTGCTGTACCAAGTCAGCCTGACCTTCAAGAGATGCTTTTGACAAGTAATGGGAGAGGCGGTGTCCTCCAGCTCCTTTCACAGAAGAGCTGTTGTTGTTATTTGCAGGATTGCTAATTATGTTCAACCTGCATTAAAAGCAAGCATAATCATGAGGGTATTGGGAACTACTGTTCTATTTTCTGAGAGATGAGACATTTAATATGGGGGCTGTGTACAGCAACAGCCTCATGTGTACCCTGCATGCCCTGGACTGCAAGACGACTCTTCTGTTGCGTTTTTGAAGGAGGTATAATCACTTCCTCGTGTGCATTCACTTAGAAGGTATCTTGCATGCACATTGATGCTTGCATTATGCCTTGTTATACGTCTATTGCAAGCACCATCAAGCTTAGTAGTGAACACATGATATTTCCCCAGCAAATGTGTGTTCCAAGGTTAAATAAGAAACCTCCATTTGTATAAAGTGGTCACAACTATGCATTAACTTTTTGCAAATGGACTGGAATTTTACTAACCTACCTATGTATTAATAAATAGGTTCACAAAATACTAAACTGTAGTGGGTCACAATCTAACCTATCTTATCAATACTCATGAGGTTTGTCCAAATTGAGACTCAGTATGTTTGGAACCCATCACAGGGATGATGGGCTGCTGAGGTCAGTAGATCAACATGCCTGTGATCGAATTTTAGATAAATCCAACTTTATTTTTTAAATACAGCATAATACAGCACATTTTTCTTAAAGAAAATGTGCTGCATTTTAGAAGAAAAGTGTTTTGAAAAGAAAAGGTTTTTTTGTGTGTGCCTGTTTGAGAGATGGTAGTGGCCCCATGGACCACTGCCTCCCCAACAAACGTTTGTTTAACATTCACTAAAGGAAAGGTACCTCTTCCCTTTTGCAAATCGGTTAGTACCTCTTTGAGGCTCTGGTAAAAAATCAATGTATTGTGACCAAAGTTTGGCTACAAACCATTAATACATACCTTAAAAAATCCCTGTATGGAAGGAACGCTCTGAACATGCCTATTCCAAATAATTTGCAATGGGTTCCTAAACCAGTTTCATGATTTGGTAACCTGTTATCAGATTGCAAAATGAGTAGTACATTTCATCATCAGCATCACCATAGATACATTTAGCCAATCAAATTTTCCACAAAAGCACAATAAATAATACAAACAATAAAAAGAGAAAAAACATACAATATAAAAGTGTGGTACAATTTATCATTACAAATTTAGCAGGCAACAATCTTAAAAACTGTGGGGCATATTATCAAGGGGGTTTATCTCCGCTTTTTTGGCTTTAAAAGCCAAGAAAGCGGATATAAAATTATCTCCCTATTACTTAGCTGTCGCTAACACCAGTTAGCGACAGATAGTAGGAGATAGCGACCATCTTGGGCCCCACTTTGCATGTCAGTGATATTTATCACTGATGACATGCAAAGTGGGCGTGCCAAGATGTTAGCGACTGGAAACAGTCGCTAACATCACTATCTCCTATTACCAACTTTTGGAGATATTCGCGCTAAGCGCGAATATCTCCAAAAGCTAACACCTGCCCTGAGCAGTTCTTAGCCATGTTATCCAATGGGAGGTGGATAACATGGCTAAGAGTATTAGCTCGGTAATGCATGAATATCGCTGACTTTTCAGCAATATTCATGCATTGCGGCCGTTTTTTATCGCATTTGCGATAAACCTTGATAATAGCAAGGTTTATCTGCGATAATTTCTGACGATGCTTAGCGTTAAAAAATTTGTTGCTAAGCATCGTTAGCGATAAATATCGCTTAACGTTGGTAATATGCCCCTTTGTCTCTAACCAAGCAATAGCGATAATTATCGCTATTGCTTGGTAATATGCCCCATAATTCCATATGAATGCAATAGCAGACAGCTTATTTTAAACACTACCAACAGCAAACAAATTCATTTAGGAGAGACAGTAAACAATATACAGCAGTTCTAAGTTGTTAAAAACCCTATAAACTGGAATTAATTATGGTTTAGTAAACTGTGTATAATGCCTAAATATAATATGATATGTAACAAGGTCTGAATTGAGAATTCATTACATGTAGAAATTAAAATTGTGGAGGATTCGTATTGACCCAGGGGCAAAGATAGGGACGGTCTTATGCTACCAAGGAAATCTCGTCAAGAGAGTTCTTTCCCAGATTACCCAATGTAGATAATACCCAAAAGAAGGGGTACATTAAATAAGGCCATTTTGCTTTTGCAAACCCTTTGAGTTTGTGAATCCCAAGCTTTGTGATAAAAAATAGTTTTGTACGTCAGGCCCGCGTTTGTTAAAAGTGAAGAACATATAGATATTATTTATAAGGTACTGGAGTCGTGAGAAGAAACACTCTTAAATCCAAATATGATAAGATATAGAACCCCTAGCTGAGACACAAATGATATCGAAAGAATGTCAGCTAACTAGATATCACCATAAGAAATGAAGACAGTGGGAATGGCTGAAAATGAATTTGTAAAAGCAGATAGAAACTAGGTGTAGACAAAATTGCGCAATTAATTCCTCTGTTAACACAAGCAAATCATATGAGAATGAAAGATATTTCCAGTATTATGTGTGGGCATTTATCCACCTGAAATTCACATGCATACTCTGCCCTTCCAGTGGAAATTATTGCGAGATTTCACTTCAAGGGCCAGATGTAGACTTTTTAGCAGTCGAAAAATTGAAAATCAGGTTGTTTGCGACCGCTAAAAACGATTGTAGTAAGTACAAACCTTATTATGAAAGTCAGTAACCTATTATGGACTCGCAAAATAGGGTTTGCTCATTGCTATTAGGAATGGGTGTGCCAAGGACGTCCCTTTCTAATAGCTTGTCGCAGGGGTATGTATGATTGTTTTGCGACCGCAAATGCGGTAACAAAACAATCGCATTTACTGCCTACTTCAAGTAGGTGGTAAGCCAGTCACAAAGGGGAAGGGGTACCTTTGTGTACGGCAGCAACAATATTTTTTAAGAGCAGGCAGTGGTCACACTATTATTTTTTCTTCTGTTAAACGCATCTGAAAACAGGTTGCATTTTACAAAAAAGCTCCTCTATTTAAAATGAAAACACAGACATGGTGGACTGCTGTCCCCATCCAGCCAACATCCTTGTGTTATTGCCCATTCCCAATGGGTCCAAAATTGCAACATACTACATGAATATTGATGAGGCAGGCAGCGGCAGCTGGCACAGGTTAACGCAGTTGGGCGGTGTGGTGGGGCGGGGTGGGAGGGGATAGTCAACATATGACGGAATAGGTATAAATAATAAATAAATAATACCTATTCCGTCATCAGTAGGCTTCCCCCCATGTCAATCCAATCCAATCAAGCTTTATTCGACAGATTACGTTATAAAAGTAGATTCAAAATATGGATAATAAAGACATAAGTGGTTATAATAAAACATCTGCTACAGTGTAGAATAAAGTCTGCATGGTCAAACAACAACACCATGGAAAAAGGGATCTATACAATGTTAAAAACCCATTCAAATCTCAAGTATTAAAACTTGATTTAAAAAAAAGGAAAAATTCAAATTTTACAAATTACAGAGCATATTTAACTTCTTCAGCGAGGCGCGAATTTTCGCGCTGTGCTGAAGGTTCTATTGAGCGGGCGAGGCCATGACGGAGTTGTTCCGTAATTAGCACAGCTCAACCGGCGCTCATGACGGAACTACTCCGTCATGAGCACCGAAGGGGTTAATACAGAGAGACTCTCAAGTCATTTTGGCTTCTTCTATGGTAACTAAATCGAATACAGTTAATCAGTACCTCATTTAGCCTGGGCTTGACTTAGGAAATTTGTTCTTATAGCCCACTCCCACCCCAAGAATTTTGCCATTGCTATGGCAATCGTTAATGAGGTGTCAGTTTGAAGGATTCATCCAGCTTCACTAGCCCTTCTTGCCCATAAGATCTTGCAGATTGGAGTCAGCCAGCCACGGGATGGTGCATCGTAACCAACACAGACAAACAATAAATCAACCAGCGAATCTTTACTAAGCTGGCATGGCAGGCACATTTCATCGATAAGTTTAGCCCATCTGTTAGTAAATGTTCTTAGTGGCAGTGTGCCCACCCTAAAATGGAAATATAATTTCCGATCGAGCGGCTTTGTAATTTGGTCCCAATATGGTTCCAGTCTGGGTGTTAGTTTGCTTTCCAGGAAACGGCCAGTTAACGTGGACGACTCACTGGTTCTATGTATATTAAGCTGAACCCTTTCCCAATATTTCTCTTTCAGAATCGTTTTTGTGGGAAAATTGGACTTTATTGTGTCCTTCCACAATGAGATCATACCAATACTTGATAGACTGTCTCGAACCGCCCATAGCCATTTTATTCGGTGAGATATGTCTGCCCTTATTACATTTAGAAACCCATACCCATATGCTGCAAGTTCAGGAGTAGTCCAGAGCCTCTGCCAGTACAAAAGGGGATGCAGTTTGGCTATATCTGCACTAGGTTTCCTCCCAGGGTCATAGAGTAGCGGACGAGTTGGGGGTACTCTGTGGTAGCCTAGTAATTTTCCTCAAAAATCAATTTTCGGATAGTGTAAGCATGGAAAGGTTCTCGCACCCCCAAAGCTCGGAACGATAGAGGGCTGAACTAATAACTTTCATGTTATAAATCTCAAGTGCTAGGCTGTCTGGCTTTGAATGTGAGGAATTATGGGGCATATTACCAACAAGTAGCGATATTTATCGCTAAATAAACTTAGCGACGATTTTTTTATCGCTGAGCATCGCCGGAATTTATTGCTGAGAAAACCTGCTATTAGCAACGTTTATCTCCAAAGCGATACATTTTCCGGTGATAGCGGCAAAATGCGTGAATATCGCTGCGAATACAGCGATATTCACGCATTAGCAACAAAATGCTCTTAGCCATGTTATCCACCTCCCATTGGATAACATGGCTAAGAACTGGTCTGAGCAGGCGTTGGTTTTTGGCAATAGCGGAAATATTTCATTTGCTGCGCCTGCCTTGCTAATAGGCGATAGCGACGTTAGCGACTGCTTTCAGTAGCTAACAGGTTGGGTACACCCACTTTGCATGTCATTAGCGATAAATATCGCTGACATGCAAAGCGGGCCCCAAACCGCTCGCTATCGCCTAAAAGCTGTCGCTAACATCAGTTAGCGACAGCTAGCTAATAGAGCGATAGAATTACCGAAAACGGCAGCTAAACCGGCGATAATTGCCTATCGCCACCCTTGGTAATATGCACCTATGTTCCGAATGCACCCCCAACATTTGCCTGTGTTTTAGAGGTACCAAATCAATCAGGTGGTTCTATTTCAGATCGTCCTGGAAGTTAACCCCTAGATACGTAAACTCTTTAACTTGCTCTAGTGGCCGATCATTCATTAAAATGTCCTTTTGTAGGCCCCATGCAGATTAAAGGCAATTCGTTTAGTGTTCGACACATTGACCTCCAGGCCTCGCTTCAAGCAGAACTCCTCAAAGATTTTTAGAGCTCTCTGGAGACCACTTGGGGTCTTGGAGATGATCAATGTGTCATCCGCGAACATTAGTATGGGGATTTCTCACCTGCTAGAGTTGGGGCATCCGTAGGGACCGATCTCAAACAAGACACTATTCCATTGATGAATAAAGAAAATAGCATTGGCGCCATCACACTTCCCTGGTGCACTCCTCTTTCTACAGGGAAGGATTCAGTGACTTCGCCCTGGATGCCCCATCTCATTTTTGCATTATTTTCCTCATGCAATCTAATGGTGAGAGTCAGTACTTCCAGGTGACAGCCCCATTTCTTGCAAAGTACCCCATAGTTTGGCTCCAGGCACAAGGTCAAACATTGCCTTAAGTTCAACAAAAGCGGCATACAGGCTACCCTTGTCCAGAGTCACCGTCTTCTAATAGAGCAAGGTAAACTTAAACACTTGATCAATGGTGCTTATAAAAGCCCTGAACCCTGCTTGCAGTGGAGATAAGACTTTAAACTCATCAATCCACTCTTGGATTTTATTAAGCACTAGTCACCCCAATACCTTCTGTAGACAATCAATTAAACTGATCACCCTATAGCTCCCATAGTGCCAGACTAATTAATACGTAATCGATCTAGCTAGCATTATACCCATTATTAAAGGTGTTAGCCTCAAGTCTGTCAGAAGGTGTATGGCCATTGACCCGCAAACCCTTCTCCATGGAGTTAAATTTGGATAGCCACATCAGTCCACCTTGGTATGGGGTCAAGCTCCAACTTTGGAATGCTCCACCTAGTGTCTACCTCTTCTGTAAGGTTGCCCTCCTCCATTGTAAGGGGCACAAATGTTGAATTAAAGGCACCCGCAACTTTGATGTTTGAGGTTTCCAGGTGGGAGTCAAGGAGGTCATCGAGGGCCGCCAACACTCCCTCTAGTTCCTCCCATATAGACATTATAGATGTCCACGTTCCACTGAGAGCCCATGGTCAATCTAACTGCCTGGATATCAGTGCTCTGAGTTGGGAGCACCTGTATATTTAACCCTAGATCTTGCCGCACCCAAATTGTCAAGCCCCCCGTTGGCCTTCCTTTTGCACCTTTACTGGCCAGGATGTAGTAGTTTAAGAAACCTACACAAAAAAGAGGAGCTTCTGCCCAGGTTTCTTGAAACTAGCAGATATCATATCCCTCTATAAAAGCATGCCACTCAGGGGAGCCCATCTTTGTTCTCAAACCTGTTCCAGGACAGCAAGGACTCCTTAATCTGACATACAAGTGAAGGCAGTGGGCCACTAGGTATTCAAGGAGGTAGACTACCCACCTCCGACTCGTCGACTACCTGGTTTGTAGGAACAGGAGTGGTCTTTGATATTTGGGCCATCCCTACGGTAGAATACTCAGGCCTTAAGAAACTATCCCTCAAATTGGGACTAACTATTAAGTGTTCTTCTTTTTGCATTAGGGGCAATTCCTTCCACAGTCAATCGATATATTCAAGGGTAGAGCTTCCCCGCATGGTAGATAGCCTGTAACTTGACATGTGATCGCTTCTACTACTCAAAGGGGAACGTCTAAACTGGATTGGTGAATGCCCTGGTACAGTAGTACGAAATTCCAGTGCAAAAAGTTTATCCACTAAGTCTGCCCTTTTCATGGTAAGCTCAATAGAGTCTTGATGGTAAACTGGTGAATTTAACCTACATGCTTTTACTATGTCTTGAACGACATTCCCTAACATGCTCCATCCAGTGAATGGCTTTGTTTGTAAGGGAGTCCACATTCTCTATACCTCTGCTTGCATCCAACTTGGGTGCATTTACCATGTATATTTTGTGAGTGCTAGGTAAATTAAGTAGGTACTGATCTTGTTGCCCATGCGGGAAGCCTGCCTCAGTTGGTCAGCATGCAAAGGAGAATTTCTAATAGGCGAGATCTGGTCCCTCGATACTGCTGCCTTGTGAGGGTTGGTAGTGATACGTGCTATATAACGTGATAAATGCTTGGTCGTCTGTGGTATTGATGTTTTATTTGCCTTTGAAATTACCTTTCCAGGTGGAAATGAGAACCTACTGGAAGTGTCCTTAATATCTTTTGTAGGGGTAGCCAGGGCAGCCAGTGGAAAAACCAGAGGAGTACCCTGTGAACACATTTTGTGGCTACTTTCTCTTACCTGTGCCCTCCCTCTTTGGGTTGGATCTGATGACAATGACTTCACCATTGCGGTTAGATCCTCAATCATATCTCTCAAAGAATTCACTTCTTGCCTTAACATAGTGACCAAATGGATCACGTCCTGCCCTTCCTTAAAAGTGCCTAGTCCTAAATCTTGGCTTTGTGTAGCTGGTGTTGGTAGTGTCAGGAACCTCTGGTGCCATTCAACCCCCCCCTTCTTCATTGTTGATTTCATTGTTGGTTTGACCTAACAAAGACAGGAATCTATTAGCGCCGATGAATATAGGTTCAATATGTTCAGTGTTAGGCTTAGACTTAATCGGGCTGGTGTTTGGAGGGAGTACAACCCATAATGTCACTTTCCTCAGCATCGATATTAGTGGCCGGTATATAATGTTTCGTTTTACGAAACATAGCGGGGATAGCGTGGTTAGAGGGTTTGCTCGACCTGGGGGGGTGTTGTTGCAGATAGGTAGTGTCAAGGGTGAAGATTCTAAAATTCCCTCACACTCACTAATTAAGGTGTCAACACGGTCCATAACACAGTTACTACCTGCACATTTTTTAAGCTTCCTTGCCTTTTTTCCCCTATTTCCCCGACTCGCTCCACTCCCTCCAACATCCCCCCTTCCCTGCTTCCTTCCGGTATCTTTTTTTCCCCATGAACGTAGCTTATGCCGACAAGCCGGATAAGTTTGCTAGCCTCCCCCACACGGAAGCTAGGACTTAGCTAAGCCTGGAGCTGCAACTTTATCCCACGAGCCCCTGTCCACAAGTATCAACAAGAGGGAAAGTCAAAAGACGTCCACAGCGTCCAACAATCCAACAGATTCCAAAGATAGTTTGTCAGTATATTTACAAACTCAGTAGGCTGCGTAAGTAAAATCAGTACCTTAAAGTTCGGACCAATAGTCTCATGGAGGCCCCAGTGGCAAGGACGGGCCCGCCCTTGGCCCGGGCTCTGCCCGGGCACTGCCTGCGCGCATCCCGCGCCGCAGTGGGAGAGGCACTGGTGAGTTAGCGCCTCCCCCTTACTAGCAGCACCTGTGGAGTCGGCAAAGGGAACTGGGACTAGTAGTCCACTGCAGAGCGATGGAAACCTCAGTGGAGCTGGGGGATCTGCCGTGCGTGCGTGTGCCCTGGGACTCCAGTCCCACCAGGGTTTTGGGAGAGCAGATGGCCTGAGGCAGGTCAGTGGAAAACAACGTTTTTGTACCCAGGCCGCGTTGGGAGAGGCAGCGATTTAGGCACGCTGGTGTGTTGGCAACTCCCCCTCATTAGCGGCATCTGTGGAGTCGGCAAAGGGAGATGGGACTAGTAGTCGGCTGCAGAGCAATGGAAAACTCTGGGGAGCTGGCGGAGCTGCTGTGCGTGTGTGTGCCCTGGGACTCTAGTCCCACCAGGGCTTCGGGAGAGCAGATGGCAAGAGGCAGGTCAGTGGAAAACAACGTTTTTGTACCCAGGCCGCGTTGGGAGAGGCAGCGATTTAGGCACGCTGGTGTGTTGGCACCTCCCCCTCATTAGCGGCACCTCTGGAGTTGGCAAAGGGAGACGGGAATAGTAGTCCGCTGCAGAGCGATGGAAACCTCAGGGGAGCTGGCGGAGCTGCCGTGCCTGCGTGTGCCCTGAGATTCCAGTCCCACCAGGGCTTCGGGAGAGAAGATGGCAAGAGGCAGGTCAGTGGAACACAAAGTTTTTGGACCCCCCTGTCGTACACTGCCTCACCTCACCGCGCATACCTGTTCCGGCAGCTGCTGGAGGCAGATCATTTGCGAGCCCATTGGTAATCGCTAAATGTGTCTGAGACATATTAGTACATTCCGTTTTGTGAGTCGCAAATTGGAAGTCACAACAAATCGTAATTTGCGACCCGAAAAATGGAATGGTCATATATCTGGCCCTAAATGTATTGCCCATCAAGTTTCTAAAGTTACACAGTAATCATTCCCAGTGCAGTACTTTTGACTGCAGCACAGATCCAGTTTCACAATTCCCGCAGGAAAGTTTCTACTTAAACCAAGCCCCACGCAATAGAAAATTATGCAATCAGCAAATCAGCATCACCTCTAAAAACAGAATCTAGGTTTCATACGCATTGACCAATAATCAGGGTCTACATGAGTTAATACTTGTGTAATCAAAAATTTGCACAGCTCTATGACTAGAGGCTAGCATACATTATCTATTTACAACAAGGGGTGGTGATGGACAGAGTCTCTGAATTAAGCAGAGTACTCTCACCCAGTCAAGAGATCAGGGTTAGATCCAACACCGTTTTTTAGCTCATTGCACCATCCCAGTTTCAGAACCTGGCTGTATGCAAATTAGTCTGTCCCTGGCCCAGTGCATCATGGGAACAGGGCAGACCAGACTACAAAAGCCAATTCTTACACTGGGAAGGAAACAAGCTTCCGGGGACCGGTTTCTGCCATTTCAGGCGTCTTCGGCCCGGCTTGCTTGAATCCTGATGGTGCAATGAGCAAGGGACTCACATCTGAGTATACCCTTCCACGCTTAGGGTGGACAAAATTATTTACAACAAGGGGTGGTGATGGACAGAATCTCTGAATTAAGAAGAGTACTCTCACCCAGTCAAGAGATCAGGGCTAGATCCAACACCGTTTTTTAGCTCATTGCACCATCCCAGTTTCAGAACCTGGCTGAATGCAAATTAGTCTGTCCCTGGCCCAGTGCATCATGGGAACAGGGCAGACCAGACTACAAAAGCCAATTCTTACACTGGGAAGGAAACAAGCTTCCGGGGACCGGTTTCTGCCATTTCAGGCGTCTTCGGCCCGGCTTGCTTAAATCCTGATGGTGCAATGAGCAAGGGACTCACATCTGAGTATACCCTTCCACGCTTAGGGTGGACAAAATTATTTACAACAAGGGGTGGTGATGGACAGAGTCTCTGAATTAAGCAGAGTACTCTCACCCAGTCAAGAGATCAGGGCTAGATCCAACACTGTTTTTTAGCTCATTGCACCATCCCAATTTCAGAACCTGGCTGTATGCAAATTAGTCTGTCCCTGGCCCAGTGCATCATGGGAACAGGGCAGACCAGACTACAAAAGCTTGTTTCCTTCCCAGTGTAAGAATTGGCTTTTGTAGTCTGGTCTGCCCTGTTCCCATGATGCACTGGGCCAGGGACAGACTAATTTGCATACAGCCAGGTTCTGAAACTGGGATGGTGCAATAAGCTAAAAAACGGTGTTGGATCTAGCCCAGATCTCTTGACTGGGTGAGAGTATTCTGCTTAATTCAGAGACTCTGTCCCTCACCACCCCTTGTTGTAAATATTTTTGTCCACCCTAAGCGTGGAAGGGTATACTCAGACATGAGTCCCTTGCTCATTGCACCATCAGGATTCAAGCAAGCCGGGCCGAAGACGGCTGTAATGCCAGAAACCGGTCCCCGGAAGCTTGTTTCCTTCCCAGTGTAAGAATTGGCTTTTGTAGTCTGGTCTGCCCTGTTCCCATGATGCACTGGGCCAGGGACAGACTAATTTGCATCGAGCCAGGTTCTGAAACTGGGATGGTGCAATGAGCTAAAAAACGGTGTTGGATCTAGCCCAGATCTCTTGACTGGGTGAGAGTATTCTGCTTATTTATTTATTTATTTATTTATTTATAGTGTTTTATATAGCGCGGACATGACCCGTGGGTATCAGAGCGCTTAACATATGGAAAACAGATTGACATAGTGATAACATTTATAACAGCAAGACATATATAGGGGTAGGGCAGTATGCTTAGAAAAGGGATTACCTAAAGACATAGAAGAATTAAACAGTTGACATTATAATAGCAATTATAGCAGCAAAAACAAATCAGGTGTGGGAGGTAGTGTGCTGTCTACGGTGATTAAGGTAAGATATATTCCTAAGGCCTAAGTTGTTAGTATTAGGGTGTGCCTATGTTTAGGTAGTGTCCTAGTCATGCAGTCAAGTTCTATGAGGTAGTATAGTATATTATTAACAAGTCAATATCGGCGTAATAAGCCATAAGACTAGTATGGGTATCGTTGGGTGCATCAAACATAAATATTAACAGGTTCAGGTATGGGTGATATCTTCCGGTGAGTGGTATGGAATAGATATCACCTAATAATGAGGTAGCAATAGATTGTAAAGCCGATGCTTGAGTGGCGTCAGTCGTTTGTCTAATTGGTCTTCCAAGAGTTCGTGGTGACTCCAGTCCTTTTTGGCAGAAATGTTCGTATCGCAAGTCTGTGGTCATCTCTATATAGGGTATTTACTCATCATGTGGCTTTTCAGTTCCCTTTTAAAAGCTACGATATTTTGAATCCTCCTGATGTAAGGAGGGAGTGAATTCCAGACTCTGGGGGCCGCTCCTGAAAAAGCTCGGTCATAAGTCTTTTTTTTCTGGAAGAATGCCGGCCGCAATAGCAGCTCTTTGGAGCTTCTTGTTGTTCTGTTACCTCCCGATATCTTAATTTTCTTGGCGAGATATCTCGGCGTGTTGTAGTGGACCGCTTTATGTGTGATGCAGGCCATCTTCATTTTAATTCTAGCATCATAAGGTAACCAGTTTAGGGCCTTCAGGTGAGGAGATATGTGGTCGAATTTCCTAGTTCCTGTGATGAGTCTTGCCGCTGCGTTGAGACAAGCTTTTAGTGGTGCAGTGGATGTTTTTGGTAGGCCAGCTAATGTGGTACAGCCATATTCGATCCTCGAGATAACTAACGATTGGATGGCAAGTTTTAGGTCTGCTTCGGAGATAAAGGGCTTCAGTTTCCTTAGATAGTTTAAATGGAAGCGGGCGCCCTTGGCCATCAAGTTGATGTGTTCTTTCATGTCTAGGTTCTTGTCTAGTGTAATTCCTAATGATTTGGCTGAATTAACTAGGGTCGGGGTGCAGTTCAGCGCAGTCACCAATTTCGCCCATTCCTTTGCCTCTGTGTAACTCCTTGTCGGTGAGATTAACAGGAATTCAGTTTTATTGGCATTCAGTTTCAGGTGATTGGCTGTAAGCCACTGCAATGCTCTTTTTAGAGTTTCATTCATAAGATCAATGTCTTCACTGCAGGCAATCTTCATGTATATTTGGGTGTCGTCTGCGTACATGTGATAAGATATCTGTGAGGTCCGAAGAATCTCTGTGAGAGGTTCTACATACAAGTTGAATAGATCTGGGGATAGCGTTGAGCCTTGAGGGACCCCTATTGTGTTAGGGCAAGGGGAAGAGGTTGCTTCGTTGACCCTGAATAGCTGAGTCCTGTTCTGCAGGAAGGAGTTAAACCACTTCAGAACGTTACCAGATAAACCCATCCTGTCTTGTAGTCTGGTCATCAGAATCGCATGATTTACCGTGTCGAATGCCGATGATAAGTCCAGTAGTATCAGTAGGCACGCATGATTTTGGTCAAGGGCTTGTAAAGCGTCATCAACAATGTGTAATATCGCAGTTTCCGTGCTGTGTCCTGTTCTGAAACCTGATTGGCAGTCGTCTAGTAGTGAGAACTTAGCGATATGTTGACTCAGTTGACCTTGTACACATTTCTCAAGAAGTTTGGCCAGTAGAGGGATGTTGGTCACTGGTCGATAGTTGTTCGGGTCTGTTGCATCAGCTGTCGGTTTTTTGATAATGGGAGCTACATGCCCCATTTTTAGGCAGTCAGGCAGGGTCCCTTGTATTAGTGAAGCATTTATTATCTCCGTCCAGATTGGAACTAGAGTGTGACTGATTTCTCTTACACATTTTGCGGGTAGCGGGTCTTGGTAGTGGTTGTTAGGTTTAAGTTTCGCTAGCGTTTTGGCGATCATTTCCTGGGTGTATAGTTCAAATGTGTCCCAGCTTGCCTTGTTTTTTGAGAAAAAATCCATCGATGGCGCATTCGTCTCCTTTTTTGAAGGGGGCGGGGTCGTGATGTTAGCCGCTGATTTTGTGAGCTCAGCTTCTAGCAATTTAGATTTGTTCGTGAAAAATGAGGAGAATTTCTCACAGCTTATAGGGTTTTTTGGGTTCTCTTGGGCGGTTTTAGTTAGTTTGTTTGACTGTTGTTTTAGGATCTCGAAGAGTTTTCGGGGTCTGTTTGCGGCATTGTCCAGTTCAGCCCTTATAAATTCTTTTTTGGCGTTGGTTATCTTTAAGTTATATTGTTTCCTCGTTTTTCTGAGGTCCTTCAATTCGGGGGAGGCGGGATGTTGTCTCCATTTCCTTTCAGCCATTCTCAATTTTCGCCTGTCCTCGTTCAGAGCCTCATTAAACCAAGGATTTTTGGGTTTTTCCGAGACTCTTTTCAGTTTTTGAGGCAAGGTGTCATTGACAATATTACCGATTGAAGTTATGTAGTGGTCAGTCAGCTCATTCACATTCTGCCAGTTGTTAGGAGGCTTGAGGTCTTTCTCACATCTTTCAACCAACCTTTCAATATTAGCTTCTTTAGTATCTCGTATCAATTTTTTGACCCTGTGCGGTTGTATGTTCCTGCCCTTTTTCATTGTAGGTATCATGAAAGTTATAGCGTGATGATCAGACCAGTCACATGGGTCTATAGCGGTAATTAGAATTTCTTTGTTTCTAGAAATTATCCAATCTAAAGTCGCTCCTTGTGAGTGAGTGGGCTGGGTGCATATTTGAGTGAGGTTTAGCTCGTTCAGGAAGTCTTTGATCGATTTAACCATTTTGTCATTGCCATCGTCCCAGTGGAGGTTAAAGTCACCTAGGAATATGTTGTTAGCGTCTGGGTTAGAATTAGCAGTTATGATCTCCATGAGATGCTCTGTGAACTTTGCATTATCTCCAGGTGGGTGGTAGACCGCATGTAGGTTGTAGCTCTGATTATTTGGTGATCTTATATTAAGGCCAAGGTATTCACATGATTCTATAGGGTCTGATTGGAATTGGTTAACCTTTATCTCTGAGCGATGAATGCACGCTATACCTCCTCCCACTTTCCTTGGTCTGTCTAACCTGATAATGTTATATTGTGGTGGTACTAGAAGATCCATGGTTGGGGAAGATAATTCATTGAGCCAAGTTTCCGTGAGGATGGCCAGGTCGATTTCTTTGTTGAGTATTAGAGCGGCTATGTCGGATGCATGTTTATTAGCTGATCGACAGTTAAGTAGTAGGCACTTCAGTGTTTTCAGTGAGTTGAAGTTGTTTCCGTTTTCAGCTTCGGTTGAATTTATCTGGATGGGTTGTAGGTTGTGGAGGATTGCTTTCCTATCCTTTGTTGAGGCCGTTCTATTAGGGTCAATAGGTACAACTTCGATAATCTCTTCCTTTTTCGGGGCCTGTTGTTCATAAGATCGAAGTAGGGCCTGAGCTTCTTCGTTTGGAATGGGGTTGGTCCTGCTTGGTCGGTTGGGTCGAAGTATAATATTCTGGATGTGTGTGATCTTGGAGTTCGTGTTTATCGTCATCTCCCAAATTTTCTCAATTGTCTGTGAGACTTTTATTGAGTCTTGTGCCATGTAGCTTATTAGTTTTCTAAGCTCCTTCATTTCTTTCTGTGTTCGGGGTAGCTTCTTAAGTGAGGTAGGTCTGGCAGTTTGCGTTCTGTATTTGGCTCTCCTCCGTGATCGATCTGTTCTCAGTGTCCCATAGTTTATCGTTGTATCCTTAATTTGGTTGTGATTCTGGATTCTATTAAGGGTGACATCATTATTTTCTATATTGTTAAGTTTAGGGGGTGTTTTTGTGGGTGAGGATCCGTGGGCCTATAGTCTCGTAATCGAAGGGTGTAGGGGAAGGTAAATATTCTCTACTATGTTCCTTTCGTAGTTCTCGTCGTAGAGGGGCTCGCTCTGATCTGAGTTGTCCTCTGCCGTTGGAGTGGCCACGTGTGATGGTATCAGCGGTCCTTCTAGGACTGTCAAGTTCTTCTCTTCGTTTCCAATGATATTATCTACCGTTATCCTTTCATTTTCATTCTCCGGTATTGTCATCACACTTCCAGGTAAATCTCCGGCGTTAGATGTTTGGTTGTCAGTTAAATTGACATCTCTAATGACTGGGTAGTTGTTGTCAGGTGTGGTCTCAGGAGGGGTCACGTTTTGTTGATGACTAAGTCTCACTGTATTTTGCAGGCGATTTGGTCCTACTATGGATTCCTTTAAGGCTTGGAAAGTTATCTCAAATTTCTCAAGTTCTTTGTTAGTTCCTTGTATAAGCCCTATTCCCGTTTTGTATATAGTAACGCATATTTCTGTATTACCTCTTTGAGTTAATGAGGTCGTTATTTTCGTGCCATGTGGTATATTTTTTACCGTTTTTATGAACAGTCTTTTTGTAATGATATTACGCCATTTAGCTGTTTTGTCTGTGTGGAATATTAGGTCATTCATCATGATACCTTTAACTCTATCAAAGTATGGGTCCACGAATAACGTGTCCGGGTTTTTTCTCAGAGTTGCATGTTTGAATTTTTTGGCTGCATTCTTTGATAGGGTGGAAGGATATTCTATATGTTTTGCATGAGATCCGGGCGACCCGTGGTATCTGCCCTCCATTTCCGCTTCTCCTTCACGTTGTGGGTCTCCAGCAGCCCTTTGTCTATTTAGGGTTGAGTAGTTCACTGTTGTGACTCACTCCAGACTGAATATTGACTATGGTTATTTCGATGTGTCAATATAATTAACTTTAGTGTTTTCAATATGGCAGTGATGATACTTCATTTCCCATTCGTTATTTCAGTGTGACCATATAATTGGCTTTATTTAACTTTAGTTAATTCAATGTGTCAGTGCTGATACTTCCACATCCACGATATAATTGGCTTTATTTGACTTTAGTTAGTTCAATGTGTCAGTGCTGATACTTCCACTTCCAAAACATTTCTTGCGCCTTGATTGTTGTAGTTTCTGGTGACACTGCAGGTTACTTTCTCTGTGTTGTTTGGTGATTCTTAGTCCTTTTTCAATTTCTTGTGTTATTGATTGTTTCCTTCCTTCTGAGTGGGCAAGGTTCGATGTCTCAGTGTTATTTGGTGTTTCTTTGTTCTTTTTGTCCTTTTTCAGTTTCTTGTTTTCAGTTTGTTTACTTCCTTCTGTGTGGGCAGGGTTCGATGTCTCAAGCGGCCGCCATTTTAAGGTCAGGCGCGCCGCTTTTGAATGCTCCCGCGTTAGTTTTCTTAGTCACAGTTCTTTCCCTTTGTCCTCCCGTAGTGCCGTTCACCCGCTGTCTCTCTCCGCTTCCTGTCCTCGTTCTTCCTTCGCTCCCGGCTCCCGCTCCTCACTCGCGTCTCAAGCCGCACCGACAGTGCTCACTTGTCACCGCTCCTCACCGCCTCGCACCTCAGCCAGTCCCCGGTCCCGGGCCTCCGATACCAGTGGCGCTCTGTCGTCGGCGCCAGTGACCCTCTTCTCTCGACCACCTCTGGGGACATGGCGCAGCTAGGGCGCCATGGGCGTTGCCTCCCTCGTGACCACCGCTCCAGCGTGGGGGTCGGTCAGTGCCCCTCTGTCCACTTCCCCTCACGAGTCACCGGGCATGGAAGCGCCGCATTCGGTCCTCCGGGCCGTCGATCCTCCGTCAGGCAGTCTGGTCGATCGTCCAGGCAGTCGAGTCTCAGCGATGGTGGTCCGGTCCAGCAGGGGTCAATCGTGGTGGACACTCGTCTCTCCCCACCAGTCAACCCAAGGTATGTTGACGCTTATTTACTTATTCCTTGTGTTGTGGGGGCGTTGGGAGGGGGCAAGGATGACTTTTTTGGTTGGGTTTACAAGGATTTAAACTAAAAATAGTTATCCTTGACCCAGGAGCTCTCACCGGAGCTCCTATGTAGCGGCCATCTTGAAAAACTATGCTTAATTCAGAGACTCTGTCCCTCACCACCCCTTGTTGTAAATATTTTTGTCCACCCTAAGCGTGGAAGGGTATACTCAGACATGAGTCCCTTGCTTATTGCACCATCAGGATTCAACCAAGCCGGGCCGAAGACGGCTGTAATGCCAGAAACCGGTCCCCGGAAGCTTGTTTCCTTCCCAGTGTAAGAATTGGCTTTTGTAGTCTGGTCTGCCCTGTTCCCTTGATGCACTGGGCCAGGGACAGACTAATTTGCATACAGCCAGGTTCTGAAACTGGGATGGTGCAATGAGCTAAAACACGGTGTTGGATCTAGCCCAGATCTCTTGACTGGGTGAGAGTATTCTGCTTAATTCAGAGACTCTGTCCCTCACCACCCCTTGTTGTAAATATTTTTGTCCACCCTAAGCGTGGAAGGGTATACTCAGACATGAGTCCCTTGCTCATTGCACCATCAGGATTCAAGCAAGCCGGGCCAAAGACGGCTGTAATGCCAGAAACCGGTCCCCGGAAGCTTGTTTCCTTCCCAGTGTAAGAATTGGCTTTTGTAGTCTGGTCTGCCCTGTTCCCATGATGCACTGGGCCAGGGACAGACTAATTTGCATACAGCCAGGTTCTGAAACTGGGATGGTGCAATGAGCTAAAAAACGGTGTTGGATCTAGCCCAGATCTCTTGACTGGGTGAGAGTATTCTGCTTAATTCAGAGACTCTGTCCCTCACCACCCCTTGTTGTAAATAGCATACATTATCTGTCAAAGTCAACGAGTCTTGCTATTTCAATAATGAAAATGCTTTTTCTTTGATTGGCGAGTTGAGTGTGTATATCTGTAGTTAATATTAAGGCTAATGGTAATGTTAATCTTAATATTAATGTTAAGGAATTTGTTAGGTGCATTGTTGCCAAGGGGCTCTGGCGCTAGATTGCCTAAAGAAACAATCAATCAATCATAGCATTTTTAAAGCACACAACATACCCGTGAGGGTCACAAGGCGCTAGGGGAGGGAACGCTGCTACTGTTCGAAGAGCCAGGTCTTGAGGAGTCTCCTGAAGGTTAGGAAGTCTTTGGTCTGCCGTAAGTGGATGGGGAGGATGATCCATGTCTTGGCAGCGAGGTGGGAGAATAATGTGCCACCGGCGGTCACTCTTCGGATGCGAGGGACAGTGGCGAGGGCGCGGTCTGCAGAGCGGAGCTGGCGGGACGGGGTGTAGAGGCTGAGTCAGCTGTTGAGGTACGCTGGTCCGGTGTCATGGAGTGCCTTGTGTGCATGGGTGAGGAGCTTGAAGGTTATCCTCTTGTTGATGGGGAGCCAGTGCAGGTCTCTCAGCTGGAGTGTGATGTGGCTGCTGCACGGGATGTCGAGGATCAGGCGTGTGGAGGCATTCTGGATGCGTTGGAGCCTTTTCAGGAGTTTGGCCAGGGCTCCTGCGTATATGCGTTGCCATAGTCCAGTCTACGGCTGACGAGGGCTTGTGGTTGGGATCCACTTGAAGATCCTGCAAAGCATCCGGAGGGTTTTGAAGCAGGCGGAGGAGACGGCGTTGACCTGTTTCGTCATGGAGAGTGTGGAGTTGAGGTTGACCCCCAAGTTACGTGCATGGTCGGTGGGTGTAGGGGGTGGTCCTAATGCCACCAGAAGTCGTCCCAGGCTGAGGGGGTGGAACAAAGGACGTGGACCTTCGTCTTGTCCAAGTTCAGTTTCAAACAGCTGTTCCTTATCCAGTCGGCGATGGCCTTCATTCCTTTGTGGAGGTTGGTTTTGGGGTTGTGGGGGTCCTTGGTGAGTGAGAGGATAAGCTGGGTGTCGTCAGCGTAGGAGATGATGTTTAGGTCATGCTGTCGGGCGATGTGGGCGAGTGGTGCCATGTATATGTTGAACAACGTTGGGCTGAGGGATGATCCTTGGGGTACGCCGCAGATGATCTCGGTGGCTTTGGAGCGGAAGGGGGGGAGGCGGACGCTCTGGGTTCTCCCAGAGAGGAAGGAGGTGGTCCATTCCAGGGCCTTCTCTTGGATTCCGGCATCGTGGAGGTGTGCTTTTAGTGTGCAATGGCAGACTGTGTCGGAAATGGCTGACAGGTCCAGGAGGATGAGGGCTGCGGTTTCTCCGTTGTCGAGCAGGATCCTGATGTCATCGGTGGAGGTGATGTGGGCAGTTTCGGTGCTGTGGTTTCAACAGAACCCAGACTGGGACGGGTGCAGGATGTTGTTCTCTTCAAGGAAGCTGGTCAGTTGTTTGTTGATGGCCTTTTCGATGACCTTCGCCGGGAACGGGAGCAGGGAGATGGGTTGGAAGTTCTTTAGGTCCTTGGGGTCCGCCTTGGGATTCTTGAGTGAGGCGTTGATCTCTGCATGTTTCCAGCTCTCCGGGAAGGTCGCTGTCTCAAAGGAGCTGGTGTTGGTTTTCCGGAGGCGGGGTGCGATGGTGCTGCTGGCTTTGTTGAAGATGTATTGTGGGCAGGGGTCTCCTGAGGATCCGGAGTGCACTGTGATCATGATCTTGATGGTGTCGTCGTCGTTGATGTTGGTCAAGGCAAGCAGGTGTTTGGTGAGAGTGGTGGTCGTGAGAGCGGGGGTGCCGGCAGTTGCCAGGGTGCTGACGACATTGATGTCTGCAATCTTGCGATAGAAGAAGGTGGCCAGTGAGTCGCACAGGTCTTGTGACTGTGGGATGTCGTTTTTGTTGGAACTGGGGTTGGAGAGTTCCTTCACGATGCTGAAGAGCTCTTTGCTGTTGTGTGCTTTGTTATCTATGTGGTCTCTGAAGGTGGACTTTTGGCAGATCTGATGAGTTGGTGGTGTCGGCGCGTGGCGTTCCTATGAGCAGTGTAGCTTTCTGGTGTTCTTTCTGCGGGTCCAGTTTTTTTCCAGTTTTCAGCAGGTTCGCTTGGAGGCCTGGAGGTCTTCGGTGAACCAGCTGGCTCTGTTACTGGTCTGGGTGTTGGAGGGCTTCTTGAGCGGGGCGAGGGTGTTGGCGCAGTCATCGATCCATTGTCTGAGGTTGCGGACTGCGGCGTCAGGGTCGGTCAGGTCTGCGGGTGGGCTCTGGGCGAGGGCGGTGATTGACTGGTCCTTGGTGATCTTGCCCCAGCTGCGGCGAGGCATCATCTGAGTGCGGTGGTGGGTGGTGGGTTTCCGGAAGGTGAAGTGGATGAAGCAGTGGTCAGTCCAGTGGAATTCGGTGGTGCCGTTGAAGGAGATGTGGGTGCTTACTGAGAAGATGGGGTCAAGCGTGTGGCCGGCGTAGAATTGTCTGAGTCCGAGATTGCCGAGATTGTCTATCAGGGTGGAGGCATTGGAGTCGTTGTTGTTCTCGATGTGGAAGTTCAGGTCCCCGAGGAGGATGTAGTCCGTGGAGGCGAGGGCTTGTGTGCTGATGAAGTCGGCAATGGAGTCGCTGAACTGTGGTCAAGGGTCTGGGGTGTCTGTAGACGAGGGTGCCTCTGAGGGTGGTGTTGGGGTCAGTGTGGATCTTGAAGTGCAGGTGTTCAGCGGTGCTTAGGGTGTCGTCGGCGTCTGTCGAGATTTTGACGGTGTTTCTGTGGACGATGGCAATTCCTCCACCTATTCCGTTGGTGCAGTCCTTGTGGGTTATCTTGTAGCCATCTGGGATGTCTATGGCAATGTCGGGCGCCGAGGTGGGGGTCAGCCAGGTCTCTGTCAGGAAGGCGACGTCTGGAGCGTTGGTGTCAAGTAGGTCCCAGAGTTCGACGGCGTGTTTGCGGGAGGAGCAGGTGTTGAGCAGGATGCATCTGAGGAAGTTGGGTTCTTTGGTGGGTGGGTTGGCGGGCTGGATGCTGGTGAAGCTGCTGCTCCAGCAGGAGAAAGGTCATTGGGTGCACTTCGGGTGGCCAGGCAGCTTGTGCGTGACCGTCCGGCATTGAGTGTGTGGAGGGCGCTGGAGATGTAGCAGTGGTGTGCGTCGTGGTTAGTGCGGGGGCCAGGGTTCCAGGCGCGGACAGGCACAGATGGGCTTGCCTTAGGCGTACAGTGGGCACGGCAGCGGCGCGCCCACTGCGTGCAGCTGCTGCACAGCCTCCATATGAGGGGGAGTGGGAGGGAGGAGCAGCTGGGAGGCTGGAGCAGGGTGGTGAATGGGAGCTCTGGGGCGGGGCAACGGGGACACAGCAGCGGGAAAGGAGCATGGAGCGGGGGATACAGAAGGCAAAGTGGGGCACAAAGGGGCACAAGAAGTACAATAAAGAACAACAACAATGCTAACCAAGCAGGTGGGGGTGAGCGGGGGATACACACGGCAATGGGGCACAGAGGGGCACAAAGTACAAAGGAAAGAAGCTATTCACACAGGCACAAACCAGAACGAGCGGCAGCAGTGGCTCAGGGCACGCAGGAGGGCTGTGTGGTGGCGCAGGGGAGCGACCTGCCTGGTGACAGGGTCAAAGGTCGCATGATGTATATGTATATGATGTTCTGAACAAAGCAGAGGTTACAAGGTAGTGTGTTCCATAATTTAGGTTCTAGGACAAAGAACTTATGACAGCTCAGTCTAACATCTCAGAACATTGGAAGCACCAATAGTAAGGATTTAGAAGAGCGCAGTTGATGGACAGGGACATAAAGCTTAATTTTATATTGAAAAACTGGACCAACTTAAAATTAAACATGCTGCTGCAAACAAAATGCGCTTATCTGCAAGGAGTGAGCTAAAATGATCATTTCCAGAAGATCTCACAGCCATTGGAGGGCTAATTTAGCTGTTGGGCTTTGTATCCATTACAACCTAGCCCCTAGATACAAGGGTGAGCAGAGAAACAGTGCATTACAGTAATCTAGGAAGCCTAGTATGGCGGCTTAGGTCAGTGGTGATCATTTGGATGGCCAAAAAGGCAGGAGTACAAACAGAATTGTTGGAGTGCCATGAGGGAACCAGAAACATGGATGCCATGAGCTTCAATAGTTAAATTGGCATCCATGTGGGTACTGAGGTCCCTGACTGACTGGAGTAAGGTGGAGGAGATACCAAATATCATGGAACATGTTAGAGGGAAACACAAAAATTAGGTTTACCACATTCATTGGTGAGTGGATGAAACAAAGAATGACTCAACAGTTGTATGGGTGAGGCAGTGGATCAGTGGACAATGAGTATCTGAATGCATGGATACTGGGTCATATAACAGTGGGGCAGATGCCAAGGTGTGCAAAATATATGCAGAGATATAAAAGGCACCATTGGGTGAGGCAAGTGCAGGATCAGGTGGAAGCAACAGGCGAAAAGACAAATTTGAAGAGAGGAGAAGCAGACTCCAAGGGAGAGATATACACTGAAAGCAGGAGCATACACAAGTGCTTTGACATAGTTAGACGTTACTGAGCCACATGCTAGAGGGCAGGAAAGGAAGTAGCAAAGTGAGAGCGAGGAGGATTTTAGAGGGGATTGAGCAACAGGGACCTGCAGATAGGAAGTAAATTATTATTAATACATTTGTAAAGCGCCTGGTTACACTAACTAGTGTGTCCCCGCGCTAAAGAAAAGCCATAGTCAACTCCTTCCATGTTGTTCTTCACGGCTGGTCAAGCGGTAGCCGGGTCCTAGTCTTTGGGAAACAGGTGGGTTTTCAGCTCTTTGTGGAATCCGACTCTGACGTTTCCATGCGGAGCTTCTGAGGGAGTTTGTTCAACTGTTGAGCTGCCATGACACGAAAGGAGTGCCCTCCCATTCTCACTCTGCTAAATTTAGGAACCTGAACCTGCCCGTCCTGCTTGATCTCAGCTGTCGGGTAGGGTGGTAAGGATTCAGCAGTTTGTCGAGATATGTGGGTCCTTTCCCCTGTAAGATACGGTGGCCTACACAGAGGGCTTTAAATGTCACAGGCTCCCTAATAGGCAGCCAGTGCAATGTTTTGAGTGCTCTCTTAGAGGAAGTCCTCTTGGGCAGCATGAGGATCAGACGGGCAGCCGCATTCTGTACGCGCTGCAATCTCTGTGTGCACTTCACACTGGCCCCCAAATACAGGATATTCCCATAGTCCAGCCTGGATGTGATTAAGGCGTGGACCATGGCTTTCCTGGCTGGCAGTGGCAGTAGATCTAATGTTTTCCTAAGGACCCTCAGAATGCCAAAGCAGGTGCCTGCCAACTGTTTGGTCTGCTGCTCGAACGAGATTTTATTATCGAGCCATACCCCCAGGTTTCTCACTAGATTGCTGGGAATGGGTAGGGTGCCCAGCGCTGGAGCCCACCATGCCGAGGACCACACTGATGGAGCCTGCCCCACAATCAGTACCTCCGTCTTGTTTCCGTTGAGCTTGAGGCAATTATTTGCCATCCAAGCAGTAAGTTGCTGCAGACACAAGATGAAATTGGTGGCAGCTTGCTCCTTCGGTTGTGTCAAGGTCACAACCAGTTACGTGTCGTCTGCATAGGACATGACCTCTACCCCAAATTTTTCCGTTACGTCTACTACAGGTGCAACATATAGATTAAAAAGGGTAGGGCTCAGACTGGACCCCTGTGGCACTCCTTGTTTCAGGCTGATGTCTTTGGACCGGAAGGGCCCCTGTGCCACTTGAAAACTACGATCTGACAAAAAGGACTCCAGCCAGTCCCATGCTTTACCCACCACTCCTCCCCTTTTCAGATACTGTAGCAGTGTGTGATGAGCCACAGTGTCGAATGCGGCACTGAGATCGAGCAAGATCAGTGCCGCCGTTTGGCCTTCGTCCGCATATTTTCGTAGGGTCTCCAGGGGGCTGTTCAGGGGGAAGTAACCCACAAGGTTGGTGCAATGGTGACCAGGAGCAATAAGGGACTGCCAATGGGAAAGAGAATACTAGGAGGCTCCAAAAAAAGTGTTTTAGCGTCACCAGTAGCATGAGGGAAAGTAAGCATCAGAGGGTGCAAATGCAGAAGAGAGATATTGAGGTTTAGAAGTGGCAGTGTGTACTAGAAGAGCTGCAGAAGAGAAGTGAACACCCACAGCTGCAGGGGTGGTTGTGAGGCTGTGAACTCAGAGCACTGAAGAGGTGCTTCTAAGCAACAAGGTTTGCAAAGGGGAAAATGAGGATTGGAGGGGGCCCTAAAGGTGGCAGTTAGCATCAGTTGTGAGTGCAGAGGAATGGTGCATAGGTGAATGTGAAGCATACAAGGAGCAGGTTCAAGACTGATTTGCATGCTGCTATGTTCAAACTGAGTTGGCATGGTCTGCAAAATGAACCATCGACCAGGATGCAACCCCAAGTAGTTACAAGTGGATGAGATTGATTTAAGCATTCCACCGTCACTTTTTGTATACAGTCCAATGCTCTAAGTGGGACGGGTTTGCCCAGACCTGGGTCCCAGGAACACTGCGCCACTGAAACAAAGCTATACCCAACGGATGACCCCTAATTAGGGCAAACCAGGTCTTGGGTTGTTTGTGTTCTGGTTCAGGGAGGAGCTGACCTGGCATTTTGAGTTGTGCTCTTATTTGAGCAGGGCCAGGACTGAGATTGCATGGTGTGCAAAATAGCAATGGACTGGGATGAAGCCCCAAGTAATTACCAGTGGCTGAGATTGGGACATGTGAAGTGGGACGGGTATGCCCAGACGGATCACTGAAATAATATCGAGTGACAAAATATCGACCTTCAAAAATATCGTTGACAAAATATAGACTGTCAAAATATCGACTTTCTATGTACAAACAGGTAAGTACAAAAATATCGAGTTTTAAATATCGTTTACAAAAATATAGTTGTAAAAAATATCGACTTTAATAAAAACAATGTTTAATTGCATTAATATAAAAAATTAATTACTAAAATATACTTAACAATACTTAAAATAACTTTTAATAATTAAATAATTAATGAAAAAACATTTTTTATTCATATTTCTTAAAACATATATATATATAGTAACAAAATTTAATTAAATAATAGCCAATATTCTTAACGTACAAATACAAGAGTAAAAATTAATTTAATATAATTTAATTTAATTTAATTTCATTAAATTAATTTAATGTAAATTTAATTTTACTTTATTTTTACACTGTACCCCTGTACCCCAAAAACCCCAAACTGACCCTGAACCCTAAAAAAGACCTTTACCCAAAAACCCAAAACTGACCCTGAACCCTAAAAATACCCCTTTACCCAAAAACTAAAAACTGACCCTGAACCCTAAAAATACCCCTTTACCCAAAAAACAAAAACTGACCCTGAACCCTAAAAATACCCCTTTACCCAAAAACTAAAAACTGACCCTGAACACTAAAAATACCCCTTTACCCAAAAACTAAAAACTGACCCTGAACCCTAAAAATACCCCTTTACCCAAAAAACAAAAACTGACCCTGAACCCTAAAAATACCCCTTTACCCAAAAACTAAAAACTGACCCTGAACACTAAAAATACCACTTTACCCAAAAACTAAAAACTGACCCTGAACCCTAAAAATACCCCTTTACCCAAAAACTAAAAACTGACCCTGAACCCTAAAAATACCCCTTTACCCAAAAACTAAAAACTGACCCTGAACCCTAAAAATACCCCTTTACCCAAAAAACAAAAACTGACCCTGAACCCTAAAAATACCCCTTTACCTAAAAACTAAAAACTGACCCTGAACCCTAAAAATACCCCTTTACCCAAAAATTACAAAATTTTTCATTAATTATTATTAAATTACTTCCCACTCTATTCCCCTATAAACCCACAACCCTCTACAGGAAATAAATAATTTAATTTAACATAATTAGCAATTAATCAATTAAATTAAATTAATTACCAATTAAATTTTAATTAATTAACAAATATTTTTTTAATTAACAATGAATTAAATATTACTACCAATTATTAAATTTACATATTTAATTAATTATAATTAAATTACTTCCCACCCTATTGCCCTATAAACCCACAACCCGCTACAGGAAATAAATTATTTAAATTTACATAATTAGCAATTAATCAATTAAATTAAATTAATTACCAATTAAATTTTAAATAATTAACAAATATTATTTAATTACCAATTAATTAAATATTACTACCAATCAATAAATTTACATATTTAATTAATTATAATTAAATTACTTCCCACCCTTTTCCCCTATGAACCCACAACCCGCTACAGAATAAAATTACACAATAATTTAAAAAAAAACATTAATTAAAAATAATTATAACATAAAATGACACTTTTCACACATATTATAACATGAAAAAAACACTATAAATAATTAAATATTATTTAAAAAAACGATATTTTTTACTATCTAGATTATATACTTGGATATTTTCACTTTCTATATTATTTACAGTCGATATTACTTCACTTACTTTAAAAACGATATTTTGGCTGTCTATATTCTGTCCTGTCGATATTTTGTCCAAACGATATTTCAAACTCGATATTCTGTCCAAAAGATATTTTGGAGTCGATATTATGTCTGTGCACCTGCCCAGACGTCCAGTGCACATTGTGCTACTGGAACAAAGCTATACCCGACTGATGTGTCATTCTAAGGGGGAATCTGGTCTTGTGTTGCTTGTGTTCTGGTTCAGAGAGAAGCTGGCCTAGCAGTATGGACTAGACTGTTCTATTTGAGACTGTCAATATTGATTTGCATAAGACTGGGCTCAAACTGATGAGGCTGGTGTGCAAAATTACAATGGACTGGGATGTGGCCCAAGTACTTACCAGTAGCTGAGATTGATTCAAGCATTCCATCGATCCCTTTTTTTTGTATACGTCAGTGAAGTGGATGTGAACAGATGTAGGGCTAAAGAAGGGAGAGCATCAGTGGGTCAGCAGAGGAAAATATAAGCATTATTATACCTGTCAACCTTAAAAACACATATATCAAATTCAAACCCTACAAGAGATGCAAAATATTTCTCATTCTTAGAATTTCAGATTGTCCTCTTGAAATTGCAGTTTCAAAATCTTTGCGAAGTAAACACGAGTGTCAAGAGTAAATCAAAACATTTCTCTGGCAATTTTCAATATGTTGTGTTTTGTTTCCTTTTACATTACAATAGGTCTCATCTACTGTACAAAGGGCCTGCTAACACCATCTGGGGATTAGTCGCACTTCTTAATTGTCTCAATACAGCAATCAACTGGTGTCAGTAATTATTTATATTTTGAAAGGTGTTATGTGTGTTCCATTTGGATCGTTCTTACTACCTTTTGATTCCGTTGAGAATAAAATAAACTGTATGATCGTGGTCTAGATTATAAGCAATTGATGGATTTTATGGCGAGTGATTCAAATCACTAGTTAAGGTGAATTGACTATGGCCACTACTTTGGTTGGTCATGTTTGTAAGAGAAAACTCTGCTTTGGATGCCATCATTTAAATGTCTTAGAACAAAAAGGCCAATTAGAAATGCAAATGCATTATCTACAAAAATTATGTATAGTGGGCATTCCCCATGACAACATGGCGTATGGAGAGTACCATTTCACACAAATGCAGAAACTCTAACCATTTTCTAATGTTTTCTTGTACAAATTAAAGAAGAGAGACATCCATGCCATAAGTGGCTTGCAGTTGATACAGCACGAAGGGTGTCATTTTTTTAAACACATATATTAGGTTATTCTACCTACTTTCTCTCAAGGCCCACAACAAAACATACTTAAAAGTAACCATTAGCTCCTCCGATTAATCTTTTGTCATGGGGGTGAGCCTTGCATCCACACTGTGTTAAGTTAGCATGGGCTTATTAGAAGTTTAAAAGCCATTTTTCCTTTCTGCTACCTTTGCACACGGCATACATTATTATAAATGTTTAGAGTCAAGTAGACTGTTTTGCTTCACACGAGAATAATATGTTTTTCTATACTAGCAGCCTGGCTTGGTAAGCTTTGTCTGAACAGTAACTGCCCAGGCCTTCAAGGTTATTTCAACACAGTGGTTGTTGTTTGGTCTGATCAGTGCACGTTCTAGACATAACATATATGCAGCTGTGGCCACCTCTGATTTTGGAGCGTTTAAAAATGCACTGCGCAGGTATGCTCACATAGTTGGAGAACATTCGCATGCAGAGAGCTGGTGTAGAAAATGATGTGATCCATTTCTACTAGGACCAGAGGTATGGGGCCGCCCTTGTAAACCCAAGAGACCTTCTGTAGATATAAAATAACCTACTAGCAAGGGAGGGTGAGATCTAGGTGTAATCTAGCCTATTTCCATTTAGTATTTTAACATGCTTTCTTCCTTTGTATTTTATGGTATAGTAACTATACTGATAATCTTGTTGCTTATAATATGTCTGCTTGTATTAGCTAAGATACTGCACCTAAGAACACGGCATTAGAAATAAATATTTCAAACTTGCACGTGTCTTCATTTACTCCCCGTTTTGGACTGGTATGAGAGTATAACGAAAGAGTGTTCATGTGTTCCACATTGCCTGAGGTATTCTAAGTTCCATGTTCTGGGTTGTCTAATCATTGGGGGTATGGAAGAACCAATGAGACACTGATTGCTAGTCTGGTGGGGGATTTCCGCTACTAAGGTGAGTTTTGGTACACCCTAATTCACTGAGGTTCCAAGTCTCTATGCACAGTTCTGTGTAGGAGCAGAATCCCTGTTACATGGCGCCCATACGATGGTGGTCTTATTACATGACGATTGAGTAGTACTTCTATCATTCCTTAACCCCTTCACTATTGTTTCCGAATAATAGTAGTGTCGGACAAACCTACCTATAGTTACATAGGTCTGTTCAAGCTTGAATCTTTTCAAACAGTTTCCTTTTGAATTACTACCCAGTTGTGCTACTAAGTTTTACATTGTGCCTTTTTCTTTTCTGTGTCACTATGGCTGACATTGTTATACCGCAACATAGTCGCATTGCGGTTCGCAATCATTTGCAAGCATATAATGTTGGTTTGGATGGCATGGCAGTGATTTTGGTCGTAAGTGCTAAGGTTGCTTACCTGTTTGAGATATTCTACTCTTGGGTGATGTTTCCTGCAGTGGATGCGGCTATGCAGGTTTTTCACACTTACACACAGACAGCCGTGCCCAGGGAATACATCCCTTATAGGACACATGAGATTCCGATTTGTGCATGGCAGCACCGTGTTTTGTTTGATGGCTCCCTTCCCCACAGTGTAACAGCGATTAGATTGGGTGCTTTGTCCATTCCAGGTGCTTCCTGGACGTTCTTGGCTGCTTTCACCCCGCATCCTCGTGCGGGGCCAGTCCCCGTTGCTGAGTTACAGACCCTATATGACTCTTCTATTAGTGCCATTCGGGCCCTAGTTCAATATATTACCCGCAATTTCCAGGGCGGGCCCCTGGTGTTGCGGCCCTTCCAGCTGGACCGAGCGGAATGAAGCTTCGGCACTCCGTCAACGGCAGTCCTTCCAACGATCATTAAACGTGTTCAGGACGAACACGGACCTGAGGCTGCAGTTGAATTGGGAATGAGACTCTTGGGCTCATTTGATGTGGTTTCCGATCTGGTCATTTCTAATATAAAGGGAGATGCGGTGAACTTTCAAGTGGCAAATGCCTTACGCGATGTCCCCGATGCCGACAAACCCCGATAGTAACCGAGAATTATTACAGCTGCGTATAAAACCATTGGCCGCAATAGTTTAGGTGTCAAGCCCTTTACTGCTAAAGATAAATAGCAAACCCAGGCAGGATGCGAAGTCTGAAACAGACGTTCAACGCACAGCTCTGAAGAAAAATTGGAACAGAAATAAAAAACAGAGGAAACAGCAACAGAAACAGGAGTCTCGTCCCCCATCACCAGTGCCAGCGTCTACTGAGCGCGTTAATGATTTGCGCGACCGCACTATGATTAGGTCGACTAATCGATTTTAGGTTCCTGATCAACGTTCTTCTCGTTCTTTACAGGCCTCATCGTCAGGTGGTGGAGGCGGCGACAGAGGTCGGGGTGACTAGCAGAGTCGCGACCAGCCCCGCCCGAAAGACGGCAAAGGCAAGCAGGACGATTCTTCACAGAAGAGACCCCAGTTTCAGAAAAAGAAATTTGCCGCTTTAACAGTGCGATATGCCACAGATAGTGAGAACGCAGCTTTGGAATCAGACATGGGCGCTAACGTTGTTGGACAGCACGGCGAAGATTACCATTGTACGAGAGGCCCTGCGTCCACTACTGAAGGTGACAGCGACAGGCCAATATGTTGTTGTGGAGACAGCTGATACTAGAGTAGCTCCCCCTGATAGGCTTTATGAAATTGTCCTTTTAATTGAAGGTGACATACAATGTACCATAAAAGGGGTATTTTAGGAAAATCTTACTAATACCTATGACATTTTGTTAGCGGAGGCTGACTGGCCCCCACCTTTTGTTCTCGCAGCTCCAAGAAGGTAGGAGGTAATCCTCCCTAGTTTCGCGCACACTGTATCAAAGGAGCATGCGCTGAATTTTGCAGAAGATTGGGCTAAGGCTCTTGCGCCGGCTCTGTACCGTATGCACTATGGTTGGGATACGTTTTCCCGGCACCATGAGATTCCCTTACGGTCTATGCCACAGCCTCAACCTCAATATCCCATCTGGCGTGAAGCTAAGGCTTCCGTCGCGGAGATTCTTCAACAATTAGAATATCAAGAAATGATTGAAACTTGTGTGTCACCGATGAATAACCCACTTTTTACTGTGACCAAGCCTGACGGTTCGTACTGTTTGGTATTGGATTACCGGCATTTGAACTCGCATTGCCTTACCTGCCGTACCTGTGAAGTACAGAATACCCACGGCTCTGCTCTAGTGGATGGTCTTGTGCGAAAACGGTTTAAAACCACACTTGACATTTCCAATGGTTTTTTTGCCAACAATTTGGATGGTCTAAGTTCCCAATGGACCAGTTTTACCTGTGGCGGTAAACACCACCAATTTAAACGCCTGGCTATGGGCTATAAGAATAGTCCAGGTGTGTTTGCTGCCCGTATAGTCTCTCTCTTAGAGAGAGTTGACCCAGATGTTTGTCCGTATGTGGATTACATCTATCTCCCAGACGACGAAATTTGGGCGCATCTGTGTTGCGTTGACCGCATAATTTGTAACTTTGCGGACTTCGGTTACAAATTCAACTTTGCAAAGTCTCACATTGCAGAGTACACAGTGTTGTTCCTGGGCTATGAGCTCAACAATGAAGGTCGAAGATTGGCTCCTCACTTCTTGGAGAAATGTGCACAGCTGTGCTCTCCTACAACACTGAAAAAACTACAATCCTTGCTGGGATTTTTGAATTTCAGGCGTACTTACATTCTCAAACATCCCCAGCGAATCAAGCCTTTGTATGCTTTGATACAGCCTACTTTCACCAAATCGTGCTGGCTGCCTGAACATTCAGCCATTTTGCAATCTTTGCAGACTGATCTACTAGAATCTAAATTCTTACTGACTCGTGATAACCACACCAACCTGGTGATAAGAATCATCCCTGGGGCGGTGGGTTTCACTTACCTTACTTTTAACAAAGGAGACACAGTACCTATTGCTTACAAGTCACACTTTTACACTTCGGCTGAAATGCGGTTTTCCACTGTGGAAAATGTTTTGACAGCAATGCGAACGGCGATTCTTAAGGAACGTGCACTGCCGCAGGGAAAATGCATTTTGGCTGTTACCCCGTATCCTGCACTAGAGGCAGTGACGTAGGCCAGTGTACAAAATTTTAAAGCTTTGCACCCACGGTGGATGCAATAGGCAGCATCTTTGACGTCTCCAGATGTCACGTTTATTTTTGATGCCTCCTTACAGTCACAAGAGTTTCTGCAGTATGAATTTGTTCATCCTGCGACTTTGACTATGCGACCTTTGGAGGTTTTCCATTGTATCATTTACACTGATGGTCCAGCGCAAGTAGCGCATGTGTCTAAGCAAGCATACGTTTCCGCTTGCGCCATTGGGGTAGGTACCATGGTGAATGATGAATTCAAGTCCAAAGTAGTGCACACGCAGACTTTAGGGGACTGTACCGCACAATTGACAGAGCTCCGTGCTCTGATGCTTGCATTGGAGTACGCTGATCCTAGTGTGACGACTCTTATTGTGAGGGATTCTTACTACTGTGTCCAGTCTTACAATGAGAACCTGTTCTTTTGGATTCAGAATGATTTTCGTGACTCAAAAGGTAGCACAATAAAACATAAAATGATCTGGGTCTGAGTGGCTGAGCTTAAGGAGCAGTTGCCACTCATGTATATAATTCACACTCTCGGTCATCAGTGCGTGGGAGTTCACGCTGCTGGCAATTATTTGGCCGATGAGGCCGCAAAATCAGCAGTATTGACATATTTGGTTGCAGCAGGTACACGTTCCAAAAGTAAGATTGATGATGATATCTTGGCAGCTGTAGCTGAGACTGAGAAGGGAAGTAAATATCCTAAGGGGTTCCCTTCAAAGTATTCATACCACTTAAGTCCTGATAAAGTTCCTTATGTGAAAATACCTGACGTTGGTGAAAGACTGATTCCCAACGCAGACCGCAGGTGCACACTGATTACGGCTGCCAATGAAGGTGTTGCGTCTGCGCATGCGGGCGTTTTGGCTACTGTCCCTCAGTTACAACTACGGTTCTGGTAGGGGGGACTGTACAAACAAACGCGTGATTATGTCCTTCAATGAGACATTTGCCAGCAGATTAAACCTTCAACTGCTGCGCGTCCGCCCCAGACACAGTTGTACATTTCTAATAAACCACTTGGTTATGGTTATTTACATCACTGCGGTCCTTTTTCTTCTGATACTGCGTATAAGTACATCTTAGTTGCAGTTGATTCATGCACACGCTTTGTGTGGGTGTGGCCACACCGCAGCGCTGATTCGCGAACTGTCATAAGAGACTTGCGTGTCTTTGTAGGGATTTTTGCCTGTGGCACCTTCCATTCGGATCAGGGTCCTGCTTTCGCCTCTAAGGCGTATAAGGATGCCATGACTTCGTTGGGGGTCCAAGTCAAGTTTTCGTCTCCATACAGACCTGAGGGTAATACTGTTGTGGAATGGATGAACCGAGATTTAAAGCAGTCTTTGACAGCTAGGGTTATAGGCACTGGCAGGAACTGGCTGGCCCACCTCAATAGCATGCAGGGTGCCCTTAATAATCTCCCTAGAAGGTCTCTGGGTGGGCAGACCCCATATGAAATGCTCTTTGGTATCAAGATGTTTGTCCCAGACCTTGATGGTCTATACCAGGCGGCAGTTGCTGCCTCCTTTGACGTAGATGAACATTGCAGTGTTTTACAGGATCTGCAAAAGACGAGAGACAGTCTTGCAAAGGAACAATTGCCCTCCACATCTGAGGCTGCGTTGCAGATTCCGGTAGTTGGCTGGCTACCCCAAGTTGGAGAATTGGTTCGAGAGAAGATCGAAAACAAGAAGGAATTTGGTCCCGCATATTGAGCTCCGGTTCCATTGCTTGGCGTGAAGGGCACAAGAACAGTCATTTTACAACCACTCCCAGGTCGTAAAGATAAAAGGTATATCTCCATTGACAATGTCAAACTACACCCAGTGGCCGATTCTTCTTAGTGTGACTCCGGCAGTCTCGTGTCCATCGATTTTGAGAAATTCTGTTTTGGCCCCAGCTCCTAACACCAGGTCTGATGTTGCCCTCAAGATGCCTGCAGTTTCAAGTCCTTTATTGCGTTCACTGTCTGGTGCTCACCTTGATGAGATTGAATATACTTACCCCACTGACTTATCGATGCCTGATTTGCAAACTTGTTTGGCTACTGAATCCAGATTTTCATTTGACACTGACTCTCACACTTCGAAGACCCCTTCCAAGATTTCTGTTCTTGCAACACTGTTTAAAAAACATTTTTTGATTCCTCCTTGGACCTACATTTGGTTGGTGCTTTTTTCGATTTACCTGTTCATGCCTATTGGATTTGTGGTGTATTTCTTCTGCCTTGTCAACGGACACTATGTTGAAGAAAGAACATGCATTCGACATATTAATGGAACATTGGCTCCCCATTCCTCATCACACAGATTGAAGAGGGACCTGGCTTTTGCTAATATCACTGCTTGGCCCATCTTAGATGGGATTGTGTGGGATGCTATTAGATTTCAAATCCATGTCCCCACTGTGGTTATAAATGTCCCAAATGTCCTAAGAGTTTCTATGGGGGATGTAGTTAAACAAAATATACGTTCTGATGATTGGGATGTCCAGGCCGTAGAAGCTTTGTTTTCTGATTTGAAATATTATGGTGCCTTTGATGCTGAAGATTTATATCTAGATTCTGCAAATTATGGTGATTTGTTTTGTTTTCAACATTTTGGCAATCACTACCTGCATAAAGATAATACTCTTAATTATACACAGTGGGAGCATTGTCCCGCTCCTGTACAAGGCAGTTCCCCTTCTATTTTAAAGAGGTTCACTTACTTCACTGATTTTAATCAGTCAAATCCCAATGCGTTTTATTTTAAAATGACTGAAAAGCCCGCTTCCAAGGTTAGACTTACCCACACAAAATTATTTTATTCGAGGTCCTTTTTAGACCAATTGGCTGTTGGGGGCTACGAGCTGTGGAAAGATACTATTGACCCAAAATCTGTTTGGGGTTCTAAAAGTTGGCAAGTGCAAGGCACTGAGGCTTTGCATTGTGCATGGCTTATCCCAAACCATATGTTGTTTTTGAATTTCTCAATGTCACAAACAACTTGCTTTGGATTGGCTACTACTAAAAAATTAAATGCACCTTCATTTCCTGAATTAAAGAATATTCCGGTTGGGATAATAATACCAAGTTGTCTATCAGAGAGTTACAGGCCATGTTGCTGAATTCTTCCTTTAACATATCCAGTTTGGATCCTACTGGTTGGTTGCTGTGGCACAAAAGTGCTGATTCTTGCCAGCATCATTTTCTGGGTTTAGCTCTAGGCTACACACAGGTAAGGGTGGATCCCCATTTTGAAAGTGGCCATTCTGTTACTACCTATTCTGTAGCCAAATTATGTCAGAGTTGGCTCAAACATTCCACTTTGGTGTCAATTAACATGCATTTATCTAAATTGACTGACGATGTTGATCTGAATGATTTTGTGAAAGGCCCTGCTTCCGGTAGATCCAAAAGATGGATACATGCTATTTACAACGAGGTCTGGAAACTGTCCCAAATTGAGGCGGCTTCCCGCATTAGAGCTATAGATCAAGCGAATTTAGAGAAAGTGCTAGCAGTTGTAGATAACAGCATTAACACGCTTTCTTACCACATTTACACGTTAGATAATATTGTGTCATCTGTTGTTGATATTGTGCAAGATGAAGTGTCTGTTTTGTACCATGGTTAAAATCCATTGTATTCTATTATGCAGTTTGCATGGACCTTACAAACCTTGAAAGCTGGAAAAGTGCTATGGCACTACATGAATACATCATCATTATTTGCCCCGTTTAATTTGACTGAAAAGCAACGTTTTATGTCAATGAAAGATGCAACTTTTTCTATGTTACACATTGAAAAGTTAGAGCCGTTACCATTTTCTGTGGCTGAGACCAATTCAGCAACGTGGCTTATCCACGGGTTAATACCTCTACCTTTTCTCCTTTTCAAATTCGAAGCCTGTATGAAGTACTATGCAATTGATAGATATGAGCCTCTGGGCACCGCTTATCTTCATGAAGCTTGGTCGCTACCATTTACCTATAGATGCCTTAGGGCGGGAAGAGAGGTTTACTTGAATGGTGAGAATTACACTACAACACCAGATCACTCGTTAATGTGTAGGAATATCCAATTGCATGGCTCTTGTAACCAGAATGAGACGAATTTAGCCTGTATTTTGAAAGGCACACCAGCACCTGCTATCATACCAACATTCACATTACTGGCAAATAGGAGTTATTTACTTTTAAATAATGAAGATTGTTGTGGGATGGTTGCCAGAATTCCTTAAGTGGTTACGGTCAGTGAGCGTGTGGTTTGTTGTAAAAATGTAATGTTTCCTCCTCCACATGGGAAGCTTGGTGTTTCCATCTGGCCGACTATTCCAACCTTGAAAGCAGAGTTCAACAAGATGAGCCTTATAAGAGCTCTATTGTCCCAAAAAGAAGTCGCCCTCACATCTGCTCGTGAAACATTTGTCCTTCACGTGGGAAACACCCGCACAGAAGTGCATGCTTTATAAAATATTGATTTGCCCTTGCATTTTGGTGAGTTAATTCACACTATCTTCAATGCATCCTCCACCACAGGGCAGGCACACTTTTTTAAAGTTGTTAGCAGTGGCCTTGTGACTTCATTTTCAAACAATATTTGGTGTGTTCCCGGCATTTTTTCATTCTATTTTTTCCAGCCTGTTTGGTGGATTTCCCTTACTGTTAGCTCTGGCCACAGCGTACTTCTGTTGTTTTGTTTATTGCAAAATGGATGAACGTCCTGTGTTGCGAGAAGATATGTCACGACTGTTGCTGCTCCACAACCGAATGCTTTAGTATTATGGGGCGCTGCCTCTTGCTACCTTGGGTGTGGCTTATGGATTATCGTTTCGATTTTCCTTTTTCACATGCGTCCAGCATGTCTTTCATTGCCTGAGTTGCGATTTTGACTGGGCCCTGGATTTGTGTCTCTGCAATACGGTGTCTCCCAATGCGGATTATTATCAGCTTATGAGCCCCTTAGTTGCTCATGAATTGTTTTGTTCTGGCGGAGGGATTATGGCCGCCCTTGTAAACCCAAGAGACCTTCTGTAGATATAAAATAACCTACTAGCAAGGCAGGGTGAGATCTAGGTGTAATCTAGCCTATTTCCATTTAGCATTGTAACATGCTTTCTCCCATTGTATTTAATGGAATAGTAACTATGCTGATAATCTTATTGCATATAATATGTTTGCTTGTATTAGCTAAGATACTGCGCCTGAGAACACGGCATTAGAAATAAATATTTCAAACTTGCACGTGTCTTCATTTACTCCCCGTTTTGGACTGGTATGAGAGTATAACGAAAGAGTGTTCATGTGTTCCACATTGCCTGAGGTATTCTAAGTTCCATGTTCTGGGTTGTCTAATCATTGGGGGTATGGAAGAACCAATGAGACACTGATTGCTAGTCTGGTAGGGGATTTCGGCTACTAAGGTGAGTTTTGGTGCACACTAATTCACTGAGATACCAAGTCTATCTGCACAGTTCTGTGTAGGAGCAGAATCCCTGCTACACTTTCATGTGAGCTAACAGGGACTTGGATATAAAGCGAAAAATGGAGCAAATCCTTATGAGACCTGGAATAAGAAAATGCCAACCTCATGCATATACATAAACAATTAAACCTTTAAATTCTTGCGGGTAATTAGTCGGTAAAATAATTCACACCAAATAATGACTCAAACAAAAATATAACTCATGAATGCCATTTATTTATGCCTCAATGTGAATGATCAAGAAACACAAATCACAATTAAATCTTTAGCAAATGAAATCATTTAGTTCAAGTTGTACACAACATTAATAAATACAGTGAAGAAATGTAAGGAGCCACAGGATTGTGTCCATGACTCTCCGGCTGAAGAGTTATACCTGCTTGCTTTACCAGTCGGTAAAGTGCAGGTTGAGTCAGTTTGAAAGTTCAATTCAAAATAGGGTAGGTATAAGAAATCAAAGTTCAGTCCGACCGCATGTCAAGCAGGAAAATTATTCTTACAAAAGTTTATGCCCACAAAGTGTCAGTTCAGTCGTATGTTATGATTTCCATTGGATGTCCACTGTGGGCTGCTCATACTGTGACCATACCTCACTAGGAAACCCGGAAACATTAAGTAATACTTTTGTAAAATCATCAATTCCAACAATTTTATAATTTGCATCCTCTCCTTGGAAGTAAGAAAATGTGATTTATTCACTGTCTGTCCGTTCCCAGACACTCTCTCTGGGTTTGCAATGGTAAGGATACATTTCTGTCAACAGTGTGGCTGAAGGAGAATGGGACTTTTTGCTCACAATCACAAGAAAGAAACTCTCAGAAAAGTTCTCATAGCATCTAAAATGACGACTTCAGATAGTCCTTGCCTTTCTGAATGAGGAAAAGGAAGCATTCAAGGCCTCCATTAAAACTCACTAAAATCATGAGCACGTTAAGATTAATATAAAAAACATTATCATGAATAATTCCGTTTTCTTCTTAGTAAATTCACTCATTATTCTTTTCTTCAAAGGTTACATGTCAATTTTAAGCACTGCTAAAAGGGTACGTTTCACAGGTTTTATTTTTCGAGCGGATTAATATGCGTGTTGCTTTTGTGATTCACATTCATATTTTGCATATTTAATGAAATGAAATACTGTAGGAACTTTTGTTTGTTAAGCATCTTTAAGTTAGTCATTTTAATCTTATTTATTTATTTATTGTGGGTTTATATAGCGCTAGGAATCGACTCCCGGAGGAGTATCTCCACGCTTCGACCGCTGGGGAACCCGTCCTGGCTTACCCTGAGAGATGGTCCCTGATGGGTATCTCTAAGGTGCGACCAAGCATCCCCGGCGGTCTGGGGGGGCCGTTGTGAAGATGAGGCAAGCTGATGCCCAGAGTTGCCGAGTGTGGTTTCTGACTAGAGTAGGCACCGAGGCGAGAATTATCGAGTCCGCTGACCCTGGTCCACGACCCTGCCGCGTCGGGAATCGAACCCTGGTCCCGGGCCGTTCTCTGCTTACGGGTCTGCCGCCTCTAACCAGTGAGCCACACTTCTCCCCTAATCATTATGATTTACGATGTAAGCATTCTTTTCATTATGGCACATTAGGTAATCAGCAGCACATTTCTAAGTTAATCATGTTTTATTGCGTAAACATGTTTCTACATTTCATAAACATATAACTATTTTTCTTCATTCTTTATTCATGTTTTTCTCATTTTTCACGCCATTTTGCATGCTATTTATAATGCAGTATAGGATCTCATGTTTTTTTCATCACTTTATTTCGCCTATTTTGTTAATACTATATTAGTAAACCACGTCTAATGGTGATAATTGATATAGGCAACAGTTTCTGAACTTTTACACTCCATCACAGTTTACCCTAGGCTCTACTGACTTCTTGCGCAAAATTATCAAAAAGTCTTAAAAATCCTTCAATCTTTACTATAACTATATAATTCCACACATCTTGCCATGTATACTTCAGCCGCCTCTGGATTCAACAGTAGTGGCTCCTGGAGGGAGTGCTGCGGGGCGGTAGGGTGGGGCGGGGGAAGGGCAGGGTGGGGAGTAGTAAACTCCGGCATACGGCCGTACCGGGGTAAGTCCATGAATAAATAAATAAAACTAATTACATAGTGCACGAGGCATCTCCATTTGGCGTTGCAGTGTGCGCAATATAATTTGTTTTATTTACTTATGGCAGGGTAGGAGCCTCGATGCTCCCGCCATGTCATAGCAAACTGCTTTGGTTTTTGGAAGAGAGAGCAGGAAACCTGCTCTCTCTTCCGAAAACCAAAGACGATTGCTTTTCCACACAGGGAGCTGCATCTTAGCAGCTGCTCATGTGGAAAAGCAATGCCGGCTTCCCAAGGAAGCAGGGAGCCGGCGGGACAGTGGGGGGTTAGGGGACCCCCCAACGGTCCCCAACGGAGAGGGCCAGCCCCGGTGGATGGGGTGCCCGGGGCTAGAAGTGGCCCAGGCAACACAGCCCCCCTCCAAATCAATTTTTTTTTAAATGGCAATGCCCCAAGGGGATGGGGTCCCCGGGGCCGATTATGGCCTCGGGAGGGGGGGGCCACACGGCCCCCTTTCAAATTTTCAAAAAAAAAATAGGGGGCATGCCCTGGGGGATGGGGTCCCCAGGGTCAATTAATTAGGAAAAGAAGGGGGGCACACAGCCCCCCTTCTTAAAAAATAAATTGAAAAAAAAACCGGCTTTGCGCCGGAGACACTGCCCCTCTTTGCAGCACTCTGCAAATGTGCCCCCTGGCGCGTTTGCAAATGGGGAACTAATACTGGAGGTCCCAGGGGGCCAACTAGCCCACCAGTAACCTCCGGTATGCGCCAGGGAGCTGAGTTGCAGAGAGGTGTTCTGAGGCCACACCCCTTTTTACACCTCTCTGCAACGCAGCTCTGTGGCACTTAATGGAGGTACCTGGTGGGCTACTTGTACCCCAGGGACCCTCGCATTCAAGGGGAGTTAATCCCCCAATGTAAAATGCGCCAAGGAGAGCGTTTGCACAGTGGTGAAGGGAAGGGGCAGGGCCTGAGTTGACATGTGTGCAAACACACCCTGTGGCGCAGTTTAAGTTGGGGAATTAATTCCTCTTCAATTGTGAGGGTCCCTGGGGGAAAACTAGCCCACCAGGTACCTCCAGAAAGCGCCACGGAGCTGCATTGCAGAGTGTTGTGAAAAGGGGCGTGACCTCTGAACACGCAGCTCTCTGGCGCATACTGGAGGTACCTGCTGGGCTAGTTCGCCCAAGGGACCCTCAGGATTTCAGAGGAATTAATTCCCCAACTTAAAACGTGCCACAGGGCGTCTTTGCAGACATGTCACCTCAGGCCCCTCCCCCTTCCTTCACCATTGTGCAAATGCACCCCCTGGCGAGTTGTAAGTTGGGGAATTAATTCCTCTTCAATACTGAGGGTCCCTGAGGGCCAACCATACCACCAGGTACCTCCAGTTTGCGCCAGGGAGCTGCGTTGCAGAGAGGCGTTCAGAGCCCAATACAGCTCTGGGGCGCTTACTGGAGATACCTAGTGGGCTAGTTTGAGCCTAGGGACCCTTAGGATTCAAGGGTACTTAATCTCCCAACTTAAAACGGCCACAGGGCGCGTTTACACGGTGGCGAAGGGAGGGGACGTGGCCTGAGATGACGTGTGCAAACACGCCCTGTGGCGTGTTTTCAGTTGGGGAAATAATTCCCCTACAATAGTGAGGGCCTCTGGGGGCTAACTAGCCCACCATTGCTTCCAGTAAGCGCGACTGCGCTGCGTTGCAGAGAGGTATCCAGGCCGTACACCTTTTTACACCTCTCAGCAACTGCGCTTCCTAGAGGTACCTAATGGACTAGTTTGACCGTAGGGATCTTCAGGATTCAAGGGGACTTCATCTCCCAACCTTAAACGGCCACAGGGCATGTTTACACAGTGGGGAAGAGAGGGGACGGGCCTGAGGTGAGGTGTGCAAACAAGCCCTGTGGCGCGTTTTAAGTTCGGAAAATAATTCCCTTCAATCTTGAGGGCCTCTGGGGACTAACTAGCCCACCAGTGCTTCCAGTAAATGCCACTGCGCTGTGTTGCAGAGAGGTGGTGCAGGTAGTGCTCCTTTTTACACCTCTCTGCAATGCAGCGCTGTGGCGCTTACTGGCGGTACCTAGTGGGCTAGTTGGACCCAAGGGACCCTCAGGATTCAAGGGGACTTAATCTCCCAACTTAAAACGGCCACAGGGCGCGTTTACACAGTGGTGAAGGGAGGAAACAGGGCCTGAGGTGACATGTGCAAACACGCCCTGTGGCACGTTTTAAGTTGAGGAAATAATTCCCCTTCAATCCTGATGGACCCTGTTCGCCAACTAGCCCGTCAGTTGCTTCCAGTAAGCGTCGCTGCGCTGCGTTGCAGAGAGGTGGTCTAGGCTGTGCCCCTTTTTACCTCTCTCTACTACCCAGCTCTGTAGTGCTAACTGGATGTACCTAATGAGCTAGTTGGACCCTAGGGACCCTCAGGATTGAAGGGGAATTATTTCCCCAATTTAAAACGTTCCACAGGGCATGTTTGCACAGTGGTGAAGGGAGGGGATATTGTAAGAAAGTGGCTCTATATATACTGGACCGAAGTAAAATCAGCCGAACTACGACTTCCGATTTACTCACCAGTAACTTGAATTTCCTTCCATAGGCTAACATTGACTGGTTTCACTTGGAAATTCTTCTAAGTGTAGAGTTTTGGAACTTTAAAATATTCCTCTAAAATCAGCCGAACTACAAATTCCTATTTACTCACCTGTTATCAGGAGAGACCTCAGTGCTGCATCTTTGAGCCCAGTACTGATCCTGAAAAGTAATTCTAACCGTACTTACTAGTAACTTGAATTTCCTTCCATAGGATATCATTGCCTGCTTTTTGCTGAAAAAGTTTCTGTGTCGACTTTTGAAACTTACCAATATTCCTCTAAAATCAGCCGCACTACAAATTCTGATTTACTCACCTCTTATCAGGAGAGACCTCAGTGCTGCATCTTTGAGCCCAGTACTGATCCTAAAAAGTAATTCTAACCATACTTACCAGTAACTTGAATTTCCTTCCATAGGCTAACATTGACTGGTTTCACTTGGAAATTCTTCTGTGTGGAGTTTTCGAACTTTAACATATTCACCTAAAATCACCCGAACAACGAATTCTAATTCACTCACCTGTTATCAGGAGAGAACCCAGTGCTGCATCTTTTAGCCCAGCACTTACCCTGAAAAGTAATTCTAACCATACTTACCAGTAACTTGTATTTCCTTCCATAGGAATCCATTTTGCGCCAGGGAGCTGCGTTGCAGAGAGGCGTTCAGAGCCCAATACAGCGCTGTGGCGCTTACTGGAGATACCTAGTGGGCTAGTTTGAGCCTAGGGACCCTTAGGATTCAAGGGTACTTAATCTCCCAACTTAAAACGGCCACAGGGCGCGTTTACACAGTGGCGAAGGGAGGGGACGGGGCCTGAGATGACGTGTGCAAACACGCCCTGTGGCGTGTTTTCAGTTGGGGAAATAATTCCCCTACAATACTGAGGGCCTCTGGGGGCTAACTAGCCCACCATTGCTTCCAGTAAGCGCCACTGCACTGCGTTGCAGAGAGGTATCTAGGCCGTACACCTTTTTACAACTCTCAGCAACTGCGCTTACTAGAGGTACCTAATGGACTAGTTTGACCCTAGGGATCTTCAGGACTCAAGGGGACTTCATCTCCCAACTTAAAACGGCCACAGGGCATGTTTACACAGTGGGGAAGAGAGGGGACGGGGCCTCAGGGGAGGTGTGCAAACAAGCCCTGTGGCGAGTTTTAAGTTGGGGAAATAATTCCCTTCAATCTTGAGGGCCTCTGGGGACTAACTAGCCCACCAGTGCTTCCAGTAAATGCCACTGCGCTGTGTTGCAGAGAGGTGGTGCAGGCAGTGCTCCTTTTTACACCTCTCTGCAATGCAGCGCTGTGGCGCTTACTGGCGGTACCTAGTGGGCTAGTTGGACCCAAGGGACCCTCAGGATTCAAGGGGACTTAATCTCCCAACTTAAAACGGCCACAGGGCGCGTTTACACAGTGGTGAAGGGAGGAAACAGGGCCTGAGGTGACATGTGCAAACACGCCCTGTGGCACGTTTTAAGTTGAGGAAATAATTCCCCTTCAATCCTGATGGACCCTGTTCGCCAACTAGCCCGTCAGGTACTTCCAGTAAGCGTCGCTGCGCTGCGTTGCAGAGAGGTGGTCTAGGCTGTGCCCCTTTTTACCTCTCTCTACTACGCAGCTCTGTAGTGCTAACTGGATGTACCTAATGAGCTAGTTGGACCCTAGGGACCCTCAGGATTGAAGGGGAATTATTTCCCCAATTTAAAACGTTCCACAGGGCATGTTTGCACAGTGGTGAAGGGAGGGGATATTGTAAGAAAGTGGCTCTATATATTCTGGACCAAAGTAAAATCAGCTGAACTACGACTTCCGATTTACTCACCAGTAACTTGAATTTCCTTCCATAGGCTAACATTGACTGGTTTCACTTGGAAATTCTTCTAAGTGTAGAGTTTTGGAACTTTAAAATATTCCTCTACAATCAGCCGAACTACGAATTCCTATTTACTCACCTGTTATCAGGAGAGACCTGAGTGCTGCATCTTTGAGCCCAGTACTGATCCTGAAAAGTAATTCTAACCGTACTTACCAGTAACTTGAATTTCCTTCCATAGGATATCATTGCCTGCTTTTTGCTGAAAAAGTTTCTGTGTCGATTTTTGAAACTTACCAATATTCCTCTAAAATCAGCCGCACTACAAATTCTGATTTACTCACCTCTTATCAGGAGAGACCTCAGTGCTGCATCTTTGAGCCCAGTACTGATCCTAAAAAGTAATTCTAACCATACTTACCAGTAACTTGAATTTCCTTCCATAGGCTAACATTGACTGGTTTCACTTGGAAATTCTTCTGTGTGGAGTTTCCTAACTTTAAAATATTCACCTAAAATCACCCGAACAACGAATTCTAATTTACTCACCTGTTATCAGGAGAGAACCCAGTGCTGCATCTTTTAGCCCAGCACTGACCCTGAAAAATAATTCTAACCATACTTCCCAGTAACTTGTATTTCCTTCCATAGGAATCCATTGTCTGGTTTTCACCAGAAAAGTTTCTGTGTCTATTTTCACAAACTACAAATATTCCTTAAAAATTGCCTGTATGACTTAAATGCATTTTTTCAACCGTTTACATGAGATGCACCAGTGCTGGATCCAGGAAGCACCACTGAGGAAGAAAAAGTAACGATAACACTACTTACCTGCTGAGTGAATTTCCTCCTGTGTGCAAAAGTGTCAACTTTTAAAATACAGTAATATTCCTTAAAAATCACTACTGTAACCAAAACGCTTTTACTTAACTGTTTACAGGAGATATCCCAGGACTGAATCCAGGATCCAGTCCCTTGGTTAGAAAATTAATCCATAAAGTAATTAATTGCATTTAACTAGAAATTCCCTTTGAGCTCAATGTTGCATAGTGTTTGAAATTGTGTTGCCCATTGCAACAACTGTAACTACTGTACTTAAAAGTCTATTGCCTATTTGCAAAGTATTTAAACTAAAGTAATTTGTTCTGAGAAAGTATATTTTGTAATTCAATTTATAATGTAATTATAATGTAATTTAAAAAATAAAATATCTCAAAATAGTTGAAAAAAATGTAGTAAATCAGTATCAAAAAAATAAATATAACAAGTAATACATTTAAAAATTGTCATTTGCAAAACCTTTGAAATTCACTGAAAAAGCCATAGGTTTCAGATATGTTATAGTTAGGAATTAGCATTAAAAAACCTTAGAAATTCACTGAAAAAACCATAGGATTTAGGTGTGTTAGCTGGACATTTCACTCGTACAAAACCATTGAAATTCCTCTGTTATATTTAGTTGTACTAAGTATAACTCGCACGCCCGCAATCCACTGCTGATGATGTCACATATTACATCATTCATGACATGGTCAGTGACATCACTGATGACATCACTGACGCCATCTCAAATTACATTACTGATGACATCATCCACGTGACAATCTGATACATCTCATCATACACTAGAATAACCTTTCAACACTCATTATAAAATATGGAGTACCATATTTGAAACTATTGACACACCAATACAAGTTTCTAAAAACCCACTCAGTGATTCCTACATCTACACACACATCTATACACTTACTTATAGATTCACTCATACATGCTAACAAAGATCAATAGAACACTATTAAATATACTTATACACCTACATCGACATTACACACCAGCACACATCCTATTCACTTATGCAGTCATCCTACTCACTTATGCAAACAATTTATCATAATTACATTTACTAAGCTACACACTTATACAAACACCACTTTATTTATTTATATAGATAGTAACTCATACTAAGGGTGTTATAAAATCACTATTAAAAGTATACAGTTTTCAATACAGTCACTCATACAATCACTGAGTCTCATGTATACTTATTTATATACAACAACTGTCACATACACTGCCTTTTATATTTCTAGTTTGTTGGACATGTATCATTGAGAAATATATTTACTCATCACCACACCCATAAAGAGATTCACTCATCCAAACAACTGTTTCCACATACAGTCTTAACCTCATATACCTACTAAATCAACTATTTACACATCTTTGGACAGTCACACACCTCCCACCCAACCACACACACATTCACTATCCCATACAAATACCCACTTAACTAATTAATAACTAATATAGACTTTAACATATTTAGTAACCAACTTATGTAGTCGTTTACACAACAAGAGATAGAGTGATACAGGTATTCACACAGTTTATTTACTATCCCATATATTTAGGGAGACACTTTAAATTAGTCACTTAGACAGTCAATCAAATTGCTACTAAATCCTCTATCCAGACACTTATACATCACTCAGTCTTCAATGCAGATTGCGATATATATATAATACCTGTTTAAATATCGAACCAAACCACATTCACTGGTTGATGTAATCAGTGATGTCATTTGAGATGTCATCAGTCATTCAAAAAAAAGGGGGGTTTGGGACCGGGAGCCAGTTATTTAGACAGGTCCTGCACACGTGGCTCCAAGGAGAACGTATTAAACAAGGGGAGTGCAGTTCCTAGAGGGGGGATCGAAGGGGAGGTAGGAAAGACACAACTTTTGTCATGTTGCCCTCACACACCCCGAAAGGTGTCATGCTTCATCATTGGGCCTTGCTCCTCGTCGGGCCGGCGCTGCAATGCTCGACGGGCTCACCGTTTCCGGGGCTCTTTGTCGGAGGTCTTTTAAGGAAGCCGTTGGGTGCGTGTGGGGGCAGTGGGAGTTTGTGTGCACATGAGTGGTGAGGTAAAATAGGTCAGGGTCAGTCCTATAATCAAAAAACTTTAATGGTTAAGGTAGTTCCTGCCTAATTAAAAAAAGGGTGGACGCCCCATGGGTATGTGATGTTCTCGGTAGGCAGTCTCTAAGGTGGGGTCGACATGTTTCGTGCCTGGTTGTTACGAAGGATTCGGTTGGCACTTCTTCAGGACCTATGTGAGTGTAGTGCACAGCTATCTGCAGGCTCAACGATTGTTGAAGGAAGCCTGGTGTAGGGACCAAGTAGTCCTGTCCCGGGCGTAATGAAAGCCTGTGGATAAAACCAAAAACAAAGGTATAGTTAAGGTCTGGGGGCGGTGGGAAGAGAAAAAGGACACAAGAAAAAAGCAGGAGACAGTAAAAACTACATCGAGTGTAGGAGGAGCTGCGGGGCCCCTCAGCTAGTGGCATAACATCTTCAGCTGATAATGGAAGCTGAGGAATGTGTGCATCCTGTGGGGCCTGAGTAGGCCTGGGTGTTGTCGCGAGGTAGCTCGCCATGCATTCGCAAACAGTGGATTAAAGAAAAAAATAAACAGTCTGGAAACCATACTTGCAGACAATGGTACAAAGGGGCAGGGTTAGGAAGCCCCCGTGGTGGCAATGATGCAGCAGATCAAGTTGTCGTAGCGCTGCATATACATACCTTGCAGAACGGCCCGGGAGTGAGACCGCATGGTGCACTATTACATTAAAGACGTACTGTGCCTTGGTGCCCGTATGTGAAGGGGGCTTTTTAGTATGCCTTTATTTAGATTTTGCCCCCGTGGTTGAGCCAGGTAAAACTAGGAATGCCACAGTACGAGCATTAAGTTCCCCATGGATGGTAACTAGCCCCCCGTAGTGCTGGTTGTTAAGATAGTGGCAATGTGTGACACGTAGCATTGAAGATAAGCTTGGACTCCGTGTTTTCTCTGAGTACAAATATCGCATTATGTGGTTGCATTAACACTGGAAATAAACGCACAACAGTAGCCCCAAAGTGTGCCAGCAGACGGTTAGACAAACCAGTGTATCATAGAAGAGCGGTTGTGGATCCCGTAGATCAACCAACCCGCTTGATGTAATATGTGACATCATCAGCAATGGATTGCGGGCGCGCGAGTTATACTTAGTAGAACTAACTATAATGGAGGATGCTTTAAAAGCCCTATTTCAGTTGCTGCTGCAGGAATTGCACTTTGGGACCCCTTCCCCTCTGTGAATGAAGAAAATAAGTTTGTTTGGGAGTGGGCATTGTTTCTTTAAGGAAAATGGGCTACATAAAAAAAAGGTGTTTAATCAAAATGCAGTCACAGACACAGTGGTTCATTAATCTCAGCAGGCGCCATCTCTGTGATGGAAAGCAAAGGTGACTGAGCTGTTCCTAAAGGAAAGAAAGGGAGGAGAAAACGGTCACGGGAGTGATAGGGATAGTGCTCAGTGGAGAACTACCCTGGGTATCCAATTTGTTGGATATAATGGCCTCACACACCCTTGCGAGTGTCATGCTTCATCATCGGCAATGCTCCTCGTTGGGCAGGCGGTGCAATGCCCAACGGGCTCACCTCAAAGAGGGGCTCTTTAGCGGAGATCTTTTATCCAACTGCCTATGGGTGACGTGTAGGGGAGGGGCCAGGAAGAAGAGGATAGTGTGGGTGAGGATAAAATGTGGCACAAGGTACCGGAGATCAGTTTATTCTGGTGGTCCTCTGACACAATTAAAAACTAGAGGTAGTCTGTAATCGCTGGAACTTAGGATTCCAAGTCACGATACAAGACTAGCGTGCAATTCATGTGGTCAACATGTTTCTCGCCTAAGCATATTCGCTGCGATTCTTCAGGACCTTTTCAATAACTACTATCTCAACAACATGACCTATTCAAGTATCAGTTATTATTAAAAACTCATCAGTTGTACTACCTGGATGGCACTGCTTCTGCCTAATGTTTAAAGTGTGCAGGTGTCAACAGTACCCGGTAGGTATGACATCAAGGGGGAACCAACAAGGTTTATGGTTCAATCTGCCTCTGTCAGTGCCCGTCGTGCCTACCCATCACTACTGGGTCTGGATAGGTCATGTTGTTGAGATAGTAGTTATTGAAAAGGTCCTGAAGAATCGCAGCGAATATGCATAGGCGAGAAACATGTTGACCACATGAATTGCACGCTAGTCTTGTATCGTGACTTGGAATCCTAAGTTCCAGCGATTACAGACTATCTCTAGTTTTTAATTGTGTCAGAGGACCACCAGAATAAACTGATCTCCGGTACCTTGTGCCACATTTTATCCTCACCCACACTATCCTCTTCTTCCTGGCCCCTCACCCACACTTCACCCATAGGCAGTTGGATAAAATATCTCCGCTAAAGAGCCCCTCTTTGAGGTGAGCCCATTGGGCATTGCACCGCCTGCCCAACGAGGAGCATTGCCGATGATGAAGCATGACACTCGCAAGGGTGTGTGAGGCCATTATATCCAACAAATTGGATACCCAGGGTAGTTCTCCACTGAGCACTATCCCTATCACTCCCGTGACCGTTTTCTCCTCCCTTTCTTTCCTTTAGGAACAGCTCAGTCACCTTTGCTTTCCATTGCCATTGGGGCTCTGACTGTGGCTGGACCTCCCATTCTCACCTTTCCGTGAATGGCAATTTGAGCCCAAGTGGATCATAACTTGATCCACCACTTTCCCCTACCTTTTGATATATACCATCTCTGTGATGGCATCCATACGGAATGAGTCGCAATTTACGAGCTACCTCATGAATATTGATGAAGTAGTTTGAATTGTGACGCATTTCAAATCATGATTTTGCAATCCTCCCCATTTGTACATAGGTCAGTTTGCAGAATTTGAACTGATTAACAAAAAGCTGGTGCAAAATTTGCCACCATTCTTTGTGAATCGTTTCTTAATAGATCTGGCCCTGAAAAGTTAACGCATGAGTAACAGAAAGCTCAGTTCTCAAACAGAGAGCAATGGTTGATTCTCTGGGTTTAAAAGCTGTGCTGTCCTCAGATGATGTGTGTGTGGAGACAGCATTTAACTCATTTTACAATGGCACCCTTACTAGCTGGTATTATTTCACCTGAAGATCTTTCATTGGGTGAAAGATTGAAATGTTCAAGGCAAAATGATGGAAGTCAAGGGAAAGAAAGCGCACAACAATATTAGTTGCACCACTTCGCACTTTCATGTCACCTCCAGTGTGTGACATGTTGTCGGTAAGAGTGTGTAAGGGAAATCGACATGCATCGGAGTCAGCGAGGCCGGACAAGATGTTATGTACTTTCAAGAAAGTGAGGTGTAGATTATGAGGGCAGTGGCTACCACCACACCTGCAGCACATTTTGAAACACTCACTTGCACGCCCACTCTGTTCTTATAGTATGAAATGTGACAAAAGAGGGTCTGTAGTTTGAAAGTACCATTAAGAGTAAGGTGCTCAGCACTTAATCATCAACACTGATGCTTGAGCACCATTAAGGACACATTCATTTGTCCTTAGGCACCGGAGATTAAGTGATTTGCCAAGAATCCCAGTATGTTGAGCCAACACTGAGGCTCGAACCTGGTTCCCCAGCTCTGAGGGTGGCAGGTCTGGTTATTTTGCCATATCCCCTGCCCACTTGTAGGGTTTGTTGGTTCTGTGTGAGACCAGAGCATACAGGAGAAATTGGCTGGTGGAAGTTGCCTCCTGCAGAGAGCCCGGCACTTATTTTGTTTTACAAATTAATCACTGGGCATAAATAAAGCAGTGGAGCAACGCATGGAACTACAAAGCATCTTAACAATGGATTATTGGTAAACCCCCCATCACACGCAGCCTTTGTTGAGGGATGATGAAGAGAACAGAGACAAACACCAGTCCCTGACTGGTGACAGGGGAGTTTGTGACAGATATCGAAAGTGCAGGCACATTCTGGGGTGTCTGCTGAAGCTATGGAACCAGAGTGACTGTGCATATTATGCTATCCTTCCATCCAAGGTAGCAAACTATACCCTCTAAAAATATGCCCTTTACATTAACTGGATTCCACAAAACGTGAATTGCAACTTTAAATCTGAGTGACCCACACCAACCACTTCTTTCTGATATACGTTAATCCTGTGAGCCAGGGGCCTCATTTATGAAAGCCTTTCGCCACCGGTGCGTCACTTTTTCCCATGTTAAAAGTGACGCACCGGTGGAGCAAGGCCTTCATAAATAAGGCCCCAGGTATTGAAGGACATTTTCGACTTCATGGAAGTATACAGTCCAGCACAAAGGAAAGAGCCAGGGCATGTAGCTTGGTTGTCCCCCTGAAGGAGCACGTGTCATACACCACAGGACTGTAGAAAAGTACAGACTTGCTGCCGCTGCAACATGAAAAAGAAGGGGGTAGACAGTCTGGTGTACTTATAAGCAGTCTTTTTCAGCCCCAGTACTACAAACGTAGCTATTCCAACTTCTGCCATGAGGACATAAGCCTGCAGAAGCTACTGTGGCTGTCTTTACCTTTGGAGGGATCTGGGAGTTGTTTTGATCCCATATGACCCATTTCTACTTCCCATTCCTCCTGTGAAACCAGTGGCCCTATGTAATACCACTAATGCTATTCAGACAGTATTGTTAAATATAGATTTTTTCATGGGAGAGGTTCATTTAGTCTTATCCAATCCCCGAGATAACAGCGATAGAAAAAACTGATAATTTATGGCTTGATGTTCAAATCCTTTTTGCAGTTGCAATTGAGCTGAATCGCAGAATCAGCCCTTTTGCAAATGCAAAAAAAGCATTTTGGTGTGTATGAATCACAAATTACGATTTTGTAAGACGTTACCCAATTGCAATTTGGAATTACTAATATATACAGATTCAGTATTTTGAAGGGGCATGTTATGGGCGTCCCTTCCAAATACCTAATCTGAAAGGGATGTTTTAATGTGTTGCGACCAAATTCCTTTCACAAAACATGCCTATTTTACCAACACCTCAAAGGAGGTGGTAACCCATTTGCAAATGGGAAGAGGTCCCCTTTGAGAATGTTAACAATTTTTTTTAAAGACCAGGCAGTGGTTCAACGGACCAAAGCCTACTCTTAAAAAAATGAAAGTTGAACGTTTCATTTCCCTTTTGAAATGTTTTAAAAAAATAGCATTTTTGAAAAAACATCTTCATGCATCAGGGCAACCCAATCTTCCCCCTATGAACTGGGTAATACAGTGTACAAATAAAGTGCTCCCGGAGGAATTATTTATAATCTAATCAACAACATATTTCTCAATGCAATGATCCAGATGTGAACAATAAATATTACACAGAAATTTTCCATAGATTGTGTACTGTTTTTACACAGTAATTTTATATTCAATTATTAAAATTACAATACATGGAATCCAAAGAATTCAGTACAAAGAAAGCAAATACAAAGAATAATAAGGCAACACTGAAACCCCCAACCAGATCCATACAACCATAGTAGAATACATCCAATTCTAGGATCTGCTAAAGTGAAAAAGTCTCTTAACCATGCCGGTTTACAAATCTACAATCCCACGTAGTTTAACCTTTTGTCTCAAGAATTGAAGTGGACTGATGCATCATTTGGTGTAGTGAATGATGTTAAAAAGGACCACCTGCGACGTTTCAGTTCCAAGTGGCCAGACTGGTCTGCAAGATCATCATTAGGACTCAGTGTTGTGAATGCCCAAGTATTGAAAACCAATAACAGACATAGTGGTCTACTGACACCAGCAGGTCACCTTCCCTGTAATGGCCATCAATCGTAATGAGTCGCAAATTGCAAACTAGCAATGTGAGATTCTGTTTGCTGACACGCCCTTTTGATCTATTATTTTGATCCCATTTATCTTCCATTACACTCTATATTGTGCACACGAGGGTAGGCTCTGCTGTTCACATAGCCATCATGTGAACTTGTATCTTGCACTACCTCGTCCTTATTTATGTCTCCCTGTGCACAACGCAATGATGGTATAATAGGCTACCTAATATGCTTCCATCAGTACTTGTCTTGCATTGGTCAAAGGACAAAGGCACTTTCTCTTCGTATATCTAAATGTATTAATTTTGATTCCTGATGTACACATCCATCAAGCAATTCTTTATTCGTGATCATTAAAAATCTTTTTTGCCCTTTGTCGGGGGTTGGGAGGGAGACCATTCATAACATGTGGCCGGAGCATGACACCTATACAAGGAATCAGGAGCGCTTCTGTAGGAAGCTGGCTCTCTCTCTATATAGTGCACTAAAAAGAAGTAAACTGTGCAGAGTTCAGTGAGCCCCAGATTGTTATACAAAGGCAAAAGTAGATAATACTAACGCTCTATTTATGATAGTGTGGGCGACCAGTTAGGCTTAGCAGAGGGTAATGCTAAACATTTGTTGTACTACTTTCTATGAGAGAAATAGCAAAAATAGCACAGACAGATCTAGGGTTTCATCTTCTGGTTTCAGAAATACACCGCACCAAAGTTCAAAAGGCCACCTGCCGTTCCTCAGGAGAGTCGCCAGTTAAGCGGGCAGCAGGGTGCTGCAGGTGTTGGTAGCTGGTGCGCTGCGCAGAAGGGGGGCACATAGAAGTAGGCTGCAAAGGGGAACTTGTAGGCAAGTCAACAAGCTCTAAAATGGGGACTCAGGTCACAAGGGCCTCTGGAGCATGGGAGCACAGACAGTTTGCCGGGACCCAGGCCAGGCAGGCTAGATGCATTGCAGGTTGGTCAGCTGGGCTCTGTGCGCAAAGGCAGTCTTCACAGTCATAGGAAAGCTACTTGCAGGAACGATTTCAGAACAGATAGGCCACTCACAGAGTAAGTCTCAGGGGTCTCGATATCCCTAGATGGGTGCTTGGTTCCAGGGCATCTACACCCTCTTTGTGAGCATTTCCTGTGAGAAGGGGGCACAACCCTGAACTAATTGGCTAATTGTCTCCAATCCAAGATGGAGGAATCTGAAAGTTGTTGTGCTGGCTGAATGTGGGCACACCTCCTGATCGTATACATTTTCCTGCCTGCTCTCCCACCAAAATTAGGCTCAGGACAGGGGGTTAGCATCTTCCACTAGCTGGAGAGGCTTGGGTTGCATTTTAAAGGCTGCATGGCCTTTGAAGCTTCTTGCCCTGAAAGGCAGTTCCTTTTTGGACAAGGTGTGAACATCTCCGTCCAGTGCAGGCTTTGTTCCTGACCTCTGTGAGCAAAGGCTCTCATCCCAGGAGGCCAGAAGTATGTCTAGTGTGGCTGGCTTGTCGAGACCAGTTAGTCAACACACTTGTAGTTGGTAGGTTTTTAGGGGCCACCTCTAAGGTGCCTTCTGCATGCATTTATTAATAAACTCAACAATGGCATCATTGCAGGTATATTAAAATGAGATGCTTAGTACCAAACATCTTAGGGTACAGTGAAGCCGTCATATATCTGGAGAAGTCATAATGATGGGTGTCCAGTCCCTGTACTCATTATGGCTTTCCTGTTCACTTACAATGTCTAAGAATGGACTAAGACATTGCAGGGTCATATCTGCTGAGGCAGATACGTCCACACATGGGATATAGTGAACCCTGCTGTAGGGGCGGCTAATCTGTATCTCATGCAGTGACTGTAGGCATGGCACAAATGGTTGTGGGCCATGCCGACTCTTCGGTTCTGTGTGCACCAAGACACACAGCCTGCAATGGCAGTTTGCATGGTCTTGTTGAGGGGCTCCCTGCAGTGGCACAATTTGTGCTGCAGCTCTAGTGGACCCTCTTCAGTCCCAATGCCCTAGGTACCAGGGGTACCATTTACTAGGGACAGTGGGGCTGAAGTCATGTCCATTGTGGAACAGTTTTAGGGAAAGAACTCTGGTGCTGGGGACCTGGTTAGCAGGAACCCAGCACAGTTTCAGTTAAAGTTGGCCAAGATACCAAGCAAAAAGAGGAGGTACTTCAACAAACTTCCAGTTTCCTACAGCTACCAAGTCTGAAGAAGAGGAGTGCAAAAAATATATAAATGATCACCCCATGATGCATGGGTATATTTGAGTCTGAAATGCACTAGTAATAAACAGTGACATGACCATTTCTTTAAACTTCACACATCTATTGCATGGCTTATTTAAATGTAGTTTCAAAGGTAGACCACCTATCACAAACTAACACTTTACAGTCCAGGAAAATTAGTTGGTACTTCCCAAGGTACACCCCATAAGGTGCAAGTACCTGATTGGGTTTTACGTTTGATGAGAGCAGTTAAGCTTTGGTTCCTACTTCCTGAATAAGAGCTATAACGTACCAATGTCAACAAAGGGCTCACTCTTTGATCCCAGAAACGTCCGCCAAATATCCTTTTTGGTTGTATTTTGAAAATTCTTTAGGAAAGGAATCCTAGGAAGATTTCAGCTGGATTCAGAGGCTGAGAATGTTCTGGATGCATGGAACAGATACAGAAATGCATAGAGAGGCCAGGGTCCTGTGACGTTGTTCCATTTATTCTGTAATGTATGACAATGCATCCTCTGCAAATTATCTCCAGGTCTTAGATAGCACTGCTAATTTAACACCGTGCTTATTCCAGTGAAGATAGGGCCCGATTCACAGAACTAACTTAAGACAAAATCCTAAACTTACTTCCATTTTGGTATTCACAGAAGGCACTTACTCATTTCGGTATTCACAGAAGTCATTGAGGAGTCCTAAAGTTAGGACTCCTAACTTTCCTACTCCTAAACTGAGAAAAATCATAACTTAAAGACTTTCGGTAGCCACAGAAGGCAATTAGGAGCCCTAAAGTTAGGAGTCCTAACTTTACTACTCCTAAACTGAGAAAAATCCTAACTTTAAGACTTTCGGTATTCACAGAAGGCATTTAGAAGTCCTAAAGTTAGTAATCCTAACTTTAGGACTCCTAAATGTCTTCTGTGAATAAGACATGGGCCCTAAAGGAAATCGGTGTGGAGCAAAGATATTATGCTGTAAAGATTAATTTACGAAGACCTCTTTGGCTCTTTGCCTGAAGGTAAGGGCAAAACCTCTTAATTCACTTCTACCTCAGCTCTTGCTTCTGCAGGGGTTGTAATACTGCGGTGTGATTTATTTTTCTTGCAGAGCTAAATAGGGCTGTTGGAAGGGAGGCAGACAGAATACAAATAGTTGCTTGGAAGTTTGGCAAGGGTAAAAAAATGTGGACTTTCCAAAGTAACATAGTGATGGAGCGTACATGTTAACAGACATTTGCCTCAATCAATTCTGGCTATCAAAAGAGATTTAGAAAAATAATTTTTTGATGAAAACATTTAAACTGGTTGAGTCAAAAAGCATTAGATTTCATACTGCTTCATAAAAGCATGCAGAAGTGTTTAAACATGGAAATGTGAAAATGTAAACAAAGAGAGAGAAACAATGATATTTACTTATACATGTAATCACGTGTTTTAAGAAATTAAACTTAGTTAACATAGAAAATGTGGTGACGATAACTTCTTAAATGTGTTAAAATGAAATTATGTCTGCATAATAAAGCACCTGAAATGATTAAAATGATTAATTCAGAAATAATCTATAGTATGTAAACCTATAGCTTGCTCTACTCAGTATGCACGTTTTTATCACATAACATTAGAGTCTAATGTAATGTGATAAAAACGTGTATTCCAGAATGACACTTAAATATTTGTTTTGAAAATGATAAATATGCAAATTATTTTTTTATAGTGCCTTATATTCACATATAAACTTTAAAGAAGAATACTGATTGAATTAATTAAGGAAGTTGAAAATACAATTATTAATGTGTGTTACATTAATCATAATGTGGTAATGATTGAGCAAAATTTCACGTAGGCCTCGGATGCTTTTCTCTTTTTCCTCCTCAAGAGGCAGAATCTAGCTGAAGTAGTCACTTCAGATGCTGTGAGAACTTATTGTGAAGTTTCTTTTCTGTATTTCACAACAAAGGACTCACTTTTGATTTAGCAACACATTTGACAGAAATGTATCAATACTATTGTAAACCCAGAGAGAGCGCCTGGGACTGGACAGACTGTGAGTAAAATGAAGTTTCCTTATGTCCGAGGATAAGATGGAAATATAATATAGTTGGAATGAATTTGCAAAAGGATTACTTAATGCTTCCGGATTTCCTAGTGAAGTATTGATCACACCATGAGCAGCCAAATGTAAATAACCAATGGAAACCATATGGGCTGATGGAAAAGATATGTTGTGGGTGTAAATCGTGAACTTTTGGAAGTTTTATTGCCCCTTTGAGGAGAAGTCGAGCTGGCTGTAATTTTCAATGTTCCCCTGCCTGGCATGCTGATGGACTGACCTTTGATTTCCCTTAATGCCAAACTTTCGAACTGAAGTTTCCTGACTGGATCAAAACCTGCACTTTGCTGGCTGGAAGAGTTAAGCAGGAAATAACCTTTCGGCTAAAGGGTTACCAAATTCCTTTCTGTTGCACGCTGTGCTTCAGTTTCAATTTTTAGAAGACAGCGATCCCTTACAAGGAGAATCAATATAGATAGCCACAGTTCTTGAATCAAGATGGGGTCTATTTTATGTCCAGATGGACAGTATTTAGAATTTATTTACACACATCTAAAGCGAGACACTACACAAACAATAAGTGATCAGGACGTCACAGGGTATTTGGAAATCAGCCGATTTTCTTACCGCAGGCAAGTAACTTAAAAGTGACTCTTAGTGAAGATACAAATTAACAGTAGTCACAATAACACAGACATCTTATACTGCACATAATTCTTAATTTGCGGTTCAGAGTCAAGATGTAATTTTCGACGACGTTGTGATCCTCAACAACGGTTATGAGATCATCATCAGGACTAACCAAACAAGCAAATGCCTGGGAAGTTGCTGTATAGCAATTTGAGAAGCAGTAGCCAGAGATATTGGTCCCGGGCCTTGGATCAGAAAGGAACCGTAGTATAAGTTGCACGAAGGAATTACACAATGGTAGTATATCCCGAGAGGTGTGGAAAGAATCTCACCAAGGTACGATAGGATGCGGTTCGGTCACCAGTGTCAAACCGGAGCCTAGAATATGGCTCGGAAGAGTGGCGAAATCACAGTGCCTGGTATCTTGCTGAAGGTAGCAGCGCTTACTGAATGAGGAATCCGTCTCCTAAAAATTGCTGCTACCCATGGCTCCCTCCGACTATAAGGGTTCCCTTGCTTCTTTTTCTGTGCTTCAGTTTCAGTTTCAAATCTCTATGGAAGACGGACAATAACTCAATCATATTTGGTTTGCATGACCTACATGCTGAGTCTCGAATTTTCCCATGTTTCTCTCTATCTTTTCTAGGTAACCAGCAAATGTACTTATTGAATCGGCATTGTGTTGTGTGGCTATTTGTCCTAATTATAACACTCAAAAAGAGAGGGACTTAAAAACATAGCAGAGGAGATCCTACTGCAAGCAGTTTTGTCTGTGCCTCTGTCCGAGGCAAATCACAGAGAGACTAGTAAAGGAAAAGTAGAGGGGAAAATCAACAGATTTTTAAACTCATAGGGCAGCTTACAAAGTCCAGGTGCAGACCAACACACTGGGTGGAGCGCTGATTTTTTAAAGACAAAAAAAAGAAGAAATTGAGTAAAGTAAAGGGACATTTTCCCATGAGGGATCACTAGTGTGAAATGGAGTGTGCTAAAACTAACTCAGAAAATACCACCTGAATTTCTTTATTATTGGTCTCCATGGGCGGAATAAAAAAATCAAAGACTGGGGTATATAGTAGAAGTTACCACTCCTTATCCCCTACTGCATGCAGTGGAGAGGTGTGGTGCAGTGGCCAGGGGAGCTGACTTCAGAGCACAGGGCTCACGGTTCGATCTCCGGCTCCAGCGGCATCTCAGCTTAGCACCTTGTGACTATGGACAATAGCTCATTTAATTTTCACAATGGCCCCCAGCGCCTTGAGAACCGTAAGGGTGAGTAGTTTGCGCTTTACAAATACGGATTTACATTTTTATCAAAATGTTTCATATAAATTTTGTTGCCCTTCTGGGTCACCAGCCTTCTTCAGGGTAAAGATCCCTCATAAAATTGATCTGCGTCACAATATAATCAATGTATGCAAGTGGTTAGGTCAACCTTACTTGTTTCTCAGTAACACATTCATCAATAACGTCCGAGCTTCATGCTTAAATCTCTGAATCCCGAACCGTTGTGGGGACACCACCCTGTAGTAATCTCTCTGCGATTTGCCTAGGACAGAGGCACAGACAAAACTTTTTGCAGTGGGATCTCCTCTGCTATGTTTTTTAGTCCTTCTCTTCTTGGGAGTTGTGGTGTACTTGTTGGGGGAGTTAGAGAAGGCTCAATCCCTTGTCTCTTTTGATTGTGATTTAATTTGTTTAAATTAACAGCTATTAAAAACTGATTATGAAATGAGATTTCATTCTATGACCATTCAAACTGTGGCTTTAGATAAATGTTTTCCAGGATTAATCATTATCATATGTGCGTCATTGGTGTCTTAAGGTATATGTATTTAATGGTAACTGTGTGTTGGTGATCAATTCGGCACGCATTTGTCATTTCTTTATTCCAGGTCCTCATGCGTTTAATGTCTCACATTCTCTAATTATCCAAGTCCCTGATAGCTCAACAAAAATATCCATTGAAGGACCAAGGTTTAATAATTAGGATAGTAAATACTTTAAAAAGTAAGAAAGGTTATATGTTTATAGGCACGTTGGTGATGGTGATTTGAAATGTTTTAGTAAGATGAAATTTTGTTAAAGCTTTCCGCTGCATCAATAGTCATGGTAAACAGTGCTAAAATCTCACAGATGGCTTTGAAGCTGATTTGATCTGAGCCAGAATGTCTCTATTCACAGCACAAGTGTTAGATCTAAATTTATATTGCAACTGCAATGATTTGTTTGCTGACAACTTTGCAGTTGCTTGACAAACTAATGCAAAATGTATATTGCTTCTGCAAGTAAAGTTTTTTTCAGAACTACGTTACGGAGACCAAGCAAAAAAAGGTTGCATGGTGAAATATCGTGAACAACAATATTGTGACACTAGAATATTGTGTCAAATAGTTTGTCTATCAAAGTATCGAGACTGAAAACTTTGTATGCAAATTAACAAAATATCACATCAAAACTATATATATATATATATATATATATATATATATTTATATATTGTTCTAAACTGTGAATTGGAAATTTGTAAGCACAGTACATTGAGCATTTAAAGGACTCGTGACCAGCAACCGGCCAACTGGCACCAAGATGAAAACCCTCCCCCACAACATGACTGCCCCCCTTACCCTGACAGGCGGCATAATTACAAGTTGCCTCGCAGTGAGGCTTCCTTGCTACTTCACCTTCTACCATTACTACCTCTCAGTTATGTGGCTCCCATATACTCCAGTCAGGGGCACTGTTGCCCCATGTATGATGTATTCAGTAGTTCGTCCGTCATTTGTTTGCATAGCACTTTTCACCCTAAGTGGGATGGGTATGCCCCGATGTGGGTCGCTTGCTCACTGTGCCACTGGATTCAAGCTAGCCTGGCTGATGAAGGGTACTACAGAGAAACTTGTCCATGGATGTTTGTTTCCAGTCCAGGGAGGACCTGGCTTGGCAGTTCAGTCTGGACTGTTCCCAGGAGGCACAGGGTCAAGACTGATATGCATATGGCTGGGTCAAACTGGGGTGGCATAGTGAACAAAAGAACAATCGATGTAAGCCAGATCTCTTGCCTGGGGGTGAATGCATGATTTATTCAGCATTCCATCCATCATTTGTTTGCATAGCACTTTTCACCCTAAGTGGGATGGATTTGCCCAGAAGTGGGTCCCTTGCTTACTGTGCCACAGGATGCAAGCTAACCTGGCTGATGAAGGGTAATACCCAGAAACTGGTCCCAGGATGCTTGTTTCCGCTCCAGGGAGGACCTGGCTTAGCAGTTCCCTCTGGACTGTTCCCATGAGGCACAAGGTCAAGACTGATTTGCATATGGCTGGGTCTAAACTGGGGTGGCATGGTGAGCAAAAGAACAATGGATTTAACCCAGATCTCTTGACTGGGGGTGAATCTATGATTTATTCAGCATTCCGTCCATCATTTGTTTGTGTAGCACTTTCCACCCTAAGTGGGATGGGTTTGCCCAGACATGGGTCCCTTGCTCACTGTGCCACTGGATTCAAGCTAGCCTGGCAGATGAAGGGTAATACCCAGAAACCAGTCCCAGGATGCTTCTTTCCGTTCCAGGGAGGGTCTGGCTGCACAGTTCGGTCTGGACTGTTCCTATTAGGCACAGGGTCAAGACTGATTTGCATTTGGCTGGGTCTAAACTGGGTTGGCATGTCAGAAAAGAACGATGGATTTAACCCAGATCTCTTGGCTGGGGATGAATGTATGATTTATTCAACATTCCGTCAGTCATTTGTTTGCGTGGCACTTTTCACCCTGAATGGGATGGGTATGCGCAGATGTGGGTCATTTGCTCACTGTGCCATTGGATTCAAGCTAGCCTGGCTGATGAAGGGTACTACCGAGAAACTGGTCCGTGGATGCTTGTTTCCGGTCCAGTGAGGACCTGGCTTAGCAGTTCCGTCTGGACTGTTCCCAGGAGGCACAGGGTCAAGACTGATTTGCATATGGCTGGGTCTAAACTGGGGTGGCATGGTGAGCAAAAGAACAATGGATTTAACCCAGATCGCTTGACTGGGGGTGAATGTATGATTTATTAAGCATTCTGTCCATCATTTGTTTGCATAGCACTTTTCAGCCTAAGTGGGATGGGTATGCCCCGACGTGGGTCCCTTGCTCACTGTGCCACTGCATTCAAGCTAGCCTGGCTTATGAAGGGTAATACCCAGAAACCAGTCTCAGGATGCTTCTATCCGGTCCAGGGAGGGCCTGGCTTGGCAGTTCGGTCTGGACTGTTCTCATGAGACACAGGGTCAAGACTGATTTGCATATTGCCGGGTCTAAACTGGGGTGGCAAGGTGAGCAAAAGAACGATGGATTTAACCCAGATCTCTTGACTGGGGGTGAATGTATGATTTATTCAGCATTCCGTCCATCATTTGTTTGTGTAGCACTTTTCACCCTAAGTGGGATGGGTTTGCCCAGACGTGGGTCCCTTGTTCACTGTGCCACTGGATTCAAGCTAGCCTGGCAGGTGAAAGGTAATACCCAGAAACCAGTCCCAGGATGCTTCTTTCCGTTCCAGGGAGGGTCTGGCTGCACAGTTCGGTCTGGACTGTTCCTATTAGGCACAGGGTCAAGATTGATTTGCATACGGCTGGGTCTAAACTGGGGTGGCATGTGAGAAAAGAACGATGGATTTAACCCAGATCTCTTGGCTGGGGATGAATGTATTATTTATTCAACATTCCGTCCGTCATTTGTTTGCGTGGCTCTTTTCACCCTGAATGGGATGGGTATGCCCAGATGTGGGTCATTTGCTCACTGTGCCATTGGATTCAAGCTAGCCTGGCTGATGAAGGGTACTACCGAGAAACTGGTCCGTGGATGCTTGTTTCCGGTCCAGCGAGGACCTGGCTTAGCAGTTCCGTCTGGACTGTTCCCATGAGGCACAGGGTCAAGACTGATTTGCATATGGCTGGGTCTAAACTGGGGTGGCATGGTGAGCAAAAGAACAATGGATTTAACCCAGATCGCTTGACTGGGGGTGAATGTATGATTTATTAAGCATTCTGTCCATCATTTGTTTGCATAGCACTTTTCAGCCTAAGTGGGATGGGTATGCCTTGACGTGGGTCCCTTGCTCACTGTGCCACTGCATTCAAGCTAGCCTGGCTGATGAAGGGTAATACCCAGAAACCGGTCTCAGGATGCTTCTATCCGGTCCAGGGAGGGCCTGGCTTGGCAGTTCGGTCTGGACTGTTCTCATGAGACACAGGGTCAAGACTGATTTGCATATTGCCGGGTCTAAATTGGGGTGGCATGGTGAGCAAAAGAACGATGGATTTAACCCAGATCTCTTGACTGGGGGTGAATGTATGATTTATTCAGCATTCCGTCCATCATTTCTTTGCGTAGCACCATCCATACCACTACGGCCGAGGTCCTTTCACTGGAGAGAGCACCCCTCGGTCACAGGCAACTGCATTTATTTTATTTTTATTTTAAGCTCTTTTATAGCGCAGGAATTCGACCTCCGAAGAGGTATCTCCGCGCTTTTGTTCTTTCCGTGTGCTGAGCCAGACAGAGACATCTGTATGACATTGGTAAGAGGCTACTAGATGGAGAATAGGTGCGTCTTCAGGCATTTCCTAAACGCAGGCAGATTAGAGTTTAGCCTAAGAGTGAGAGGCAGAGAGTTCCAGAGAGTGGGGCCTTTATATGATAGGGCTCGGCCTCCCTGTCTCTCTCTTTTAATCCTAGGGATCTGGAGCAAGGCTTGATTTTTGGAGTGTAGGGTTCGACCTGGTTCATAAGATTTAAAGATTTCCGTTAGGTACCTGGGGCCAGATCCGAACAGACATTTATGAATGATGCAGCAGATCTTAAATTTCACTCTCTGGCGAATGGGTAGCCAGTGTAGCTTATTTAGCAGCGGACGAGAGGGGGATCTGGCTGGAGCATTTAAGATCAGCCTAGCAGCCGTGTTCTGAGCTACTTGTAGCCTGCCTAGCTGTTCCTCATTAGCAGATATGAGCAGCCCATTGCAGTAATCCAGCCTGCTGATTACTAGGGTCTGCACTAGTGTTTTTCGATGATGGTCTGCTAAGTAGGGGAAGACTCTCCACAATAAGCCAATCACCCTCATGCAGGTTCCTGTAACCTGTGTGGCATGATCTTTAAGTACCAAGGATTGATCAAGCTTAACACCTAGGTTTTTTACAGTTTCTTTTGGGCATGGGGCCATACCTAATTCAGGAGGCCACCACTCAGGTGACCAGAGGAGTGGGGCGTCTCCAAAGAGCATGACCTCCGTTTTGCCTACATTACACTGCAGGCAATTGGAGGTCATCCATCCGGCTATCGCTCTCATTCCTGCAGCAAAAGAGCTTTTTACTGTTGGTGTCATATTCTGGAAAGGGAATAGTAGCTGGGTGTCATCAGCATAAGATATTGGTGTGAACCCAAGTTCTCTCACAATTTTCGCCAGGGGGGCCACATACACATTAGGATAAGCATTCCAACAAGGGTGCCAATTCCTTTCAAGCCTGAAGATCAGATTCTCCTCATCCTAAGGATTATATTAACTATACACATCGCCCATGTGTGGTGAAAGCACCCGAGCAATGGCCTCCAGTGCCTCCAGCAGAATTCCATCCCTATCCTTTAGACCCTGGTTCAACCGCTGTCCCTCATCTCATCTTGCAAGCCAGGTCAATAACTTTAAAATTCACTAAATACATAAACGCGCCCATGCTTTGCCTGAAAATGGGTCCTAGCCTTCTGATGTGACAACAACCAGTATTCAGTATTCATTCCAGGTCTTCTCAAACTCAGCCACCAGATTTGGCGTTGGGCTAGCAATGAACCTCTGACTCAACACATTTCTTCTCTAGAGCCACACATTCTCACACTCTTTCCCTCTTCTTACCAGTAGTATGGGAAAATCAGGTGTCCCTGTATCACCGTCTTGTAGGCCTCTAGTGGTACCACTCCAGAGAACAATGTTCTCTTATATTCATTAAAATGCCTCACAGTCTCCAATTCCAACTGTGTTCTAGTGCACCAACCCAGGAGCTCCTAGGTAATTTGGACCAGATGTATCAAGCCTTTTACCAGTTGCAAACTGCCCGATTCGCAGAATCAACCCATTTGCGAATAGTAAAAAACCTTTTCAGATGTATCATCCCAAGAGATATTTACATTTTTGAGATTATCTTTTTTGCAAATGCATTTAGGGAATTGCAATTTGCAATTTCCTAAATGCAACGCGGGAAGCAGGTAACAATTGTGACCTTGCTTTAAGGAATCGCAAAATACCACCAACTTCAAGTTGGTCATAATATGCAAATTCCTAGAAAAATGCTATTTTTTGCATTTTTCTAAGTAAGTGCCATGTGGCACACACATATTCCCTTAGGACATCTATGTGCACCACATGTTCACACTTACCTTTTTTGGGGGGTTGCAGCAAGATGGCCTTTTGGCCGTCTATCACCTTTGTAATTGGATTCACAATTTGAGATTACCAATTTGGTAATAGCAAATAGCAAATGCCTTCCCATTCAATCCCATTCATTCCTATTGGCCTCTAGCAAGTAGTGAGAGAGGTGATGATTTTGGGGTCCTCCCTAACCTAGGGGAAGAACCAAGCAGGTGCTTTGAACACATAGAGCACATCATGCTGAACGATTCTGTGGTGATCCTCCCATCCTCCTAGGACCACCCCAAGTACAGTAACGGGCAAAAATACAATCCCAACCAAAGGCCCTGCAAAGCATTATGGGACGAGATTCTAGAGTACAGTGAATATTATTCCACCACAAGTCTGCCAACTACGTAGAGCCATGAAACATCACCAGGTATGTGTCCACCCATGGCAGCATCTGGAACTGGGTCACCCTGTCCATGTTCCCGCTCAAGTTAAGGTTCCCTCAAGGATCATGAGGACATCCTGTGCTGCCACCAGCCAGTCTCCCATTCATGTAAGACCATCCGTTTGTAGGCCAGGTGGAAGGAGACCATGGTAAGAGGGAGCCCATTCTAAGGTCCAGATGCAACAACCATGCACCCATTTGGAGAGACCCACGTCTTCACCAACTGGAATGGGATTGACCTGTGAAGCTAAATCCCTACTCCCCTGGAACCCATGGTGAATCCTGCATTTGCCACCAATTGAAAGGGCCCTCCATTAAAGAACCAACATCTATTCCAGGCTGAACAAAACTTTGCCCACCATTGGCACTGTCAAACTGTTGAACAACCCCACACCAGCAAACAAATACCCCCCTCCCCACATCCTCTTCTGGTGAGCTCAAACCAGCCCATTCGAAAGCTCAATGTTTCCAGCTTCATGCATTTCCTGGCCCTTGCCCATGTCAAAATTATCTTGGAATAAAATATTGTCAAAGAAAAAAAAGGAAATCATAATAAATCCAAAGCATTATAAGTAATCTGTGTAAAACATTACACTGGAAAATAATATACTCATTATTGCCATGCTACCGTAGAAAATCGCTGGCGACTGCGTCAGTTGATCGTTCCTTTTCAAAAGAAGGGCGCTCAAGTTTTTCTTCTTCAGCCATCTACGTTAAAGATTGTATATAAAGGGCAGAATCGGTTCTTCACAGCTGAGGCCCCAGCGAAGGAGTATTTGAACTCATTAGCACGAGGAAAAAAGTTATAAACTTTGAATATATATCTTGCTATATGGTTTTTACCTCATGCCTCATTTTTTTAGGTTGATGGATACGCCCAAACTTGAGAGGTGTTCTCACACACATCAACGGGGCGATAGGCCCCTTTGCCTTAGTATTGGGGGAGGGTCACAGGGGTTGGGGGGTGGGTGTGCTGGGGGAGGTGGAGGGTTTGGGGGCACACGGGGGGTGTGCCGGGGAGAAAAAGGGGAAAAGTTCAGTCAAAGCCATAGAATGTCAAGTCTAAATATATTGTTTTTTCTTTTTTTGGTGCAATTGTGTAATGAACTTACTTAGTACTGATGGCTAGTTATAATTTGCGTATGTGTTCATTTAATGTATGTGGCCTTAACAATATTCACAAGCGAAAACGTGTGATGTATGAGATCCGCTTGATTCAACCGGATATAATATGTCTCCAGGAGACGCATATACCTTGGGCAAATAGAAAAGTTTTGAATGATCTTGGGTATATAGTACTGGCGGCCTCACAACAATCTACTATGAATCGAGGAGTGGCTATACTGGGGCGCCAGTCCATAGTAGCAACAGGGAAAATTAAAGTGGATAGTCTAGGACGCTGGGCAATTGTTGAGTGTGTCATAGGGAATGTTGTTGCTACAATATGTACAGTATATGGATCTAATATCAATGACACTGCAGTGATAGAATTTTTGAACGTAGAGCTGGCTCTCTGGGGTACTCCACTATTTCTACTTGGTGATTTTAATATTCATGGGGAGTTGAATACCTGGGACTTGAGGTTTAGTGGATATTTAGGTAGGAAGCCCAAGGTATTTAAAGAATTACGGCAACTACTACGTCAACATGGGTTGATCAATGGGTGGCCTTTGGCAAATCCGAGGGATCCAGGCTTTACTTTTTTTTTCTTCGCCACATAAGAAATGTATGCATCTAGATTATATTTTTCTACCTAGGCATATGGCAGTAGGATCCCGAATGTTTGTAATGGCACGTATTACATCTGACCATGCTCCGATTGTTATTGACTTGCCCCTGCTTAAATTCCAGCCTGTACTAAGGTCTTTCACATTTAATAAGAAACTTCTCTCAGATGAAAACTATCTGCAGCAAGTTTTAGATTGGGCTCAACAGTTTTTTGATGTTAACAGGGGCTCTACCTCATATGCAATGGTATGGGATTGCTTTAAGGCAGGATTGCATGGTGAAACTTGTAGTTACGGCTGGAGTCTTCAAAAGGAAGGAAAAAACATAATGGCGCAACTTTTGCATGATTTAACAAATGCAGAACACGACTTAACACATGATATTAGCTTACACCAAGATAGTAGTGCCACACAAGATAAAGTTGCAAAATGCAAGGCCAAGATTAATGGGGTGTGGAGCCAAGACATAGCATGCCAATATAAAATTCATTGCGCTGAGAGGTATGAATACGGGGAGAACGTGGGAAGATGTCTAGCTCAAAGAATGCGGGGGCGTCAGACAGCACAGCGTATAACTTCTATAGAAAATAGTCAAGGTATTCTAGTAGAGTCATCATAGGGTATTCTTCAGGTATTTCACGACTACTATACAGATCTTTATACCCAAGAAAATGTTTCTTCTGATTTAATTGATCAGTATATAGATAAACGGGACTTAACTCAATTAGACTCTGTGCACAAAGACGTGCTAGAGTTACCAATTACAATGCAAGAACTCAAGATTGCCCTTAAGGAACTGGCTGTGGGGAAGGCTACCGGCCCGATAAACTTCCTTTAGAGGTATACCATGTGCTATTCCCTATTATTAAAGATGACATGTTGGCGACGTTTATAAATGCCCAAAATGGAAATCCACCTCCATCATGGGACGATGCAAGTATAATTGTATTTAAAAAAAAAAAAGATAAGCCTTCGCATCTTCCTGGGTCATATCGACCTATTTCACTTATTAATGTAGATGCGAAACTATATTCTAAAATTCTGGCGAATCGGCTGATTCAAGTTGTATCGACACTTGTTTCTGAACAACAGCACGGTTTTCTTCCAGGTCGTAGCACGATTAATCACAACCATCGTGTTATTGCAGCTCTAGATTATGCTACTGCAAATCGTATAAACGTTGGGTGGTTTTATGGGCGATTTTGGGAAAAATGGGGTTTGGAGCATGATGTATATATGCTCTACAAGTTATGTATAGACATCCAAAGGCCAAGATATGCTTGTCAGGCCAAGAATCGGTAGCTGTTAACATTACTCGGGGCACACGGCAGGGGTGCCCATGCTCACCATTACTATTTGCCATGTACATAGAACCACTTTTAAAGACGTTGATGTCATCCCAACATATACAATCTATGGCTTTACCAGGGGGTAATACACGCGTATTAGCTTACGCTGACGACGACGCTGTCATAACATCTGATCCAGAATCTACATTATGTGAAATTGAAAACCTGACTCACGAATTTGGTAATGTGTCAGGGTATAAGCTCAATATCCAGAAAACACAGGTTATTTGTTCAGCAGGACTTTGCCATAATGACAGTCGGGTTACCTCGGAGGCTAAATACCTGGGCATTAAAATTAGATTATCGCTTCAAGAGTTAGTTATGGTGAACTGGTCAGATATATTGTAATCGGTTAGAAACCAACTTGAGAAAATCAAATGTTTACATTTGTCGTTGGTTGGGAGACGCAACGTACTAAAAATGTTCATTTTGCCAAAAGTTTTATATTACTTTCGGTCGGTACCATTGGAGATACCTGTACTACAACAGAGGAAATTACAATCTATAGCTGATAGATTCTTATGGGGCTGAAAATCTGCACGAAGGGCTTCTAAATTTATGACACTACCAATCTTACGCGGGGATGGGGAGTTCCAAATTTTGCATTATATTATTTGGCGTGTCTTATGCAGAATATTAAATATTTTGCGATTGGTGGAACTCCGCCTATATTTGAGAGCCCTGACATTTTTTCCCTTTTACTTGGCCCACAATCTCGACAAATGCTGCTTCGCTTTTTAGAACCCAGCTACTATAAAAGAACTAGATTTAAATTAGTATTGTCTGCCTTTAAAGGATGGCGATCAATACGGAAGCTTATCTCCCTTGGACGTATTAACTTTTATACGCCTTGTAATTCTATAGAATTGCTCCCGCCAATATTCTGGGATCGTACAATGTGTACATGGGGGGAAAAAGGTATGATAGCTATAGGCACTATGGTTAAGGGTGGTACAATCGCTACATTTCAGGAGTTAAAAGATATGTATAGTCTCTCTCAACATGACTTTTTTAAGTATTTACAAATACGCGATTTTATTCTTAAGCATCCAAATGCTCTACCGCTTTGTCCTAATGACTTTATTGAAATACTTAAAAAACCATCAAGTATAGGGACTCTATATAATCATCCGTTGGATATACAACAAGACGATATGGGATTGCAGGAGTCTAAATGGTGTATTAGATTGGGTACATTGGCAGTACCTTTTCAAGAGTCAATTTATACAGCTGCTAAAAGTATATTGTCTGCCAATTTATACTCACAGCATTACAAAACCTTATTTAATCTTTATCATACACCGCTTAAAATGTTGAAATGGGGTAATGCTAATAATGAGAAATGTTATAGGTGCCAATCTGATCAGGCAGATATTGTGCATATATTTTCAGATTGCTCAGTGCTAAAACCTTTTTTTATATCTATAGAAACATTTCTGGCTCATATTACAAAGTGTGAAGTGACAATCTCAAAAGAGATGATTATTTTTGGTTTATGCAATGATAACAATTTGTTTCCGGGGTATCAAAAAAACAGATATGTTTTATTTATGGCTATGGCGGTAGCTCGCCTATGTATATCTTCAATGTAGTTGAAGCCAGAAGCACCTGTATATGAAATGTGGCGAGCAAAGTTTTATAATGTTTTTTATTTAGAATTTAATCTTTATCGGATTAAATCACTTAGGAAAATGCAAAAGGGGTATAAAATATGGCAGGCAATGATAGACCATTTAGGTCCCTAAAAAATGACTTTTTTCTTTTTTTTCGGTTATATATGGTGGTACCGTTGTCTATATAGTATTTTTGATATTGCTTTTATTCACTGTTTCTTATCTTTCTTGTTTTTGATTATCTTTGATTGTGTACTTGCACCATAAGTTTGTTTGCTTATTCGTTGTCTGGAAATGATATAATGACTTTGTATGTTTTTGTTTTTTCTTCTCTATGTGGTCTTGAACTGAACCAATAAAAAAAAAAAAGGAAAATAATATACTCAAAACAATAGTTCTAACAAGTAATGTGTATATAATACACATATATATATTAAAAAGGCAGACGCTTCGGCATGGTGGATGACGCGTTTCGCCTAACAAATGGGCTTGTTCACATGACGAGACTCTCGCAGTTTTTAAACACATTTTTTTCTCCAATCATTGTGTCACATGTTTTAGTGAAAATAAAAGAAATACTTTATATGTAGACCCATTTGATATTCAGTGAATTTCATATTTTGAAAAGGCAATACAATTGGTATAGCTTTTATAATTACTGGATGAATCCCAGATAAAATCTAAATAACAAAGTGCAGCGTACATAAAAATAATCATGGAAAAATGTTTAGTACTGGTTTAAATACAGAAACAGGTCAAGTGCAAAATTGGCTTGTTAAAAATGGTTATTAAAATACATTCATGTGAATACAAAATAGGCGTATCATTGTCATGAGAGTCACACTCGTCAATTGACTATATGAACATATATGCCTACAACTGCCCAAGGGAAATATTACATCCTGTAGTGTAGTGTTACCCACTATACTTTATATAAAGGTGACAACACTCAAAATTGCTTTCTTGTTAGATTCATGGAAGTTTCCCTTGTATCTTGCTTGTAACACTTTATTTGAATTAATCACGACCATGTTGCTTTGGTAGCTGCTGATCTTTGTGTAAACACCATATGGGAATATACTTCAAAGTGCTTTTAAAAGTGCTTTCTAAAGTGTGTTTGTGCTTCAAAACTAGAAAAATAAAAAAGTAAATAATCATAATTGTACTTATTGGTCCCGATTCACAGAACTAACTTAAGACAGAATCCTAAACTTACTACTTTTGGTATTCACAGAAGTTAGGATTTTGTCTTAAGTTTGTCTTAAGACAGACTTAAGACAGACTTAAGTTATGATTTTATCTTAAGTCTGTCTTAAGTCTGTCTTAAGACAAACTTAAGACAAAATCCTAACTTCTGTGAATACCAAGAGTAGCAAGTTTAGGATTTTGTCCTAAGTTAGTTCTGTGAATCGGCCCCATTGTGATTATAAAAATCTTACAAAAAATCCGAATTTTGCTTTAAAATCAAGATTTTCAGAGGTTCTGGGGAAGATTAGGTAAATTGCTGATCATAATTACTATCATAAGCCTACTGGTTAATGGAAAGAATTTCTTCGATCGATGTTACTTTCCTGATTAGAGAAGGGGCTTTACATACTATTATTGTCACTTGTGGCTCGATTCAAGTTTTTATACAAGAACAGCAATGATTCAAGATAACCAGTCCAAATTAAGAGACACAACTCTCAGGGTAAAGATGATTGGGGACCTTGATGAGAAAACTGGGGAGTCTTAAAAAATATGTGCATATGTAAATAAATATGTAAACATTGGTGTTCTTGAAAAAGGGAGGTCTTATGTATAGACTTTCTCAAATATAATAGGTTGTTGAAATTGCTAAAATAATAATATGTCTTAACAATTTCATAAATAACCACTGAAAATATATATAAATCTAAATATTATATTATTGAACAATGTAAAATATTCCATTCCCATAAAATACAAATATTCTAAAAGACAATCCACAAAATCTAAAAAGCATTTTTCATTATAAAAAGTTGTACAACTCTTCCCCATTGTTGAGTCCATTTGGAGTGGGAGTGTCTAGTTCAAGTATGAATTTTGCCTCTAATTGTCTAAGGACTTTTTCCCTTTTCCCTCCCCTTCTCATTGGTGGAACCGCAGCTATGACATAATATTTAAGATCTTCTAGTTTGTTCCTATGAACTGCCATGAAGTGTCTAGCCACTGGGTAAGTCATATCTGAATTGACTATTGCTCTCAGATGCTGCAAAATGCGTACATGTACCTGAAGCTTTGTGCTGCCTATGTATTCAAAGTCGCATGTGCAACTCCACATGTAGACAGCAAATTCGGTACAGCATCTGTATCTGGCCTTGATTTGGTTAACTGATGTACCGTATACCGTAGTGTACTGTTATGTGTTTATTCCAAATTTACATGCTCTGCATGTATTGCTCTTAATGAAACCGTTACGTGGTGCTAGCCACATTGTACTGGGCTGGCTGGCTAAGGTTGTCAATTCAGGACTAGGCCGTACTAAGGCATTGTACATAGACTTGGATTTTCTAAATGTCAGAGCTAGGGGGATTGGGAATAACTGACTGAGTGCTGTATCCGTTTGGACTATTGGCCAGTGTTTGTTTATAATAGTCCTGATTTTCCTGTGTTGGCTACTGTATGTTGTTATAAATCTCATTGAAGTAGTTTCTGTGTTCTCAAAGGCGGAATTCCCTATTCTCTTGACTCCTGTGGTTTTGGAGCAGGCTAGTAATTCGCTCCTAGATTTAGTTCTGACTTTGGCCAAAGCTGTATTAATGACTTGGTCACTCCAGCCCCTGGCTGAGAACCTGAGCTTACTCTCATTAAAACACTCTTCAAAAAATTGATCAGTGCTACAGATTCTACACAGCCTTAAGAATTCCCCATATGGGATACTTCCTATTAAGTGGGTGGGGTGAAAACTTGACGCATGAAGTGTCGAGTTCCCCGCTGTACTCTTTCTATGCAGTGTGGTCTCAATACCTCCTTCTCGGATGCAAACATGTACATTCAAAAAATCTATGGACTTATTGTTTATTTCTGCAGTGAACTGGAGATTAAGGTTGTTCACATTGAGTTTCTGAATGTCTCTAACCATTGCCTCATGTCCCTTCCATATGAAGAATATGGAAAAAAGTAAATAATCATAATTGTACTTATTGTGATTATAAAAATCTTACAAAAAATCCGAATTTTGCTTTAAAATCAAGATTTTCAGAGGTTCTGGGGAAGATTAGGTAAATTGCTGATCATAATTACTATCATAAGCCTACTGGTTAATGGAAAGAATTTCTTCGATCGATGTTACCTTCCTGATTAGAGAAGGGGCTTTACATACTATTATTGTCACTTGTAAATGAAGCGCATATATCCTATGATGTGCACTTCCCATATGTTTTTGTATTCCACCCTGAGGACCTGCTCCTCTCACCAGCCCACATGCAAACACGCGTAGCTGGGGAGAAGCAGGCCCCCATGGCGACTCCCCTGATCTGATGGTAAACATCCTTATTGAATAAGAAGTAGAATGATGATATGTGAACCTCGGCACTCTAAATTCTCTATAGCATCAATTCATATGGGTGTATGTCTAATTCAAGGTATCAAAAAGGCCGTAATTCTGTTCTGGCTTCAGCAATTTATTATAATCATATCACAAGGAATTCACAAAATACTTTAAAACACAGTAGCAAGTTGATTGGGAATAGACAATTCGATGTTATGATTCACCCTTATTGAGTGTTGGACCTACAGCCGACACGTGTTTCGTTTCATTGAAACTTTTTTAAAGCTGCAAATAATGACATAAAAGAAAGAAAGAAGTTTTTTTTCATTGTACATGTCTATAAGCCTTGAAAACCTATCAGGAAACAGGAGAGCTACATGATGATTTTATAAAAAAGAAAGAGGAAAAGAATGGGAAGAGACAAGCTCCAGCATTAAAAAGTTTCAAGACCACACCCTGTGTGTGTATATTAATTAGAGAAAAAGTAATATAGAAAGACCACAAGCAACCCATAAAAATGACAGTGCAAAAAGGAAAAAACATCCAGTACTCATGTCCAAAGTGAGTTTAACCCATTTAAAAGTGGTGGAAGGAGAAGCATCCCAAAAAGTAAAAAAAACACCTATTCAGGTAGATACCTTCATCCATGATGAGAACACCGTCAATTTACAGAAAAATCCACGTCTTAGATAAATGGGTCATCTTATTCATAAAAATTATTTTATTGGAGAGACAAAGAAAGAAACCATAATATAGTCTAAGTAAATCAAGACTCGAAAGATAAGTAAAAAGCAAGAACCCATAATTCTTTGATAGGAGAAAGACTTGCATAAATGAAAAGATTATACCTCTATAGGTCATATTCTTCTTATAGATGGGGGAGGCAGCGTCACATGGGGGAGAAACGCTGCAGCGAGACATCGAATACCAAATAGGTGAGGCACTGGAGTTTTGAATGTGAGCTAGCGCATCCGAAATTGGATAGCACTTAGACCAGTCCAAGTCATCTCTAACACGTACCTGTTATCTTATACACAGAGTGTTAGCGTTTGGGGGAGACGAACCGTAATGCTAGACGAGCATATGGCAGCATGTTTTAAACTGGATATATATTATACTAGTTCGAGTTCTTTTTGGACTTGAACTCGGGTTTACAAAAATACTAGGCTAAAGCTTGGGGAACAAAAACATGGATATCTAATTAGTAGGATTTACTACTAGTTTTGCTAGGCATCCCTATATAGGATAGCAGGAATACCGTATGCACACACATGTAAAATCATAACAACGAATACAGATAAATATACAGTAGCACCGGTTGAGCGACTCTTTTCCCTAGATACAGCCGATTTTGAGCCCTGAGGATTCGCAGTCGGCTGGCTGCTTTCTTGTGAATGAAAATTAAAGAACTCCAATGGACTGATACTGCCCAAAAGATCCCTTATTTTCTGCGGCCTTGTTCACTTTACTTCTGTATATTTATCTGTATACGTTGTTATGATTTTACATGTGTGTGTGCATACGGTATTGCTGCTTTGAACATTTTGCTTAATCAGCTGTGCTGGTTAATCTTTGAGGGGTTACAAGGGTTTTTCCACCCACCTAGCTGCACCATCCACTCCTAGCACCCCATAACTTCTTATGCGTTCACTTATGGCAGAGCGCCCAGTGCTTCTCTCACACTTAAACCTTTCTGTGCTAGCTATCCCTATAGAGGATGCTCACATAAAATAAGATATCAAGAAAGAGGACTTCTATTGAAGATCTGCCTAATGACAATGATAAAGGAGCCACTATTGATATATATATATATATATTTGGTTCCATTAATTTGTAATGTGTCGCCTTTTTTAAAAAAAAGAAAAAAAATGTTTCTTTCTCTCATGTTTGTAGGGGCATATCATAGACCGGGAATCTTTGCGTCGAGGAAAATTGTAAGTTCTTCTAATTTATACTCTTTGATTTATGTCTGTCCTGAATATGGGACAGAACCACACAAGTAGATAACTTGGGAGGTAGTCCATTATAGAGACTTGTCCATTAATGGTTTAAATAAATGCCCAAGGAGAGTATGGATAAACGTCTAAACACCTATAAAGGCCTCAGGTTCTTTCCCTAATGGGTGCCTCATGTAATATCAATTTGGCCTGGAGATAAACAGACTTACTAAAAAGGCCTGTCTCTTATAATACTTTCTGGATGATTTCACTATACTGATAATTTCTTTATTCCTCTAACAGTATAAAAAGGACTACTTGTCATGTATCTCCAATCTAGTCGCCCCTGGTCTCCATCGACCCCACTGGTTCCGCCATTCTAATGGCATTTTGGCCCATTAAAAACCCACCCCTTTCCCGTGCACTCGCACGTCCAGAATATCAGTATGTGATTATGTGGTTGTGTAACGTTTCTACTGGTGTATTTGTTTTGTGCATTTGTTGTTTGGAAAGCACCGAATATGTAGTACTGTTTTCTTGTAATAAGTCATTGACTTGTAGTACCGAGAGTTTTGATTCACTTAGCAATAATCTGCACTCGTATTGCCTAAAAACCGTTTTCAGTGCTGGCTGCTGAGATGCCCAGAAGCGTCTGAACATTTGTCACGCTAGCTGCGCTTAGCTGTCTGCTCGCGTCGGCTAAGCGTGAAAGAGTGCACGTTTCTTCTAGAGCGTTCTGGGTGCGATCCTCAATTTAAACCGCACCCAGTGTTCTAGAAGAGGCTTCGCCTTCCACCTGACTCGAGGAAGGATCGCGTCTGGAGACTCTCCGAGGCACTTACCCTTTTGAAGATTCCAAGCAGCTTGAAGTCATCTCTACAAAGTTTCTTCGATGTTTCTTCAACCCTGAATCCTGCAAAGAAAAGAAGAAACGAATTTAAGTGCAAATCTTGCTTTTATTTTAGGCGCCCAACGCAAGAAAGACTTGAACAATTTTTTGGAACCATTTTCTCTTTTCAGCAATTCTGAAAAGAAGGAATCAAAGATATTTTAGATACTGACATTGCAAGAAGTTATTGTGGTGTTAGGAATTTTAGCAGTATTTAATTGCCTGAAACAGTATTTTCTCGGCAGAAATTGTATGCTGTTAGAAAGGCCTCAGGAAAGTAAGGTCATTGCGCATCTTGTATTTCTCCCTGTTATATTTTGTTTTGCGTACCTTGTATTTCTCCCAGTGATATTTGTTTACTTAAGAAGAGCAGGCCAAGACACAAGAGCTTGCAGAACCCCTTTAGTAGAACATAAAGAGAAAGATAAAAGTATGTCTATCATAGGAAGTTTCATGCATGTAAAAGGAGAAAAGTAGGAATTGTGTTTAACTTCACTCGTTTGTTTCTTATAGTAATCCCACATTTAGAACTACTCCACATCTTGAACTACAGGAACTACTCACCAGAGAGAAAATCTGATGACAAGAATTTCAAGACAAGACAAAGACATCCTGGACGTTTGCCAAGTCAAGACTGATCGCAGGTAGGCCTAAGGCTAAATACTCTCCAAAAGTAGCTAGGTAGAGACTTAGTTTAGGAAGTGAAAATCACAAAGTACTTGTATTTACAGCTTTGATACTTGTTGCCTCGCAGGTCGACAGCAAGAATCATCCTACCCATCAACATCCAGTACCGACCCTCCTCCCCTATTTTTAGTTTTATTTTTACTGTGAATATATAATTTCAGTAAGAGTATAGTTAGTCATTTGGGAAGTTGGTCCCTTGCGTCTCTGCGAAAATAATCTACGTCATCCCAGAGGGCTTCGCCAACAGGACAAGGTAAGGGACAACGTAGCCTGGTTTGACACTACTTAATTAAAAAAAATGTCTTTTATTAACATCAATTCTACTCAGGTTGCTCCCTATTTTTGAGACAAATTCGATATTTTTAAGAATACTTGATGCGGTTTCCCGCTTCTACAGAGTATTACGATATAGAGGTATATATCTCTATTTACATTAGTTCTTCTCTTATCTAAGAACCCATGGGTCTGTTCTCCATCGATCTGGCTTGTAGACAAACTTTTGACTGGAAAGACCTGTTTTTATAAATAAACTGTATGTGTAATCACTATACTAATAATTTTACTATTGTTCCAAAGTCTAAATAGGGCAACGGAATTTCGTTTACATATCAGTTCGATTGAGGCTCTGTTCTAATTTTCAGAGCAATCAGTGTGTTTAAAGGACATGTGATGCGGCCTCCCCCATCTATAAGAAGAATATGACCTATAGAGGTATAATCTTTTCATTTAAGCAAGTCTCTCTTATCAAAGAATTATGGGTTCTTGCTTTTTACTTATCTTTCGAGTCATGATTTAGTTAGACTCTATAATGGTTTCTTTATTTGTCTCTACAATAAGAGAATTTTTATGAATAAGATAACCCATTTATCTAAGACGTGGATTTTTCTGTAAATTGACGGTGTTCTCATCATGGATAAAGGTATCTACCTGAATAGGTGTTTTTTTACTTTTTGGGATGCTTCTCATTCCACCACTTTTAAATGGGTTAAACTCACTTTGGACATGAGTACTGGATGTTTTTTCCTTTTTGCACTGTAATTTTTATGGGTTGCTTGTGGTCTTTCTATATTACTTTTTCTCTAATCAATATACACACACAGGGTGTGGTCTTGAAACTTTTTAATGGTGGAGCTTGTCTCTTCCCATTCTTTTCCTCTTTTTTTTTTTTTTTTATAAAATCATCATGTAGCTCTCCTGTTTCCTGATAGGTTTTCAAGGCTTATAGACATGTACAATGAAAAAAACTTCTTTCTTTCTTTTATGGCATTATTTGCAGCCTTGAAAAAGTTTCAATGAAACGAAACACGTGTCGGCTGCAGGTCCAACGCTCAAAAAGGGTGAATCATAACATCGAATTGTCTATTCCCAATCAACTTGCTACTGTGTTTTAAAGTATTTTGTGAATTCCTTGTGATATGATTATAATAAATTGCTGAAGCCAAAACAGAATTACGGCCTTGTTGATATCTTGAATTAGACATACACCCATATGAATTTATACTATAGAGACTTTAGAGTGCCGAGGTTCACATATTATCATTCCATTGTTTGACTGGGTCCAACTGGGCACCAGTTTTTTTGGCACCTTAGGTAGTGGGGTGCAGCTAGTGGAACCTTGAGGGGCATCAATACTTGAAGTTAAAAACAGAATGCACTAAGAGAATAGATGTGCTACCAATTGTGCCACCACTGCCTTTGGTTTTGTAAATGAATTTAAACATTTTACATTTATTAACATTTATTAATTATCTGACTGAAACCAGTAACATTTGAAAGAGGGTGTGTGAGTGGCTGTATCGGTAGGTGAATGGGTATGGGAGTGCTTGTATGGGTCTTTGACTAGGTTTGTGAGAGGGTTTATTGGGTGTGTGAGTGAGTACTGATATGAGTCTGTGAGTGGGTATGAGAGTAACTGTATGGGTGTATACATGTCATACAGTGACAGACCACAGGCATATTGAGCCCCCCCCCCGAGCGCCAGACTACATCGCAGGAGTGCTGCAGTAACGGGTTGGAGACGGGCCTGGCCATGAACATAGAAAGGCCGCTCGTACTCCATTTTCATTGGGACTGCCCTGCATTTCATTGCCAGCAACAGGCAGAATGGCTGAAGAACAGGCAGGCCACCTAACTAGGTGCCCAGCACCTCTCTAATCACTGAGGGAGCAACAATACCACACATTGGACTGTGTCGGACCGGGGACCCGCATGGACCGTCCGTGCTGCGCATACAGTGGTAAGACCCTGCCCACCATAGCGCACGCTGGCATAAGGGGCCCAGGAGCTTAACGTTGGATTTCCCCCTCCGCCATATACGTGCAACAGAGGCCTGAGACGGCATAGGGCATTTTGTGGGCTTATTTATAGAATCGGGAAGAAGCCCCACAAAAAAGGCCTGCCTAACCTCGCTGCCTGACCTTAAGATGGTGGCTCTATCCCTTATATCTCAAGCTCTTAAGGCACCCGGGGGTATATAATAGGCCAAGGCCTCTTGCAGGACACTGCCCAGAAGCCCTGAGGAGTGTGCTCCGCAACAGGAAAGATACCCTGACCTACAGTGCCACTTGAGAACCACAAGTCTAGTCCCCACAGCCAAGTGAGAGGGGGAACACACGAGCGCACCAATGTGCGGCTTGACCCGGGAATTGCTCATATGCCTCCCAAAAAATAACAAGCCAACAAGGTGTTAAGCTACTTTGGAAACTCTAACATAGGAGACGGACATAGGGCATAAACAGCCAAAGGAGAATATGGGGCTGACCCACAATGATCTCCTGGCCACACTCAGGGACTTTAAAAGAGAGCTGCACGACAACATTAAAGCTGATATCAGCACTTCTCTTGTTGCTTTGAAATCTGCCCCTTACCCTTCCTTACCCCATCTACCTGGTCCCCTAAGTTCTTTAAATGTTTTTCTTGATACTTATGTAACTTTTAACTGATGTAAATTGCAACATTATTGTTCCTCATGTAAAGTACTCTGCTTCCTTCGGGTCTAGACAGCGCTATAAAAAACTCAATAATCAATTATGTTCCCATTTAGTACTCTTTCTCTCTTACTCTAGTTCCCTAGCTCCTATCCCCTCTCCCTTGAATCTCTCCCCTTGCCTGTCACTCTGCCTAGCCCCCTGTCCTTTGAGCCCTTTGACTAAGCACTCCTTCTCCCCTTGTTGGGGAAAGATCCAATATCCATACTCTGGAGTCTCTGCGAACCCGCTGAGAGAGTCCACTGCGCCAAGGGAGCCACTCACAGCCAAGGTATGGTATGGCACCCCTTGCCAAAGTACTCCCTCTCCCCTTTTTGGGGAAGGATCCAGTTTGTAGGCCTTGGAGTCTCAGAGACCCCTCTGAGAGAGTCCACTACGTAAAGGGAGCCTCTCGCAACAGAGATAGGGAAGTGATATCACTTCCCCTGGGATCACAGCTTACTGGACTTTGGACGTTGCTTTGACTTGTCTACCGGTTTTGTCCCCGTTGCCCTTCTCCTCCTCTTTCCATGCTGTGTCTCTCACCCTCCCCTCCTCTTTCCCGCCTTCATTATCTGTCTACTTCCCCTGCTCCTACCCCCCTCCCCTGGATCTCTCCCCTTGCCTGCTTTTCCCCTTACGTATTTGTGCTTATTGTTTATCTCGACCTTACAAGTAACTATGTTGCCATGCTCTAATAACTGTGTAACCTTTGTAACGATGTAACCAGTAACTATGATCTGATACTCATGTAAAGCGCTCTGATACCTCCGGGTCTAGCCAGCGCTATATAAAACCTTTAAAATAAAATAAAATAAATAGGAGTGCTTTCTGTAAGTGGGTGAATGAGTATCCCAGTGGGTCTGTGAGTGAGTGCAAGCATGTCCGAGTGGGTCAGTGAGTTGATGTGTGAGTCTCTGACTGGGTCTGTGAGTGGATGGATGAGTCTCTGGGTGGGTGAGTGAGTGGGTGCATGAGTGTCTGAGTGGCTCTGTAAGTGGTTGTAAAATCCTATGAGTGGGTCTGTGAGTAGGTGAGTGAGTGTTTGAGTGGGTCTGTGAGTGAGTGAATGAATGCCTGAATAGGTCTGTGAGAACATGCAAGAGTCTCTGAGTAGGTCTGTGAGTGGGTGCATCAGTGCCTAAGGCGACCAGTGAGTAGTGCATGAGTATCTAAGTGAGTCTGTGAGTAACTGCTTCAGAATATCAATTGGTCTGTGAGTGAGTTTGTGAGTGTCTGTATGGGTCTCTGAGTGAGTTCATGAGAATATGAGTGGGTCTCTGAGTGAGTGCGTGAGTATCTACGTGGATCTGTGAGTGGATGCATGTCTCTGAGTGGACCTGTGGGTGTTGTGTGTGTGGATCTCTGAGTGGGCCTGTAAGTGAGTGCAAGGGTTTTTCAGTGACTCTCTGACTAGGTGTTTGAGTTTTAAGTGGCTCTGTGAGTAGAAGTATGAATCTCAAAGTGAGTCTGTGAGTGGGAGCATTAAGGTCAGAGTGGGTGTGTGAGTTTATGACTGGGTCTGTGAGTCAATGCCTGAGTGGGTAGTACAGTGGATGTGTCTGTCTCTGAGTGGGGATGACCGTATATGTGATTCTGTTGATGGGTGTGTCAGTGTCTGAGTGGGTCTGTAAGTTAGTGTCTGTCTCTGAAATAGTCTGTGAATAGACGCATGAGTCCCTGAGTGGATGTATGAGTGTCTGAGTCAGACTGTGAGTGACTGCATCAGAATATCAAAAGGTCTGTGAGTGAGCGCATAAGTGTCTGTATGGGTCTCTGAGTGAGTGCATACCAATATGCGTTAGTAAATGGATGTGGGAGTGGATGCATCAGTATCTCAGTGGGTCTGTGAGAGGGTGTGTGAATCTCTGATTGGGTTTGTGAGTGGGTGCATGAGTGGCTCTCTGAGTACATAAATGAGTTTTGAGTGGGTCTGTGAAAAGATCCATGAGTCTCTAAGGGATCTTTGAGGTGGTGCATGAGAGTTAGAGTGGGTCTCTGAGCAGGTGTGTGAGTCTCTGAGAGTGTCTTTGAGTGGATACATAAATATCAGAGTGGGTCTGTGATTGGGTGTGTGAGTGTATGGCTGGGTCTGTCAATAGGTGCAGCAGTGTCTAAGTGGGTCTTTCAGTGTAATCTTTTGTCTCTGAGTGGATTGGGGACTGGGTGTGTTAGTCTGTTTGGGCCTGTAAGGGTGTGTGTGAGTGTCTGAGTGGGTCTGTAAGTGGGTGGGTGAGTACCTGAATGGGTCTCTGAGTAGGTCATGAGTCAGTGAATGGGTCTGTGAGTGGGCGCATGAGTGCCTGAGTAGATCTGTGAGTGGGTGTCTGAGTCTCTGATAGGGTCTGTGATTTGCACAAATCTTCCAGTGGGTCTCTAAGTGGGTGTATGATTGTTTTAGAGTATCTGTGAGTGACTGTGTCAAAATATCAATGGATCTATGACTGAGTGAGTTTCTGTATGGGTGTCTGAGTGAGAGCATGCTAATATGAGTGGGTCTCTGTGTGAGTGCATGAGTGTCTGAGTGCTGAGTGGATCTGTGAGTGGATGCATGTCTCTGAGTGGGTCTGTGAGTGGGTGTGTGAATCTCTAAGTAGGCCATTAAGTGAGTGGATGAGTGTTTCAGTGACTCTCTGACGGGGTGTGTGAGTTTTGAGTAGATCTGTGGGTGGATGGATGAGGGTCTGTTTGGGTCTGGGAGTGGAAGTATAAATCTCTAAGTGAATCTGTGAGTGGATACATAAAAGAGACAGTGGGTCTGTGAGTGGGTGTGTGAATGTATGACTGGGTCTGTGAGTCAATCTCCAAGAGGATCTTTCAGTGGGTGTGTCTGTCTCTGAGTTTTGTGTGACTGGATGTGTGTCTTCTGAGTTGATGTCAGTGTCTGAGTAGGTCTGTAATTGATGCATGAGTCTCTCAGTGGGTCTCTGAGTGGATGTGCGAGTGCCTGAGCGAGTCTGAGAGTGACTGCATCAGAATACCAAAAGGTCTGTGAGTGAGTGCATGAGTGTCTGTATGGGTCTCTGATTGAGTGTATATCAATATGAGCAGGTCTCTGAGTAAGTGCCTGAGTGAATCTGTGAGTGGATTCATCAGTCTCTCAGTGGGTCTATGAGAAGGTGTGTGAATCTCTAAGTGGGTTTGTGAGTGGGTGTGTGAGTTTTTTCAGTGGCTCTCTGAGTGGGTGTATGAGTTTTGAGTGGGTCTGTGAGAAGATCGGTGGATCTCTGAGTGAGTCTGTGAGTTGGTGCATGAGAGTCAAAATGGGTCTCTGAGTGGGTGTCATAGTCCCTGAATAAGACTTTGAGTGGATTCATATGTATCTAAGTGGATCTGTGATTGTGAGTGTGAGTATATGACTGGGTCTCTGAATAGGTACAGCGGAGTCTAAGTGGGTCTTTCAGTGTAATGATCCATCTCTGAGTGGGTTGGTGACTGGCTGCGCGAGTCTCTATGGAAACATGGGTCCTAACTATAATTACCTACTGGCGACCACCGGTAGATGATATATACAAATATGTATTATCTATAAAATGTAACAATTACTAAAATACATCAAGTTAAATGTTTTACTGATAATCAACTAACACACAGACACATACACAAATATATACATACACACTCACACAAATGTATGCAACCTAATATAATAATAAAAAACAATATAAAATAATTGTAATTAATACTGTCAATTAAATAAACACATATGTTTTAAAAAATGTAAAAGTAAACAAATAAAATTACATTAAAATATTTCAAAAGAATTTGCTAATTAAAATTAACTATCATATATTAACATATTAAAATTAAGAATATTTAAATATTATTTGGGAAATTTGAATAAACAATTACACATTTTTAACAACAACGCAGACATTAAACAAAAAATATAAAATACTTAAAATGCAACAATCAAAAATAAACGACACTAGAAAAAATGTTTGGCTTCAAAGGAGTCAGATTAACTATTTGATCATAAACAAAAGGAGAAAGAGTGTTGTAATTTGGAGGGGCTAGAGTTACTCTGCCCATTCCATTCCAATCCAGGCAAAGTAGGGAAAGTGTTGGTCTTTGGAGGGGGTCAATTTACTATTCCAACTCCAATCCAAACAACACTAGGGAAAGTGTTGGACTTTGGAGGAGTTAGATTTACTATTTCCACTCCAAGCTAAGCAACAATAGGCAAAGTGTTGGAATTTAGAGAGGTTAAGCTGCTACCTCCTCTCCAATGTAAGCAAAATCAGGGATAGTGTTGGTCTTTGGAGGGGTTAGATTTACTATCTCCACTCCAACATAAGCAAAATCAGTGAAAGTGTTGGACTTAAGATGGGTTAGATATATCATTTCAAATCATAATCATTTTTTAAACATTACAATGTCTACAACTTAAAATTATTAAGCATATTCAAATAAAAAATACACAGTAGATAAGTAAAAACAATTAAATGTAAAAAAATAATAATACAAAACAATACTAATACAAAAAAAAATTGACAAATATAATTTTAAATAAATACACTTCCCTCCCTAGCACCAAAACAGCGAACCCCCAAAAAGTATAATAAATTATAAATAAAACAATAATATCATTAACACTTTGATCAAATAAACAAATACAACTAAATCCATTAATAAATATTAAAGACATTTAAAAAATCTAATTATTAAATACACTTATTAATTAATCAATCAATTAAAAATGAATAATTTACATGACAAGTACTCAATTATAGATTTTACATAATTAATTGAAAATTAAGGGCCTGGTTACGTGTTTGGTGGTTCGACAGCTGTACCAGAACAGCAGCGATCTGAAGAAGGCTGCCATGGCAGCAATCTCCAGCCGCCGTTTTACAATATCTCCAATGGGGCAGTGGCGGTCTTTCTGACAGGAGTGAAAGTTTTTTGTATTTGTCGAAGCATCTGTGAATATTATGACCACATGAGTTTTGAATGTACACATATGCATGACACATTTTTAAAAATACCTTCAAAACATTGGTAGAGTCTGAACCATATGTGCCCTGTCCTGTCAATGGGTAAATATAAAAAAACAGACTTAACTGGATTTCGGCACCAAAAGGGTAATTTGCTCTGGGGTAGAAAATGCTGCTGTGAAGGAGGGATCTGGAGGAAGGAATCCACATTGAAGACTGAAGGGAAGAAATGGAAATTGGTCAGTATGCACCCCAAATCCTTTGTTTCCGATGACTCGAAGCAGGCAGTCCCACTGCCACGTTTTGCTTGTTGGAAAGCCAACCCGTACTTCAGAAGTCATCAAAACTTCTCTGTACAAACCTATGGCAGCTGCTTTGTCCCAACTGACACCATGACAGTCGGCGAAAAGCTGGCGGTGGCGGTAGTGCTTCGGCAGTTCTTCATTCTGAAATCCGACTACATTGTAATACAGCTGGCAGACCACTTAAACGGCTGCGGTGAATCCAAGGCTGACATGACCGCGGCGGTGGGACTGCCAAACTCGTAATCAGGCCCTAATCGTTTCATTAACATAAAAAAAGTTATATAAATATATATATTCAAATAACCTCTCACCCTTTTCCTAACTATGTTATATTGATTTGTATAGCGCACTAATCACCCAAGAAGTTCTCCATGCCCTTACTAATTTAGCCATATGAGAATAAAGTATACAATAAAAAACACAACGTACACATATAATTAAAAACCAATTGATCAATTAACCAATTTTTGTTACGAATCACAAATATATATTTCATTAGCATAAAAATAATTTCTAATTTATAAGAAATGGGGTAACTGACTGAGGGGTGTGGACCCCTACTCAAGCAGCAACAACTATCATTGTCAGTGTGAGGCACTTGCTCAACCCTCTGGTAGCTTGACACAGAGCAGTCAGGCTTAACTTAAAGGAAATGTGTAAAGTATTTATGCAGCACTTCAAACAGTAATAAAGTGAAAACACAACACAAGAAAAATCCCACACCAAGTTAGAAAAATTTAGGGAATATTAATAAATAAATCAGTATGAAAATCACAAAAGTTAAACCAGTAGACCAGAGATACGCAATTTTAAAATATTTCAGTGACTAATAGCTCCAAAAATCACAATGCAGCAACTGAGGATATCTGGTTGCACCGGACCGGGATAAAGTCAAGAGTTCAGGCAGACTGCGTGTAAGTGCTGGCCGTTATAGGGACCCAGTTAGGCCTGCTGAACAAGAGTACCTTAAATCCTGGTGCAAAGAGTTACAAGGTCCCAGGCCGAGGAAAAAGCCCTGTTGCCAGCGCTGAGGCGATGCTTCGGTTCCGATAAGTAGCAAAGCTACGATGCAAGGTCATGAACCATCATCAAGGATCCCGTCGATGAGGGTTTGCAGGTTCTCACATTGCGAGGCTGCAATATGAGTACCTGCTTCATCATCGAGGCTGATTTAGGTCGACAAGAGATTTGTAATGAGAAGGCCTGCATCAGTAAAGCTTTGCATTGTGGTGGTTTTCATGCGGCCTGCAAGGTCGATGCAGAGTTCTTGCACTGAGAAATGTCTTGCAGCAGAGGCAATGCATTGGTTTTGCTTGGGGTTGAGCCACACAGCGGAGTAGATGCATCGATTCTGCGGATCCACAGATGGACTGGCAAAGCACCTTAAGGTCTACTTCCAAGAATACAGGAGGGGGGTGGAACCACTTGGCAGGGTAGGACTCACAGATGGCAGAGTCCACGTGCAGGGTTCAAGGTTGTTAGAGTCTTCTGTACCTGAGGCTCTAGTCAGGAAGCCAGCCAACTAGCCTTGGAGTCACTCTTGGTTCAAAAGATGCAGATTCTGTCCTTGTCACCTAAGCAAGAGGGCAGCAGGCAACAGGTCAGTGCAACTGTGAAGCAGTTCTTTAGAGTAGCATTCCCGCAGAGTCCAGTCCTTTCAGCAGCAAGCAGTGCTTCCTTCTGGCAGAGTATCCACAGGTACAGAAGTGTACTAAGAGTTGGTGTCTGAGGTCCAATGTTTATACCTGGGCCTTCTTTTGAAGTGGGAAAAGCTTCTAGAGGTTTCCCTTTGTAGTACAAAGGCAGACTGCCTTCCCTGTCCTGGCTCCAGACTTGCAACGGCAGATATGCAACCCTTTGTGTGGAAGCAGGACACAGCCTATTCAAGTGAGTAGGGTTGTGCCCAGCTCTGCCCTCCCATTCAGCCAGTGATTACCCATCCAGGCACACCTATGCTCTCTATTGTGTGTGGCTATCTAGGAGGATTAAACAAAGCCCAACTGTTAGCCACACCCAATCGTTTTACACAGAGACAGGCTGCTGGCACTAAATGGCCAAGTCTGGAAAATTACAACTTTCTAACACTTCCAAAATTGTAATTCAAAAACAGACTTCACCATGACAGAGGATTTTTCATTACAATTCCAAAGACACCAAACAAGAGCCGGTTTCTTTCTCCCATTTAGAAATTATCACTTATTACATATAATAGGGTAACTTCAATGTTAACCTATGAGAGATGTAGGCCTTGCAGTAGAGAAAAGTAGAGAAAAACTAATTGAAGAGATTTTCACTACCAAGACATGTAAAAATAAAAAGAACATGTCTAACATTAGGTACACTGTATCTTGCCCTCTGGGCTGTCCCAGACCTACCCTAGGGGTGAACTTTGTGTATTAAAAAGGATGGTTTGGGCCAGGCAAAAGGTTTGCTTTTCCAGGTTGAACCGGCAGTTTAAAACTGCATGCACATATTGCAAGGGCAGTTCTGAGACATGTTTAAAGTGTTACTTGACTGGTGGGACAATCAGTGCTGCAGGCCCACTAGTAGCATTTAATTTACAGGCCCTTGGTGGACACAGGTGGTACCACTTTACTAGGGACATACACTTAATTCAGATCTGTCAATTGGGTATATGCCAAGTTTACCGCGGTTTAAGGAAAAAGCACAAGTACTTTAGCACTGGCTAGGAGTGGTAAAGTGTGCAGAGTTCTAAAGCCAGCAAAAACAAAGTCAACACAAGAGGAGGGTTAAAGGCAAAATGTTAGTGGGAAAACTACACCAAGGATCTAATATAACTCAAAAACATTCCCACTCTATTCTCCTAAAGCCCAAAAACGTGGTATTAAATTAGAAATTAATAATTAAATAAAAATATATTTTAATTGCACGTGAAAATTACCAATTATAATGAATACAATAGTATTGAAACAATATAAGATTTCACAGTATTTTTTATTTAAATGTTTGAGATTCATGAAAAAAACAAGTATTTTCATTTAAACTCAATGGAATGCAGCATGAACGCTTAATGGAAATACACCAAATTTGTCATGAAACTATTTTCATATTCAGTTGTGTGCCTGGTTTATTCGGTGCAAATTCTATCTGGATTTTATAGGAAATTTGTGTTACAAAAATGTTTCAGGTGGGCTTCAAACAGTGCATGTGAAATAGATGTTGTGCATCATTAGTTTGCAAACATCTGCAAGCCCAGAAAACAAGCACATCACTGGAAGCGGGAGAAATATTCTCTGGGAAAACTAATTGGTTGGCAGCAACAGGAAATAATAGTTGCCATAGCCATTACATAATACCAGGAACTGAAGCTTTTGTCCTGAAAAACAGTATTAGTGTAATAAAAGGGGCAGACAGAGCTTCCACTTAAGCCATGAAGCATGAGCCCAGACCATATGTGCAATGTTTTTATAGAAGGTAGATTATAAAAAATAATAATTCGCTGAAAAAACGTTTTCGAAAGTAAGTTATGAATTCTTGTGGTCATAACAGCCTAAAGTGAAAAAACAGAAACACTCTAAAATGTCCTTAAACAAAAACAGCTAAGTGGACGTAATAGGTCCAAATTACTATTGAAAAGCCTCTGAAGCTGGAACAGTTATGGTTTATTTCACAAACCATCACTATTCCCAAACCATAAAGACCATAACATGCACACTAAATGCACTATTTATGAACTCACAACATTTATAACAATAGTTAACAGAAATTAATAACTTCACATCATTAAATAACAATACATACACAAATAACACAAATACTGTACCCATAGTAATATCAACCTTATTGCCAATGGCAAATTGCTGCATATTGTCACCAGTGATACCATCTACGTTGTTCCTGATATCAGCTGGTACATCATGTCATACGCAGTCAATTTGGAGGGTGAGTTATGATAGAATAGTTTATTTCTCCACCCCTTGGGGCTCCTGGTTAGGGTTAGAATGCAAAGACAATCTCTTTCTTCCCTTCTTTCTGGAATAGCATCACCCCTTGTCCTTTCAAGCTGGCATCTGTTGTCATTATCAATTTCCTCTTAACATCATATTTGTGCATGGCTGTCACACAACCAATCAGCATTTTTATTGTTTCAAATTATCATTGGCAATCTACTGTCCCTTCAAAATCGTGTTTCTTCACCAGCTCTCTTAAGAAACTGAAAATGTACGACAGTATTGGGCCAAGCTGAGAAATTACCTTACTTCAGCTATAACACATGGCACCAGCCTTTTCAAAAACAAACTCCACCAAATGTATTTTAAACCTACCTAAAGGTATTATGGCCAAAGTTGTCCACTGTCGTTACATGGTAGTGAAGCATCCCCTGTTTCACAGTCAATCCTCTGTTCTCTAGCCCCCTAAAGCCTCAAATAATAACTTGTCATTTTCCATTACAGTGTTTCCATGGACAAAAATGTCATCTTGAAAACATATTACTGTCTCTGTTGGAGATTGGGGGATTATTTAAGAAATAATCACAGTCTTTGTGAGGGTAAAAAACTAAAGTCATTAAATTAACCTGAACACAACCCCCTGTATTCATGGTACAGAGCAGAGAGGTGTAAATTAGAGGCAAGGTGTAAAGTATTTTGTATTTATGTAGTACCAAAACAGTGATAAAGAAAAAATGCAACACATAAAAAAAACCAAACCAATTTAGGAAAATAGATTTGTTTTACTTTTAGTATTTTTTATTGTCAAAAGGGAAGCACCATTACAATATTTTGTTTATCATGTGGCAGAGCAAAACAAAATAGAAAGAGAATGCGTTATAGCACATACATTAAGTTAAATTAAATTAGGTAGAATGATAGTGTTGCTACTAAGTTGCATGGCCCTGTAGTCACCATTGCTTTTTCTGCACAATCCCCAAGGCTAGCCTGGTGCCATTATGGATCAAATAGGCTACCCCTTATAGATTCGAGTTTTTTAGCGAGTGAATTCCTCCTGTTTTGGCCATCTCCATCTCGTAAGTCTCCCTTACTATTGCCCACCATTCCGCCACAGAAGGTGATTTTGGAGAGATCCAAGCCCTGGCTATGTCGAGTCGAGCAGCCACCAGGATAATTGAAGTAAGGGATCTTGGCCCATGGCTCTCCTCCTTATAGCCCAACATAATCTCCCTTACTGCTGGAGAATAGTCTACTCTTAAATGTAGCTTCAAGGTGTGGCTTATCTTCTGCCAAAATGTATCTAACTCTGGGCACGTAGGAACCATGTGGACTATGTCAGCCGCAATCAAGCAGCAATTGGGGCGCATTTGATTTGATCCCACCCCCGCCTTTGCCTCCCCCCGTTTTTTAGGCCACCTTGCGATTCTCTCTGGAGTATAGTATACAGATCTTCCGGAGCTGCTGCAATTTTAAACTAGCAGAGTGTATCGATCTGTTTATAATTCCTAATGCCCGATTGATTGCTATAGTAGTGATATTTGTCCCCAAGATCTTACTCCATTTTGCTGCCAGCTTATTGCAGCTGATTGGCCTAACCTGGCACAAGTGTTGATACATAATGCTAATTGCAGCTTTCCGATTCTGCCCATGTAAGTATTCCCATACCTCAGAGCTTGACCCAGCTGTTAATACCTGGTGTCTCAAAAATTAGTAATGAATCTGGAAGTATTAAAAAAAAGTCTGGCCTGGGAGATTGAAGGAGGATTGTAAGCTTTCAAATGACCGAAAACCATTATGATCGAACAACTGCTCCAGGCGGTCAATCCAATACCTTAGGACCAAACATCTGCTGGCCTGGTCCTGGAAAAGCTCAGGGAGTATAGGGGTTGTCCCATAGAGGACGTTTATCATGAATAAGAGATATAGAACATTTGGTAAAGATTTCATGCCATACATATAGGCTATCCCTGATGGTCTTAAAACGAACTCCTTTAAAATAATTAGGGTTGTTAATTCTATATAAGAACATAAGGCTTTCAGGCCCCCAGACAAGGCAGTGACAAAAGTCTTGTGTCACAGGGTTCAAAAGGCTACAAAGATGACCAACGAATGCTGCCCAATAACACATTTTGAAACCATGGAGGTCTAACCCACCCTGGTCATACGGGAGTTTCATTAGCCCTATAGCCTGTCGTGACTTTTATACCCCCAGATAAAGTTACTTATCACACCTTCTAACCGCCTAATGAAAGGGTTAGGAATACATAAAGGAATTGACCAAAATAAAGATAAAAATTTAGGAAGTACCTTCATTTTAATATTATTGCAACTCCCCATGATACCAATTGGGAGCATATGCAAACTTCTCAGTTGCTTGATTGTGACTTCCAATACATTCTATCTGTGGAGAAATTTGCATCCCCAGGTAAGTTGCTGTCGGGCATACCCCCTGTATTGGTCTGTTAGGCTGGAAGTTGAGGAGCACTTGTGTCTTCTTAACATTTAGCCTATACCCAGAGAGGATGCCAAATTTGTTTGCTCCGGCTTCGATAGGACCTATTGCAGTCACGGGTCAGTAGTGAAGGCGGCTATATCATCCGCATAAGCAGTGACTTTCAACTTCCTTGCTTCTGACATCAAGTGTAATATCTGTGTGTTGGACTGCAACAACCGGACGAATGGCTCTATAAATAGTGCAAATAACAAGGGAGAAAGAGGGAAGCCTTGTCTAATTCCATAGTGTATTTGGAAGAGAGTTAATTGTATGCTAAAATAATGCAATTTGGCCTGAGGTTTATTATACAAAGCTTGCATCCATTTACAGTATTTTCCTCTAAAACCAAATGATAATAGTATTGCCCATAGAAAGTGCCAGGCCACTTGGTCAAATGCCTTTACGGCATCTAACAGGATCATGCCCATGCTCATGACTAACCTCCTTTCTAGATCAAATGCCCCCACTGTAGTGTTCAAATAGGCAGTGGTATCTTTGCCCTGGATAAAGAAGTGCTGCTGGCTGGAAACTAACCCTGGGATCATAGGCACCAGACGAATGGACAAGATTTTAGCAAAGATCTTAGCATCTGAATTTATGAGGGATAGCGGCCCGTAAGAGCTAAGCTCCTCGGGTGGCTTATACCTTTTAAAAAAAAAAGACTATGTTGGTCATGTTCCACGATTCAGGAGCTACACCCTTGCCCCTATGTACTTGATGACATCTACCAGTGGTGGAGCAATAATGCCATTAAAAGCTTTGTAGAACTCAGCTGGTATAGAGTCCTCGCCAGCCTCCTTCCCAGAAAGAAGCCTAGATAGGGCTTACACAACCTCGTCCTGCAAGATTTATAATTAGAGAGAGGCCGAATTCTCCTCACTCAAGTCTGACAGGTTGCTCCCCTTGATATACTTCTGGAGGCCATCCTCATCTTGTGTAGATTGCATGTAAAGCCTTTGATATAACTTGGAGAATTTATCAATAATAGCTTGCAGGTGTGTAGACAGCACCCAGTTCTCCCCTTTAATGGCCTTTTTTTCTGTGTTCTAGCTTTATTGTCTGCTAACAGCGCCCCCTAACGCAAGTTGTTGTAACGACTTGCGTTGTAAAAGTTGCGTCATAAAGGCATGCGTTGTAAAAGCATGCGTTGTAACGAAGTACATCCATGTGAAAGCACCCTCCCAATACGATCGCCATATTCATATTTTAAGGTCCGGTGTCTGTTATAGCTCACGGCTACTTACTCCCTTAGCGTCCTGCTAATGAACAGCCGTTTGTCTACTAAGGAGAAATACAATAGCGGCTGGTCTTGGGCACCTTGCCGACTGCCTCTGTACGGTGTATTTCCATCATTGAGAGTGTTTGAATGGCAGCCCTGGCTGCAGCCTCCCACTCCTTATTTTGCTGCCAGATATGCTGCTGAGTTATCCCCCTTATAATCACCTTCATTGTGTCTCACACTATGGAAGGAGAAGCTGACCCAAGTTGTCTTTAACAAAAATCCTCTAACTTTTTATAATTAAAGGATAAGTAATTGTTGTCTGTAAGTAAATAGTGTGGGAAAGAAAAAGGCCATGCCACTTTAACAGCAGCTTTAGCCTGAAAAGACTAAGATGGGGTTATGATCAAAAGTGATCCTAGGGATTGACTGCAAATGTCAGATTATCATCCAAGGCCAAAGCCATTTAAATTCTAGAATACTGTTCATGCGGGGCCCAGGGGTTGGTGGATAAAGTACTCGCCAGACACCCATTAGGCAATGCAGCCCCCCTATTTGAAGCCCTTATATTCCCCATTCTAGAGGTAGTATTTTGGACATGGGACAAACAAAATTGGCATATTCACCATGACTGACTTCTTCACTTTTGGTTTTCCTTGTTTGGTTTTGCACAATGTCTTTTTTCTCCTTGTTCACTGAAAAATATACACTCCTCAGAATCTCATTGCCTTGTGTAGTAAAAAACACAACTAGCAATGTATATATGCACTCTCATCTGAACTTAACAATGAAAAATGTCAACTTGTGCAAGCCTGGATATTTTGCATGTGCACAATAATTAGCTCAGGATCATAAACATGTCTCACCAACTCATACATGCAAGTATATTCTCATATGCCATATTTATTCCAGTGAAAGATAAGAAAGATAGCAAATCATATATGATTCAATTATTCTGTGCCAGTGATCACATTTTCAGTTTCAGACCTTAAAACATGGAAGGAGGGGGGACATCAGACAATTTCCAACTGAATAGGCAAAATATAATTGGTTGATATCATCAGCTAGAGACATATCGCTTAGCTCACAAAAGGAATCCCACATCAATAATACCAATAGACAGACACATGGCAGTACTACAATTTCTGATCACAGGATCTTAGCAATCCATTGTTGCAGCATTTGGTGAAATGTCACAACCAAATGTCAGTGGTGGGCCATAAGCACTTTGCCCTAAAATGAGGAGACACATCAACAGCTACATACACTTTACACACAATGAGGATTTTGCCAATGTGTAGGGAGAATAGCATGATTTGGCCCCACAGCAACATTTTGCTGGAGTACAGGATGGCACATATATTGCATTAGGACCACCACATGACAAGGTACAAGTCCAATGGAGTCCTCATAACTTCCATCCTGTCACTGTGCACACTGTCGTGGTACAGGATTTGTATACCCAAAGTCTGCGACAGTCATTCCCAGGAACAACCCATATCCCCTTTGCACTTCTAAACAGCATCATATACCCACAAATGTCAAAACTCTGAAATGCTCAAATGAAGATGCCATTATGAAGGTACCTAAACAAAGACATTACCTTTTAAACAATGAATATAAGACAATTCACCAAGTTAACTTCTGGAGAACACAGTCCATGACAAGAAGTAAAAGCTAAACAAAGCAACACAAAAATAATGACCATTGTCAAAAGAACATTCCTCAACAAACAGCTTTCAGCTGCATTTTCCAGAGCTTGACCTTCATAATATATTACCTTAACATACTTCTCACATCATCATAATAAGAGTTGCTATAACAGTCAAAGTCATAACATTTCACAAAATACTTACACTCATGAGAATAAGTTGTCCATGAGTTCTTGACACAAGTCAGCTCCTTCCTCTTCACCACTATCATCATATTTTGGCATTTCAGGATCCTCACTGGGTGGCACTTCATGGTCTCCATCCTCTGCGATATAAGAGATATTCCGTTGCAGAGCAATGTTGTGGAGCATTTGCCTTGCCACTGTGATTTTACACACCTTCTTGGGATGAGTAGAGAAGGGCTCCTCCAGTCTTGTGCAGACATCTAAATCTAGCCTTCAGGACCTCAAAAGCCTACTTCACTGGCTGCCGTGCCTGTTCATGGGCCTCATTGAAGAGGACTTCCCCTGGCGTTGTTGGATTCCACAGCGGGGCCAAAAACCATGGACGATTGGGATACACTGAGTCTCCTAGTTGTAAGACAGACATAAGTGCAATGCCTTATGCACTTTCCCAATCTACTACCTGAAATTATTCACACAAAGGTAGGACAGATCATACTTACCAACATGCCAGGCATCTACAGTAGTAGTTGTGACATCAGATGGGGAATTATGCTGTTCCGCAGTATGAAGGAATTATGGGCTGATCCAGGGAACAGGGCACAGACGTTTGAGATATAAAAAACCGATAAGCAGACAACTTGTACGTTGATAGAATGGAAGTGCTTACTGCTGTGGTAAACTTGTTCCTTGGCTTGCTGTGGTACTTAGGCAATATGGGTGCCAACAATGGCTCTAACCACATGTGGGAGGCTACCAAATCCATAGAAGTCAACCTTCACAGTGGCTAAATCCTCGTGTCTAGGGAACTGGATGCAGCTGTCAGTGTGTCTCATCATTGTTTAAAGCTCGTCTAGTAGCACACCACTGAACATTGATTGTGACATAACACCAGTTATAGCCACAGTGTATTGAAAGGAATCTGTGGCCAGAAAATGCCATACTGCCAAAGGTTTTACAATTGTGGGATACATGTGGGATTAGTGTTTTGAGGAAGGAGGTCAGGCTCCAACTGATTACATAAATCCAGTATGGTTTGCCTATTCAAGCAAAACTTCTTGATGATATCTATTTCTTCCATGATCTGAAGGTCTGGAAATGGGCGGTACACTGGAGGCTGTCGCCTCCTCCTTCTCCCAGGGTACCTATGTGTGGAGTGAAAACAATTTTGAACACTGGTCAAAGTTTTCAGAGTAACTTATATGAAAAGTAAGCCAAAGCCATGTGACAAAACATAACTGGTTCTGAAAGCATTACACATTATTCACATTATAGTTGTCCAATGTACAACATCCACCTATAATCCCCATTGTGGTCTTCACATGTGTCTGTTACATAAATGTGCACATTATACATCCCAAAACGTATTTTAAGCACCTTAATGTAATTTCTGAAATTTTCTTTCAAAGTACTATCACCGACAGTGTACAGTGCACCACGCTAATATAGAATTTATGCACAGAAACGCACTACACAGATGTTTGTGTAAAGGAAATTACATGGCAATGGAGTAGTACATATCTAAATATGTGACACCTCATATGAATTGGTGGCGACACACTTAATAATCACCAATACTGTGCTTCCAACTGCTAAAATAGTAGTTGCTTGACCTCGCATATTGTATGCTCAGAACCTGCTGCCAGTAGCAGAAGTCAACAGCACAGTAGGCGTTTTCCTCCATGATGGACCCATAGATAATCATTCTAGGCCAAGGAGGTGAGAGGGCACATGCCTTCTCTCTAGAGGAGTTGGAGCAACTGGCTGAGGATGTCCTTCCCCTGTATGGCCAGCCCTACTGCTCGCCAGAGGGAAAGGTTATTATCTTACCTAAATATATTACTCTGTTTAACTCCATCATTTCCATTCCCACAGGCTACAATGTGCCTCTTAGTTCCAGAGTGAAGTCGGATTACTGTTGTAACATTTTCTGGTATACATAGGTCAGTGATATAATGGATTGTTGAGCACTATACATTGTGTACTTAATATTACCATTATGATGTGTGATGTGTGGTAAGCCCTATATTCTACTTGTGGTGCAAGCACTCTATACATGTATACATTTTATGGTACCTATAATATCTTTACTAATCAGATCATGGTAAATGTGCACACAAATGCATAGCCTTTACAGCATGAGCTGTGTATGTATACTGTTAGAAGCAGTTGAGGATGATGTTAGCTATGTGTACAGTCCAACATATCACTTCTCCCAGATCAGGGCTCACCAAACTGTTGTCTGTAAGCTAGCTATACCTCACAGACCCTTTCAGAGTGCCACACAACCTCGAGGACACATATTGGATGGCCACAATATGTAATCTTATATATTGAAGTGGTGGAAATGTGACATTCATATGGGATCAGTATGCTTAGCCTGCAGAGAGCAAGGCCTGACAGTGAATTGTGCCCAGCCTGGGGCAGAGTTACTTCGGCAATACAATTGATGCACAGAGTAATCTCCCTGTAGACCTGCAGATTGTTGGAAGTTCACAAAATGAGTTTTCAGAGCCATTATTAGCCCTGATTACTTTTATATGGACCATATTTAGAATAGTGACTGAGGTAACATCTTAACCTGACCATTGACCCACATTGACATTGTCAATGTGTGTCATTTACTTGTGACAGGCCCCTGACTTCCACAGGTCTGTTGTCACATTCCCATAACTCATGCTTAAACTGCACATGGGACACATTAACAATGCGTATAATTGGTTACGAAATACAATGGTTTGTTGATTTCATTCCTGTAACAGTGCCACATATGGTAAAAGGTGTGTCCTGTGATCGCAGTACATACCACACTCGATCGGATGTAGTATGATATCCCATTGAGTAGTCCACATCACAGTACATGTAGGATGGCCCTGGGCTACATGATGCTAGTGTGTTTGCTAAGTCAGTGTAGGACATGACCAGAGATGAGGATAGTCAGGAGATGACTCCAAACGTGTGTATTCATGTTCTGTGTTAACTATTGATTTATGCTTGTGCTAGGTGTCTACAACTTGTTTCTCAACAACAGAGATATCCAAAAACCTGCAGTGATAATCTATTTATTCATCTCTTGTATCCATACAGGTAAATGTCCATCAGAAGCGGGCCATTTTGAAAGCCATCGCCTGGAAGATGCAGACCCTGGAGGTCTATGTACAGCGTAGCATCCATTGAACGAAAAGGTGGGAGGACCTGAGGCACTGGACCTGGAAGATCATGGCGGTCCAGCTGGGAAAGTCCTCCCAATGTGGATGAGGCCCACGCCACACCTCGACCTCCCAATGACCCACATTCTGGTGGTGGCTTATTCTGAACTTGATGGGCAGTTGAGGGCCAAACAGCAGTAGTATAAGGGGGTAAGTCCTGACCAGACATCTACATGTTACATTGTCATCTTTTTTTGGGAACAGGCATCCATTTTCCCATCAACAGTAAGGGTGACTCATGTCCAACGCACTAGAAGAGTCATTGAATGTGTAGGTCTGGTAGTAGGTGCATGATTATGTGCATTGCCTATTGTCCCTATAACCAGGACCACAGCAGAGCCCAGTTCACTGCCAGTTTACTCTCTTAAGCGGAGACATGTCTGAGTAAAGTAATTACTCGGCTCATGTTCTTGGATGTTACAAGTGACAGTTGTACCAAACAGACCACTTGTCTTCATTGTGTCAGGAGTGATGCTCCCTCACTACTATGTCTCATGTGATGGTAATCCTATTACATGTGACATGGCACACAGTGCACTTTATATGCAGTGACTGGAAAACACTTCCCTTTGGTAAGCTGAGATACAACAGTAACATTAGTATTAGTGCCTACATGTTGGCATGTGAAACTTTCCCTGTTGCAGTATCATCTGCACTACTGTTTCATACTTGATCTAAATGTCTTCCTAGGTTGATGTCTAATTCTATCACAAATGTGTGTGTAGGCCAATCTGTATTTGGAAATAGTCATTTGTGATAGGTATATAGGTCATGTGTTACCACAGACAGGACTGTATACACATTGCCATTACTCAATGTCATTGGTTAGGTACACATGATGAAGCATTGAAGGACATGACAGGTAGACTTACACTAATTTGTCACTATTGGGATTTCCATGGCATAGATGTGGGAGTACTCAGATATGTGAACTTCACATGTAAATTTGTCAAGCTTCATTCACTGACTGGTGACATGTATCAGGGAGTGGCATACAGAAATTTAGGGATCATATGTGAGTGTCTACACTAAGTATTACAAGACATTTTGTGTTTGCGAGACAAAAAGGTGCTGTGATGTGCCTTCCCATTAGGACAAACGTGAAAACACCTCTTCATGTAATGGTGATTCCATGAGCCTTAACAACCTTTAAGGTATGCATTGTAAGAATGGTGTTCTCACCAGTACCAAGCTGGATTGGGAATGTCCCTAGACCTAGGCAAATGCTTATGCTGTGGATATTTGTAGACACATTTCTGAAAACTTTGGGCCAGATTGTCACCACGCTACTTTCTGTGTTACATATGATGCATAGCAAAGCTACTGAAGTACAGCCTTAATTATACTATTCTGACAGTGGGCATATGAAGAAGTTGCAATTAGGAATTCAACAGATTGAAATGAGCATTTGCCTGTCACCTTATTGCTGCTACTGCATATATTGCTGTAATATAGCTGTATTACTTGACCGCAACATAGCTGTATTACTTGTTCATCATTTCATCATGATGTTGTTTTAGGTATCTGGCCATTTGCTGAATTCAGGGCCGTGTGTGGAATGTTTTGAAAGGATTTTCTCATTGCCATCCTATTTGATGACAGCAGGTCACTATGGTATTTGGACATGTATATAATATGGACACTCGATGACTGTATGCAGTGGGAAAACGTTGTTGGGAATGTAAGGCTCGGCGATCTTATGCCTAGCAGTCATACCTGATTACCACTCGTACTTCGTTGTTTGCTTGTATTTTAAATTTGTATTTTTAAACATGCACCGAATTGCTCATTTGCACAGTACCTTTTAAGAAACCTCTTCCTCACCTCCTGCACTCTCCGCCTGCACCCCGGTCCACCACGGGGCTCTCCCGATTGTTGTGGAGGGTGCATGCTCATGCAGGATGGCAGTCTTTCCTCGCTGCCAGTTGGGGGGGGAGCACCGCGATTCGCGCTGTGTCTCTGCCTATAACTGTGGAGGTGCTTTCCCCTCACGCTGTGGACACGCGCTGACAGTATGCAGTGGGAAAACGTTGTTGGGAATGTAAGGCTCAGCGATCCTATGCCTAGCAGGCACACCTGATTACCACTCGTACTTTGTTGTTCGCTTGTATTTTGAATTTGTATTTTTAAACCTGCACCGAATTGCTCATTTGCACAGTACCTTTTAAGAAACCTCTTCCTCACCTCCTGCACTTTCCGCCTGCCCCCCGTCCACCACGGTGCTCTCTCGATTGTTGTGGAGGGTGCAGGCTCACGCAGGAAGGCAGTCTTCCTCGGTGCCAGTTGGGGGTGGAGCACCGCGATTAGAGCCGTGTCTCTGCCTATAACTGTCAATGTGCTCCCCGTCGCGCAGCAAGTGCGCCAAAGTCAGGCCCGTCGATGCCTGTCCGTGGCCGACCGGGACGAGGGGTCACGCACCCTGCCCTTGCCTCCCTCCGCTATTCATCAATGGAGCTTAAATCTCTCCAGGGAGATTGGCCCATTCACCCAGACCTAGTTAGCACACTTAATACCTTTGGAATCCTGTCCCTAAAAAACTCCACTCACAACCTCAGCCCAAGCCTCTTCCCCACATGACACCCACGAGCCCAAGGTTTGCCCTTCCTAAAACCTCTCCTCATTCTACCAGCCCCATTCAGGACCTTTTGTCCATATGGTATCTCAACACCCGCTCTCTGGTTAAGCACCAGTTAGAGATTTTTAATCTTTTAGGCTCCATCAAGCCAGACATACTGCTCCTAGTGGAAACATGGCTTTTAACCAAATCCACCCCGGACATTCTGGCAGCCATCCCAGATAATTACTACATCCTCCAGGCCAATAGGCCAGAGGGCAAGGTGGGGGGAGTCGCAGCCATCATCTCCCAATCCCATAAATTCACTTCCCGCACCACTTCTAAAATTCCCTCTGTTGATTTCCTGTTGTTCAAATTTGAATCCAAAGGTTTCCCTTTCACGTGTGCCCTATTTTACAGGCCCCCCCGCCCACATGCCTAATTTTCTCCAATTATTCAGCAACATGACAGCAGAGTTGGTGATTAATCATGCCAAAATTCTTATCATAGGGGACTTTAATTACTGGCAATATGACCCGCGGGAAAGCCCTTGTTTGATAAACTTCTCTGAGTTGCTCGATGGCATGAACTTTACCCAGCACATCAAAGTGGCCAACCACATTAAAGGACACACCCTGGACCAGGTCTGGACCTCAAACCTTGACATCACCAATCTCCAGATCTTTCCCTGTACTTGGTCTGACCACTTCTTTATTGCGTTCTCCATCACTACCCCCTCCATGACCAAAACCTCCACCCCTGACCCTCTTATGATCAAGAGCTGGCGTCGGGTAAATATCCCTACATTCTGTAAATTTTTATCTACCTCCATGCCGAGTACCTCTCAGCCCACCGGACCCCCGGTCTCACCACACACTCAGGCTGAAGACTTTAACTCCTGGCTGGCCCGGCAAGAGATAACTTTGCTCCCCTGAAAAAATTCAAAAATAAGAGGCCCCATGATGCCCAGCATTGGTTCACAAAGGACCTTAAAGATAGGAAACTTGCAAACAAAGTGGAGACTTGACTACTGTCCCCTCAAAAAAATCCATCTTTATCTCAGCCTTTAAGGAGTACAATATCGCCATCCTTACATCCAAAACTGAATACTTCTCTTCAAAGATCTTGGACTCGACTAGCAAAGCCAAAGACATCTTCTCTATTGTGGACGAACTTGTGAAACCCGACCGTGTCACTGTCAAACCCTCGCCTTCACAATCTCTCTGCGATTCCCTTAACATTTACTTTATTGACAATATTACCAACATCAAATCCAGTATCCCCAAGGCCGCCTCACACCCTGATCCTAGTGACGCTCCATGTAACCCCTCCCTCTTCTCCCACTTCCCCCTGATCACTCAGGAGGTCTTCTTTTCTCTCCTCAAAAAAGTTTGCTTCGGCTCCCCGCGGGACAGTTGTACCCCTCATATTGCCCGGGAGATGTTTCTCAATATCCCGACCCCCCTCTCACTCTTCTCAATAACTCCTTCACCTCGGGCATGGTTCTCAATTCTTTCAAAACTGCTGTACTCTCACCCATACTCAAAAAAGCAGGTGCTGACCCCGAGGTGCTAAGCATCTTCCGCCCTATTTCGTTACTTCCCTTCCTGGGCCAAATTCTGGAGGCCTTCGTAGCAAATTGCCTAAGTACTTTTGAGGAAAACTCCCACTTTTTAGATCCCCATCAAGCTGGGTTTAGGCCCCGACACTCCACCGAGTCCATTGACCTCGCCGTCCATGATGAACTTTGAAAGAACACCTCGCAGGCATTGGTGCTCCTGGATCTGTCGGCGGCTTTCGATACCGTCGACCACACCTTTCTACTTGATTGGGTCGAGAGCGCCGGCATCCGGGGCCCACTGCTGAGATGGCTCACCTCATTTCTCAACGACCGCTATCAAGCAGTCCGCTTCTCCTCGGAGGAAAAAATACTCACTTGTAGAGTCTCCCAGGGCTCCTCCCTCTCTCCCCTTTTGTTCAACCTGTACATCTCACCCCTGATCTCCGAACTCCAGAAAAGAGCAGTTGTCTTTTTTAATTATACCGACGACCTTCAGCTCATCTTCAGCATTGATCCCTCTCCCTCCTCTATAGAGAACGTTCAAGCCACCATGACCTTCATCAGCAGCTGGATGAACGCTAACCAGCTAAAGCCTAATCCCGATAAGACAGAGCTGGTTCTTACAGGGCCCCAGGCTACCCTGGGAAATCCGATTTCTGGCCTCTCCCCCTGGGCTGCCCGCCATCCCCAGTCAACTCGTTCAAGAGCCTAGGAGTCACCATTAGTACCGACCTCTCCATGAGGGCCCAAATCAACTCGGCGGTTTCTGTCTGCTTCTTCCACCTACGCAGAATCAGGAAAATCAGTAGATTTCTTTCACATGAAGCTCTCCTCCAAGTCACCTGTTAGTTTCCACCTCCAATGCCCGTACACTGCAGGAGCGATGTATGACCCGATCCACTACCCCTACCCATGTGCCACTCACTGACTGATAAACAATGAGTAAACCAATGAGCAAAGGGGAGGGGGCGGGAAGAAAAAGAAACAAAGGGAAAGGACAAGGATGATTGCTTCCACCTGAGTAGTAAAGGCCAGGGGATTCTTTGTCTCCACAGCTCTGCACCTATGAAATAAAACACTGCTTTAATGGTCTGCTCTTAATCTGTAACAACCCTCATACCCGTGTATCCATGACCATGCCCCTATACACACACAATGACCTCCTTACCAGTTTAGAATGCAGGGTGCTCATTATGAAGACATCCGATGGGTGCACACGCTATCCAGAGCAGGGGGCTGATTCAATGCAGGGAAATCCTGAAGCAATCTTCTCGTAGGAACAAAAACCCGCAATAAGGGGGAAAAAGTCGAATGAGCGACATAAAAAACCCCCTTAGTATTCGTTTGGGATCCAAAATACTCGGAAAGGTAAAGAACGGGGCCACAACAAACAGTAGATGCTCTCAGCGCGTTCTCCGTGCCGTGCAAACCAAGAAGCACCGGAAAACGTCCAAACCGGCACAACAAAGCCGATAGGTTCCAAAACAACGCGGAAGTCCAATGCGTCTCAGTCCGGGATATCGCACTCCGCTGTCACCCGACCCAAAAAGTCTCTTTGTATAAAGAAAGGGAGCTGGAGCCCCAGCGTCCTAGTCAGGCTGAGTACTAGACCCAACGGAATAGCGCCGGATAACACCGCAGGTAACGAAGTGAAGGGAAGGGGAGGGACCACACGGAGGAAACAGGGGAACTCAGGAAAAGCCAAAAAGTCCAAGAGACCTGCTCACGAGCCCATGAGCAGCAGAAGGAAGGATCTGAAAACCAACCAAGGAACAGGACTTGAAACCAACATGGATAGATACCAAGCACTGAGGAAAGGGCAGACCCGGCTTAAGTCTGCACAGGTAAGTCATGTGATAACAGGAACATGGTCATGGAAAGAGGACTAGCCCCAAAACCTAACATCACCCTTGCGCTAGTCATGTCCCGCATCGACTACATCAACTCTCTGTATGCCAGAATTCCCACATACCAATCCCACCGACTCCAACTAGTCCAGAATCAAGCAGCCAGGCTTATCCATGGCCAGCCGAAGTTTAGTCACACCAAGCCCCTCCTTAGGAGCCTTCACTGACTTCGGAAGAACTCGTCCATTCCATGGTCAGATCTGTCCAACCTCAGGCCCATTTCCCTGCTCCCGTATTTAAGCAAGCTTACGGAGAAGCACGTTAATAAACATCTATCGAGCTTTATCGAATGAACAGGTAGTCTGGACTATTCTCAGTCCGGCTTCAGGCCACATTACAGTACCGAATCGGCTTTGCTATCCATAACAGATGATCTACGCATGTACCAGGACAAGGGACACTCTGTAATTCTGGTACTATTGGACTTATCGGCAGCGTTCGATACCATATCCCACAATATCTTGCTCGAACGTCTTGCTGATATTGGGTTTATGAGTATGGCCTTGGCCTGGATCCGGAGTTTTTTGTCGATCGAACCCAAAATGTCAACATGGGTTCATTTCGTTCAGCAGAGGTAGAGATTACTAAGGGGGTGCCACAGGGCTCATGTTTGAGCCCCACTCTTTTTAATATCTATGTGGCCCCCTGGCCAGGATAATGAGAGCTTTTGGTTTCATCCCGGTGCCATACGCTGATGACACTCAGCTCCTTTTTCCTTTCAAATCTCTGACCTCCGAGACAATAAGATCATTCTCCGAAGGCATGAAGGCGGTCGCACAGTGGATGACCTCGAACTTCCTACAGGGTAATATAGGGAAGACAAAGGTCATGCTTTTTGGAGAGGCCAAAATACTGTGGACCCCGGATTGGTGGCCTTACAATCTAGGCCCAGTTCCCCCACCTAAGCAGGTGGTGAAGAATCTTGGGGTACGACTGGACAAGAATCTGTCTTTAAAGGAGCATGTGAACAGCATAGTGGGAACCTGTTTTCATGTTATAGGGCTTCTTCGCAAAGTATTCCCTCTTCTTCCTGACACCACTAGAAAAACGCTGGTGCAGGCCCTGGTGCTAAGCCGTTTGGATTATTGCAACGGGCTGCTGGCATCAGCTAACGAGGGTATACTTGGCAGGTTTCAAGTGGTACAGAATACCGCGGCGAGACTGGTCGTAAATGCCCCGCCGAGATTTACTTCAAATTCCTTATTGGCAAAACTACATTGGCTTTCCATCCGCCAAAGGGTAAAGTTTAGGATCTGTTGTATCGTCCATAAAGGGCTGCACGACTTAGGACCTTCATATTTGACCGAAAAATGCATTCCTTATAACCCCTCCCGCAGTCTTAGATCCTCCAACCAGCTTTTGCTTCAGGTACCCATTGTAAAGAAGTCTAGACAAGGCGGAAAAGCCTTGTCCTCTGTTGGTCCAGCACTTTGGAACAAACTCCCCTTTGTGCTCAGGCAGTGCAGTGACCACTTAACTTTCAGAAAAAAGCTGAAAACTTTTTTATTCCAGTGTTAGCAGTCCCCCAATAAACTGTCCTCTTGTCTTCAATCTACATGACATGACGTATGGCGCGGAGATACTCCTTCGGGAGTCAGATTCAAGCGCGGTATAAACCCATAAATAAAATAAAATAAATAAATAAGTGGCTCAGCGCAGTCTCTTCAAACTTGGCTGCCTGATTCATAGAGCTCTTGCATCGCTTCCCGAATCCATCGCTATGTCCCTCCCCGCGATCTACGCTCCTCCTCTCTGAACCTCTTCTCCCCTTGCTCTTTCAAACGAAAGAAGCATGGTGGTCTGAGATTTTCCACCCAAACACCACTTCTCTGTAATTCTCCCCCTCCAGAACTCCGCCAAATACCCTCCTATTCTCAATTCAGGAAATCGCAGAAAACTTGGCTTTTTTCCAAGCATACAACTAATTCTTACACACTGCCTCAGTCTTTAGCCCCTCCACCCTAGCGCCAAGAAACCGCTGGTGAACGTGCGCTCCGTAAATAATTTTTATCATATCATATCAAGTAACAAAGTATTCAAGGTAATCAAGTATCCCACTAGATGCATGAGGATAGATTTGAGAAGATCATTCATGCAATTGGAGCTGTCTGTGGTTATGACATCACTGTCATAAGGAGAGAGGGGTTGGCCTAACGGCTAAGGCGCTCGACCTCGGACCTGGGGATCTGGGTTCGAGTCTCGGTAACGACGCCAAAAACCTCCTGTGATTCTGGGCAAATCACTTAATCTCCCCGTGCCTAAAAATGAAAGTGTGTCCTCATGTAATGTAACTGGTGCTATGTAAAGCGCTCTGATACCTGATTTGGTTCGGGTCTAGTTCGCGCTATATAAAACTCTGCAAAAAAACCCAAAAAACTGTGAGCAACAGTTTACAGGTCATGTAGCATGCATGTATGTGCTCATGCTAATGTCAAAGTTAAAAGAGGTACAAGGGAACCCAAAAGGTAATTAAGGACCTTGGATATCAATTTAGGTAACAACAGTGGTCCTTAAAAACATTTTAGAACATTTGAATAAATATAGTCTGCAATAATTACTATATTCCGCAGGGTCTATTCGAACACACAATTTTAATCAATTAAATGTATAAAGTATTTTCAAGAGCAACCAACAATAAAGTGGGATACAATCCTGCACCCAGTACATCTGAACACAACAAACAGACAAATAAACATTAGGATTTTCAGGCAAAAGAGAGAGGAAGCATCTGGTCAATGTAAATAAAAAACAAGCTATCCAAAATAGTTATCACACTGATGTAACACAATGGTTGTCTGTGTGAAACTATTCAAGAGGTCGACGACGTTTCGATCCCTTTGGACGTATAATGGGATCATCATCAGGACTGTTGAAATCACATGCCTGAATATTAGAACTGCCTGTGAAGAGAGGGGGACAGAAAGGCAGAGGTAGCATTTGTGAGGGGGGAACGGAATTTGTTTGAACACTCGTATAAAATGTGGCCGTGCACTGTGAGGAAGGTGGAGGCTTTGGTGTTCTATAGCGTAAAACATGCATTGATGCATTGTGGAAAGGTCATCATTAAAGACAAAGAAAAGTGTAGTGCCCTGGACCAAGGCGTGAGGCACCGTGTGATCGGATTGTGGGTGCCGCGATCAATAAGTGAAGTACGCATAGGCGCCGTGTACTCGGTTTGTAGGAGCGGCGATCAGTAGTAACGAACCATTCTAGTGCAGTACGTAATGTAAAGGGGAAGTCGGAAGAACGGTGGTAAATTTAAGTGTGCGTAAGGACGAATGCCTGAAATATTATTCCGTGCAAGTATAAGGCGCCGTGTATCATGGTGGATAAAAGGTGGGGCGGTCATATAGGCAAAGTGCATAATAGCAATTGGTGTAAGGATGGACAGATTGTACATAAGTGAAATGCATGCTTCGGCAGACATGGTCTGATGCATGCTTGGCGGACTAACCTGGGAGGAAAGGAGTCACTTATGCATAAATAGATAAGGCAACCCAGCAGGGCAGAATCGGTTCCTAAGAGAAGGGGCAAAAGACCATGTTGATCAATGTCCGTGGAGTAAGTTACGTAAAGTACGTGGAGACTGCAATTGGGGATTAAATACCTTGTCTCTGAAGGAGCCTCTGGACGTAGTATCCGTAACGTGAGGAAGATTCCTCAAGGTCTATCACCGCAGGAGAAATCATTCGGTGATGCAGGAATCTTTGGGGGGGCAATGCCTGTGGAAGAGGGTTAAGCAAGCATAAGTAACCCGTAATCAGGGGACACTACACTAGAAGAGATCAGGCATACTGAGCACTTACCTCCTAGACCGGTGTCGGTAGCCGTGTATGGGTTTCTGAATTGCGTGATGGCAGTGATCTAACAAGGGGGTGGGGCCGAGTGCTCTTCTAATCTTATTCGCAGTGGTTTGTAAACACGGTGGCCGTGTTTGGATGATTGATTTGAGTAAGAAGAAAAGGAAAACGATAGAGATAGAACTATCAAAGGCGATAGTTGTAAGATGTAAAATGATCATAATCCATGCCATATTCCTGCATACAAAAGTAGTCATTGTGGCAAATAATAACAGTACTGTGGTAGTCATCGATGTGGAATTCCTATAAGCTGACTCCCAGGACAAATTGCTTGGGGTCAGGTTTAGTACTAATAAAACAAGTTTTAGTGTATTTTGTCTTGGGACAAGTATGCCCAACTAACTGCAGCACAAACCCTTTGTATATAGTACCACATTATGGATCAGGGAAGGACATTGTCTGCAGTAAGGTAATTAAGTATGGGCGGATTTTGCGAATTGGCAATCCGCGAACTTGCGTATTTACGGATTCGCAATCCGCAAAATCCCCGAACTCTCGTGAATTTGCGGATTTTTTTTTGTGTTCGCAAGGGTTTCTGCCAGTTCGCGAGGGTTGTGTACCAGTTCGCAATTGCGAACTTACTTGTCGGCTCGCAACGGCCGCGACTATGTTGTTTCTACGTCTGGTTCATCATCACAGGTTCACAGCACCCTTTGTTTCACCACTGCCACACTCTGGTACACCCATGCCACCCTCTGGTACATCACTGCCACCCTCTGGTTGGTTTATCACTGTAGATTATGGGGGTGAAAAAAAGCAAGCACACCTGCCCTGCTTCAACTGACATGAATTAATTTGGGGTTGATTAATGTGTCACTGAATTTAAACTTCCAGTCTGGCTGGCACCTGCTTCCTTATCTGTAATTTGCTTTCTGTTGCACTGCAATTTTTTTTCACAGGACCTTTGTGGCCTACTTGTAGCTATTCTATGAGCCTGCTGTGAGGGTCAGAGCAGGGTCATAGAATAGTTGCAAATAGGAAACTGAACTCTGGAGGGGCCCCTCAGGAAGCACTAGAGTGAATGGTTACTAATGTTAAGATTGAACTTTTGCACCTGCTGAGTGCTTTCAGTTTAGCAAAAATCGTTTTCCTGCAATTTCGCGCGATTCGCGGGGCGCGAATTCGTGCGAGATCGATTTTGGAAGCCGCGAATTTGTGCGAATACACGATTCGTTTTTTTTGTGGCGTGTTTGTTCGCATGATTTTTTGCGTGTTCGCAAGCCGCTTGTAGCGCAACGTTTGCGAAGTTACCCTAGCGGTCGTACATGGGCGCGGCCATCTTGTTTGCGTGACGTATTTCAGTTTCCGGGCGCTATGTGTAATCTCGCAAAGTGTGCGGCTCGCTAGTACAATTTCGCGTGTGATCGCGAGGAAAATCTCGCGTGAACTTACCCACGCGGTCGTGAACGGGCGCGGCCATCTTGTTTCTCATTCATTGCTATGGTTCTGGGCATGCTTTCTGTATCCTCTCTGAATCTCTGCCATCCTTTGCTTGTTTGAAGTTTTTTTAAATCTATTTTACTTATTATCTATCCCTCTATTTTTCTAGCTCTATATTTTTGTGTTTTCTGCTACTTTTGGTAAATTTTAAACTACTTTTTTAAACTCTTTTCTTTTCTTCTTCCCTATTCTATTTCTTCTTTATTATTTAGCTTCCTTTCTGTCCAGACCAGGGTAAAGGGAGCCGGGAAGCATCCTGAGAAGGGAAGGGTCCCGCACCCCGTGCCCGGCTCCGGTGCGGGCGTTTGAGGGGGGAGAATGTCACAGCCCGGGAGATCTTCAGCGCGGAGGAGGTGGCTGCACTAGTTTTTTATGTTCAGCGCCGCCTCCCCAGGACCATCATGGCAGGCGGCAGGATCGCTAGCGGGTACGGGATCCGGGAGCGCCAAAAGCGGTGGGAGAAGGTGTGCCGGGCCATGTACCAACACTCTCTGGTCCGGCGCACCTACAACCAGGCCACCCACCGTTGGACGGATCTCCTGGACCGGCAACGCGATCTGCTGGACCTGCTCGGCCTTGAGATACCCGGGCTTGGTGAGTAGTAGTAGCTATTTCTTTACTACTCTGTTTTCTCCTGCTCTGTGTTTATATTGCAAATTTTTGTTTTTTACCAATTATTTATTTTATTTATTATTTATTTTAAGCATTTATAAAGCGCAACTGTCACCATTGCAGGCATCCTGGCGCTAAGAGATAAAAGAGACCGGAGGGAAGCGGACTAGCAGGGGAATAGCCAAGTTTTTATCCTCCTTCTGAACGGGAGGAGTTCACCAATATGCCTAATCTCGATTGGAAGAGTGTTCCATAGTCTGGCGGCAGTCACTTCAAAGGATCTGCCACCGGCTCTAACCTTCCTGAATCTGGGAACAACTACCAGTTTAGCGTCGGAGGATCGAAGCTGTCTAGTAGGGGAATACCAGGCAAATTTAGACTGCAAAGGAGCTGGGCCAGCTCCATGGAGAGCCCTAAACACTATACAGAGGGCCTTAAACTGGATCCTCTGCCTTATAGGAAGCCAATGCAACTTTGCCAATGCGGATGCTCCATGAGAACTTCTCGGGAGCCCCAGGACCAGTTTAGCAGCCACTGATTGGACCCTCTGGAGACGATCCAGCAGGAACTCAGGGGACACAAGCAGGAGGGCGTTACAATAGTCCAGCCTGCTAAGGATGGTGCATCTAACCACTTGCGCACGTGCACAAGTGGGTAGGAGGGGCAGGACTTTCCTTAGAGAGCGAAGGATGGCAAAGCAGCAGGCAGATGTTTTTTGAACATGCATCTCCATGCTAAGCCTCTGGTCCAGCATGACCCCTAGATTCCGAACAGATTCCACTGGCTGTACCGAAGTCCTGGTTTCCGGGGGCCAAACATTTGATGGAAAAGGTTGAGGAATCCTAGTACCAGCAGTAAAAAGCACCTCCGTCTTTCCTGCATTAAACTGAAGGGAATTATCCTTCAGCCACCTAGACGTTTCACGCAGACAATTATGTAAAACCTCCAAGGAAGTAGAGTCCTCGCCTTCCAGGGAGAGATTCATCAGCGTGTTGTCGGCGTAAATCACGATTTTAATGCCAAAGCTTTTGATAAGAGAGATCAGAGGTCTAAGATAAATATTAAAAAGAATGGGGCTGATAGCAGAGCCCTGAGGGACTCCATGTAATACCAGGGAAAAGGCTGACTGGAACGGTGGCATAGAGACTGCCTGCTGCCTATCCTTCAAAAAAGAATGGAACCAGAGCAGCGCGGTGTCTCTCACTCCTGCCTCCCACAACCGCTGCATTAGGATCTTATGGTTCACCGTATCAAAGGCGGCAGACATGTCGAGCAGGATCAGGAATGCTGCCTGTCTTCTGTCTGCACGCCTTTGAAGCTCGTCCATAGCGGTGATGAGGACCGTTTCGGTCCCGTGAGCAGGCCGAAAACCAAATTGGTCCCCATCCAATAATAGATGGCGTTCGAGATGGTTGGAGAGGGTGTTGCTCACCAAACGCTCAACTATCTTAGCGGGGAAAGGCAGCAAGGAGATCGGCCGATAGTTCTTGGAGCAGTCAGGGTCCAAAGAGGGCTTCTTTAACAGAGGAGAAACTAGCGCCCGTTTCCAATGGGTTGGGACAGTGCCAGTAACCAAAGATTGGTTGCAGATTTGTTGAAGGGGACAGAATAATTCGTCCTCAAATTCCTTCCAAATCTTGGGGGGCACCGGATCCAGAGGAGAGCCGGAAACGATCCCTCTAGCTACCTCAGTGAAGGCCTCATAGGTAAATGGAGGGAACGCATGTGGCAGTTCACTAGCATCCGAGACGAGGTCGGTCGGTCGTTCTGCCGGAGAGACAGAGCTCAGGACAGGTGGAGGGATACACTCCGGAGGCATGTCCAGGTCTTTAAGGATAAGCTTGATTTTTTCCTTAAAAAATGTAGCAAGATTGTCGCAAAGATCTATTCGTCAATGCTCAATTTCTCACTGAAGAGCTGCACCAATTGAAACACCTCACCGGTAAGGTGCCTGCGAGTGAGGACCCTCCAATCTCTGCACTTAATTTGTCTAGACGACACGGGGGCTTTATGAGGTCCACTGCTCGTATGTATAAAAAATTTAACGAGTAAGTGGTCAGTCCAGTCCATAGCTAGGGTTTCCCCCATCGCCACCAAGTCCGGGGCAGCAAAAATCAAGTCTAGGAGATGACCAGCAATATGGGTGGCTTCAGTGACAGATTGAGAGAGACCAAAACTGTCACAGGCTTGAACTAAATTCCTAAGACCCGAGTCAAGGGACCCGTTGTACCAGAGATTGAAATCGCCGAGGATAAGGAGCTTATGATGGGAGAAGGCGATGTTGGTGAGAGTGGTTAGTAGTGCCTGTTGCTGCTGAGAGCTAAAAGACACAGGTGGGCGATAGCACACTACCACGGTGATGTTATTACCGGAGTGAGTCTGTAATGGTAATCCTAATAGCTCAGTGCCCAGAGTATGGTCTAAAGTAAGGGCTTTTATGCAGCAGGAAGCTCTAAAGATAACTCCCACTCCCCCGCCTCTCCCAGTGAGCCGCGGGGTATGAAGGAATTTAAACCCCGGGGACACGCAAATCCAGGGTCAACCAAACAGTCAGGACGGGTCCAAGTTTCAGTCATAAAAAGAATGTCCAATTCGTGAGTCTCAATCATGAGTTGGATTTCAATGCTATGTTTAGGTAAAGACCTGACATTAAGAAGCCCGCACTTTAACAAATCGTCACGCAGAAAATCAGCTCGTGGGTGCGATGTTGGTGACAGGGAGAGAGTTCCTTTATCCACGTGTAGCTTGCCTATTCCAATGAGCACCTCCCTCGAGTAGAAGCCAGAAGGGGGCCGTTCAAGATAGATGCTAGGGTGGACAGCATAACTGGCCCATGGCGCTACCTCGGCGCGGACGAGCGCAGACGGGCTTACCTTTGGCGCGCCCGCTGCGCTCGTCCGCTGCGCGTTCTACAAATGCACATCTTTGTAGTTGGGGGGAAAAGGGCGTGGCCACCCGGTAGTGGGCGTGGCCTAATTCGCGAGTCAGAGGTCGACTATGACTGAACCCCACCCGCGGCAGCGTGATCGAGAGCTGCGCGAGGAAGTATCAGCAAATGTGAAAAGGGGGGAAGTGTCCAGGGAACAGCGTGACACAGGTAAAAACAGAGTTACAATACAATGTTAAAAAACACAACTACCACTCCCGGCTTCCGCCTCAGGAGTGTCAATCTCAAGGCGTGCTCGTCAGATCAGTGCGCCTTAAGAAGGAAAGGGGGCATGGCCACCCAGTAGTGGGCGTGGCCTAATTCGCGAGTCAGAGGTCGACTATGACTGAACCCCACCCGCGGCAGCGTGATCGAGAGCTGCGCGAGGAAGTATCAGCAAATGTGAAAAGGAGGGAAGTGTCCAGGGAACAGCGTGACACAGGTAAAAACAGAGTTACAATACAATGTTAAAAAACACAACTACCACTCCTGGCTTCCGCCTCAGGAGTCTCAATCTCAAGGCGTGCTCGTCAGATCAGTGCGCCTTAAGAAGTAAAGGGGGTGTGGCCACCCGGTAGTGGGCGTGGCCTAATGCACGATTCAGAGGTCGACTATGACTGAACCCCACCCGCTGCAGCGTGATCAAGAGCTGCGCGAGGAAGTATCAGCAAATGTGAAAAGTGGGGAAGTGTCCAGGGAACAGCGTGACACAGGTAAAACCAGAGTTACAATACAATGTTAAAAAAACACAACTACCACTCCCGGCTTCCGCCTCAGGAGTCTCAATCTCAAGGCGTGCTCGTCAGATCAGTGCGCCTTAAGAAGGAAAGGGGGCGTGGCCACCGGGTAGTGGGCATGGCCTAATTCGCGAGTCAGAGGTCGACTATGACTGAACGCCACCCGCGTCAGCGTGATCGAGAGCTGCGCGAGGAAGTATCAGCAAATGTGAAAAGGGGGGAAGTGTCCAGGGAACAGCGTGACACAGGTAAAAACAGAGTTACAATACAATGTTAAAAAACACAACTACCACTCCCGGCTTCCGCCTCAGGAGTCTCAATCTCAAGGCGTGCTCGTCAGATCAGTGCGCCTTAAGAAGGAAAGGGGGCGTGGCCACCCGGTAGTGGGCATGGCCTAATTCGCGAGTCAGAGGTCGACTATGACTGAACCCCACCCGCGGCAGCGTGATCGAGAGCTGCGCGAAGAAGTATCAGCAAATGTGAAAAGGGGGGAAGTGTCCAGGGAACAGCGTGACACAGGTAAAAACAGAGTTACAATACAATGTTAAAAAAACACAACTACCACTCCCGGCTTCCGCCTCAGGAGTCTCAATCTCAAGGCGTGCTTGTCAGATCAGTGCGCCTTAAGAAGGAAAGGGGGCGTGGCCACCCGGTAGTGGGCGTGGCCTAATTCGCGAGTCAGAGATCGACTATGACTGAACCCCACCCGCGGCAGCGGGATCGAGAGCTGCGCGAGGAAGTATCAGCAAATGTAAAAAGGGGGGAAGTGTCCAGGGAACAGCGTGCCACAGGTAAAAACAGAGTTACAATACAATGTTAAAAAACACAACTACCACTCCCGGCTTCCGCCTCAGGAGTCTCAATCTCAAGGCGTGCTCGTCAGATCAGTGCGCCTTAAGAAGGAAAGGGGGCGTGGCCACCAAGTAGTGGGCGTGGCCTAATTCGCGAGTCAGAGGTCGACTATGACTGAACCCCACCTGCGGCAGCGTGATCGAGAGCTGCGCGAGGAAGTATCAGCAAATGTGAAAAGGGGGGAACTGTCCAGGGAACAGCGTGACACAGGTAAAAACAGAGTTACAATACAATGTTAAAAAACACAACTACCACTCCCGGCTTCCACCTCAGGAGTCTCAATCTCAAGGCGTGCTCGTCAGATCAGTGCGCCTTAAGAAGGAAAGGGGGCGTGGCCACCCGGTAGTGGGCGTGGCCTAATTCGCAAGTCAGAGGTCGACTATGACTGAACCCCACCGGCGGCAGCGTGATCGAGAGCTGCGTGAGGAAGTATCAGCAAATGTGAAATGGGGGGAAGTGTCCAGGGAACAGCGTGACACATGTAAAAACAGAGTTACAATACAATGTTAAAAAAACACAACTGCCACTCCCGGCTTCCGCCTCAGGAGTCTCAATCTCAAGGCGTGCTCGTCAGATCAGTGCTCCTTAAGAAGGAAAGGGGGCGTGGCCACCCGGTAGTGGGCGTGGCCTAATTCGCGAGTCAGAGGTCGACTATGACTGAACCCCACCCGCGGCAGCGTGATCGAGAGCTGCGCGAGGAAGTATCAGCAAATGTGAAAAGGGGGGAAGTGTCCAGGGAACAGCGTGACACAGGTAAAAACAGCAACAAGAGCAATAATGCTGCTGCTTACATTGTAGGTAAATTATATTTCAAAATCTTCTGTGCATTTCAGGTGCACTGCTCTCCTTCTCAGTAGCGTTGCTACTATGCTTATTTGTTTTCGATTTTGTGTTCATTTCATTGGCCTGTGAAATTATGTATGAGTGTAGTTTAAAGAACTGCAAAATGCTAGACACTAAGGGTCAGATTTTTCATTACCGGCGCATCCCTGCAAAGTAGCAGGGATGCGCCAGTAATTGTGCGCCACGCCACCACCACCCATGGTGTGCCGTATTTACAATGTGGCGCACCATGGGCCCAAAACGTCACCGAAGCGTTACGCATCTGTGCCGTAAAGGCGGCGCATTGCTGGAGTTGCGTCGCAACGATGCGCAGCTCCAGCAATGCTCTGGGGTGCCCTATCTCCCCAATGCTGCGTCAAGCCGTACGTCTGCTTCAAGCAGGCGCAGGGTTTGAGTCACGCATCATTGTCCTCAAAGTGACTGATTGAAATCTTGTAGATTTCCCTCAGCCACTTTTAGGGTGCGTTCCTGCGCAGGAACGCCCTCCCTTGCGCCGGAACGCCCTCTGATGGCGCAGGGCTTTACAACGTGATGCATCTCTCATATGCGTCACGTTGTTAATATACGCCGCACCATGGCGCCTCTTTTGTTCTGCCGCTGCGTCACAAAAGTCACGCAACAATGGAGCAAAAGAGCCGCAAGGGGCTTCTAAATCAGCCCCTACAGACTCAAGTCCAGTCCTTCCTTTGTACACCTGGCAATAAGAAGAAATAGTGGTGGTGGATTGATAGTAAGTTTGAGTATTTTAATGACTGGTTAATGTAGTAGGAAACTTTTTAGTGTTGTCACTGATCTGCAATCACGATGGACTTTGTCTGTCACTTCGCGTGCTGCGGACTGCTGCCTGCCAGTCCTAGGCGAACCTTTTTAGTAGTTTGTTTACTGAGTTACATAACTTTCCAAGTCGACGTCCGCAAATCAAGCAATACTAATATCGTAGTAGACCACATGAGATAGGTCAATATTTCCAGTGGAATACTTGTCCATTTGCTATTTTGCCAAAATATTTTGTTATTGTTCTTTTCAAATCTTTGATTTGGTTGACAAATATCATCTATGTTTTCTGGTCTTTCTTTCATGTTGTACATCGGCTCCCCCCAGGGGCAAGAGGGCATTGGAGGAGGCTGCTGCTGCTGCTGAACAAGGCCAGGATCGGTCAGGCGAGGGCTCCTCATTCGGTTTTTTCTAAATCGTCTTTGATCTTCTTGTAGACTGTATCTAAATTCTTATCCTGCCTCGACTATGACTCCCTGTGGTATTACTAGATTATTCTTATTAGTCTGTCTGTGTAGCTAACTAAGATTGAACATTTGGCAAAAGGTGTAAAACGAAACTCCCATTCTAGTCAGCAATAGCTCTATGCACTGAGTGCAGTCCTCTGGGATTGTTCATAATGTCTTTTCAAGTCTTCTAAATGTTTATGCTTTGACAATTACCAACAATAAAAAGGTGAATGACCACCAAGAAAGAATAAGATACTACTTTACTTTTGGTTTGGATAGGAGGACAATCCATACTACTACTGTTGCAGGGACAAATCTGTACAAACAGAACTATGGACACTAAATAGTGCATTGTTTATCAATTATAATAGGCGCAGGTAGACTTTCCACATACCTCAGTGATATCAGACTTTGAAGAACCCCCAATCTCCTTACTGACTAGATAGTGTGGCAGAGTCATTTAGCTCCCGAATTCATCGATGATTGATCCCCAATGATGATTATCCAACGCAGGACAAGAGTACGGAGAAAGAGTGAAGAAGTGTCAGAGGCACGGGCTCATGCATTGCAAATTGCAAAACCTTTTGCTCATTCACTCATGACCAAAAACCACAGAGTCTATTTAAGTTTTAAAGCTTTATTAAAAGTAAAAATATTTATTAAAATCAAGCTTGTCATAAAACATAAACGGTTGATTAAAAATGGAAAAGTGCTTATAGTGATTTATTTCATACATTTATTGTGGACGAGCCGAGCCCTCACCTGGTTTGAACTTTAATTTTCTTTTTGGTGCTGAATCGTTGGTCCCTCCGTCCTAGTGAGGATGATTTGTTCTTAGAAGTGAAGCTTCTGTCTGTTATGAGACAAATGGTGCGTGTTAAAAAGCAAACATTCATCAGTTGTGCCAAAAAGTGCAGCAAGACAACACCTTTCCCTGGAAAAAGAGACATTTTTACTTTAGAGTAGACAGTCACAAATTATTAGATTGTTTTCTGTATTCACATTTCTTCATTCCTAGACAAAATACTAGTGATTGGTGTATGTCTATGACATCTAACATTCTTAAATGTACTTTGTAGGTGGAACATCTGGTGCTGGGCCCAGCGCGGAGGTGGAGGAGGAAAGTTCTGGAGAGGAGGCGGTGCAAGTGCCGGACCAAACTGCTGTGCGGGTTGCCACGGTGGTGGCGGGCAGTGTAAGCTCTTATATTCCTTACTTATTGAGATTTCAGACTGCATAGTGTGCTCCCCGTGAGAAAACGTAAGGTTTGTCCAGATGAGAGACATGAAGAAGAATGATTGACATATAGTTTGAATGGATGGATGCCTGAAACATGGTACTATCTGACTCTTAGATAGCATATGTGTATCTCGAGAGAGTACACGGTCACTGGATGAACTAAGTGTTACTTTGAAGAGCATGTAACACCGCACTCGCACGTCCGTCCCAGTGTAGGAAAGGCAAGGAAAAGAAGTTGTAATTTTGTCTGAATTCTACCATGAATAGCAGCAGTAGTTTGTATTGCAAGCACAGCATATATCCGGCAATTACGATGGCCACTCACTACCTCTGTTAATAAGTTTAGTAGAACTCGGTCATTCTTGTGTGGATGTATCACTGTTCACTCAATAAAAAGCAAAGCACCTAAAGTCATCCCATATGTAAGGAAATACATACCATGTGCAGTGATAGATAATCAGATTATTTATCTTCTTCATTTTCCTTTTCTAGTATCTATTCATTGGTACTGTAGGGTAAAAGTTAAATTAATTAAGCAGTAGCCCTTGTAACAGAGTATTCTCAGTGCCACCCATAATAGAAAAGTAAGAGCATCACCACCTGCATGTAGTGGACTGGTACAGTAACGCAAGTCTGTCTCACTCATCATGGCGGGCGTCTGTTTTTCTTGGGTGCAAGTTGACTGCGCTGGCATTATGCCGGCTTGCAGAAGTTAACGTACCAATTGTGCTAAACAAGAGAGAAGAAGAAGAATAAGACTGGTGTACTGGCATAGTCGACTCTAATGGAGTGAGTCCATAGTGCTCGTAGAATTGATTCCCTAAACTCCCACTAATGTTAGAGCAAGGATGAAGAAGTGGGAGGTTAGATAGATACTGGACACAATAGCTATGTACTGCGCTTGCAAGTTGCTACTTCTACTGTGACACAACGTTCTGCTGAATCATTTTGTGTTAATCTTAAAGAGCATTGGTTACAGACTATGGCTTTCTTTCTTCATATAGATGCTCCTTCCAAACCAACCCGGAAGGAGCTGGCTTCACGGACCTGGCAACGGAGGCTGGAGGCCACTGTCGCTGAATAGCGGCGGCTGGTGGCGCAGGAGGAGGGGGACACGCAGTCTACAACAACATCTACCGGCACAGCTGCATCCTCCTCCGCGCTCCCTGGGTCACCCAGTCAGCGCAGAAGGTCTCCAGTGGTACGGAGCCGGGGTACCGCTGCCGCAGCCACCCGCCACCGCCGAGCAGCAAAGAAATCAGCTGCCCCCACAGCAGTTGCAAAAAACGTATGCACCGCCTTTCCCTGAGGGTTTCCTACCTCGAGCAGGAGCTGCTCAACACGAAAACCCTGCTTGAGACCCTCCGCAAGGAGCATTCCGACCTGGCCCGGAAAGTCAACAGCAGTAGCCAGCAGTAGGAGGAGAGACTGTCCCTTGCCCCTTTTTTAAAGACTTCTGGGGGGTGGGAATTGGGAGTTGGGTTTTTTCACTTTTTTGGACTTTTCAAGGACATTCGTTGGGGTTAGGGAGTGGGGGTGGGTTAGGTCTTGTGGGAGATTATTTTTGTCAGGGATATAAATATACTTTAAACTTTATCTTAGCATACATGTTTTTTTTTACTGCTTTTGAGGCTGGTGGGTGGGGGTTTAACAGTAACTTTGTTTTCGTGAAACTGAAGTGGCATCTTGATTCAAGTTGTGTAATTAATTGCCCAAATGTTTTCAAAACTAAGTGCCTCTCACAGAGTAAGTGAATTCAATAGTTTTAGGACTTTACTAGTACTAGCGTCAGTCTCTCGTCTCTCCTAATACTCCATTATACTTCCTCCCCCCAAACGCTTATCTTACCTGTAATTTGTGTTTTGAAATAGGGCTAGGCACAGGGCTGGCTGCACGGCAAATGGCGATTAAGGTTGGCAATCCTGGGTGGATGAAATGTCATCATTGTGTTGGTACTAGTGGTGTTACACAGTGGCAGTTGCAGTATCTGAAAAAAAAGAAAATGAAACCTTGTTTGTCCTTACCGTAGCACTAGAACGGTACGATAGAGAATATAGCAGGTGACAGTACACTAGAACAGTGCCACAATGTAGCCTAACAAATAGTAAAGTATTGAAAGTATAACTAGTACTTGCGTTGAATTTATTTGACATTGGCTACTACTACAAGAAATAGTACCGAAGGTGAAGGACACAGCAGCGTAATAATTTGCCACGTCTAGGAGGAGGATGTTCTAATCTTGATGACCTATCAAGTTGATGGCGCGTATGAAAATCTGCTTTCATTAGCCAATAGTGACTGAGTGTCAAGCTGAGTAAGAATAGAATATATATCCTCGGATTCCTTCACCAGCCTATTGCTATGACCTTATCCTCCCCAGCAAGTGTGTGGAATTATTGCTGTCATTTAGTCACACATCAATCAAAACCACACAGCCCGGGGGAAGAGGGTTAGGGTTTGGAAAATGGATGGGAATGGGGTTTTTTTTGGGTAAGTTTTGTTGAGAGAAGAAAAAAAAAGCACAGCATGGACAAACAATAATTGAAGATAAAGAAATCTTTGGGTACAAAGCTAACCATAAATCTATAAGTGACATAAAGGAAGTGCATGCACGACTGCATGCATGGTTACTGAAAAGTAAGTACTATTTTCGACAACCGTGAATGACAGAATGCGACAGTACAGGGCTGCAGCATTTTCACTTGCCTATCTCTGCACTCAGAGAAACACTTCTTACATTAAATTAGGTTTAAAAAATAGCAGAAGTAAAACCTATAGAATGGCTGTAGGGATGAATTTATGAATTTAGAAGCAGAGAATGGAGATCCAAGAAATGCAGAGTCACACTCATAGAAGTTCACAGCAATAACATTACTTTAAAGATAATTAGAAAAGAACGGATACTGTATCTGTATGTTGTTGTAGTTGTCCTGTTGAATTGGTAAGTTGCATGCATCAAACCATTCCTCTTATTAGCGGGACTCCTACATTCCAGCTGACGCTCCGTCCATCAATGTTGGTGACCAGAAGACACCCTGTCCACTGCCTGCCTGGCGGATGCTGAATTGCGGCTCGCTAATGTGAAGCCTGACTTCATCCTTTTTTTCCCATTGCACAGACTGAAACCAGGCCTGTAATTATTCATGGAAAAACAGGAAGTGATATTAGAACACCACTGACAAATAAATATAAGGTATGTAAGTTGTGTAGTGCAAAAAGTCACACTTTTAGTTTCCTAATAGACAGTACAATATTTTTGAAAGTGCGTACTCTGTCTGAGTCTCCTTTTGAAGGATAAAAAGTATGGGCAAATTAATTAGGCGGATCTTCCCCCTCAAGCTAGGTGTACTGTAAACTGTGTTTTAGAACAAAATTAGACCTTCCCAGCAGTGCTCCCACCCAGACCCTTACTAAAGCCAGTCGCAAAAATGTAGAAGACCCCCAATCAGATTTAAAAAAACGAGGCCTAGTAGAAAACTGGTGACAAAACATACTTTGAAAGTAAAAGTAGTCCCAAATCCCCCCTTACCCGCCGTGGATTGTATTCAAAGCACTTGCAAGCAAGCAAAAGTATCCATACCCAGCATCGCTCCAAGACTCGCAAACCCCCCCCACAAACAGCCCCCCACCCAAACACATGCAATACAAATACTGCTAACCCTAACGAGCCCTAAGTTAAGAATAGTGGCAAACGCTTTCTTTAACTATGCCAAATCCCCCCTTTCCCACCATGGATTTTCTTCAAATCACTTGCAACCAAAATTACACATTCCCACGAGTGCTCTAAGACCCCAGAACTCAGTTGCAAAAATCTAGAACACCCCGAAACACATGCAATCCTGCTGCTAGGGCTAACCCTAACGAACCCTAAGTTACAAAAAGTGCCAAAAGGCTTTTCCGCATGGATTTTCTCCAAACCAGTTTTATCCGGTATTAGACCTTCCCAGCAATGCCGCAAGACCCGCCAACCCACCCGCAAAAAGCACAACACGCTCAAACAGGCAAAAAGCCAAAATGGAAAATCTCATATTACTTACAATATTTTTCTACCTTCTGTCCAAACGCGCTGTGCAGCTAGGTCATAACTCCTGTTTTTCACCATGGATTTCCTGAAAAGCAAATGCAATCAAAACTAGACTGTGCCAGCAGTGCTCCCAGACCCCAAAACCCACCCACAAACACCCGGAACCCCCCCAAAGAGCACCTCAAAGACAAGCAAGTCAGCAAAAACACAAAAAAATATTTTGCCTCCGATTTGGTCCAAACCACTTTTATCCGGTATTAGAGCTTCCCAGCAATTGCCCCAGAGCCGTCAACCCAGGCGAAAACAAGTAGAAGACCCCCAAACAGCCAAAAAGCAAAAGTGCAAAAATGGGGACTTTGTCACTTTTAGGGAAATTTCCAAAATCACTCAGCGCACACTCTGCAGCTAGTCCCTAACTGCCCTCTGCCTCCATGGATTTCCTTCAAACCTCTTGCTATAAAAACTATCCATACCCAGCAGTGCTCCCAGACCCCGAAACCCACCCACAAACACCAGGAAGCCCCCCAAACAGGCCCCCGAAAACGCTACATTATGCGAAATGTCAGAAAAAGCAAAAACTTTTTCCTCATGGATTTTGTCCAAACCAGTTTTATCCGGTATTAGAGCTTCCCAGCAATGGCACCAGAGCCGTCAACCCAGGCGAAAACAAGTAGAAGACCCCCAAACAGCCAAAAAGCAAAAGTGCAAAAATGGGGACATTGTCACTTTTAGGGAAATTTCCCAAATCACTCAGCGCACGCTCTGCAGCTAGGCCCTAACTCCCCTCTGCCTCCATGGATTTCCTTCAAACCTCTTGCTATCAAAACTATCCATACCCAGCAGTGCTCCCAGACCCCGAAACCCACCCACAAACACCAGGAAGCCCCCCAAACAGGCCCCCGAAAACGCTACATTGAGCGAAATGTCAGAAAAAGCTAAAACTTTTTCCTCATGGATTTTGTCCAAACTAGTTTTATCCGGTATTAGAGCTTCCCAGCAATGGCCCCAGAGCCGTCAACCCAGGTGAAAACAAGTAGAAGACCCCCAAACAGCCAAAAAGCAAAAGTACAAAAATTGAGACAGTCACTTTCCTGAACATTTCCAAAATCACTCAGAGCGCGCTCTGCAGCTAGGCCCTAACTCCCCTCTGCCTCCATGGATTTCCTTCAAACCTCTTGCTATCAAGACTATCCATACCCAGCAGTGCTCCCAGACCCCGAAACCCACCCACAAACACCAGGAAGCCCCCCAAACAGGCCCCCGAAAACGCTACATTGAGCGAAATGTCAGAAAAAGCAAAAACTTTTTCCTCATGGATTTTGTCCAAACCAGTTTTATCCGGTATTAGAGCTTCCCAGCAATGGCCCCAGAGCCGTCAACCCAGGTGAAAACAAGTAGAAGACCCCCAAACAGCCAAAAAGCAAAAGTACAAAAATGGGGACTTTGTCACTTTTAGGGAAATTTCCAAAATCACTCAGCGCGCGCTCTGCAGCTAGGCCCTAACTCCCCTCTGCCTCCATGGATTTCCTTCAAACCTCTTGCTATCAAAACTATCCATACCCAGCAGTGCTCCCAGACCCCAAAACCCACCCACAAACACCAGGAAGCCCCCCAAACAGGCCCCCGAAAACGCTACATTGAGCGAAATGTCAGAAAAAGCAAAAACTTTTTCCTCATGGATTTTGTCCAAACCAGTTTTATCCGGTATTAGAGCTTCCCAGCAATGGCCCCAGAGCCGTCAACCCAGGCGAAAACAAGTAGAAGACCCCCAAACAGCCAAAAAGCAAAAGTACAAAAATGGGGACTTTGTCACTTTTAGGGAAATTTCCAAAATCACTCAGCGCGCGCTCTGCAGCTAGGCCCTAACTCCCCTCTGCCTCCATGGATTTCCTTCAAACCTCTTGCTATCAAAACTATCCATACCCAGCAGTGCTCCCAGACCCCGAAACCCACCCAAAAACACCAGGAAGCCCCCCAAACAGGCCCCCGAAAACGCTACATTGAGCGAAATGTCAGAAAAAGCTAATACTTTTTCCTCATGGATTTTGTCCAAACCATTTTTATCCGGTATTAGAGCTTCCCAGCAATGGCCCCAGAGCCGTCAACCCAGGCGAAAACAAGTAGAAGACCCCCAAACAGCCAAAAAGCAAAAGTACAAAAATGGGGACTTTGTCACTTTTAGGGGAATTTCCATAATCACTCAGCGCGCACTCTGCAGCTAGGCCCTAACTCCCCTCTGCCTCCATAGATTTCCTTCAAACCTCTTGCTATCAAACCTATCCATACCCAGCAGTGCTCCCAGACCCCGAAACCCACCCACAAACACCAGGAAGCCCCCCGAAAACGCTACATTGAGCGAAATGTCAGAAAATGCTAAATCTTTTTCCTCATGGATTTTGTCCAAACCACTTTTATCCGGTATTAGAGCTTCCCAGCAATGGCCCCAGAGCTGTCAACCCAGGCGAAAACAAGTAGAAGACCCCCAAACAGCCAAAAAGCAAAAGTACAGGTGATTAAAGTTTTAATTATATTAACTGTGCAAAACAGAGAAAGACAGACACACAGGAATAAAAGTGAATAAGGACGAAAAAGAAAGTTATTGATTCATTGGCTCATTTTCAGGGCACGGTGTTAGGGAATAAGAGTTCGTCCTCATACTCTGCAAATTCAGGCAGGAGTAGGTCAGTGTCACCTAACACAGAAGAAATTCCCTCATCTAAGTTGCTGTCCTCCTCGTCTTCTTCCGGCGTGTATTCTCATACTTTGTAATCTGGTGGTATGAGGTGCTGATTCATCTTGATAATTGTTAACCTCTCCACTTTTTTGGGCGAGAGGCAGGTCCGTTTGCAAGTTACAATGCCACCAGCAGCACTGAAAACACGTTCAGAAGACACACTTGCGAGTGGGCGAGACAAGTAATTTATAGCCAGGTTGGTGATCTCTGGCCACAATTCTTTTTTCCCATGCCAATACGCCAATGGGTCACCATTAACATAGACCTCTGTTGAGTCATTCAGATAGTCCTGCACCATCGAATGAAGGTTCTCCACGGTTCTCCACTTTGCTTACTTTTTGCTCGGACCTTTTGAGAACCAAACCCAAGCTCAGTTAGCCAATCCTCTTCTGCACCCAATGTTTCTGTTGTGTCTGGTGCAGATGATCCGGTTGCCGGTGTCTTTAACGGCTGAGAGGTCACTTCTGCCACAGTCACAGGTGCAGAAGTGGATTCTTTTGACTGGGGATGGCCTGCTGATGCTGATGTACTGCCTTTTCCTTCAATTTTCTGCTGTTCTCTTTCAAACCTCATGGCTGACAAGGCTAGCCAATGTTTGTACTTTGTAACATGTTCATCACCAAAAGGAAATAATGCTCTGCCTGCCAGCGCCTTTTTGTAGCGTGGTTCCAGAATAGTAGCACAAATGTAATGCTGTTCTGAATGGATCTTTTGAAGACGTTCATCGCCAAGTAGGCGCTCTAATAATTTCTCCGCCAAAACAAAAGCTTCTTGCTTTTCTTCATCTTTTTGAAACTTAGAAGACACCGCCTTCAGTTTGTGCTCCAGCATGCGCAACAATGGGATAGCTTTTCCCAAATTACAGTCCTCCCTGCTGACTGCACGCGTGAAGACCTCAAAAGGATGAAGCATGTCTGTCAGGCTTTTAACTAGCTTCCATTCCGCCGCATCTAGCCTCAGGTCCTTCTGAGCTGTACCCAGTGTTAAGAAATACTGATCGAGTACCGTAAACCGCTCATACAGACGCTCAAGCATGTAGAAGGTTGAGTTCCAATGTGTTGGCACCTCCTGGATGAATGCTTTCACTGGCATTCGACGTTCATGTAGCAGGCTCCTCAGATGCTTCCGGGCCTTAAAAGAATGGCTGAAATGGTTGCACATTTTTCGACAGGTGGCCACTAACTCGCACGCTGGACTGTCTACACTCAAACAATTTTTAACAGCCAGGTTTATACAGTGCGCCAAACACGGCACTCTGAAATAGTGACCCAGATCCATGGCCTTAACTACATTGGCGCCATTATCCATGGAAACATAACCAATCTCGTGTTTTTTTGGGGACAGCCAGTGAAAGACCTTTGTGTTAAACTCATTCAAAATGTTTTCTGCTGTATGACGAAGCTCCAAGCCAAACATGGCTAGTGTTGCATGTTTCCGAGCAGCTTTAAAAACTTGGTCCGGGTCAACACCTGAGTTTAGCTTTGCTTTAACCCCTGAAAAAGAGACCCAGTGTGCAGTGATGCACATGTAATCAGTGCCTGCGCCACTGGTCCACATGTCTGTTGTCAGATGTATAGTGTGAACAGCACTCTTCTGCAAAGCTGCCCCAATCACCTCCAGCACATCTTCATGTAGTGCTGGAACCGCAACTCGGGCAAAATAGAACCGGCTAGGAACCTTCCATTTAGGGCAGAGCGCTGCCACTAATTCTAGAAAACCAACTCCTTCTACAAAAGAAAAAGGGAGAAGGTACAGCGCTAGCATTTTAGCCAGCTTAGTGTTATACAGAGGCGCCGTTGGGTGGTTGCGTTCATATGGCGCGTCTGAAAACAACATGGTTCTAATGTTGCCCTGGACCATTTTACGGGATGATGATGATGACTTCTTCGACCCAGTTACGCTCGCTGATGAACTTTTTCGCATTGTTGTCTCACTCCCTCCCACACTCTTAGTGTGGCTCATAGATCTGCTGCTGACAGGGGTACTAGGTGTAAGTGAAGAAATGTCTGACGCTTCTTCTTCCTCCTCGTCATCAGCAGATGAAACATCAACGGATACTATTTGTTGACTTGCAATTCGGGCATCCTTGATCTGCCTTAGGTGCGCCAGCCATTTGACAGTGTGCTGTCTCTCAAGATGACCTCTCTGGCCTCCGGTACCATAGTTGGTACCGAGCTTACCACGACTAACTCGAACCTTACAAATGGTACAAATGGCTATGTTTTCCCTTGTTGGGCTAACACTAAAGAAGTCCCAAACTGCGGACTTCAAATGTCTGTGGGGAGCGGAGGAGGCGATACTGGGAATGCTGCTAATGCCAGATGAACTGGAGGATGTGTGTTGCCGAAATTTAGTACGTTGTGCACTTACAGCACCACTAATTGAGGACATGGAGGTCGAGGTGGATGAAGGTCCCTTCCGGTGAGAAAATATGGAAGCTGTAGGTGGTGGTGTTGCTGTACTAGTTAACTGCATTCCTGGTGGTCCCATTCCCACGTCGCCATTATCATCATCACGCTCAGCAGCATTTCTGGCTAGGGTGAAAATGTCTGTGTGCTGCATGTCCGCTGAGGCTGGAGTGATGCCTATGATGACTGCGTCATCATCGTGAGAGTCTTCATCAGCAGGAGCAGTATACGCCCCTTCTTATTCAGCATCATCATCACACTCCATGACTCTGAGACTTTCGGGGACCTTCCTTTTATGCTTAGCTACCTTTGTCAGATCATGGTGTGCCTCACTCTCAGACGGCCGTGGTGGGTCCCAAGTTTGATCCATATCATCAGAAGGAAGGGGGCTTGAAGAAGAAGTAGACACCATCCTTGATCTTTTCCTTGCTGGGGATCTGGAAGACAATGAATCATCAGGAGGAGTGGCTTCCTCATGTGATACCTCGGCTTGAATGTCGATTTCCTGATGTGCCCCTACTTCGGGAGGAACAACTATTGTGGGAACTTGTGCCACTCCATGCACCTCTGCTTGCTCCTCTACTTGCACCGCCTCTCCTTCCACATGTACTTGGGCTTGTACTTGCACATGTGGTTGTTGTTGCGGCTGTGGTTGTTCAACACTCGTCAGATGAGTTACAACAACCTGTGTTGATTGAGGGATGCTGGTACTTTCTTGCGATGAGCCAACATAACTGGTCAATGGTGATTAAACAACTAAACTGGCTGCCTCTGCAGCACTCAAGGGCTTGGACCTAAGTTGGCGTGGTGGTGGTGGCACTGAGCCCAATGGAGCGGAGGTGCTGCTCCCAGCTTGGTCCCCAGCAGACCCCGCTGCTGCTGCAGGCGTACTTTTTTTATCCCAAAAATGTGGCGGTCGTCACACCAGTCTCCTTGGTAAGTGGCGCCACTTGCTTCTTCTGCTCCTTACTGGCAACTTTCTTGCTAGAGGAGCTACGGGCAACTTTTTTTGGGGGCATCTTCTTCAGATGTCACTCAGAACAGCAGGCCGCAGTTGCACAAGTTGCAGAGTTGTCTGTGGCCACACGTGACGTTGTGCTGCACACACCGCAGCAGGACTTCTTCCTGGCACTGGTGGTTCTCTTGTGCACCTAAAAGCAATGGAAGACAGAGGAACATCAGTTATACACCCCAAAAAGTCGAAAAACACACAAAATTCAGCACAATCCCAGGCCATCCATGCCCTCAATGATGTTTAAATTCAAGAAGACACCCCACAGAAAGACTAGGCCCATGCACCACTCACTACCCCTGGGCATAATGGATGAAAGCTAGGCAAAATGGGTGCAGGCCTCAGACACTGCCTGTCTTCAAAATGGCCCCTTGCACCCCAAGCACATGTGCAGGGCCTGCCTGTACCAGCACTCAAGATGGCCACCACCACCCACATGGCCAGTCCACATCAACAGTACACCCCAAAAAAACGAAAAACACACAAAAATCACCACAATCCAATGCCATCCAGGATGTTTACATTAAAGAGACCCCACAGGCAGACTCAGTCCATGCACCACTCACTACCCCTGGGCAAAAGGCCCCAACAGCAGCCCAAAAAAATCGGAAAAAAAACCCACAAAATTCAGCACAATCCCAGGCCATCCATGCCCTCAATGATGTTTAAATTCAAGAAGAAACCCCACAGAAAGACTAGGCCCATGCACCACTCACTACCCCTGGGCATAATGGATGAAAGCTACGCAAAATGGGTGCAGGCCTCAGACACTGCATGTCTTCAAAATGGCCCCTTAGTCCCCATCAACAGTACACCCCAAAAAAACGAAAAACACAAAAAAATCACCACAATCCAATGCCATCCAGGATGTTTACATTAAAGAGACCCCACAGGCAGACTCAGTCCATGCACCACTCACTACCCCTGGGCAAAAGGCCCCAACAGCAGCCCAAAAAAATCGAAAAAAACGACAAAATTCAGCACAATCCCAGGCCATCCATGCCCTCAATGATGTTTAAATTCAACAAAACAGTTGTATCATGCACCCATAACTAACCCTGGTCCTACTGGATACTGTGGCTACCCACAATATATTTTATTTAATGTTCTGAAAAAGTTCCAAAATTGTAGTTGCAGCAACTGTAATGCCCCAAACAAACTTACTTGTGAAAGTTGATTTCTAATCCAAAAGTGATCCAAAGAAAGTCAAAAAGGCCTCAAGTCCAAATATCCAGCAGCATCCACAAAAAGTAATCCTTCCAGGTCAAGATCCAAATGAAAGTGACCAGCACATGAAGAAAGCACTGGGAGGAGTCTGCTGGACAGGAACAGGAAGTTGGAGACTGTGGGGCACTTCCTTCCCCCCCCCCCCCAAAATGGACTCCTTGCAAAAAAAGGTGCAGGCAAATGTCAACCTGAGGAGTTATTCTGATAAAAATCATCATTTCCAGAAGGTTTATGCTGCTTGCTGGTGGATTTATTGTGCAGAATTGCAAATTTTGCAATTTCGCGAGTGCCAGATTGTTGCTGCCCGCCGCATCTACGTGTTCGCGATTGCGAACTCTCGCGATGCGTGCTGTGCAAGGTGGCAAGCCGCGATGACGTAATCGCGGTCGCCAAACTCCCGCGGGATCCCGCAGCAAGATCCAAAATGGCGCAGCACACGCAAAATATGGAGAAAAACAACTCTGCAAAGGCTGAATGACGGTAAGTGAATGCCGCGCGCCGCAAAATTGTATCACCAAGCAAAAAAAATCCGCTGCGTGCAAATTTACTAATTTTCGGCACATTCGCGAGAGTTGCGGGTTGCGAATTGCGGAAAATCCACACATTCCGCGAGCGGAACGGATTTTACGCCCATGCTTAAAGGTAATATTTTTGCCCAGATGTTAATGCTGTTCAAACGTGTATTTATGGTTCATCAATTGAAAGTCTTGATTATTAGGGTGAGCGCGCTAAGTAAATGTTGTAAGCTTCAACTGCACTACTGACAGTGGTTCCAGATTAAAAATGTGTACACACGTTTTCAAAGTTTGGCAATATGAGGCTATCTTTAATGCTCCAAGAGTGCTCTCTGATTTGATGCAAATATTTGCAGAAGCTTGAAAGCAAGATTGATGATTCTTTGCTTTCAAAATAAAATGTTCATATAAAAATGAAAGGAGGAAAAAACATTTTGCTAAACTACTGTAAAATTTCAGGTACCATTTCTTTGCAGCCACATTTAGTAACATGTTGATGCATGCTAGTAGTTCCCAAAAATATTCATAATGGAAAATCAGTGTAACCAGTTTCAATAGGATTGTAGAAAACACAAATAAACAAGCATTGGCAAAGCCAGTAGGTCTGAAATTGGTGGTCAGCTTTTTAGTTTTGTCAATGTGTGACTTGTTTGGCATGGTTTTTGTAAAACCTTATTGGTGTGGGAGCTGCAGGGCCCTTACCATTATAACAAACATTGGCAAAAGCAAAAATTTGTCTCATAAAGCACACACTGCCACAGTAGTTACTGGCACTGAACAAAACGACTTTGTGTGCTGATATGCCCCCTGTGAAAGAGCAGAATGCTGTCTTTCACAGTGAAGCCAGCCGATACAGGGGGAGAGACAGAATTTTAATAGACACAAAAGTTCACGTCAATGCCAGACCACATTAGGGGTCCAATTATTAAAGAAAGTCTCAAACGTTCACCCATGGTATATGTCCTTGCATTAAGTGCAGCTATATAGCTTTCGTGAATTCCCAATAAGTCACAGAAGTAGGACAAGAAATAGTACTCCTAGAACTTATTTGTGAACTGCATTTTAACATTAGCAAATATGCATGTGTAGATTTGCTCATGTGAAAATCTGAGTGTTTGCACGTTCACTTTCCCTCCAACCACTTTTTTCCCAACTATAGAAGAAGATTACGTCTGCCATTGTCAGGATTACATTTCCAACATTTAGTATGGGAAAATATTAGAGAAGAGTTCTTGAAAACCCTTAAAACATGCAAGTTAGTAGGTTTGCACAGATTCGAAAGGGCATTCTAACCCTGGAACTATTGCTTACCACTACCTTCAGCCCCAGTATGTAGGTCTGTGGAAAGGTGGCAACATAAGGGAATTGCATGCTTTCAAACACTACTATGGTATGAGCCCTGGCATGATCAGAGAGACTATATCAGAGCTCTTATATAATGAGATTGCTGTCATAATTTGTCGCTGCACTACATAGCACAAAAGGGGCAAGTGGCTTCTGTTACAGAACAAGTAGATTTATGAAGCAACCAGCCCCATGAACAAGTAGATATTTTAATAAATTCCACACTCCTGGGTAGTACAGCAAAATTCGCCCATATTTCGCAAACATACTTCTCAAACTGAACTCAAAACATTTAAATAAATTAAAAGTTCAAAAACTTTTACACTACTTACCGGCACTACCTAAAATAAGCATTGGAGGTCCATAATATCTAATCCAGGCATGTTTTTACCAAATTCCGAATGACGGATTTCCCAATACACACATTGATATAAATTAAGCAACATACATTGAATGTAACCGCCTTTTGTTACACAACATTCACACTTTATAGTATATATTTTGGGATACAAAATATTTCCATCTTTGTATTCAGTTTAACTCTGCATTTCTTTTAATTTATACACTCCACTCTATGCCACTCCAATGTCTGTTTAGTGTAGATCATTCCACTGTACGTAATTTACAGTATGCTACTCCACTTTATGACACTATATGCCACAACATTCTACACTAATCCACTGTAGGTTACTCCTGTCTACCCAACCCAACTGAACTGTACACCATTGCAATGTTTACCACTATATTCTACACTATTATGCTATTCACAGCTGTAGCCTAGTACACTTTCATGTATGTCAGCTCACTGGAATGCCCTAAACTGTACTGCTCGTAACTCGATGCTAGTCCACTGTACCCTCTTCCAATTTGCGCTATTCCACTACATAATATTCTATTATGGCCCACTTGATGATGCACTACTGGAGTGTAAGCAAATATTCCCGTCTCCGCTACTACACTCTATGCCAATGCATTGTACTGAAACCCACTATTCCCCACTGCACTGTACCACAATCAACTGTATGCTACTTTGCTTTACATGAGTACAATTTGCACCACTCCACTAAAACACACTTTATTTTATGTGACTACACTTTAAGCTTCTATAATTAACCCAATTGAGTTAGACACCATTGTACTTCAAGCTACTCCACTATAGAGCACTCCACACTATGTCTAAACAGTTAATGCCACTAAACTCAACTTTGTTGCAATAAACACTACTAAATTCTACGGAACTCCTCACTATCGCACTATAGTTTATGCTAGATTGAGTTGTAAGTGTGCCTTATAATAATATGAAAGCAGTGCGTAAATTATAATTTCAAAAGATAACTATAATCTATGAATTTGTTATGCTTGTGTAATTTAAGGTGTGTTAGGCACAAATAAGATAGAAATAAGTGAATAACTAGTGCATAAATTAGGATATAACTCTAACTAAAGAATTTCTTTTGGAGTTTAACTTGAGTTTGTATACTAAACCTAAGTAAGGTTTTCCTAACTATACCTAACGTGTAAACTTTGTATATATATATATATATATATATATATATATATATATATATATATATATATATATATATATATATATATATATATATATATATATATATATATATATATATATATATATATATATATTCACTGAAAAAACCATAGGTTATAGACCATATATAGTTAGGAATTAGCATTTACAAAACCTTGAAAATTCACTGAAAAAACCATAGGTTATAGACCATATATAGTTAGGAATTAGCATTTACAAAACCTTGAAAATTCACTGCAAAAACCATAGGTTAGAGACCATATATAGTTAGCTGGACATTTTATTGACATAAAACCAATGAAATTCCATATATAGTTAGTTGCACTAACTATATATCGCGCACCCGCAATCCACTGCTGATGATGTCACATATTACATCATTCATGACATGGTCAGTGACATCACTGATGACATCACTGATGACATCTCAAATGACATCACTGATGACATCACTGATAACAACATCCAGTGATTTTTTGTTTCTATAAAGTTTAAATATGTCTTACATATTGAAGAATGAGTGGATGTGTAAGTGTCTGGACGAAGGATTTAGTAGGTGCATGACTGACTGTATGAGTGAGTGATTAAATGTGTCTCACTGAGTGCATGGGTTAGTGACTAAACTGTCTTAATTTGTGCATCATTATGTCTGTTGTTCTGTAAACTGCTGCATGTGTTGATCAGTAGCTATATGAGTAACTATATGGGTTATTGATTGATTGCCCAAGTATTTGTATGGGAGACTGAGTGTGTGTGTGGCTAGCTGGGAGGTGTGTGACTCTGTGCAGATCAATCTGTACTTGTATCAATGATTGTATAAGAAGGTAAGTATGTGTTAGTATATGTTTGAAAATGTAAGGTGCTCTATGTTTAACTGTATAGACAAGAAAATGGAAGTCTCATTGATTCTTTACAGGACTGACTAGGTGTGTGAGTAACTCCATGGATGAGTGGCAGACTGTGAGTGTCTGTATAGGTGTATGAGTGCATATGATAGTGTTGTAAAGATGAGTGATTGTATGTATGAATGATTGTATGGGTGAATGAGTGAAGGTGTGTGTAGACGTAGCAATCAGTGAGTGCGTATGTAGTAACTAGTATTGGTGTGTCAATGGTTTCAAAAATTATACTCTTTTTAACACTGGGTGAAACAGAGGTTATATTAAAATGTGAGGAGATGCATTGTATTGTCACATGAATGATATCATCAGTGATGTGGTCATTGATGTCAAATGAGATGTCATCAGTGATGTCATCAGTGATGTCATTTGAGATGTCATCAGTGATGTCATCAGTGATGTCACTGACCATGTCATGAATGATGTAATATGTGACATCATCAGCAGTGGATTGCGGGTGCGCGATATATAGTTAGTGCAACTAACTATATATGGAATTTCATTGGTTTTATGTCAATAAAATGTCCAGCTAACTATATATGGTCTCTAACCTATGGTTTTTTCAGTGAATTTTCAAGGTTTTGTAAATGCTAATTCCTAACTATATATGGTCTATAACCTATGGTTTTTTCAGTGAATTTCAATGGTTTTTAATAGCAAATATCATAAGCTGTCGAATGTCAAGTACGTGGTAAGTAAAAACATTTTCGTGTTTATGCACACTGATCTGCTTTGAATGCTGCCCCCCACCCCTCATTTCTATTAGGAGTACTCTCTCTTTGCAGATAGTGAAGGGTAGTTAACGCAGCCCTTTGCCCCCTTTGTAATCCGTCGTGCCTGCTTCTCTCTCCATTTGATTGATTGTTCTCTTTGGTTCATTCTCTATTTACAAACAAGCACAGAGTCGCAATACTCTGTTTAGTCTTTGCAGATAGCGAAAAATCGTGTAAAAAAACAAAAGGAATCGAGCAAAATCAGTAGGCCACTAATGGGATCTCTTTTTGACCTCGCTAAAATAGAAACATTAGGAACAACCTGTTGAAAATAGCAATGCGTATGTACATAAGCGGCGTTCATTTGTGTTCACAGTACCCCTTGTTGATTGTTTCAATCGAGCATTGAATTGTTCGAAGTTGGTTCTCTTAAGGATCTTCTCTGCCTGCAAACGAGGAAGAATAGGAATATTCTCTCTCCCTTTGCAGATAGTGAAGGGTAGGTAACGCAAGCCTTTAACACGTCGTACCTATTTCATTCCTCATTGATTGATTGATTGTCCGAACATTGACTGTTTGGGAATTAGTTCTTTTTGGAGGTATTCCCTGTTTGCAAATAAACGTAGGAAAATCTTTGCAAGTAGTGAAAGGGTACGTAATGCGGACCTTTCTCCCCCGTTGTAATCTGTCATGCCTATCTACTCCCCACTGATTGATGCACCTGTTTCACCCGGACCATTTACTAGAGATACGTTATCTGGCCCGACCAGAGAGCACCCCTAGTGAAAAGGACATATGCAATAATAACGAAGTGATCACTGTATCCTGTTAACAGAAACTTTAGCATGAAACAACCTGGAAAGAAAAGAATAGGAAAACGAAAATCAGGGGGGGGGGGGGTCGGAGGCATGTGCAAGAAATCCCCCCCCAGTGTTGTCGCATTGCGACAACACTGGGGGGGGGATTTCTTGCACATGCCTCCGACCCCCCCCCCCCTCGTCCTCATCGCCTGGTCCGGCCATAACAAATCTCAAGCGAGACGCCGTGGGGTGCACTGGGAGGGAGAGACGGTGCGAACAGGCCTCTCCCGCCTCCCCAGGTGGAGGCTTCCCAGCTGCACCCTCAGCGCTCCAGGCGCCCGGAAAAGGGGTCTTCCACTGTGGCCATGCTGCAACGTCTCGCCCGGCAGGGTGGAGCCCGTCCGCTCATTTGACCCCGCGATCGCCAGTAGCTACCGAACTCTCAAAATGGCGGTCGACCTGGCAAGAGCGGGCCCAGCATAAAGAAATGGCCCGGTCACTGCTTGACTCCACCACCGTAGTCCTCCACGACCTTGAAGATTCTAGAGGAGCCGCGGGAGTCTCCGACCCCCGATGGGGAATGACTGCCATGATCGCCCGTGGAGTGACGAAACTGTATCCGCGGGACGTCGGCGCTCCCATGCTGGCGCCAGCCTCACTTTGAATTACTAGAATCCTGCAGACCTCAGTTCCGGTGAAAGCACAGTGTGACCCGGTAGGAAAAATTGTTGCACCCCCTCCCCTTTTTCACTGATAGTTCAAACCACCGATCCTTTCCTTTGCCCTTTTAACGGAACTTTGGACTGCCTCCCCCTCTTTTACATTTTCTAGAGAAAACAAAACATTAACCACTACATTAGCATAGCAGTTGACACCAGAACTGTTTTCAAATTTAAAACCAACAACATCTTCAACAAAATCCTTTTTGTTTCTGCTGTGACCCTGCTACAGCACAGGCATTGTCCCCAGCAGTAATTCTGCGATGCCGGTAAGAATAGCTGTGGTGCCTACTGGACTCACTCACCCCCGCGGCGCCCCACGCCGTTATTTGCTGGGCGGCAACTTACTAGACATCACTTTCGTGCCATCTAGATTTCAGCGCGTTCTGCTGCCTTGTAACTATTCGCACAACAGACCGCTACTGACAAGAATATTTCTTTATTGGTGCTGTCAATTTCAATAAATCTATTGGATAATTCAAAAGAAATTGCCACGGTCTCTTCGTTGTTTAAATGTTTTTACTGTTTTTGTTTTGTTGTATATATTTATATGTTATTAAAGTTTTATATTCCTACTACTTTGTTGGAGTGCTACATATTTTTAATGTGACACATAATTGTAAAAACTTTGATGTACCAAGAGTCATTCCTGGAATCTTCCGCTTCAGGCTCGGTCCCCTCCCCAATCACAATACAGGATGGTTTTCAGATAGTAGGAACGCGTGTGGTGTGACGGATCTCATCGGGTGTGGGCCTTGATCTACTATAACTCCTTTGAAGAGGGGTGATTCTTTACAGCTGGGGCCATAAACTACATCTGCAGGGCTAGCTGATAGCCTGGACAATCGGACACAGAGGAAGAGGAGTGTCAGAGGGTGCGGTAGTGAATAGGGCGAAAGGGAGGTGTCGGGCGGGCACAGAGTGTGATTTTCAGGGAAGAGCAGCGCAGATGGGGGGAGGTTTATTGCCCATGCATAAGACAGAGAGCGGGGGTGACCAGTGCCTGGGGAAGATGCTTGCGAGGGTGAGGAGCCATGCTACGAATCGACAGCGTGCAGAGAGTGGGTCTGGTCAAGACATCTAAAATGGCTGCCGTGCACCACAAAAGTGTGGCATTTCAAAAAAGGCAAGATGGCGCAAACAATGTTTTTCAACACTTCCTCGTTTCCTTCGAATCGAACGTTAACAGACGTTGGGGCATATTACCAAAGTTAAGCGATATTTATCGCTAACGATGCTTACCAACGAATTTTTTACCGCTAAGCATCGTCAGAAATTATCGAAGATAAACCTTGCTATTATCAAGGTTAATCGCAAATGCGATAATAAACGGCCGCAATGCATCAATATCGCTAAAAACTCAGCGATATTCATGCATTACCGAGCTAATGCTCTTAGCCATGTTATCCACCTCCCATTGGATAACATGGCTAAGAACTGCTCAGGGCAGGTGTTACTTTTTGGAGATATTCGCGCTTAGCGCGAATATCTCCAAAAGGAGATAGATATCTTGCATGTTGTAATGCAAGTTATTGTGGTATATGGAACTCATACCATAATCTCTCAGGAAAGCAGAAACTGATCCTTTTGGGACCGCCTAAAAAGGCCTAGGGGGTGAGGAGTACTCTACTTTGCCCCCTTCTCACGTTCCGAACTATTTTATTTTACTCTCTTCTGTAATTACACAAAATAGCAGCGATAAGATGCATCGGAGACACAGTGAGAGAAAGGAGGCCGGAGATGAAGAAGAGATGTCAAATACACATTGGAGATAATATAGTGGCAGAAGGGAAGTAAATATGAGTAAACTTACCATGTAACATAAAAATGTTGCACTCTATACTATAAGTCTCATTTTATACTACAATCACTTCGCTACAACCTCATAAATTAAAAATAAAAATGAATAATGTCTCAAACAATTTTTGATTTCTAAATATAAATTTATTCTTCAGAATTTTCTAAATTTGAAAGAACTAGTAACATGTCCTCATCAGCAATGTCCTCATGAAAAGTCTGCAATGATGATTCTTGTAACTCTATGGTCTCCAAACATTCGATAAATTCGCCATCAAGAGATTGATCAAAAAAATCATTCAAGTCATCTCCTCCTTGTGACAATATTTCATTATTGGTGCTGTCAATTTCAATCAATGTAGTGGAATCATTCAAGTCATCTCCTCGTGACAATATTTCATTATTGGTGCTCTCAATTTCAATCAATGTAGTGGAATCATTCAAGTCATCACCTCCTTGTGACAATATTTCATTATTGGTGCTGTCCATTTCAATCAATCTAATGGAATCATACAAGTCATCTCCTCCTTGTGACAATATTTCATTATTGGTGCTCTCAATTTCAATCAATGTAGTGGAATCATTCAAGTCATCTCCTTGTGCCAATATTTCATTATTGGTGCTGTCCATTTCAATCAATCTAATGGAATCATACAAGTCATCTCCTCCTTGTGACAATATTTCATTATTGGTGCTCTCAATTTCAATCAATGTAGTGGACAATTCAAAAGAAATTGCCACGGTCTCTTCATTGTGAGCCATTTTATTTTGAAATTGCTTGCTGTAAATTGCAGAAAAAAATAATCACTTTCATTTATCGTTTTTAGTAATACATAATATAAAACTAACTTTATCAAGTATTTAGTATAACAGAAGGACTGCAAATAAATAACAGAAAACATTTTTCAAATTATCTTCAAGTGTACAACATAGTTCCCCTTACAAATTAACAACTCACCTTTTTAAAAGTAGGAGAAGTGTTAGTACTGTGTAAATCAAACACCAGAAATTCACCACCAAAAATTCCTCACAAATGTACCTCAGACAGTAGTATCACAAAATGGCTGTGGTTTCCTCTCATTTGAAATATATACATAACCAATTAACTTTCATCACACACAAATACAAAACCAAACTAACATTTTAATTGGTTCTAAATTTCAACACTTTCAAATGTGTTTTCCCCATGCAATTTTCCATAGGACATTTACATACGTCTACAGCCTGAATGGCTGAACGGAATTACACCAAACTTGGCAAAATGGTACATCAAACCTAAGAGGTCAGGAAGGATCTACTATGCCCCCTCATGGTCATTTCCCCCTTCGCTTTGGCCTCCACTTGTCTCTCAATCCTACCGAGAGACAAGATGGCGGCCGCTACGGACTGTTTGGAATGTTGACAGACGCCGGAGAACCAATCAGCTTCGCAAAGCTCCGTAACGCGAAAAGTACGCGAAGCGGAGCGCTGTTACAGATATATATCTTTTTTTGAACGTTAATTTCTCAAAATCCACTGGAGCACATATATTGAGACCTAGCAAAGGCACATCGGGCTACCAGTCCCTAATATTTTGCCAAGTTTCGTGCAAATCCATTCAGCCGTTCGATTATTATTATTTTTTTTTTTTTGCCCCGCGGGGCCCTTTTAAAACCTCCACATCAAACGTAGGGGGTCAGCGAGGATCTACTATTCCCCCTTATGATCATTTGCCCCTTCGCTTTGGCCTCCTCTTGTCTCTCGATCCTACCGACAGACAAGATGGCGGCCGCTACGGACTGTTTGGAATGTTGACAGACGCCGGAGAACCAATCAGCTTCGCTTCACAAAGCTCCGTTGCGCAAAAAGTACGCGTCCTGGAGCGCTGCCCGGTCCGCTGTTACAGATATATATCTTTTTTTAAACGTTAATTTCTCAAAATCCACTGTAGCACATATATTGAGACCTACAAAAGGCACATCGGGCTACCAGTCCCTACAATTTTGCCAAGTTTCGTGCAAATCCATTCAGCCGTTCGGGCTAAAAGTGAGGCCAACCGCCCTATGGAAAACTCAATGTTAAAAACACGTTTTGGGACCCCCCTTTTTTCTCAGCCCCCCCTTGACGAACCCCCCCCAAATTTTCAAGGGCTGCTCAGAAACAAAATGTGCCATTTTCCTGAAAATTTCAGCCAATTCCGTCCACAAACGCCAAAGTTATTAGACATAGAATTTTCAAAAAACCCATAGAGAAAAAATCCTAACTATATATACCTACTGGCGACCGCCAGTAGGTAATATATATATATATATATATATATAATAATATAATAATATATAATAATAATAATATATAATATATTATATATTATATTGTATGCAGCCAGGGGTTGCAGGGATTTCCCCCTGCACTTCATGAGCAGAAAAGCAATAAAAATGGGTAGCCAGGAAAAGAGTGGGATTTCATTGTTCACTAGGAGGAACAATGCCCTTTAGATGAATGGAGAAAAATAATTATACCTGCCCCCTTGCACAACATGGAATTGACTCCTTTAAAGCATTAAGGAGGGCATGTTATAACCTTTGGATTAAACATTTTTATCATGGCAAATACTGAAAATGACTTTAAATAAGAAGGATGCGATGCTGTATTTCGCAAAACAGTTGCGTTGCATGCTGGCCACTGTAGCCCAAAAACAAGTAGTACTGGGACCTAAACCATACAAATTCGGAAACTGCTTCAAAACATACACTGTCAATGAAATTAATAAGAATATTGTGTAAGGAAACCAGTTGGGCAGTCTAGATTGAAAAACAAAAAACAAAATTAAATTGCCACTGGTACTTTTAAAGTAGATGTGTGCATACAAGCATCCCTCTTCACTGTTTACTAATGGAGTGTATTTAAATTCAAAGTCACTTGTTCCCCGCAGCTGCATATAATTAAGACACTGTTGTGTTGAAACGCATCATGATATTACTACTGAGCTGCCTGCTAAAATAAAATCTACTTTACTTACCTCTTGACTGGATGGAGTTGAATTTCATGATGGAAGGAAGAGTGATTCTTCTTGTGAAATTTATGTAAATATATATTTTTATATATATATATCTATCTATATATATATATATCTCTCTCTCTCTCTCTCTATATATATATATATATATATATATATATATATTACCTACTGGCGGTCGCCAGTAGGTATATATAGTTAGGATTTTTTCTCTATGGGTTTTTTGAAAATTCTATGTCTAATAACTTTGGCGTTTGTGGACGGAATTGGCTGAAATTTTCAGGAAAATGGCACATTTTGTTTCTGAGCAGCCCTTGAAAATTTGGGGGGGGTTCGTCCAGTGGGGGCCGAGAAAAAAGGGGGGTCCCAAAACGTGTTTTTAACATTGAGTTTTCCATAGGGCGGTTGGCCTCACTTTTAGCCCGAACGGCTGAATGGATTTGCACGAAACTTGGCAAAATTGTAGGGACTGGTAGCCCGATGTGCCTTTTGTAGGTCTCAATATATGTGCTCCAGTGGATTTTGAGAAATTAACGTTTTAAAAAAGATATATATCTGTAACAGCGGACCGGTTAGCGCTCTGGTTCGCGGACTTTTCGCGCAACGGAGCTTTGTGAAGCGAAGCTGATTGGTTCTCCGGCGTCTGTCAACATTCCAAACAGTCCGTAGCGGCCGCCATCTTGTCTCTCGGTAGGATCGAGAGACAAGAGGAGGTCAAAACAAAGGGGGAAATAACTATAAGGGGGCATAGTAGATCCTCGCTGACCCCCTAGGTTTGATGTGGAGGTTTTAAAAGGGCCCCGCGGGGCAAAAAAAAACCAAAATAATAATAATCGAACGGCTGAATGGATTTGCACGAAACTTGGCAAAATATTAGGGACTGGTAGCCCGATGTGCCTTTGCTAGGTCTCAATATATGTGCTCCAGTGGATTTTGAGAAATTAACGTTGAAAAAAAGATATATATCTGTAACAGCGCTCCGCTTCGCGTACTTTTCGCGTTACGGAGCTTTGCGAAGCTGATTGGTTCTCCGGCGTCTGTCAACATTCCAAACAGTCCGTAGCGGCCGCCATCTTGTCCCTCGGTAGGATTGAGAGACAAGAGGAGGCCAAAGCGAAGGGGGAAATGACCATAAGGGGGCATAGTAGATCCTTCCTGACCTCTTAGGTTTGATGTACCATTTTGCCAAGTTTGGTGTAATTCCGTTCAGCCATTCAGGCTGTAGACGTATGTAAATGTCCTATGGAAAATTGCATGGGGAAAACACATTTGAAAGTGTTGAAATTTAGAACCAATTAAAATGTTACTTTGGTTTTGTATTTGTGTGTGATGAAAGTTAATTGGTTATGTATATATGTCAAATGAGAGGAAACCACAGCCATTTTGTGATACTACTGTCTGAGGTACATTTGTGAGGAATTTTTGGTGGTGAATTTCTGGTGTTTGATTTACACAGTACTAACACTTCTGCTACTTTTAAAAAGGTGAGTTGTTAATTTGTAAGGGGAACTATGTTGTACACTTGAAGATAATTTGAAAAATGTTTTCTGTTATTTATTTGCTGTCCTTCTGTTATACTAAATACTTGATGAAGTTAGTTTTATATTATGTATTACTAAAAACGATAAATGAAAGTGATTATTTTTTTCTGCAATTTACAGCAAGCAATTTCAAAATAAAATGGCTCACAATGAAGAGACCGTGGCAATTTCTTTTGAATTGTCCACTACATTGATTGAAATTGAGAGCACCAATAATGAAATATTGTCACAAGGAGGACATGACTTGTATGATTCCATTAGATTGATTGAAATGGACAGCACCAAGAATGAAATATTGTCACAAGGAGATGACTTGAATGATTCCACTACATTGATTGAAATTGAGAGCACCAATAATGAAATATTGTCACAAGGAGGAGATGGCTTGTATGATTCCATTAGATTGATTGAAATGGACAGCACCAATAATGAAATATTGTCACAAGGAGGAGATGACTTGAATGATTCCACTACATTGATTGAAATTGAGAGCACCAATAATGAAATATTGTCACGAGGAGATGACTTGAATGATTCCACTACATTGATTGAAATGGACAGCACCAATAATGAAATATTGTCAGAAGGAGGAGATGACTTGAATGATTTTTTTGATCAATCTCTTGATGGCGAATTTATCGAGTGTTTGGAGACCATAGAGTTACAAGAATCATCATTGCAGACTTTTAATGAGGAGATTCCAGATGAGATGATTGAAGAGGAAATTACTGATGAGGACATGTTACTAGTTGTTTCAAATTTAGAAAATTCTGAAGAATAAATTTATATTTAGAAATCAAAAATTGTTTGAGACATTATTTATTTTTATTTTTAATTTATGAGGTTGTAGCGAAGTGATTGTAGTATAAAATGAGACTTATAGTATAGAGTGCAACATTTTTATGTTACATGGTAAGTTTACTCATATTTACTTCCCTTCTGCCACTATATTATCTCCAATGTGTATTTGACATGTCTTCTTCATCTCCGGCCTCCTTTCTCTCACTGTGTGTCTCCGATGCATCTTATCGCTGGTATTTTGTGTAATTACAGAAGAGAGTAAAATAAAATAGTTCGGAACGTGAAAAGGGGGCAAAGTAGAGTACTCCTCACCCCCTAGGCCTTTTTAGGCGGTCCCAAAAGGATCAGTTTCTGCTTTCCTGAGAGATTATGGTATGAGTTCCATATACCACAATAACTTGCATTACAACATGCAAGATATCTATCTCCTATTACCAACTTTTGGAGATATTCGCGCTAAGCGCGAATATCTCCAAAAAGTAACACCTGCCCTGAGCAGTTCTTAGCCATGTTATCCAATGGGAGGTGGATAACATGGCTAAGAGTATTAGCTCGGTAATGCATGAATATCGCTGAGTTTTTAGCGATATTCATGCATTGCGGCCGTTTATTATCGCATTTGCGATAAACCTTGATAATAGTAAGGTTTATCTTCGATAATTTCTGACGATGCTTAGTGGTAAAAAATTGGTTGGTAAGCATCGTTAGCGATAAATATCGCTTAACTTTGGTAATATGCCCCAACGTCTGTTAACGTTCGATTCGAAGGAAATGAGGAAGTGTTGAAAAACATTGTCTGCGCCATCTTGCCTTTTTTGAAATGCCACACTTTTGTCGTGCACGGCAGCCATTTTAGATGTCTTGACCAGACCCACTCTCTGCACGCTGTCGATTCGTAGCATGGCTCCTCACCCTCGTAAGCATCTCCCCCAGGCACTGGTCACCCCCGCTCTCTGTCTTATGCATGGGCAATAAACCTCCCCCCATCTGCGCTGCTCTTCCCTGAGAATCACACTCTGTGCCCGCCCGACACCTCCCTTTCGCCCTATTCACTACCGCACCCTCTGACACTCCTCTTCCTCTGTGTCCGAATGTCCAGGCCGGTCCTAGGCTATCAGCTAGCCCTGCAGATGTAGTTTATGGCCCCAGCTGTAAAGAATCACCCCTCTTCAAAGGAGTTATAGTAGATCAAGGCCCACACCCGATGTGATCCGTCACAGCACACGCGTTCCTACTATCTGAAAACCATCCTGTATTGTGATTGGGGAGAGGACCGAGCCTGAAGCGGAAGATTCCAGGAATGACTCTTTGTACATCAAAGTTTTTACAATTATGTGTCACATTAAAAATATATAGCACTCCAACAAAGTAGTAGGAATATAAAACTTTAATAACATATAAATATATACAACAAAACAAAAACAGTAAAAACATTTAAACAACGAAGAGACCGTGGCAATTTCTTTTTAATTATCCAATAGATTTATTGAAATTGACAGCACCAATAATGAAATATTCTTGTCAGTAGCGGTCTGTTGTGCGAATAGTTCCAAGGCAGCAGAACGCGCTGAAATCTAGATGGCACGAAAGTGATGTCTAGTAAGTTGCCGCCCAGCAAAAAACGGCGTGGGGCGCCGCGGGGGTGAGTGAGTCCAGTAGGCACCACAGCTATTCTTACCGGCATTGCAGAATTACTGCTGGGGACAATGCCTGTGCTGTAGCAGGGTCACAGCAGAAACAAAAAGGATTCTGTTGAAGATGTTGTTGGTTTTCAATTTGAAAACAGTTCTGGTGTCAACTGCTATGCTAATGTAGTGGTTAATGTTTTGTTTTCTCTAGAAAATGTAAAAGAGGGGGAGGCAGTCCAAAGTTCCGTTAAAAGGGCAAAGGAAAGGATCGGTGGTTTGAACTATCAGTCAAAAAGGGGAGGGGGTGCAATAATTTTTCCTACCGGGTCACACTGTGCTTTCACCGGAAGTGAGGTCTGCAGGATTGTAGTAATTCAAAGTGAGGCTGGCGCCAGCATGGGAGCGCCGACGTCCCGCGGATACAGTTTCGTCACTCCACGGGCGATCATGGCAGTCATTCCCCATCGGGGGTCGGAGACTCCCGCGGCTCCTCTAGAATCTTCAAGGTCGTGGAGGACTACGGTGGTGGAGTCAACCAGTGACCGGGCCATTTCTTTATGTTGGGCCCGCTCTTGCCAGGTCGACCGCCATTTTGAGAGTTCGGCAGCTACCGGCGATCGCGGGGTCACATGAGCGGACGGGCTCCACCCTGCCGGGCGAGACGTTGCAGCATGGCCACAGTGGAAGAACCGTTATCTAGGTCGTTCCGAAACTGTGCAGCACTGTAGTTGTTAGGATGCCACCGCCTGGAGCGCTGAGGGTGCAGCTGGGAAGCCTCCACCTGGGGAGGCGGGAGAGGCCTGTTCGCACCGTCTCTCCCTCCCAGTGCACCCCACGGCGTCTCGCTTGAGATTTGTTATGGCCGGACCAGGCGATGAGGACGAGGGGGGGGTCGGAGGCATGTGCAAGACATCCTCCTCCAGTGTTGTCGCAGCCATTATAAAAGAAAGAAGTGTCCCGTCCGTCTTCGGGCCGGGCTTCCGGTGGATGTCGGCCGGACGCCCCTGGCTCTGGCCCCATGAACGGGTTTCTTGGTTTATCGGCTGCAGCCGGATCCCGTCGGCCTCGGCCCCCCGACCGTTGGTGGTCGGACCGGAAGAGCATGTGGCGGGACTACCTGCAACTCTCAAGGGCCACCACGGCCGGACTGGGAGAGAGAGGGGAGGGTCGAGGAGACATTCCCCCCCCCTGCAACTGTTCAGCGTTGTAAAGGCAATCCCCTGGCCGGGTCCCGCTGGTCTCGGCCTCTCCTCCGGCTACACCCTACGTTAGGATCTCCTGGCCGAGGCGTGGCAGCAGAACCTGCCTTATATGGGCTGCTCCCGGCTGGGCGTAGCCGGAACCCTGCCCCACCTTGGAAGTTTCCAGAGTGGGGGTGGATGTTCTACTGACTTGCATTTTCCCTAGTCTATCGATTTTTTTGGCGTGGCAGGCGGTGGGACAGCGAGGGGTGATTTGGTTTCTCTTACTGTTTTTCTGGTCTCTCATCACTGGCATATTTTAACGTTTTCTTGTTTCTAGGACATTAATAGGTTTTATCATTACGTTATGTTATCGTTTCTTTGTTCGTTGTTTAATAAAAGTTCATGTTCATCAGTGGCCTACTGATTTTCGTTTTCCTATTTTTTTCTTTCCAGGTTGTTTCATGGTAAAGTTTCTGTTAACAGGATACAGTGATCACTTCGTTATTATTGCATATGTCCTTTTCACTAGGGGTGCTCTCTGGTCGGGCCAGATGACGTATCTCTAGTAAATGGTCCGGGTGAAAAAGGTGCATCAATCAGTGGGGAGTAGATAGGCATGACAGATTACAACGGGGGAGAACGGTCCGCATTACGTACCCTTTCACTACTTGCAAAGATTTTCCTACGTTTATTTGCAAACAGGGAATACCTCCAAAAAGAACTAATTCCCAAACAGTCAATGTTCGGACAATCAATCAATCAATGAGGAATGAAATAGGTACGACGTGTTAAAGGCTTGCGTTACCTACCCTTCACTATCTGCAAAGGGAGATAGAATATTCCTATTCTTCCTCGTTTGCAGGTAGAGAAGATCGTTAAGAGAATTAACTTCGAACAATTCAATGCTCGATTGAAACAATCAACAAGGGGTACTGTGAACACAAATGAACGCCGCTTATATACATACGCATTGCTATTTTCAACAGGTTGTTCCTAATGTTTCTATTTTAGCGAGGTCAAAAGAGATCCCATTAGTGGCCTACTGATTTTGCTCGATTCCTTTTGTTTTTTTACACGATTTTTCGCTATCTGCAAAGACTAAACAGAGTATTGCGACTCTGTGCTTGTTTGTAAATAGAGAATGAACCAAAGAGAACAATCAATCAAATGGAGAGAGAAGCAGGCACGACGGATTACAAAGGGGGAAAGGGCTGCATTAACTACCCTTCACTATCTGCAAAGAGAGAGTACTCCTAATAGAAATGAGGGGTGGGGGGCAGCAATCAAAGCAGATCAGTGTGCATAAACACGAAAAAAAAAATTCTTACCACGTACTTGACATTCGACAGCTTATGATATTTGCTATTAAAAAACCATTGAAATTCACTGAAAAAACCATAGGTTATAGACCATATATAGTTAGGAATTAGCATTTACAAAACCTTGAAAATTCACTGAAAAAACCATAGGTTATAGACCATATATAGTTAGGAATTAGCATTTAAAAAACCTTATTTTACTCACACAAAACCATTGAAATTCCATATATAGTTAGTTGCACTAACTATATATTGCGCACCCGCAATCCACTGCTGATGATGTCACATATTACATCATTCATGACATGGTCAGTGACATCACTGATGACATCACTGATGACATCTCAAATGACATCACTGATGACATCACTGATGACATCTCATTTGACATCAATGACCACATCACTGATGATATCATTCATGTGACAATACAATGCATCTCCTCACATTTTAATATAACCTCTGTTTCATCCAGTGTTAAAAACAGAGTATAATTTTTGAAACCATTGACACACCAATACTAGTTACTACATACGTACTCACTGATTCCTACGTCTACACACACATTCACTCATTCACCCATACAATCATTCATACATACAATCACTCATGTTTACAACACAATCATATGTACTCATACACCTATACAGACACTCACACTCTGCCACTCATCCATGGAGTTACTCACACACCTAGTCAGTCCTGTAAAGAATCAATCACACTTCCATTTTCTACTCTATACAGTTAAACATAGAGCACCTTACGTTTTCAACCATATACTAACACATACTTACTCTCTTATACAATCATTGATACAAGTACACATTGATCTGTACAGAGTCACACACCTCCCATCCAGCCACACACACACTCAGTCTCCCATGCAAATACTTGGGCAATCAATCAATAACCCATATAGTTACTCATATAGCTACTTATCAACACATGCAGCAGTTTACAGAACAACAGACATAATGATGCACAAATTAAGACAGTTTAGTCACTAACCCATGCACTCAGTGAGACACATTTAATCACTCACTCATACATTCAGTCATGCACCTACTAAATCCTTCGTCCAGACACTTATACATCCACTCATTCTTCAATATGTAAGACATATTTTAACTTTACAGAAACATAGTCACTGGATGTTGTCATCAGTGATGTCATCAGTGATGTCATTTGAGATGTCATCAGTGATGTCATCAGTGATGTCACTGACCATGTCATGAATGATGTAATATGTGACATCATCAGCAGTGGATTGCGGGTGCGCAATATATAGTTAGTGCAACTAACTATATATGGAATTTCAATGGTTTTGTGTGAGTAAAATAAGGTTTTTTAAATGCTAATTCCTAACTATATATGGTCTATAACCTATGGTTTTTTCAGTGAATTTTCAAGGTTTTGTAAATGCTAATTCCTAACTATATATGGTCTATAACCTATGGTTTTTTCAGTGAATATATATATATATATATAGATATATATACAGATATATATGTTTACAAACATAAAAAAACAATGACTGACTTTCTTTCAAAGTAAAGAACATTCTTTGTAAAGCACAACTATGCACAGGTGTTCCTGAAGTGTGATGTAATGTCTCCCAAAGTAAGGTGTGCCCAGCGGTGACCGGAACAATTTTCATAGTGGGGGTGATAGAGCGCGGGCTCACCTGCTTGTTTTACCATACTCACCTGGTCCCATAAAACATACACACTTTGTACAGGTAAACCTACACTAATCAGGATTTTATTAACCATTTAGGACCTATACCATTGACTTACCAATCTTTGTCACCGGTCCCTAGAGTTCTAAGGGATCAAGGGTGTTAGCATAATAGGCAGTATATAAACATTTGCACTCATAAAATAACCATAGATTCGGGAAAGGTTTAAAAACTTTATCTATGTAAATTCTTAAATGTCAGAGTCCATACCAGATTAATTTAGAGCTTGTTCAATTAGGAAGAAAATAATCAAAGTAAGATGATGTGAAAATATTATGAAACTTTCTTTAAGCATTGAAACAATAGGAAGGGTAAGAAAAGGGGAACAGTACAATGACCTACCCACATGAATTTTATATTTACCTAGAATGGTGTGAAGAGCAACCCTTGCCACGGGCTGGGATAAAGAACAGGACTTCTAGTAGTTCAGATGCCAGTAAGACAGCACAGGTGTAGATCAGGACCAGTGATGACCAAATTAGGGTGGATTCAGGTTGGAAACAGGTACCGTCAGCTAAGTGCAACGCCAGCGCCACGCCCCTCACTGCGGCTAACAGTTGGACCCCGATTGGGTTAGCGAATCTTCTCCCTCAGAAACCCTGATTGGGTAATCGAACTCCTTCCCAGAACCCCGATTGGGTTATCGATTCTTCTGACAGAGTGCTCCGCCAGCACCTCTGCTCTTGATCGCCTATTGAGTGCATTGGGTCAGTGACAGGTCAGCTATTCGGACAAGTCGGACGATCTAACTAACTAAGCCTACCTTTGATATACCATTTTCGAGGGCAGTGTACCACCCCCCAATTTTGCAAATGTGTGTATTCCTTCAATTTGATTGGTCTAAAGACGAGGAGAGGTCATCACACCATACAAGTTATGAGGTCACTTGATTCAATAATGCACATTATCTTTCCCGCCCATAACTTTATTTTCCCATGCATTTTATTCCACCCAACAATGGATGTTTCAATAACAACTACATTGAATTAAAAAATTTCAATTTCGCTTCCTCTCGTGAGGTCGAAGGGTGACTTTCCCAGGCGCATCTTCAGACAAGGCAGTCACTGGCACAAGTTCAATGCCATGACATGTGGACTCTTGAGCTCTTCTGTGCAGTCGCAGGATTGCAAAATGGAGTGCAGCAAGATTGCATCAGGCCCAAGTACGAGCTAATAGCAAAGTCAAAAAGAAACAATTTGAGAACAAAGAATAAATGAATGCACTGTATACCACTTATCTTTCATCTATTCCCATTACTTTATTTTAACTACACCGTTATGAATAAAGCAGAATGAACAATTTAATAAAAGCAGCAATGCAAGCGTTAGCACATGAAAACATAGAGCAGCCATCTTTAGTTCTAGTGTGCAGAAGCAAAGATTTCCCACCAAGCAAAGAATATGTCACATCACGTGAGTGTGACAGACGCATTCGTAGAAAAGTTCCCGCATTGCGGCAGCCATATTAGGTCACTCAAGTTACTGTTAGAGAAAGCACATATGCAAGCTTCCCCTAGATGCTAGAAATGTCATGTGGTGCATTATTAGTAAGAAGAAACATGTTGATTAAAACATTATATATTATTTCGAGAGGGTTGAATCTGAGAAAGTCTCTTTACGAGTGAAACCTAGCTCTATCAGGGGTGGTGCCATCAAAGTTACAACATTAAAGTCACAGGGACAGCGGAAAATCAAAGCGCTTTATAAAGAACAAGTAGAACAAATGAGTGGCGTGCATTCAGAAGGAGAGCGGTAAGGGTGTGGATGCTATCCAGTGGTGCCTTTTAGAGTATACTGTTGGAAATACATTACTAACGCATAGTCCGATAAAACACTCTCATTTACAGATAGCATATTTTCCATTGAAATGGCCCCTGAATTCGCAATGACATACAGTTTATTGATAAATCCATATAGGGAACAAACAATAATGTGTGGAAATCAGTTTCCAGCAAATATTTGCACATCACCAATTGCCTTGGTTTGCTTTGATCCTAATGCAATCTTTGTTTCAATCACATTTCAGAATTACAAAAAAGTGCTTCATTTGTAGTTTACTAACTGCTGATATATTTTGAAATATTACTTCAGTTCAGTTATATTTTGTGTGTTAGAAAGAACTGACACCCTACAGCCTTTCCTTTCACACTTACTTTACCCCAGCATGATTGTATTAGAATGGTTTAATACAATGGCAATGATTGTCAATGATTGTCATGCCCAACAATGGCAATATCAGTAAATGCAATGTTAGCATATGTCATAGCTTGTGCCTCACATTGCCCATCAATGCAATGTCAATGTATACCGTAACGTGTGCCCCCACAGCAGCGCCGAATCCAGCAACAGTGATACCAATGTATGTAATAATCCATGCTTGTACGATAATATTGTTGTTGCTAATATGACCAATGTCAATTTGCGTTCAGACCAGAGCAAACACAACCTCATTAAAACCAGTGCAAACTATATCAATGTACAAGTTGACCACTGTAAGTGTAATGCTGATAAACATGATATCAGTGGCAGCCATATTATTTTTAGGTGTTCAGATGAACTTACATCATTGCTGTCGATTCACCTAAGGTGACCGCTCCATCAACCCTGAGTCAGATATACGTGGTCAGGTAGGTCCTGGGACCCATACCTACGCCTATCGAGTAACAGGTCACTTGTGGGGTCCCTCATAAACCAGAGAAAAACATACACCCAGGGCAAACCGTGATCAGTTCCACTAATAGATAGTTGCACCACAAACAAATCCGAGCTAATTTGGCACCAATAAAACCCATTAGGAGAAAGGCTTGCATTCACCAGGAATACCACAAGCCACATACCACATGTAGATAGGTACACTCAATCAATCAGGACATGACATGCACACCACACGTAGTGATCAATCGCTCTTCATACCGGACATCTGGGCACATACACACTGGCTCACATTAGCTCGCCTCGAGGTTGAGAGTCATCTGTGCCCTTATCAGATGCACACATGTGATTGATTTCTGACTAAGATGATCTTTAGAAATGTAGAGAAGATTTTATTGTACCTCATGAACTGTATAAATTGATGGCCACACCTTTTTACACTGAGAAATTTTGAGCAGACGCATTCTGCAAAGGCTCTACCAGCTGCAGCGTTTATTTAAAGCAGCTTGTTCTGTTTTGCCAAACACCTCCTGACTTTTCATTTATTTAAGGTAAATGTATATCTGAGCAACAACTGCCTAACTTTGCAGGGGGAAAAAAAAGTAAACATAAATTTCCATTTTAAAATAATAGCAGTATAGAGACAGAGGTTCTGCCATGTAACATGTGATTACTTTCTATGAGTAAAATCTGTCCACCAATATTTTAGGACCATCAATTAATGATACATAAAAACACACTACTGACACACATTACAAACGACAACACCACTGTTTAGTTGACAGAACATGGACGATAGATGTGAGAAGTTGGCCTGGCCTATGATGCCCACTATTTTAGTGGGCACCTTGCACCAATCCAAACGACCCTTATTGATGTTAGGTTTAAAGGCAACCTTTATAGAAAGCTATCCTAGTGGTAGCTGTGGAGAGCAGCCTTCAGGCTAAGACTTAGAGGCGAGTTAAGCTAGTTGTTTTAACAATTATAATTTCTTGAATGATCAAATGAAAGCACATCACATAAGGTATATATCAAATATATATGTATTTATTCTAAACACAACCCCTCTGGACTCTTTTTGAGGTCAGAGGTAAAAGTACAATACAAGGAACTTAATTAGCATACGATAAATTGCACAGTATACGTTATACCCTAGGGGCCTCACAAACCTAATACTAAAATAGAGCTATAAGAACCACGTGAGAGATAGAAAGCAGGCCTAGCATCTGTAGAACCGCTGGAGCTACCAGGAAACACCTATGGTTAGGATGCAGGAGGCCCACGGGGGACGCGAGCAGAGTCTAAACACAGCTGCGGATCAGCTTTGACCATTGAACAACAAGTTACAATTTTAAAGATTAAGGGCACTTAGAGGAACCCTTTTAGACTAGGACACTTTGAGAGTCAAGACCCACGGGAGCACCGGAGTACTCGTGTTACCTCACCCAGGGAAGCCGGGTGCATAGGTGTCGTTTGGTGTCGGGTTTCGTTGTCAATTCCTATGGAGAGCTGCGAAGAAATGCTGCAGGCGACCAGAGGAAGAGTGTCCAATGGAGGATCAGAGATGTGAAGAACCTGAAATCAGAGGGGACAGAGTCTAGGTCACTAGCCAGTGGCCAGGATGGCGAGGAGAAGATGCCAGCCGATGTCGGGTGATTTCAGGTGAAAGATGTGAAGCTTGACTCTTCAGCCACGAGGACCAGGAGGCATCGACGACAACCAGGAGCTGGATTCAAGCTGTCCCATAAAGGATCTAGCTGACTGCGGAGTCAGAATCTGAATTGGGCCCAACAAGCCTTGGCAACAGCAACCCACGCAAGATGACAAGATTGGCTTTGGTGCAGACCAGCAGCATCTGAAGGACTCCTCCTTTAGAGAGGAGTGAGAGCACGTCTGGAGCAACCAGGAAAGCTCAAGAAATAAAGGATTGGCTTTTGTGGGGGCTCACTAGGCAACAGACTAGGAGCCACAAAGGCACCTCAAGCTGCGGTGAAGAAAGGGGACTCACGGGTCACTCGTGGAGTGCTGGCCTCTGTACTTCAGTGCAAAAGGAGCACAAGGCAGGGGCTTCAAATACCCCAATGCATATCTTCGGGATACCTCAGGAAATAGGTGCAGTTGCAAAAATGCAGGATGTCCAGGAGTTCTGGTCCCACGTCTGTCGTTTCAGCTACGGATCTCAGCTTTGCTGGGAGCTCTTGTCAGCTTCAGAGATGTCTGGAAGTCTGTGTCCTGTGTCGCACATTCTTCGGGATCTGGCAGGAGCCTTTGAAATTGCACACCGGCAAAGATGCAGTCGGTGCCTGTTTGAACAGGGTGGTCACTCCTTGACCACAAGGGAGATTTCTTCCAGTTAATATGGAATGTCGAAGGTCCAAGATATATGTTGCAGAGTTTTGTCCAGGGTAATCTAAAGTGCTGGGGACTGGGGTTCTATACTTATAGTAAGTTTAGGGGTTGGACTCACTCTACACTTTAAGAAGCCATCAGCCGACCCCACCGACCTCAAGAACTACCGCCCCATCTCGCTGCTCCCGTTTCCTGCAAAAGTCATCGAGAAGACCGTCAACAAGCAGCTGGCCGCCTTCCTCGAGACGAACGGATCCCTCGACCTCTCGCAGTCTGGATTCCGGGCCAACCACAGCACCGAGACTGCCCTGATCGCAGCCACCGATGACATCCGAGCACTGCTCGACAACGGAGAAACAGCGGCCCTCATCCTCCTAGACCTCTCCGCGGCCTTCGACACTGTCTGCCACCGCACCCTAGTGCAGCGCCTCAGCAACGTCGGAATCCAGGAGAAGGCACTGGAGTGGATCATCTCCTTCCTCGCCGGAAGGACACAGAGAGTCCGCCTCCCCCCGTTCAGATCAGAAGCCACCGAAGTCATCTGCGGCGTTCCTCAAGGCTCCTCGCTCAGCCCAACCCTCTTCAACGTCTACATGAGCCCCCTCGCAGCCATCGCTCGCCAACACAACCTCAACATCATCTCCTACGCCGACGACACCCAGCTGATCCTCTCCCTCACCAACGACCCCACCACCGCCAGAGCCAACCTACACGAAGGGATGACAGACGTTGCCAAGTGGATGATTAACAGTCGCCTGAAACTGAACTCAGACAAGACTGAAGTCCTCATCCTGGGATCTTCACCCTCCACCTGGGACGACTCCTGGTGGCCCCCCGCCCTGGGCAGCGCACCCAAACCAACAGACCACGCACGCAACCTGGGCTTCATCCTGGACTCCTCCCTCTCCATGACCAAACAAATCAACGCCGTCTCCTCGTCATGCTTCAACATCCTGCGCATGCTACGTAAGATCTTCCGGTGGATCCCCACCGAGACCAGGAAGACGGTCACCCAGGCCCTCGTCACCAGCCGTCTGGTCTAAGGCAGCTCCCTCTACGCCGGTACCACCGCCAAACTCCAGAAGAGACTCCAGCAGATCCAGAACGCCTCAGCACGACTCATCCTGGACACCCCCCGTCGCAGCCACATCTCCGGACACCTGAGAGACCTGCCCAGGATACCGCAACAGCCGCCTCAACTTCTATGCTCCCACACGCCAACTTTGATCGACCGGCCACGCCCTCGCCGCCGTCCCCCGCTTCCGAAGAGCCACCAGAGGGGGAAGGTCCTTCTCCTACCTGGCCGCCAAGACTTGGTACTCCCTCCCGACCCACCTCCGCCTGACCCAGGACCACCTCGCCTTCAGGAAGCAGCTCAAGACCTGGCTGTTCGAGCAGTAGCGGACCCCCCCCCTCCCCATGCGCTTTGAGACCCTCCGGGTGAGTAGTGCGCTATATAAATGCAGTGATTGATTGATTGAAGGTCCTTCATATGGGTGGACCTGGGGAGGGGGTGGTTACACCCCTTCCCCTTTGTCCAGTTTCGTGCTAGAGATGGGGCTGAGTTTCCCAGCAACCGGTTTGAACTGGTAAATGCATGGAGCACCTTGTGTGCCCCAGGCAATGTCTGAAAAGCATTCACTGAATGCAACCCACCCTGTCCCAATACACTAAAGCACGTCTGGGGAGGTGCTTGCACCTCCCTGGACAGGAAGCCTATTGTCCAGGCCTCCCCTGCCAGAGTTTCGTCCTGCAGCAGGAGGGCGGACTCGTGTCTGTGGCAGAAGCATCCGTTTTGTGATGCTGGGGCTCTGTTTAACTTCAACCAGGTTTACCAGTAAGTACATGTCTTCTCCCTCTAGATGGGTGGAATGCTACTTACACCACCAGAACTGGTGGGGGTAGTATACCAAAGTGTTTGACACCTTACACAACAGGTTTTTATAAAGCCAAACCAAAGTTAGAATTAACTGCGAGGATTATAATGCACTTAAGAGTATATGGTATGGCTATATCATAGACCAGCTATAAGGAGATGGTTCCGAAAGCTGCAGGGGCGCTCAGCTCATTCTAGGTCACCCTCTCACCCAAAACCAAGCACTCTGCCTTCAGGATTGTCAAGGCCTACCATAGGAGTGACTTTTAGGTTACTATGTGTCTATATATAAGGTAGACATAGGTATACTATAACTAAGTAAGGGGTGCTTACACATCCTTACCCAGGCTGCAAGTGCAGACCTGTGGTGTCAGTTTGGAAGGTTAACCAGGAGTGGCACAATACATGCTGCAGCCCCTGGTAGGCCTCTGGGGTCCCTATGCCCTGAGTACCTAAGATACCATACACAGGAGCTCACAAGGGTGACCCAGAAACCAATCTGGTATGTACCTAAAGTACATGGTATCAATTTAGTGAGAGAACAGCTAGGCTGTGGGCCTGATTAGCAGGGCCACAGCCATACTAAAGTAAAAAACCAGTGAAACACAGCAAAATGTGGGGGTAACCATAGGAAGCAGAACCTACTCTCCTACAATAGATATATTGGAAAGTCATATATCTTCTGTGCTAATACATCAAAAAAGGAAATAGTACAGACTGTGAACGCTGTTTGTGAGATATATAAATGTGCCTCATAAATAACACAAGTGCTAACACAATGAACAATGAAAAATATTCAACAAAATAAATATATACAAAGGAATTAGTTATTGCGTCCAACTACAATAGAAAACCCTAACGAGACATGTGATTTACATCCTATTATAAGCATGTCTATTTCGGCGTGGTATACCTATTCATATCATCTCGAGGTTTCAACCCCCAGAGAAAGAGTGTGATTAGGCAACATCACCATGGGGTCGTCATCAGGACTGGGTACAGCCTGCATGCTAAGGAAATTGTATACTTAGGGGCCCGTTAGCATGGCCGGTGATGGCGATCCGCCCGTCAAAACACCTTGCCGGACGGGCTTTTACCCTCTGCCACATTAGCATTACGGGGGGCACCGCGGCAGATGGAAAGGCCATCTGCCGCTTTTCCGCCGGTAGGCAATTGTCACGCTTGCCTACTGGGCAGAAAAGCCCTTAATATGGTGGCGTTGTTATTCATATTATCATGTGGGCAGTGTTATGCCTTTCCATGGCGGAGACTCCGTCATGTAAAGACATGTGGGAATCGCTTTGGGGGCCCGTTGTGGGCCCCCAGGCAGGTGGGGATGTGGGGGGGTGGGCTGCACTTGGGGGGTACCCATGGTACTCCCATACATTGGCATACACAAGGTGGCAGGCACCTCATGGTGCCTGTCACGCTCTGTATGTCAATGCACGCTATGCATTTATTACATTGTGGTGGGTGCTGTTCACAGCACCGCCTGTCACAATGTTGAACATGTGGGATGCGACCGCCAGAGTGGCGTCTGCATCCTAATTGGCGGTGCGGGACTGCTGCACCACTGGCGGCCGGTCACGGTACTGCTAGGGTGGCGGGTGACTGAAGTCCGCCCGCCATCCTAACGGACCCCTCAGTGTCAGTGTGTTTAGATAAGCTAAAAAAAACGTAATGCAAAATGAGCAATGTGAAGTCAGTCTAACCTGCTGTGCAAGTTTCTCAAATAAGAAGGAATATGCATGTTATCGCCTCTTACTGGTCACTACCTGCGTTATGAAAAATAACAAGCGCTTATACCAATGCGCAAGGTGGAGCCCAGACACACAGGGCCGGACTGGGAGCCAAAACCGGTCCTGGCAAGGAGCTCGGCCGCCCCCCCTGGGGTGTGGGGGTGCAGCCGAGTTGTTTGCCGGTGCGTTTTCGTCCCATTTTCTTACAGGGGCCGATTTTGCAGCTATGCTGCAAAAACGGCCCCTGTAACTAAAACGGCCCCCACCCTGGCAGCGCACCGGGAAAATGCCCGGTGCCCGCTACGGCCAGTCCGGCCCTGCAGAGACAGTGTCGCATAGGGTAAGAGAGGTAGGTGGAAAGGCCGATTACTGGAAAAACATACCTTACTGTGCAGATGGACAATTCAAATCCACATCTATTATGGTCCATGACGGAGTCAATTCCATCCTTCCTATATAAGGGATAGCTTTTATATTCACCACCAAGTTCCTGGAGCACAAAGTGCTTTCTAGGTTCCATGAATGGAGTCAAAGGATGTTTCAAAATCAATTAATTGAATCTACAAGAGTATGTTAAAAAGATGGGTTAGCAAGACTTCCAGTGTAATGGCGGCATTGGGGCATAGAAAATAACCAGTCTGATGCTAACATGTTTAAATCGAGCTTACCACTGGTGTGCTGAGAATTCAGTAGTGCTTGGCCATCACGGTCCGCTTCTCTGTTGAAATGACGGGAGCCGCATTTGAGGTAGAAGGTATTTAAGCTACCGAATGCCAAGTAGATGTGCACACCAATGTCTCAGCTGTCATTAGCTAGTCGTCAGACGTGATTTGACGTTCCTCGCAGTTACAGAGGCAACCAACAAAACATTGTACGGAATTGGCCACAGAGATTCGAAATGTTAAACCTCTGCATGGGACAGGGCAAATCAGGGATACGTTTTAAGGCTTTTACTGTGTTTTCAAAATTGTGCAATTGAATCGATAGAATGAACAAATGTATGTGAAAAAGGGGATATTAGATGCCCAAGGTAATGAATCTCTATCTTGTGTGTCTGCATCACATATGAATACAGTTCCCATCATATGGCTTTTGTAGCAACAATGTACCAGATACGTGGTATAATACAGTCCAACATATCAATACGCTTGGTGTGTTCCAATTGTCATTGACCATCCAGAAGTATGGCCTAGAAGAATATAGTAGTCAAGGGTTATAAACAAATTAATGTGGCAAATTATTAAGTTTGGATCTATTACATGATATATCTTACATATTATACATGTGTTGTTTTACCCTTTTACAAGATTTATTCAACATCATACAGGTTATTGCATTGTTAGTTTGTTAAATTAAAATGCAGGCATACTACTACCATAATCTGTAAGTATCTTCGTAAAAGATATATAAAAATACATAAAATGCTTGATTGTAATTGTCATTGGGCCATTTACAAGTTTTACAGAATTATGGCAACATCATACAATGTATGGCATAGCTAGTTTGTTAAATTAGAATGCAGGCATTCTACACCATAATATATAAGTAGAAACAGGAGGTGCCTATGTATAGAGTTACCCCATACACTATAGAGAAACCTGTCTTGAAATCTCCTCTGATTCATTCAGCCCATGGTTAACAGTCTAAGTTGATGACGTATCTCCTCCTCTGGGGTTCTGCAGGGTTCTTTCAGTATCCACCATTTTAAGCTATCTATTGGGTGTTGTAGGTGGTTGTAATGCTCAACTAAAGGTGCGCCTTGGACCTTACAACGTATCCGAGAGCAATGTTGCAGGATACCGGAATTCACTTTTTGCCTTGTTTGACCAACATAAACCTTGTTGCAGGGGCACTTAATAATGTAAATCACATCTTTTGTTTGCAGTTGGTGTGATGTTTGGGTGTGTAGTTTTCCCTGAATGGCAAATGTCCTTCTGTTCTACTGTCAGGTCACATGCCTTGCAGTTTCCACACTTATAGTGGCCCACTAGAGGTGGTAACGATAGCTGAGTTCTAAGATCTGGGGAAGGTGTGTTCATCAAGTAAGAATTGCCCACATGGTCTTGGATATTTCTACCTCTCTTAAAGGCAAACAAAAGGAGGTTTTGTGGTACCAATTTCATCGGTGATCAGGGACCAATGCTGACAATGATGTTTTTTACTTCATTGCTTCTGTTACCAAAGGTAGTCACTAAACTACCCTGTCTTTGATGTTCTCCTGGTCTTCTTTCTTCTCAAGTAATGTTTTTCTATGGCAATACCATGCCCTTTTCCTAGCTCTCTTCAATAAACCTTTGGGATAACCTCGTTCTTTGAGTCACATGATAAGAAGGTCAGATTCCTTGAAAAAATCTGACCTGTGTGTGCAATTCCTCCGGAGCCTCAGGAACTGACCATATGGCAAATTGTCCCGTAGGTTTCTGAGGTGATGGCTCAAATATTGGAGTAATGTATTACGCTCCATTGGCTTCCTAAAAAGTGTTGTGTATAGAGTATTTTCCATTTCTAGTAGACTTACTATGAAATCTGTGGGGACAAAATTAGGTCTTTTCCTCTGTTCTAGGACAATACGAGCCACCTCTAGAGCATCCTTCTGCGGGATGCCAGTGTAAAGGGAAGACACATCAAATGTCACTAGTAATTATTTACCTTTATTGAAGGGTTGATCTTCCACCCGTTGGATGGCTTCCATAGTGTCACGAATGTAGGATTGAGTTTGGAAAACTCGAGGTTGGGGGAACAAATCAACATACTGACAAAGAGATTCTGTAACTGATCCACACCCAGACACAGTTGGTCTCCCCTGGGGTCTCTCCTTGTTCTTGTGTACCTTGGGAAGGCTGTAGATAGTGGGGACTCGGGGTTCTTTCTTATTCAGGCAGCCAAAGTCTAGTTCGCTAAGATATCGCTCTTCAAGACCTCTGGTGGCTAGGTGATGTATGAGCTTGGATACCTCCTTTGTCGGGTCGCCTTGAATCTTTTTGTAGTTGTCCATCCCCTGCAACTGTGTCATAGTTTCTGTTAGATAATCTGCAGTATCGTGGATTACAATATTTCCTCTTTGTCTGCTGGATTAATGATAACATTAGTATTTCTTTTGAGGGATTCTAGGCTGAGACGGTCATCTATAGTGACATTATGTTTGATATATTTCTTTGCTTCAAACAATTGCATAACGTCCTTCAAGATCACTTGCTCAAACGCTAGTATTCTGCTGGAAAATAGATGAGCCGGAGGTGTAAAGGTTGACGGGGTTCGTAAAGGTGTAGCAGAGAACAGCTTATCAAGTGTGAGGTTAGGGTTTTGACATGCTATTGGGATACCCCATTATTATTAATGATGTTAAAATATCTAGCAGAAATTTGTCACAAGACATAGCCTGTTATTTGACCTCAACTGTTAAACCCATAGCAAACATTACAAAAACTAAATTTAAAGGGATTGTTATTGCTAAATCACCTTCTGAACCTAAGCGTGGTGCTTTGGGGTGCAACAGCAACCCTGCAACCGTTTATGATGCCCAGTATTTGTTGAATGATTTTCTTGAATGATACAAGTGTCCTGGATGCTAGCGACACACCAGAAGTGTAATGTACACATGAAAAGTACATTTATCATTCAGGTATTCACAAACATTGGCATCTTCTCCCTGTGTGTAGACCAGATAGTTCCAAGTTCCACTACAGAAGCACGTTTAGTGTACAAGCATTTCCAACTACTCAGTTTTGCAACCTACATCATAATCCTCACCCTAAGGTATTGCAGCACAGTAATGCTTCAATTACTTACCGGTAATTGCATTACTCTGAGTCCTACTCCGTCGCTTCCCTTACTTACAAAATTGAGGCATCCCTGCCTCACCAGACACCCGTACCCACGTGATTTGTCACGTGGGGACTATATATAGCCCCCAGGCCCCTCATACCTCCTGTAATACCACACAGATCGAAACCATACCAAAAGGTTGGCCTGGACCATCAGGGAGGGAGGGCGGGAGGGAAGTAAGTAAGGGAAGCGAGGGAGTAGGACTCAGAGTAATGCAATTACCGGTAAGTAATTGAAGCATTACCTCATCGTCCCTCCCTCGCTTCCCTTCCATACAAAATTGAGATGTACAAAGCCAAACAGGACAACCAAAGAAGGTATGCAAAAAACAGGTTTATTAAAAAACACAGAAGACCAGGGAAAAACCACTATTCAGGAACCATAGTGGAAAGAACCCTGTGTCCAAAGACATCAGCACAGTCAACCTCCTGTCCAATCCTGTAATGAGAGGCAAATGTCAGCGGGGAAGCCCAGGTGGCAGCCCAGCAGATCTCCGAAATGGAAGCCCCTTGGACCTCCGCACAGGAAGCAGCCATGGAGCGAGTGGAACAACCCTGAACCTCCAAAGGAGAAAGGTGACCCCCCTCTTTGTAAGCCAAAGAAATCAGCGAACGAACCCAACGACTCAAGGAAGGAGTAGAAGGACGCAAACCCCGATTCACAGGACCAAAATTAACAAAAAGGGAATCCGAGAGACGGAAAGGAGCGACCCGCTCCAAATAGACCAGGAGAGCCCTCCTAACATCCAAAGAGTGAAGCCGGACCTCAGACTCCGAGGACGGAGAATCAAAAAAGGAAGGAAGAACCAACTCCTGATCCCTGTGGAACTGAGAATCCACCTTAGGACGAAAGGAAAGAATCGGCCGCAACACGATTCTGTCATCAAAAATCCGACAAAAAGGGTGCTTGGAAGAAAGAGCACCCAGTTCACCCAGCAGAGGAAATGGCCACCAGAAAGAAGGTCTTGTAGGACAAGAGGCGCAGATCCACCGAAAGCAAAGGCTCAAAGGGAGAAGACATCAAGGCGTCCAAAACCCGAGAAAGATCCCAGGTCGGAAAATGCCTCCGAGGGGCAGGAAGAACATTACACAAACCCTTAAAAAGGCGACTGACCAACCCCTCAGAATCAGAGAGATTGCCCCAAGAGCTCCGAAACGCCTTAATCGCCGCCCATTGCAAACGAAGGGAAGACACTTTCAAGCCCAAGGCAGCACCCTCCTGAAGAAATAGCATCACCTCAAACAAAGAAGAGGTAGCAGGGTCCAAACCCCGGACAAGACACCATCGACTGAAAGAACGCCAGTGACGCAAATAAGACTTGTTGGTCGAAGCGCGCCTAGCCACCAGCAGAGTAGAGGTCAAATAAAAACGACCTCTTACGAGGCCCCTACTGTAATGGAGCATCAGAAACAGCCAGCCGAGGATCATCAGCACATCCGACAGCCGCCGTCCCCTATTCCAGCCTCGAGAACCGGAACTACAGCCCCAGCCACTCAGGGCCGGTGACTCCGTCACCCGGAACCTGTCCGCCCAGCCGCCGAAGAGTGCACCGCTACTCCTGCAACGCGGTGAGGAAGGCTCGCGTACTCCAGGCCGGCACCGCCAGACCCAGCAGGCAGCATAAAGCGAGGGCGAAGCCCTCAGAACGTGAAGAATGACCGCAGCTCCGCAAAACGGCCAGCGCGTGGGACGCGCGTCTCACAATGGTGAGACAAGAAAAAAACAGGAGGTATGAGGGGGCTGGGGGCTATATATAGTCCCCACGTGACAAATCACGTGGGTACGGGTGTCTGGTGAGGCAGGGATGCCTCAATTTTGTAAGTAAGGGAAGCGAGGGAGGGACGATGAGGTAATGTAGATGAACCAACAATATATTTCTATCACAATCCAACTATTCTTCTCTTGTGGAAGCAATGTGCTCTTCATTATGCCTTCCCTCCCTTTTTACAGCTTTTACAAGACTCTACACAAATCCAAGACCCAATTCAATTTAATTTCAATTCAATCTTTATTTCGGTTAGTTTCAACCATAAAAGATACAGATAAAATTTTACAATAAATTACATTCTTAATTAAACCAATAGTTTCAGAGCAACGTGGTAGGGCAAATCAATCCATGGTAATTGCATGATCCTAATCAAAAATTGCCAATAAAACCTATCTACATCAATAAATATTGATAAAATTCATTTTAAAAGCCAGGCAATCCATGAAAATGTAACATGTTGCAGCGTAAATAGTATACTGAGTATTTGATAATCCTAAATTTTACCACGAAACAACAAAGCAGTATTATTAACAACAGAGGAGAACACAATTCATCAATAAAGCAGCCATTTTTCTAAAGTGCAAGTGCAGAAGGTTTCACGATAAGTGATCATTAATCCCCTAATGGCTAGAGTTTAAATCCCATTTTGTTCCTTATGAGATATACATTAAATAGGAATCTGCTCACACTGAACACAACTATTTGTGATGTGTCCGTCTTCAATATACGTTCTGCATCTTTGCAATGTCTGATATTCAATTTTTTGCTGAGTGGTCGCTGCTAGTATCATCATGGGTTTTGCTCCATCTTGTTTTATTAATATTTGTCTGCAAAACCCCGTACCTAAATTGCAAAAACAAGGATTTCGCTAACTGGGGGCGCACCTCATCAAGAAACAGTTCAAATTGTTGAGTATTTTTGAAAGCTATAAATCTTGATGTAAGAGACCCCACAGAGGAGCTGTGCAGCACCCTATAATTAATGTGTACCCAGAATAATAATTGTAGTTGTTTTTTGCAAGCGGAGGTTAGTTGAAGGGGATTCTCCCAATAAAGGGGAAACACCCAGCTTAGTCATCCATACTGCTAGGTGCTTAAACCAGGGGATCTTTTTACACTGATCAAACTTCATGATCTCCTCTGGACCCTCTCTGTAATGAAGGAGCTCTGATGTTGACCAAATCCTCACCCAAAACAGTTGGGGTCTCAATAATGCATGATGATCAGTCCATTTAAAATTAAGATCCATGATCACTGGGATTAAAGGTGTTCTAATAGGGATACTTAATAATTCCCGAATTAAATGATTTTCTCCCTTCTCAAAGGTGTTCTTGCAATAAGGGCCCCAAATTTCCACCCCATATAAGGATGCTGATTGAGCTTTATATCTAAAAACCTCTAATGCGGGGGAGACAGCTTTTGATGTACTCGCCCAATGTTTTTTTTAAATGGGCAATGAATTCTGAAGCAAAATTATTTTATTTTTTTCCATTTGCAGCTTCCAAGATAATTTAGTATCCAGTGTTATCCCTAAATAATTAAAACTGTGTACGTATTCTAGTTTTTGATCTTTTAATACTAGATTCTTTTTAAAAGATTTATGAGGATTTATGGACATGTATTTTGTTTTGCTGGAGTTGATTTCGAGGCCTCGTACAGTATGCGTAAAAGGAATCCACGAGACATTGCAGTCCCTTTGGGGTTTGTGAGATTAGGATGCTGTCGTCGGCGAACAATAATGCTGGTATTATTCCCCCCCCCCAACTTAGGAGAGTCATTTTTACAAGCTTCTAGATATTTTGGAATATTGTTTACGTAGAGTGAGAAGAGCGTGGGTGCTAATACGCACCCCTGCCGCACTCCTCTACTAACTGGTATCGCCTTAGTAAATTCTCCCCTTGGACCCCATCTTACTTTGGCAAAATTCCCTTCATGTAGCCTAATTAACTGTACAAGAAGTTCAATCGACACCCCTAAGCATTTCAACGTATTCCACAATAAATGCCTGGGTACCAAATCGAACGCTGCCTTTAAATCTACAAAGACAATATATAAACTGCCTTTTTTTTACAATAATGTATTTCCAGCAAATACATGTAAACCTGAATACTTGATCAACCGTGCTGGTTTTAATTCTAAACCCTGCCTGGTATTTTAACAAAACTTTGGTCTCCTCTATCCATTTCGTTGATCTATTTAAAATATGCCTGGCAAAAACTTTTTATAAAATGTCAATTAAACTAATGAGGCGATAATTTGCAGGGTCATGCCGATTACCCTTTTAAAAAATTGTCACAATCTCTGCCCCTTTCCACGTCTCAGGTATTGGTGTGCCTGTCACTATTGAATTGCACAGGAAATGTATACATGGACCCCAGACCTTTATTTCATGTTTTAATAAATCTCCTGGGACTTTGTCAGGTCCTGGGGCTTTCCCTCTTTTAATGGCCTCAATGGCCTTTATTGTTTCACCCAGGCTAAAGTGCAAATTAGCTGCCTTTGTGGCCAGCTCCATATCTTTAGTTATGACAAATTGATCCCCGTTTGTATCTGAGTATAGCCTAGAGAAATGATCAACCCATGTTTTTTCATCTAGGAATGAATGAATGAATGAAAATAATTTATAACGCGCAAAACAATAACCCGAAGGTATCAAGGCGCCTAACAATAAAATCAGAAAATAAAACCATTCATCCACTACACATAAGCTTGCAGAAAGAGGCGAGTTTTAAGTGCACCACGAAATGCCTGTAAAGTGGGTAGGGACCTAAGGTCGAGAGGGAGTTCATTCCACCATTTGGGGGCAAGGGTGGAAAAAGCCCTGCCACCCCATTTGGCTTTTCTTATACGAGGGGCTGACAGAAGCAGTTTCCCGGAGGAACGCAAGTTCCTTCCAGGGATGTAGTTGGAAACGATGGAGCTTACTCCCAGGTCACTGTTATTTGTGATGGCTCTATATGTCATGCACAGGACCTTGAACCGTACACGGTGTTCTACCGGAAGCCAGTGCAATGTTTTCCTGGCTAACGTAGCCGATGTACGTCTGGGGGCATCCAGGACAAATCTTGCCGTGGCGTTTTGGACCACCTGTAAGCGCTGCAGCAGGCTCTTATTCAGCCCCGCATACAGCGCATTACAGTAGTCTAGCCGCGAGCCTATTAGAGCCACAGCTACCTGCTTTCTGGATTGGAGCGAAAGATATTTCCTGATCCTCCGCAGGGTGTGTATTAGGCCCCAACAGGTGGAGATGGTTCTGCTCACCTGTCCATTCATGTCCAGAGCTGGATCAATCATCACCCCCAAGTTCTTGGCCGAAATGGTGGGGGAAGGACAAGCTCCAAGTGAGTTAGGCCACCAACTATCTGACCAGATGTTGTTGTTCCCTCCAAACACCATTACCTCAGTCTTCTCTCCATTCAGTTTAAGGGAGTTCTGAATCATCCAGTGACCAACCGCCTCCAGATCCTTATTGGACCAGCCCATTTTATTCCCTTTTGCTATTATTCTCCAAAAGCCGGCTTGATCTTTGGACCTAGCTGCATTTATTAAATCTGTCCAATTACCTTCCTCCCATTCTTTTTCTGCTTTTGCAAGCGATTTTTTATAATTATACCTTTTTTCCCTTACTGTTAGTATATTATTGGTTTTAATTGCTTGAATTAGCTCTGTATTGGCTGTCAGACAGTCTTTATTGTACCAGGGAATACCCATCTTACTATGCCCATTGCTGCCACTATTCCTTTCTCTAGGTATATTACTTAATATTGGAGCTAGAGCATGTATCAGTTTATTATGTAAGTCCAACACTGGGATTTCCTCAGCTGGTAACTCAACAAAGGGTGGAATTGTCTCAGGAAAAGTACTATAAATATTAGTCATGGATCGAATATTGCCTAAGATGTTCGGCCACTTAATGGCTCGTCTATTATTGCTTATTAAAATTACATCCTCAGTGGTACTATTTTCTCTTCCACCCACTGGGATGGATACAAAGAGATCCGGTATTAACATAAGCTTTAGATGGTGATGGCCACTCTCAGTTCTGGGGTCAATTTTAAAATCTACAGCATATGGCCAGAGCTCTACAGAAATCAATATGTAATCAATATTACTCCGCGAGCTACCTCTGCAAAATGTATGTGCACTTGGCCTATCCGAAGGTAAGCGCCCATTACATACTCTCAAGTCATGACTCAACGTAAACTTCAGTATTTGTGCCACTGCCACCGTACATTTTACCTCCCTTTTGCTATATAAGGCCACGATTTTGTTTGCCATATCTTGTTCCTCAAAAAGCTTATGAAAACCTACTACAGGCTCATAGTTACAATTAAAATCGCCTCCTATAATAACCCTTGATTTTGGACCTAAGCCCTCTGAAAAGGAGTCTAACTGCTCCATAACTGGTGATTCTTTATGAATACGACTTGGTCTATTATAGATGTTAAATAAGTATAAGTCCTTGCCATCCCTAGCAACTATTTGTAAACCCAACAAATCATATGATGGTAGGTACAATTCGACAATATCAATTTCGAGTGTGATTCTAATCCATATTACCAGGCCCCCTGTTGGTCTACCCCTTTGTGATGGTCTAGCGTCCGCACTGAACGTATTAAAACCAATTCTACGGGGGGTTTCCAGTAACCAAGTCTCCTGTAGGAGAATAATATCACTCTCTATTCTACATTCTATGTAGTCGTTTCATACCAAACCAGTTCGATTCCTGTTTAGCCCTGCTATATTCCACAAAGTGAGCTGCACTTCCAAACACTCACTCAATTCTATAGCTGAATGCCGCCTAGCTCCTATATTCCCATTTGATTGTGTTAAATTTTAGCTTTTATTATCCACATAGTGGTCCAAATATGGCTTTAGATTGGGCACCTGTGGTATCAATTCAGGCTCCAACTTCCCCTGCCTTAAAGACCGATTTGGCCTATCCACTAAAACATTATATATATATCTATACCCTGTCCAGATACATCAAGTACATTTGACCTGACCACTATACAAGTATTCCCTTTATGTAGTCAGTCTTGGTCATCTAAAGACAGAAATCCTTCAAATCTATTTATAAGTAGAGGAGTGCCCACATTGTTAGTACTGATCCTTGTTAATGGTCTATAGAAGTATCCTAATGGGAGGGTACAAATGCTGGTATTTTTTAGCGAGCTCTCTTCTTGAACATTTAGTATATTCCTGACCAGGTAGGGGCGCCTAAAATTAATAACCACACAGTCTCCTCTTATGTTCTTCGGTGATTTCCCCAACCACCCTACTCTGCGCACCATGAGAATGCCATCAATATTTAGTGGGCAGAAGCGTTTACATTTTGATAACCAATCCAATGCTTTATTCCGTAGGTTACCCTAAGTTTCCTTCTGCTCTCTTCTTAAAGCAGGCACTCCAGCTAACACCTAAACATATGGGCATGATGCTGGGGGTAACTGTAAAACCTCCTCATTAGGTATTAAGTCTGTGCCTTTTTTGCTATATATTACTATATCAGCAGGATGACTACTTAACGGATCAAGGGCTATTTGAGCCTGTAAGTTACTTGTCCGGTTTGTTCCTTTTCCGGCTATAGCCCGTAGCCTGCCCTCAATATGCCACTCTGTGCCCGATTCCAGGTTACTGGGTTCAAGTAGTGGTGCATCATTTAGCGCCTTACCCCGCCTGCGTGTACCATCTTTGTCATTACTGGCCCAACCCTCCATTTGTGGTTGCATTTGCAAATATTGCTCTGCATGGGGGCCCCCATCCTGGTATCCATACGAGTAGGGCCATAATTTGACCTCGAATGCCCTAAGAAAATATTCAATTGCTCCATTTTTCCCTCTAGCAGGTTAAAGTTCACACACATACTCTCCTCCTGCTGTCTTAACCTTGCCTTAAGTTCAGATTCTAAGGACGTTTTTATTGTGTGTTCTAACCTTCCCACTATTTCCTCTATCTGTGAGGTATATGGAGCGAAATCTGGTTCTGTCAGTGTACTGGCTGACTTTTTAAATAACATACGTGGTTTTACATGGTCTGGTTTTAACACTTTGGTTATCCCACCACCTTTCTTCTTCTTGGGATTCTTCGCGACAGGTATGTCGGTCTTATGCACCAGCTGATCTTGCCCCCTTCCCCCCACAATCAAACTTTGCTTCCGTAACCTTGATGTTATGCCAGGAATAGGTGAGCTACTCTTTGTCTCTAACGATGCTTGTGGGGAAATTGTGGGAGTATTTGACAGCCTTGAATCGTTTTGGACCATTATTACTGGGCTCAATGGGATTATTTGTGTATTATCTAAGGGTTTGGGGGAAAGCACTAGCCTGTTTGTGGAGGAATTAGTAGGGTCTTTCTGCTAATTGAATTTCGTGGTTCAGAAGTGAATCTGCTCTTACAATAAAGGCATTTAATGTGGCAACAGGGCCCTTACGAGTGCTCATTGTTTTGTCCGTGAAAAAGGGAAAATAAAACCTGCAATGATTAAAGGCCAGGACAAGGCGTGGCAAATAGAACAAACAAAGTATCTATTTGACAACTGCTCGGGCTCACTCCCTATGTGCTAGATTTTCAACAACCAATTAAGCTTACCCCACAGAAGGCAATGCCCAGACGTTAAGGGGGTAGCCCAGTTCAGTCTCTGCCAGTCACTGACTGGCAAGGACGGCCCGCCCTTGGTCCGGGCACCGTCCCGCAGGCGTCCTGCGCCGCGGGGGGAGAGGCAGCGCTTTAAGCACAATAGACCACACCTCCCCCCTCACTCGTGGCAGCTGTGTGCAGTCTACTGCACCCTGGCGGCTGTAGTCCTCGCCCCGGGAACAGCGCTGTACTGTTGGGCGGAAGATGCGGCAAGCGCCCCTGAAGGTTGCAAGGACAGGGCCCCTGAAGGTTGCAAGAACAAGGCATCCTCCAGTCCCAGCTCCGATCACTCGGGAATGTTCAAACAACAGGTATGGTAAGACCAAATTCAATATAGCCACCATACACAACCTCAGCATTGCCTGAGCATTGGTTGCTGCGTGGTGTAGCACCACCATCATTAGTTTTTTATAGCTGGCACACCTTCCTCTATCAATTTGAATCAATCAAATGTACTTTCAGAATAACTGTCACAAAACACATCAAGGATTCACACCGAATGGTAAAATGTTAAAACGATTTTGTCTATCCTTTGACTTTTGTACACCCCAATTTAATCATTACTGGAACCCAGGGATCACCACAGAATCATTCTTGGAATCCAGGTACCCCCACTAAATCATTACTGGAAACCTGGCACATCAGTCTGAACTTTTACCATGATTTGAATCATTAAACAGTTCATAAAATGTACAAAAACAAACATTCCTCAAACAAATACACAATTGAGTAAATCTTTTATTTAATTCACAAATATTACATCAATCAAAATTTTAATAGGAAGGTTGGAGCTTTTCTAAATCAATTGAGGCCACCCATACTATATTCTGTTGGTACACTTGCACTGAGGATAACGACTTCATTTTTAGCCTTCAATTCCAGTATTCTTTACATTTACAGAACTTTTTTAAAAAGTTGAACTGCACAGTTTGCGTCTTCATTTATATAAATGTTCTTTATCTGTAAATATTACTTCATTTCCTAAGCAGTAGCGGACCCCCTGAGTACACTTGAGGAACCCCTGGGGCCCCAGACCACAGGTTAAGAACCATTGTCCTAGGTAACATGTCCACATAGCTTTGCTCAATCAGGCTTTTGGGTAATTTGTAGCAAATGAAAACACATGCTCCAAAGTTGGAAGATGTTTCAATGCAGATACGGGGGCACCAATGATATCATGTAAGCTGCTTTAGTGCCACTAACCGATCAGAAAGCTGCTGCAGGGACGGTGAACACACCAGTAAACATACTAACATAGCTGCACTCTTTTAGTTGTAGTTGTCCATCACCTGCAACTGTGTCATATTTTCTGTTACATAGTCTGCAGTATCCTGAATTACAATGGATCCCCCTTTGTCTGCTTAATGATAACATTAGTATTTCTTTTGAGGGATTCTAGGCTGAGACGGTCATCTCTTGAGACATTATGTTTGATATATTTCTTTGTTTCAAACAATTGCATAACGTCCCTCAGGATCCCTTGCTCAAATGCTAGTATTCTGCTGGAAAATAGATGAGCCGAAGGTGTAAAGGTTGACGGGGTTTGTAAAGGTGTAGCCAAGAACGCCTTATCAAGTATGGGATTAGGGTTTTGGCATGCTACTGGGATACCCCATTACCATTAATAATGTTAACCCACCAGTAAACATACTAACATAGCTGCACTCTTAGTGAATAGTTAACACTATACATTCCAATTTCAAAGCATTACTATGAGCTGGCAGAATAAATTACATTTTAAGGTTTGCAGAATAGATCTGGACTTGGCCACGTGTCTCTCCAGAACGTTCTATCTATTGCTTGGCTTCAAACAGGCAAATAAACTAGGCGTAGTCCAAGAAATACATCACAAGGAACAACTAGAGGCTGCAGACTGAATGACCAAAGGCAAAAAAATACAACCAAAATGCGGCGTTCCAGATCCCATGCTGGTTCAGCTCTGACATTTGGCAGCACTCACCTTTCATGAAATAAAGTGTGCTTAAGCATTTACTATCAAAACAATAATGCAGAAAAATAACTGGCGTGCCTTTGAAAAAATAAATTATTGTCCTAGAACGGTGTTATTGAATAAGTATGTTTCAAAATACTTCCTGCTCTGTTTGTTTTATTTCTCCGGCGTGCCATTTTTCTTTCCATGCTCGAAAAGCCATGGAGCGTGCAGTCTCGGACTAAAGGAAAGAATCTTTGATGTTAAATGATTATCCCTTCAGAAATGTTCCGAGGATTCTTTGTGTAAACCATGGTTTTTAACCAGGCATATAATGGCTAATTTTCATAACGTTTATATTGGCAGTGGGCTGGCATGGATTCTCCCTTTTTTCAACTACAGCAAACTATGATCAGAACTTTCTCCGTTTGGTCATTGAGGTAGATATGTTGTCCTGTTGCGTCCCCCCCCCCCCCCCGCGTTTCTTCTTTTCTCTTCTCTCTCTCCCTTTCTAATCATCCTCTTTTCTTATCCATGTATACTGTATGCTCCATGTAAATATATATTTTCTACAATAAAAAAATTTATCCCCCCAAAAAAAAGAACTTTCTCCGTTTAGGTGCTTAGGCCACATGGATGTACCTTTTTTGTTGCAAACGGCACGATTCACAGGTTGGGGCCGTTTACGGACAAAAAAAAAGCAATAAGGTGTTTCCCTAACCTTTTGCAGATTCTCAAAATGGGTTAGCGATTGGTTAGTGATTTGGTATTAGTGACTCCCAGTCCTATGTACGAATGTTTTGTGACCTAAATGTGGTTGCAGAACATTCTCTTTTAACACCAATTTCAACTTGGTGCTAATTCATTCGCAAGAGACTCCTTCCCCTGTGTAAATGCATGCAAAAACTACTTTTTCAAGCAGGCAGCCTACTCTTAAAATATGAAATTGAAACGTTCAATTTTTCTTTTTGGAACACATCCAGTTTTCCTTTGAGAAAAATGGGCTGCATTTACAAAACAAAACAAAATTGGTTTATTTAAAAGCAAACACAGATATAGTGGTCTGCTGTCCTCAGCAGACCACCATATCTGTGTTTAGCGATTCCCAATGGGTTGCACAATTGTGACCTGCCTCATAAATATAATGATGCACGGGTCCGGTGGCAGGGGCCAGAGGGACCGACCATTGCCTATACGACGGGCTCAGGGAGCCTGTTAGGGCAAGCGGGCAGACAGTAACCCTCACAATGGGGTGGTGCCTGCTCAGGACCCGCCATAGGCATAATGATGCATGTTTTAAGCAGCCTTTCAATGGCGATCAGACCGCCATTGAAAGACTGTCGGAAATTCACTATTGGGCCCCTAGCAGGACCCCTGTCCCTCCGCGGCCTCTGCTGAGAGGCCCAAACATCGATACCACGCTTGCCAGGCACCACATGGTAGCTGGCTTACGTGCATGGATGTTTGTAAACATCCATTTTCATAATGAGGGTTGTGCATCCCCCCTTTTCCGCCCACTGCCAAGCTGCATTAGGAAAATGGATGTTTATGACCGCCTTATGGATGGAACCATTTGGGGTGTGGCACACAATTGTAACTACCCAGAAACAAACATAGTTTTGTGACAACAATCTTTTCCAAACTTTTAGCTTGACCAGCAAGCTGGTGATTGGTTTGAAACTGGAAAGTGTAATGGGATTAAGGTTGGCTGTTTCTAAAGGGTAATAACAGGGTCTTTTTTGTGATATGGAATGAAGGCTGCGTTATAGGGGATGTTAATCAGATTACTAGTAACAGGGGCAGGTATATAGGCTTGCTCCATGAGTAGCACAAAGAAGAATGTAGACCTAGCTGTTTTTTTTAAATGGCGGGCCTGCCAAGCATATTACTGCCTCAAGACCACTGAACCACTGCCAGAGAATGGCAATCCCCTGGCAGATTCGGCAGTCCCAGGTTGGCACGGTGGTCAATGTCGTAATGTGTCAGTCAGATGACCACCATTGCTGCACCACCATGAGTCTGGAGGTCTGAGGACCGCCCGACTCATAATTAGACCCAAAGAGTTGTGCTGTAACAAGTGTTTCTGGTGCCTTTACCAGGTAGTGTGCAGTTCCTGTGGAAGCATTTGTTTCATATTGATGAAGTTGTGGAAAATTAACAATTGGGGTAGAAGATTTGAACAAGCCCAAACAGCTCAGTCCCATTCCTGGTCTTTGAGCTTTACTGGACAACAAAATAATGTATTCCCATTGTACATCCTTGGCCTTGCAGTTCACAAAACCTCTTCCCTGCTTTGGAAAAAGTAAATTATAATCCTTAAAGACGATTGGGTGAAAACTTCTTGATGTCTGGAATATTTTATCTCTGTTACAGAAACTAAGCAATCCGGCAATGCTCCTTCTTAGAGTCTCTCCTGGTGAGAGAGTGGATATACCAGCATTCTGTAAGCCCTCAGCAGAGAGGATAAGTGTAAGTGGCCTGCTTGTTTGAAGACTTTCAAAATCAGTTCCTCCAAGAACAATACAATGATCTGGCATCCCACGGCTCGCAAGTTGCTGTATCAAGAGAGCCCCTCTGTCACCCTTGCTCTGAGTGGCATATATCTTCTTAATTTTTGTGGAAACTCCACTGACATAAGTGAATATATACAGTGTGGGGAGATTAAGTTTGGCTGCATTTGGAAACAGCCGCTGAGAGCGAGTGAGAGCATTTCACCGTTAGATGCGACGGGCCACTGAGCCACACAGGATCAACCAAAGGAATCCCTGCTTTGATCTTTAAACTGTCCTCCCCCTTCTGTCTTGAGAAAGACCCGCCGTGACCACCTACAGGGGCACACCAGGGTCGAAACGTCGACGCATCCCTAGGTTCAGAACCACCAGGATTCCCGCAGAAATCATAGGAATCCCTGGCTGAGACCAATCCATCTTCTGACCAAACTTAATTTGTGCCTGTATACATACCTGTATAGATTTATCTCCCCACACTGTATATATTCACTTACACTGAGCACTTTTGTCACAAAAAGTCACAATTTTATATGACGGTCTTGCTATGTATTCAAAACTGATCCATGAATGAAGTAATTCGGATTTGTATAAGAAGCAACCATGTAATAATAGTTACAATACAATACCTTGACCTTATGACTTTGTTTGTTTGTGTTTTGAGCATTGATTTCTCATTTAACGCTAAACATTGTATCAGAGAGCTGATTTGTTTTCATGTGCATCTATGAGCATAGATCAAATAACCTGCCTTACCCAACAGAACCAATTTTTGTTGAACTATCAAATACCCAGGTTCTGAGGGACACCGGGTCAACCCCCCTTTTCTTAAATGTATTACCATAAGCACGTTTCATTGAAGGTTCAGCTTGCAGTCCCTATACTTGCTGGGTCACATGCTGTTCCTGTGGGGTGCTGAATTTTGGATCATAAGGACAGGCACTATCTACTTTGAAATTAGGGTTCCCTTATATGCCCCTGGCAATACGTCCTGTATAAGTGAACCTTTCTTAAGTCATAGCAATGGAGCAATAAGTGAACAGATGCAGCAGTGCTTGACACGCGGCAGAACGTTCTAGCACGAAACCACAAGGTATAGGGGTATAGGGTGATTATGCGAATACACCAATATCACGATCAGCGTGAACTACAAATGTGGCTGCAGCAGGAACCACTGGCAGTGTAGATGGCCTTGGACTGGGTCTGTTAATCTAGTGTGTGATGGCCATGTATTCTGAGTATTTTACATGCATTAGGTCAACATTACAACATCATTTTCAATGGCACACTATTTTACATGAGCCCTGTCAAATAAATTCTAAGGAGCATCTACAATGTTGTTATATGGTGCACCTAGCAATGGCATTGATGGCAATTATAGAAGCATGGGTAGCATTTACCCAGTTTATTGAAGGATGGGGAGCTCTGAAGAGTAACAGCTCCCCCTCATGTTACTAGCCTCGACCCCATAATGGAAAGAAAGTATTTAGAGGTTATGGAGATAAAGGTATGTAGATTGTAGCCACATGTGGGTTCTGTTGGATGCAGTTGTCTTCATGCTGTTGATATCATGCCTCCTATAACAGGCGTATACATTGTGTGCTGACATGCATTCATGCTGGTAGAGCAGGATTGTTGTAGGTTTTGCTTGCTTGTTGGTTGTGCCTGCTCTTGGGGTCTGCATCATATATGCACCTAGTGGAAGGTTGGTGTTGTGTGCAGGACACCCTTATTCCAGGTTCGGAAGTCAGTTTGATGATTGAGAACTGTGTGACAGATGTGTTTGTACTTGCTGGGTGACAAGACATAAGAGCGGGTGTTCAGATGTTGTTTCGTGTAATATTTATATTAGTTTTATTGTCCCCTGATACTTGCAACTGCTCCCATTTAAACCGCTGTGTGTGCTGTCTCTTTTTTTTTGGTTGGTGTATGCTATGTGCCCTTGTGTGTGCTCTCCTCCCTGACGTGTGCCCTGGTGTTTTGTTTCAATTTTGTTTCAATGGATTTCTGTGTGTGAGTTTAGGACACTGCGTTTAGTTGTGAACTAATGTAATCCCGAACTTGACTGACATTTTTTATGGTGTTGCTACATTGGTCAGCAAATGTCCATGCCTATGGCCCAAAGGCTGGAGTCCAATCCTTGATTTATTTATTTATTTATGTATTTCATGCGTTTTTCTATAGCTCGGACTTTACCCGAAGGTGTCAGAGCGCTTCACAGTAGGAACAGAACTGATACATGAGGAGAAACATTACAAATGAACAAATTACAAAAGCAAACGTTAAGTTACGAGGCAAAAATGACAATTGTGAGCAAACAGAATGCAAGAGGTGGAAAACGGTGCATTACCGGAGGAAAAAGTGACAAGTGTGCAGGTTACAAAAGCGTACAAAGCTGCGTGTGCACACTGTTTATAGCAGTGGAGGTATCACTTTTGATTTCATTGTTGTAAGCGTTCTTGTAAGTGCATGTGCAATTCTTCCCTCATTGTAATTTGTTTGCGGTTGTTTGTACATTCTTTGTTACAGAATGTAGCCAAGCCAGTGCAGTGATCTTCATATTTAGTGTGTGAAAGGGTGAGCTTCTCAGTACTATATTCACATTGGAATTTTTTTAAATGTATTTTTCGTTTGTGATTACCAGGACTTTGTCATGCTTACACTTCTTGCTCAGTTTGTCACTAGTAGGTAGGGTTTTACCGGTGGGTAACGGCCGAATTCGGCCGTTACCGGCCGGTAAAAGGATTTTGACATGTAGGGGGCAGAATCGGTAAATTTACCGTTCGGTAAATTTACCGATCGGTAATTTTACCGATTCTGTAAATATACCGGTCGGTAAATTTACCGACCGGTATTTTTACAGATTCGGTAAAATTGATATGTAGGTGGGACTCTTATGAGTCCCACAAGGCCTAAGAAATCGGTATTTTACCATCAAATTCAATTTGATGGTGAAATACCGATTCAGGTGTGCATGCACATGTGTGCATGCACACCTGTGCCATATGGCAGGCAGACCTGCCCTTAGGGCAGGTCTGCCTGCCATATGGCCCCCGACCCTTTTTTGGGGGTGCTAGAGGGTGTCAAAGTGACACCCCCTGCACCCTTGTCAAAATCTGTATTTACCGATTCGGTAAATACCGACCGGTAATGCCCCATTCGTTCCTATGGGCTGGAGCATTACCGGTCGGTATTTACCGATTCGGTAAATACCGATTTTTACCGAATAAAATACACATCTGGATGGACCTACATGTCCACCCTTCATATTTACCGATTCTTAATTACCGAATCGGTAAAATTCGGTAATTAAGAATCGGTAAATATTTTTTACCTACATCTGGGCCTAGATCTTGCCACGGTTGGTGCAGTCGTAGTGCTAGACTTGCATTTTGCAGCGGAAAATATCACTGTCAGATGATGTCTTCCTAGAATGAATAGGGCAGCATTACTTACATTCAGTTCAAACATAGATAAACAATGTCTTAAGCTCCAAGGGATGACAAGAATTAATGACTTCTATGTCTGGAGTTGAGGCAATTTGAGGGACAAAATCTTCTCTTTGTGCCCTGTTAACAATGAAAACAAAGGTAACCTTGCCCCCCACCCTTCCCCACAAACCTCTTTCTGCATGCACCCTGACATTATCTGACACATGTTCAGGGTCCAAGAAGATTCTTCTGGCTGCTATTCTTAAACTTTTTTTATCAAAAGGGATTCCACTACTTTCTACCTCGCCTTCTTTCGGGAACACTTTTGCATTGTAATCAAGATTCAAAAGCACATTGATTTTCCATGTAAACTTACTAAAGTCTGAGCACTTCATTTAGAGTTTGGAGGGAGTGGAAAATCCACAAATAGATGGAAACAAACTCTTAATACAGAGTAAAATTCTCCAATTGGATTTACTCCTCAATAATACCCCTTTGGTGGAGGAATTTCAGCTGCTGGACTGTACTCTACAGAAAACTTTCCCACTTCTCAAGTCTTGTTGTTCCAATGTCTATATTAAGATGAGGTATTAACAACATATCCATATCACTGTTGGCACGGACTATTGAGCTGTAATGCAGTACATGAAAGATGATAACTCTTAATATGAGACTGGCATGTGTGTCGCGGTGCTAATTATATCAGTGCTACAGTGGCAAAGGATAAACAATAACACCATGACAAATACTTTATCCTACAATCTTTGATGAATTGCTGACAGAGCTGGATATGAACTGGCTGTCGTTTGGAAGTGATACTGCAGCACAGGGCCAAGATGCTTTGTGTGATAAACAACTCTTTACACTTTTATTAACAAAAGAAAACAAAAAAACAAGGTTGCTATATGATCACATATTCCTGCTGCTTATTCTAAAAACGCTTTACTTCCGTTCACAGTGTGAAGATAAGAGGGAACTCAATAATGCATATTAGAACAATGGAATGCTGAGAGTTTAATTGAAGACAATAGAGAAGCTTAGAATGGCAGGTATAAGCCTTCTGCTCCAACATTTCAATGTTTGTCATCTGTCTCTCCCTTTTTAATTTAGAGCATCCTACCCTCCGTGGATGGAAGATTCTAATAGCCTTATAGCCCCTCTGCCTAAGGCTATCCTGGTTGTTAAAGGCCCTCTCCCTCGTTATGGGCCCTGACCTGGGGCTCAGGACTGTAATTCAGGTTCAGGGCCATAAACAACTAGTACAGGCGCTATAAGGCTATATTATAAAATCTATGACAGATTTAACAGGGTTAGCCTGATTTACTTCTGTAAAAGAATGGTGAAAGTTACATTTGCTCTTCTCTGTTTCCCCTTATGCTGGTGGGTGGGTGGAGCTGGCCTTCCTGTGATGGATCTACTGGCAGCTTTACTTTAGAGAGATTGCAGCATAGTAGAAAATCTTTTATGGTGCCTCCACCACTACATAAGACTGGCACACAAATCATGCCCGTCTTGTATGGAAAGCCATACCAATGTCCTCGATGTCCTTGGAGATCTGTTCAGTACATCAGAGACAATTGTGAGGTGAATCTGAGAAATGTTTCACTGATTTGAAGGTACCTTTGTAGCACCCACATGCAAGATCAATTTGACTATGCTGCCAGAGAATTGCGGAATAAGGCGACAGACTAACTCCTTTAAGTTCCCAGGGTAGGCTTTCCATTAGTGGCATATTCAGCCATGTAGTTATTTCCTCTGCCACACTTGTAGCTGAGTGGTATATCTGCCAATGCCTAAATCAGTTCCTGTGTAGTGTATGGTGTTACGTTGAAGTTGATTTAAATAAGTGACCTGTTTGTCATTTTTGCTGCCATTGCAATTGCCCAATCGCTTTCCTGGGTGGGGTTGACGAAACTGGAGCAGACAAAAACAGGCATTCACAACTGTCCATATGTCGAATTTCAAAAGAAAATAAGTGAATGCAACCTAAAAATAGGCATTGAAAGCTGGCTGTTGAAAACTATATGCATGTCACCTGCTGATACCCACATCACCTGAGGCTATTGCAAGGTTCACCCATATCACCTGAGGCTATTGCAAGGTTCTGTGCATTGCAACAGCAATGATTGGACACCAGCCAAGCTAACCTCCACAGTCAGGCGGACACATTCTTCTCGATCTGAGTTTATACAAGCCAGTGCAACACATTAATTCTCAGCTCATAAAAAGGGTGTTTGAAGGTAATATTCTTTATAATCATAATGCTTGGTGTTACCAGACAGTCTGTCATGGGAAACCAGATGTCAGCATTATTGACACATGCCCTGCTCCGCACAACCTACCCTAGTTCTGGGTCCCATGGCTTTCAATGGTCTCATCAGTAATATCTACAACAGATCGTCCAACGTATTTGGATGTATACTGAAAGGGCCATTGCTAATCGTTCTGGAATTGATCAAAAAACACTCTCCGATGTCTCTTTTTAGCACTATGAATTGTGAAGGGGAGAAAACCTTTAATGCGCAATCAATTTAGAACACCACTTCCTGATACTTAATCATCAAAGGACAATTTTGAAAGATTAGTTTGATATATTACATAGCCAAAAAGATTTAAACATAAACACACCTCAACAAGAGGGGATACAAATACAAAGAAAATAGCATAAAGCCAAATCTACGCACTTAATTGAGACTGTGCAACATAAACAAACAATTAGTTCAAGAAGGAGAATACAAACAATTAGGAAACAAGAGTCCAAATTCCCCTGCATCATGGATTGATAATGAAAAGCATTTAATCTATCCCTACTCTGTACCTAAGATGACATCCCTACATTAATGGGTAAGCAATTCCAGTCGGGAGGAAAAAGGTGTCAGTCATGGAATCTTCCTAAGGAGTCTCTCCGCCGTCAAGGTGGGCCAGGCAGCATAAATTCATCTACAACAAAAAATACTCCAAAATCAACCTACTAAAAGAACAGATAGTTCAATGTAGGTGGTACACATAGGAAAGGAAGGGGACCTACGTATGATGTGGGATTTAACACTAACTCACTAGGGATGTGTTTGATATGCTAACCATATCTACGTGTATGGTGGAGGGGAGCGACACTAGTTGTTTTTAGTTACCCTCACACACCCTAGTGGTGTCATGCTTCATCATCGGGTCACCCCGACTCCTATAGGTCGGGGTGGGCTCAACCACAGTGTTGGGAAGCTCTTATGATAGTGAAGGCAATGGGGTGTATATAAAATACCTCAATCAGATCCCCGGTATCCCTTTATTCATGGGTCTGATTGGGTTGTTAAAAAATATATAAAATAAGGGTATATTAGGTTTTTTATGGTCCCATCACCCTAGTGAAGTGCCGACATGTTTCAGTCCTTATGAGGCCATAAAGGTCCCGGACTTTCTTCGGGCAAGATACAAAGAACCCCCATATATGTGGGGATGATAACAAGGGGAATACCCTACTCTATCAATGTGAAGAGGGAAGAGTAGCTTCTCCTCGTGTATGTGTAGTACTGTTAGTATGAAATGCCAGGCTCCATCTGTAGAAAACATTTTTTTGCATATAAATTGTATCAAAAACAGACATTATCCGTATTTTTGTGTAAAATCCCTTCCCGTGGCATGCTGAATTCTCAGTGAACATGCTCAATTGGTGGAGAACAAAAGTGCTCTCATACTATGTCACACAATATAGTATATAGTGGCATTCTCATCATATGACATCCAATAGTTAGTGTCAAACCATCACACTCTGTTTGACTCAAATGATGTGACAGTGTGAAGTGAGATAATAAAATAATAGTCGAGGTCTCAATTGCAGTAAAAATCACACAAGACAGACAAACATACATGTGCTGCATTCGTATATCGCACTCTGTAAACATAATTCCATGCAATAATTAGTAGTTCGTATTGGCACTTACCCAAATTATGTTGGGCGTGGGCATCTCAGTGAACGGGACATTGGGGCATTCTCTCCTAATTAAAGTGTGGTTCAATGTCAGGTATCGATCTTTTGCCTAAATGGGTCTAGCGTTACAAAGCAGACTCCAGCGGGGCCATGTATAGCTCGTAGAAGTCCGCTGTTTTGTTATATGAAATCACCACTTACTTGTTTAGAGGATGCTCCCTACCGAAATAGATAGACCCGCTCGCCGGCTTGTCACTGCTGTTCCAGCCGGTGCGCGCAAGAGTTCTGTTTATTTCCGTGTTGCGCGTCAGGAGTATGACGCATAACCGGAAGTGAGCTCGTCCCTATCCTAAAAGGATCATGGGAGTTGTAGTAATCTGCCTAATTCTCCGTGTTTGTACCCGGAATTGCCATATAACCACCGGGAGGAATTAGTTTATATAAACAAGGTATTAACACAAGCTAATTCAATCGGTTCATATATATACACATGTGATCAGTTACAAATACATCTCTCTCCTTGTCTGCCTGTCTCAACATCATTTGTTGGTAGGTAGAAATAACGATCTGGTGTTTTTTGGGGATATTTAAAAAAAAAAAAATCTTTGAAGAAAGGTGTAAGGTAATGGACACCCCGGATAGTTCTGGGCCAGGGAAATAGCGCAATGTTGTACAAACCCTTTGTGAATTATATTGAAGTATGTTAATGCATATCTACTGCCGGAGTTGGCTCATTTGAAATGACCACTACCATTAGCACTACGGTACGCCTCGTGCCTTATGTTTAGATCAAATTAAATTTCATGTAGCCCCAGCGTTTAGTATTCTACATTGTTAATGGGCATTCAAAAACTCATGTATGGCAATGGTAGGGTACAATCACAAACAGAAGGTGTCACATGTGAATTGTGTATGCAAGATTGAAACATAATCTTGTGTGCTGAATGTAAACAAGTACTCACTTCTATACATAAATAAGTATCTCGGCTCAGTATTATTCAGATATTTAGATGTTCCAGAATGTTTAGCAATATTTCTTAACGGTTCATGATCCAACATATCATCATGGCCTTTTCTCAATTGAGCCCATGGTATTGAGTCATTAAGGCCTGATATGTGAGTCTTAAGATGGTAGACCCATCTCTGTTCCTTCTCCAGTAGTATTTTTTGTAGATTATTGTCTGGTTTAACTTTTTCAATCACTGTCCATTTTATATCAGTGTCTTTTTTTTTTTTATTGAGAATTCATGTAACATAATAACAAAGCAATATGAGTAAATTTAACTGAAATAGACTCGATACAGTGTAGGTAAACCATAAAAACTGACAATAAAGAATACAATAAAAAAAAACAAAAAAAAAAACATGGTGTATAGAGATCGGTTAACGAATTACTTTGCTAGTATCCGATTGAAGTTGATAGTTATGAATCATGAGATGTTATTGATATAGATATTGATATTGATATTAATATGCGTATGAAAAACATAGTACCGGCTAACACATACAGAAAAGGGAAAAAAACTAAATATAGCAAGTAAGAGCATTAGGGACATTGCCATAGCCATAATTCTGAAGATCAATGAGTTTGCTACAATCTACTAGTGCGCCAAGCAGCCACTGGTGCCCATATCTTCATCCCCAATTCTCTTAATTTTTTACCCTTGAGTTGATACAAGGCCGCCTCCACATTATGTATAGCCAATAATCTGGATAACCACATTTGAAAGGTTGGGGCCTCGGTATCTTTCCAAGATGCTGAAATTAAAATTCTGAGTACAGCTGTGGAGATAAAAATTAAAGCTTCAGTCTCAGTATTTAATTTCAATTGACTTTGGCATCCTATAATCATGAGTGTCGGAGACAAGGTTATCTGAGCATCCAGCAGTCCTGACCAAAATGATTCAATCTCTATTTTAATTGATTCTAGTTTCTCGCACTGATAAAACATATGGATAATGTCAGCTGGGCCTTTGCAGCATCTGGGGCAATTACTGTTCTCCCTCTTGCCCCAATCATAAAGTTTAGAAGGGGTATAATAAAGATTGAATAATGTTTTAAAGTGTTGAGCTCTTAAATTGGAGGAGCGTAGGAATCTTCTATCCATTTCTAGGGCTCTGTCCAGGTCAATATCTGGATCCTCCAGCTTTGTAGCCCAGGCTGCCTCAGTTTTGCCCATGTCGTCCTGGGATTCCTCCAAAAACAGCCTGTACACACCATTAATTCTAGGTTCACCCACCATCAGATAGTCCAATATCTTGCACCTCTCCCTTAAGATAATTCGGGGCCTTATTGATCTAATTGTACTGACCACCTGAGCATATTTATAATCTTGTATACCCTGTAGGGAGTACCTTTGTCTTAGTTCTTCCAGAGTTCTGCACTCATCCCTGAAAATAACTTGCCCCAGTGTCAGGATGCCTTTTCCCGCCCAGTGTCTCCAGGACCCATCATTACTTACATTAGGAAAGAGACCAGAATTCCAGAGTGGGGTGTGGTGATTATATTTGGAGATTGCCAGCGCTTTCCGAGCTGCTGCCCAGACCCCCCATATTCCTTCAAGTGTCTTAAGTCTCGATTTGCTATAATATTTCCTTTCTGTTCTCCTTAATAATACCCCGGTAGCCTCGCTGCCAAGTAGTAATTCAAAGATAGATGGAATCGCGTCTTGTCTTCTCAGGCAGTTTAAGCTGCTTCCCACTGGTTTGAATAAGATAGCCATCTGCGTAAGTAAACAGGACCAATGATAGTATCTGACGTTTGGCATTCCCAGACCACCCCTTTCCTGAGGCAAGGACATATATTTCATGGATCTTCTAACCTTACCGTATTGCCACAAGAAGTTCATAAAGATGGATTCTATTTCTTTAATAATTTTTTCCTCTATTTTAAAGGGGATCGACTGAAATTTATATAACACCTTGGGGAACATAGTCATTTTGATAACATTGGCGCGACCAATTATTGAGAGTTGTAGCGTGTCCATTCTTTTCAGATTCTCCCTCATGGATTTCATGAGAGGAATAAAATTGTCTCTAATTATAAACTCCGGTTGTGCATTGATCGTTATCCCCAGGTAAACCACAGAGTCAACAAATCTGGAGTCTGACTTGTTTATGTTCTTGGAGCAGAGCACCTGTGTCTTACCCACATTTAGACGATAGCCGGATTGTCCGCCAAATTTGCTCGTAGTACCCACTACTTCTCGCATAGCTGCTTGGGGATCAGTAGTAATGACAGCTAGATCATCGGCATATGCCAAGATTTTTGTTTGAAATCCATTCGTAACTACCGGTTTAATTGCTGTGTTGTTGATTATTTGGCGTATTAGAGGATCGATATATAGTGCGAATAGGATGGGTGAGCATGGGCATCCCTGCCTTGTCCCCCTTGTGATAAAAATCTTATCTGAGCTTTCCCCCATCATTTGAATTTTCGCCATTGGGGTGGAATACATGGCCTGAATAGCCTTCATAGACCTTGGTCCAAACCCCCTTTCGGTGAGCACACTCCACAGGAATTCCCATCTGACGCGGTCAAAAGCTTTCTCCGCATCTAGGAGGATCATTGCGACCCCTCCCTCCCCGGCAGCATGGATATCGAACAACGTAATAGCTCGTCTTATATGGTCTGTGGTTCCCCTACCAGGAATAAAACCATGCTGCCAGGGAGAGACCAGGGACCCAATGATCCGTCCCAAGCGGGTTGCCAAGATCTTAGCGTATAATTTATTGTCCGCATTTATTAGAGAAATGGGTCTATATGAACCCGGATTTTCCGTGGGCTTGCCTTTTTTATGGAACACCACTATATTGGTGTTCATCCATGACTCAGGGATTAAACCTGTATTTATAACCCCGTTGAAAAGGTCTAACAGAAGTATAGATGTTTCTTCAAAAAAACTTTTGTAAAGCTCAATTGGTAAACCATTGGGGCCGGCAGCCTTCCCTGCTGCTAATTCTTGTATGGCCTCCGACAGTTCATCCATAGTAATGGATTGTTCTAAAATTTCTCTATCATTCTGAGCCACTTTGATCCCCAATCCTGTCCACTCAGCCATTGGCTCCTCTGTCACCACATCTTCCTGATACAATATTTGATAATATCTTTTGAAGACCTCTATAATGTCCTTTGGCTCCTCATAGATCCTGCCCTGTTCTTCTATGCATGATATAATATTTTTCGAGGTCGCTTGTCTGATACCTAGTGCCAATGCTTTCCCAGCTTGTTCCCCCGTCTCATACATATTCCTTCTTTGTGTTTGATATTCAGCAGCAGCTTTATCGGCTAATTGCTTTTGTATCTCAGCTTTAATAGTGCTCACTCTTTCTAGGCTTATGATGTCCGGCCTTCTCTCAAATATATCTTTTCTATGCTGTTCCTCCGCTGCAGTTAATTTATTCATTAATTGCTCTCTTTCTAAGTTAAGTCGTTTCCAATTACGAGAGGTGTAGCTGCTGGTTTCTCCCCTTAGGGCAGCTTTATAGCTGTCCCAAACAGAGTTTCGCGATGCGCTGTATCTATTAACATCAAAAAAGGCCTGTGACCAGTTCTTCATATATGCTATGTATGTGCTATCTGTTAAGAGCTTCTTGTCAAAAGTCCATGGTCTCAGTAGTTTAGCTGGTCTATTCGAAGCTATTGTTAATAACAATGGATTATGGTCTGATATCATCATAGGTAATTTGCGGATTGCTACTGTGCTAATCTCAGTGGTGGTAATCATAAAGTAATCCAGCTTGGAATATTTCTTACATGGATGCGAAAAATATGTAAAGCCTGCATTCCCTAATTCAACACTACCCCAGACATCCCTCAAACCATGTGAATCCATAATTGAGCGTACTGCCCGATATACCCGGGGTTTACGCCCGGTGTATCCTATACCACCTTCAAAATCTGCAGAGATATTAAAAATCCCCGCAGACCACTATGAGTGCTGGCCAGCTTGCTAGCTCCTTCTCAATATGATTGAAGATGTCCGGGTCGTCACTGTTAGCCCCATATATACTACATATAGTAATACCAGAATTCATTTCGCATAGTGCCCACCGCCCCATGGTGTCAGCCTTAAATCGTTTAGCTCCCCCCAGACCGACCTTGCCAATGATAGCAACCCCCCTAAAAGTAGACGTTTGGGAGGAGCAGGATAGAATCTCAAATCCCTTTATATTTAACCAATGCCTTTTCTCCCATGGCAAATGGGTCTCCTGTATGCACATGATATCTGTACATGTAAATTTAACAAATTCCTCTAATCTTCCCCTTTTTTTCCAATCATTTAGACTCCCTATATTCATAGAGCAGATCCTAAGTTTTGACATAGTTCTGTTTTAGATCCTTCCTTCGGTTCAACATTCCACTTGATATAGTAAAGAAACGTTCAACTTCATACCTTGTTACAACTTTAAGTCTTAATCTGATTATATTTACAATAGTATCATGAATTCTCTTTTTTTGATTTGCACCCCCCCAGCACCAGCCCAACCCTCCCACCCCATCCCGTTCCACCACCCAATCCCTCCCACCCCCCTCAACCTCCCATTGAGGCATCCTGGGTCCGGCCGGATCTAGGTGTGGGCGTCTGTGTGGTCCGTACACCAAAAACACTCTCAGAGCCTCTGGCCCCGCCATTGGAGACTGAAGAGAAAGCGCCAAAGCAGAAAATTAGAAAGGAGACAAAAAAAAAAAAAAAAAAAGTTTTAGTCTATACCCAGACAGTGATTAATTTTTTTGAGTCTCAGGCAATTAACTAGCGCCTTTGATGTTTATCAGATGTCTTTCCTTGCAGTATCCGATATTTCTTGCAAGTAACCTTCCGCTTGAATTTCGCTGTTGAAAAATCGCGTGGCACCTTTAAAAATTACTTTCAAGCGAGAAGGGTTTTGTAAGTACACAGTAGCACCAGCTTTTTCAAAAGGGGTAAAAAGCTGCCGCATTCTCCATCTTCTTTCAACTGTTGGATGTGCATAATCAGGTCTTACAAAGAAGGAGAATCCATTATGTTCCCGTTTATTGGTAGGCCGTGCTAGATCGTAAATGGCTTCCCGTAACAGAAAGTTACCAAAATACACTAACAATGTCCTTGGATATGAGGTGGAATTTGCGGCCTGTTTTCGTTGTGTGAGAGGAAAGCGATGGGCCCGCTGGATTTCTTTATCCATATCCCAGGATTCTAATTCAGGGAAAGTTTTTTTTACAGAGATTAATTATATATCCCCTGGGATCATTTCTCTCCACGGCTTCCGGAATGCCAAGAAACCGAAGGTTATTTCTTCTTAAGCGATTCTCCTGGTCTTCAACCTTGAACATTAAGTCTCGAATAATCCCTTCTTAAGATTTTTCTTGCTTTTGGAGGCAGGCAACATCTTTCTCTAAATACTCAGTACGAGTTTCTAGAGATGCCATCCTTTCCGATATCTCGGTGCAAGTACTGCCTACTTTGTTGACCACTCCTTCTAACTTCTGAATAGCGGCATGATTCCTCTCACTGTCTTTCTTAGTTTCCTTATGAAAATCTCTGATAGTCGTCAATATATCTTTTAAGGAAGACTCCACCAATTTCTCTTTTCTTATAGCCAAGCCATGTTGTAGCTGTTTATCACTCCCAGTTAATTCCTCCCCACTATACTGAGCCGGTGTAGCTTTGTCAGAATAATTGGATTCATTCCTGCTTTTGCTACCTTGCCCAGTTATACTTCCTTGGTCTGAACTTTCTTCGAAGTGTGACTTATTGAGCCGTAAGTTCCTTGTTCTCCTTTTCTCAAAATGTTTCCCCCGCGGGGTGTTACCTTGATCTGGAGCGCTAGATTTCTTGGCATCTAAGGAGTCTGTGCCTTCAGGTGTTGAACGTCGAGCAGGATTGATGTTATCATCGCTAATCTCACTTGTTGTGGATAAACCAGTCTCATATATGTCTGCCTCCGATCCCTCAGATGGATTTTCCGCTTCAAATTGTCTCAGCTTCACGATAGATGGATTACGTATGGAGCTGGGAGTCTCAATAAAACCGGATTGCTTTATAAGAGACTTTGTAGATGTTTCAAGGTCTGGTTCCGAATGTATTATTATTCTATTCCTATCATTCTTGGATAGTTCAACCAATGCTGGATGTTCTGAAACTTTTTTTGCCCCTTCCTTAGGTATAGGGCTGAAGATGCTGGATATGCTAGGCTGTAATGTATTGGTTTGGTCAGTAGCGGTGGCTTTTGCATTTGCTTTCAGATTCTTAATAGTTTGTAGTCGCTTAGCTTTTTTTACCATTAATTCTGCATCATCTATTGCTTCGGTGCTTTCGTCCTTCTCTATGTCTCTACGTTGAACTTTCTCTTTTTGAGCAGGATATTTTTTATTTTTTTCCGTAGTTTTTTCATTTTCGATTTCCAATTCTTTATCTCTGCTTTTGTCTTTGTCTCTGTCTTTATCTGGGTCTTTTTCTTTTTCTTTTTCTAGGCCTTTCCGTTTTGGTTTGTCTTTGTCTTTGTCTTTGTCTTTCTCTCTCCCCTTCCCTTCTTCTCGTAATTTGTTATTTTTTGTTTCCTTTGCCTTGGCCCCACGAGTTTCTGGTCCCTTTGTCTCTAATCGTTTATCTATGTTTTTATCCTTTGATTTAGAGGAATCAACAGCATTGTCGATTTCGATTTCAGATGTATAGGCATCTCCCTCTGTACTCCTAGAGGGTATCGTTGGATTGCTTAAGTCCTTTGATAGTTCCAACTTATTCACAATTTTTTTTCCAAGGTTTCCTGGATTGATCTCACAATGCTTTATTGGCTCCATCAGCGGTGAGGACGAAACTGAAGCTCCATCTCCATCTCCGGCACAAACCCCGTAAGCCAGGTCTTCCATAGCTGAACGTCTGCTAGATATTTTCCCAGGTCTTGAGATTGAAATACAAGACGATTGGGTGTCGAACAAAGAGACTGTGGTGAGTGCTTCTCCTCGAGCCTCAATCTTTGACGCTTTCTGTGCTTTCTGTGCTTTCTGTGCTTTCTGTGTGCCTCGCACTCCCTTAAGCAGCTTCACTTGGACAGGGAACCGTGATCTTAGCTGTGCCTTGCACTCACGCAATGCATTGTATATACAGCTTATCACTTTTGTGAGGTGATGGCCTCCAAGCTCGATTTGAATATTTGCTTTCGTCGATTGATATCTGAAAGGGTCTGAGATAAACTGTATGTATTCGTTTGTAAATCGAGTTTCCAATATTAATCTCTGCTTTGACTGCGCCTTTAACTGTCCAAACAAATTTTTACTCTTTGCTGACCCACCTCTCATTGCAGGCAGCTTGAGAGAATTTTTGATTTCTCCTAGCCCTCTCAACTGCAATACTGACTTAACAGGCGGTCAGACTATCAGGCCACTCACGCTCTTCAGCTCTCAGCTCAGCTCAGCTCAGCTCTGCCCATTTCAAATAGCTAAGCTCTACATCCGTTCAGCTCAAATTTAATCCAGTTCAGTGCCATTTGACTGTCGTTCATGATAAGAGGTGCAGACTTATTTTTAACCCGATTACAAACCCTACTAAGAAGAAGGCTGCAGAGCTTAGACCAGGCTGAGCAGTTGTTGTTAAAGAAAAACAGTTGCTTTTTTCAGATGATCTCAGCAGCTCCGTCAGACAGGTGATGAATATCCCCTCCCCACAGCAGAGAGGAGAGAGAGGAGAGAGTTCGAAGCTTCTGCACCAGGCAAGGAGTAATGAATAACGTTACGGAAAAAAAAAAAAAGCTGCAACTTTAACAAATTAAAGGCTCTGTAAAAGTTCCGTGGATAGATAACAAGCTGCAGTTTACTCGTGTTTGCTCGAGTCTCGCGCTGTAGTGACACTAATACGCTCCTTCTCAGTGTCTCAGTGTCTACAGCTGTGGAGCGACACTAACCTTCACAGAGTCGGACTCGGCTACAGCGCGATGCTTCTCCCGCCATGCTCCATGCTCCATGCTCCATGCAGCCTCACCTCGAGTCTTGATTCACAACCCCGTTTCCCGCACCGCCTCTGATGAACACAACCGGTAAATGCAGGTGAGAGCTGCTGCTTGGCGGGTCCGCAGATCTACTCGGAAAATGTGCAGAGTTTTTTTTTCCTTTTTTTTTGCTCCCCTCCGGCAGGCTCCGTCACCAATGCAGCAGCAGCCGTGGCAGAATACCGGGTTGATCAGACCCAGGTGCCGAAAACCTGAAAGCCGAGAATCCGAAGAGAAGCTGAAGCCGCTGCTGCTGCTGCCCTGGGTCTCACTCTCGCATCCCCTCGCAAACAGCCAGTGCCTCGCCAGGCATCGCTACACCATAGAGGGCTCAGAAAATCGACGCGCTTTCATAATGCGGGGACCGTAGTCGAACCACAGTAGAGCATACGGCTGTTTTCCAAGGCGGGTCACAGAGACACACATCTAGATGTTGGCCTCAATACACCTTGGGAACAAAGAAGCCACACAAATTGCAACTCGGAGGCAGTAATTTATTTGATTCAGTGCCCGTGTCAATTGTCCTATGTGGGAATGACTTCCCGTAAGATAAAAATACGTATCAGCGAACACCGCAGTACAATACGAAGAGCGATTACTGCTACTAAACTCACAGCGCACTATGGGGAAAAAAATCACAAGGACACTGATATAAAATGGACAGTGATTGAAAAAGTCAAACCAGTCAATAATCTACAAAAAATACTACTGGAGAAGGAACAGAGATGGGTCTACCGTCTTAAGACTCACATATCAGGCCTTAATGACTCAATACCATGGGCTCAATTGAGAAAATTACATGATGATATGTTGGATCATGAACCGTTATGAAATGTTGCTAAAACATTCTGGAACATCTAAATATCTGAATAATACTGAGCTGAGATACCTATTTATGTATAGAAGTGAGTACTTGTTTACATTCAGCACACAAGATTATGTTTCAATCTTGCATACACAATTCACATGTGACACCTTCTGTTTGTGATTGTACCCTACCATTGCCATACATAAGTTTTTGAATGCCCATTAACAATGTAGAATACTAAACGCTGGGGCTACATGAAATTTAATTTGATCTAAACATAAGGCAAGAGGCGTACCATAGTGCTAATGGTAGTGGTCATTTCAAATGAGCCAACTCCGGCAGTAGATATGCATTAACATACTTCAATATAATTCACAAAGGGTTTGTACAACATTGCGCTATTTCCCTGGCCCAGAACTATCCGGGGTGTCCATTACCTTACACCTTTCTTTAAAGAATTTTTTTTTTTTAAATATCCCCAAAAAACACCAGATCGTTATTTCTACCTACCAACAAATGATGTTGAGACAGGCAGACAAGGAGAAAGATGTATTTGTAACTGATCACATGTGTATATATATGAACCGATTAAATTAGCTTGTGTTAATACCTTGTTTATATAAACTAATTCCTCCCGGTGGTTATATGGCAATTCCGGGTACAAACACGGAGAATTAGGCAGATTACTACAACTCCCATGATCCTTTTAGGATAGGGACGAGCTCACTTCCGGTTATGCGTCATACTCCTGACGCGCAACACGGAAATAAACAGAACTCTTGCGCGCACCGGCTGGAACAGCAGAGACAAGCCGGCGAGCGGGTCTATCTATTTCGGTAGGGAGCATCCTCTAAACAAGTAAGTGGTGATTTCATATAACAAAACAGCGGACTTCTACGAGCTATACATGGCCCCGCTGGAGTCTGCTTTGTAACGCAAGACCCATTTAGGCAAAAGATCGATACCTGACATTGAACCACACTTTAATTAGGAGAGGATGCCCCAATGTTCCGTTCACTGAGATGCCCACGCCCAACATAATTTGGGTAAGTGACAATACGAACTACTAATTGTTGCATGGAATTATGTTTACAGAGTGCGATATACGAATGTTTGTCTGTTTTGTGTGATTTTTACTGCAATTGAGACCTCGACTATTATTTTAACATCTCACTTCACACTCTCACATCATTTGAGTCAAACAGAGTGTGATGGTTTGACACTAACTATTGGATGTCATATTGTGGAAAAGTAAATTTTGCCATGTTCTGTGTCCCTACGTGTTCCCCATCTTATGTTATATGTGCATGATTAATATGCATATGTATTCCCCATGATCGATTAAAGACGCAATTACAGTTGTGTCCAACTCTAGTCAGTTCTCGTGAAAGCTACGAGTATTAGGCCTATGTAAAGTTACGTTGCCACGTTTCTCAGTGTGCACGTTATTTCATTGAAAGTCCCCGTTTCTAGGCCTCAAAAGGGCCCGGACACCAGATTCAGCTCCAGTCTCCTGAACCCTCTCCGAGGAGCGATACAGCCCCCACCTGTATCCCTGACCCTTCACTTACTTCCTGCCTCACAGTGCCCGGCTCGGCCTGGCTCTGCCTGCCAGTCTGCCAAGAGTATGTTATGATTCTAGTTATCAGTCCAGCCCTCCTTCTCTGCATTCCTAAGCTACTGAATCGCATCAATAGTTTCAGTCATCGTCTAGCCTTTACGTCTCCATGTAAGAGAAATACTGTATTTATGGTCATTTAATATTCCTCAACACACACTACATGTAGAATAATGCATGCACCAGTCTTAGTGTCTGTTAGCCTTTGCCCTGATAACTTTTGGATTCTATCAACATGTTCTCTAAACATCAGATACTAGATAGTGTTTAGGTACATGTCGCTCTGACTCTCCAGACTTTCGTCTCTCCTTCTAGCTCAGAAGTCATAGCCCCCAGCTTCTCCCTAGTAACACGTCATTGCCAGCTTGCGCGCACCATTAGGTTAGAGGTCCCGGCTCCTTAGGTAGCCCCCTCCATGTTTCCGCCCATTTGTGACATATTCCGTTACGTTTACATCACATGTCTATGTATACGCCCTGTTCACGCCTCTTGTTACACCTACTTTCTGCCTTATCTCTCGCGACTGCTATAGGCCCTGCCTACTGTTACGCCTATTGTATTGAATACCATGTATTTTGTTTAAGTATATATACTTGTGCACTGTTATTAAAAGTTAGCCATGCCATTCCTTTGTCCCTGCCCCGTGCAGCGCTGCCATCCTATTCCCGTGCAGGTTGTCCTGTTCCTGTCCTTTATGCTGTATTAAACCTGCAAACTCCTACTACCTCGAATCTTGACTCTTATTTATTGAGCTATCTGTTATTGTATATCTAGTCAAAAATAGAGGTATTATTTATTTATTTACCACATAATGGCGCCCGAATAGGGACTTGCCCTTTCCCCACGCGCCGGTGAAGCCACGCAAGCCCCCTGATCCTCTGCAGCCGTGACGGAACCATACCGGCCACGTGCAGATGTTTCTGCTTCAAGTATCCCTCAGGCCCACGGAGGAGACGGAGGTTGCGGTCCAGCGTCCAGACGAAGCGGTAGAGGAACGCGGCGAGTCCCGACCAGAGCCCAAGCCGAGAGTCCAAGGTCCGAGGTATCCGGAGGCCCACCTGTAACTGAAGTCCGAAGTTCGTCCGTCCGTCGTCGTAGCAGTCCAGTCCAGTTCGAGGCCTTCCGTTCTTGCTGCCCGGTGAGTACCGTTGCTGGGGTAGTATCTAGACAGGGTCAATTACATTGTCTCTGGTCCGTGGGTTTGGGTACACAGATCCAACACGAAGTGTCCACTTAGGTGGATGCCGGTCCTGACGTGTCTCTTTATGAGACCGGTAAGTTTCGTACTGTTTTAGCAGTGCATCTCGTTTCTGTTCTAGTCCGTTCTGTTCTCGAGAAATTCATGTATTCTGTTTCCAGTATTCCAGGTAGTATTTTGTCCGAACTGTTATTTTAAATGTCATTCATGTATTTCAATGTCGTGGTATGAAAGTGGTGTACCCTCAGTAATTATCGTGTTCATTGTGTATTGTAATTGTGTCTAGACTCCAGCCCAGTCATGCCATTGTTTTCAAAGTTACGTCAGTTCAGAACTAGAAAAGGTCTGTTAGAAGAAGCAGTTCCTGTCCCGCCTAGGGACAGTCCAGGTCATTTTATGTATCAAAAGCATGGCATAAGTGCCATATTATATCTACATTTGTGGGTGGAGTACACCAAACAGTTAGAAGAAAAGTATAGATGGCCCGTATCGGGTACATGGGATGCCGAGTGCATCATGCGAGTAGAAGAAGCATTATGGAAAAAGAAAGCCAGACAGTCACAGAAAGATGCCATCGAGTTATGGCGCAAAGAATCTCATAAAAGAACCGAAAAAGAAATCAGAAAGTCAGAATTAAGTCGAGAATCCTTAGAAAAAGCCCAAGAAAGGGAACTAATCGAAATAGGTGAACGAGTTAAAACCGAACAATCAGACAGACAGAGAAATGCCCTCATTAAGGGTATGTATCCTCTTCTTGCCGAGGGCTTGCCAAAAGCAACCCCGGAGGCATCCAGTAATTTCCCGCCACCTTTAGTTCTGACCAAGCTACGTCACAAACCGACCGCAGCTGATATTTTTCTCTCGTCCTATTTTGACGACACAGTCCCAGAATATGCAAATCCTGTTCCGCCAGCTCCTGTAAATAATGTAATTCATGGTCCTCCAGTCACCGGGGCACCTGTTGCAGTACCTGTTACGGTACCCCCGGTCCAGCCCGTAGTACAAATTCCCGCCACATCAGTCACTCTGCCAGCACGAAGAGTATCAGTCGACAATTCCAGCTTAGGGGCCGCGGGAGGAGGTCCTCCTGGTACCCCGCCGCCACACAAGCGTGTAACGTCAGTCGAGTTACATGAACGTGCGTTACAGCGCACGCCCAAACATCAGTCTGTTGCAGATATCAGACGAGCTCTTACCGAATGCCGTTATGATCCGGTCCCAGGTGATGATAGTATGGTTATATATTCATTACGTGTAAGACGGGTGACCAAGTATTTGGACACCCTACCGAATATGAAAGAAGATCTAGACAGAATGTATCGTTTCATTCGTACAGGACAAGATCCAGAAAGTATTGGTGAAGTCATGTCTCTCAGGAAAGCTGAGATCCAGTTCATGTTATTAAAGTTTCTGATCAATTGTTTAATACGGGAACAAGATTCCCCGACTAAAGATCCGACCGAAATGAAAGTTCTGACAAGGTGGAGTGATAATATAGCCGAGGGTAAGCACAAGACACTCAATAGTATAGAGAGTATGTACAAGAAAATTCGTAAAGAAATAATAAGGTTACACGAACAACGCAAAGAAGCTCTAGGAAGCGAGAAAGAAAATGACTCTTCTACTGAAGAGGTAGACGACGAGAACACCGCCAGAATAGCGTATGTAGGTAAATCTAGATTTCCAGACCGACATTTACGCCTAGAACACAAGAAAACTGTTCCTCTTCCAGCACCAGAACAAGGTTCTCTAGAACAAGTATTTCAAGCTACCGATCACATTCTGAAATCACGACTCGGTTATAGTGAGTTAAGTACCATGCATGAACAAGAACTAGCCCGATCAGCAGTCCGATGGATTACTGATTCTACCACTTTTCCAGACGAAATAGTGGCACAAATGTTTCTGAAACTGCCCCCAGCCGAGCAGCGACTGGTGGGTATGTATATGATCCAGCACCTCATTACGCTGTATGAGGGTCAACATTCTGATCCAGGTCCGTTACATGATATCCTGAACGAGTTACTCCGGTATAGATGGAAAGGTTTAGGTACCGATTTAATTAGTGTTATTCTAGAACAGCGCCACAAATATAGAACGTTCCTAAATCCGCATTTTGTTCATGTCTCACCTCCAGAAAGTAAACCGTTTTATATAGATAGACAGCATCCGTTACGAGAAGTACACCCAGTTAGGACAGCGGGTGGTGAAATGCAACGAGTATTTGTTTACACCCCAGTTACCAAGATGGAACTCTTAGAGATGAAGAAATTAATTCCCTGTCACGACAAAGATCCAGCAGGGTTCCACCGAGAATTAAAAGACATGCTCCGTATGGGAGAATACACGTATCCAGATATTATTAAAATGTTAAAAGTCCTGTTGCCTGCGGGCATATACGAAAAACTCAAGGAAAAAGATTGGGAGGTGGGAGAGAAAAAGATCGATTGGACAGCTCTAGAAGCTGAAGATAAGATACGTGTACCAGGTACCGGTCTTGGAGACAAATGTAAAGAATTACCAGAATTATTGATACAAGTTTTGCCTAGGTTATTAGCCACGAAAAAGGAAGACTGGGATGCAATCTCCGCATGTAAACAGAAACAAGACGAAGACACTAGTGATTTTTATTCTAGATTTGAGAAATGTTTTATAATAAACAGTGGTTTGAAGACGAGTAGCGAGTCATACCCTCATCTTTTTGTTACTAAATTAGTCGAGAATTCAAGTCCACAAGTTAAAAATCGAGTTTTGAAAGTCGAAAGTACTTGGCAAGCTAGTACCCCGTCCCAGATGCTCCAAATGCTCCAGTATCACCAGAATAGAATCAGAGAAGAGCAAGAACACGAGAGGAGACGTATGAAAGACACGAAAATGAAAGTACTAGTTGCACAATCTGTTCCTCAAGACAGTCAGAAGAGGGGTCCGAATCAAGCCAGTCATCCTGCAGCTCCCGTTAAAGGGACATGCAATTATTGTAAACAGCCAGGTCATTTCATAAACGAGTGTGCAGTTCTGAAACACAATATAGCCACTGGTAAAACTAAAGAAAGACCACGTCCGCCTAGACAAGAACAAGTTTCACAGACTTCTCAGTCACCACAGAATGCACAACAGACAGTTCCAGCACCGCAGCCTATAGCTGCAACACAGCATGTTACACAGCAGATGTACCAGTATGCACAATCCGAGTATCCAGAGTATCAAGCGTATTCATGAAACAGCCTAGAGAGGGAGGTAGGCTTGCCTCTCATCGAGATTCCTGTAGATCAAGAAGGTCCCTACGTACACAGTCAAGTATTAGGGAAAGACAGAAAGTTTCTGATTGATACAGGGGCAAGTAGGACTACCATTAGTCACGACGAGGTTCCAGGGGCTCCGCTCTCAGGCTCTAGAAATGTTTCCCTTGGATTTTCAGGAAAGCCTATTGTAAACGAGATATCAAAGCCAGTTACTTTAGAAGTTGGTCCATTGTCCCGAACTACTGATCTATTGCTTACGAAGTCATGTCCAGAAAATTTGTTAGGCATTAATACACTGAAAGAATTAGGTGCAGTTATTTGCTGTTCCCCAGAGGGGATACGTTTGTTTTTACGTGACTTCAAGGGTCACTATGTATTACGAGATTTTGATCCGAGATTGTCAAATGTCCCGCAACATCTATGGGCGCAAGGTCCAACTGATGTTGGTTTCATGCAAATCACACCCCATCGTGTGACTCTCAAGCAAGGTATAGTCCTGCCACGAATCAGACAGTACAGATTGCCACCTGAGGCTGTAGCAGCCTTATCCAAAATTATTGACGAGCTTATGGCTCAAGGAGTAGTTGTAGAAACTGACTCCAATGTATGTAATTCTCCTATCATTCCAGTCATGAAACGTACTGATCCAAATGCACCCCCAGTATATCGATTAGTGATTGACCTTCGAGAACTCAATAAATGTATCATTCCTCAGTACCCAGTTGTTCCAGATATCTCATCTCTATTGACAGCCATTGATTCTGAGGCAATATTTTTTACAGTAATCGACCTCAAGAATGCATTTTTCAGTGTCCCCATTCATCCAGACAGCCAGTACCTTTTCGGATTCTGTTTAAATGGAAGGAGCTATAAATTCACACGAGCTCCTCAAGGTTTCACAGAAAGTCCTAGTATTTACAGTCAAGCACTCAAGAGACAACTAGACAATATTCACATGCCAACTGACACTGCCCTGCTCCAATATGTCGATGATCTACTGATCACAGCCCGTTCTGAACGTACTTGCGAGCGAGCGTCACTCACAGTTCTGCACTTCCTAGCCGAGATGGGGCACAAGGTGTCCCCTTCAAAGCTTCAATTCTGTGTCCAGCAAGTGATCTACTTAGGCCACTTACTGTCCAAGTGGGGTAGGCAGTTGACACCTGACCGTATCCAGTTAATAGCGAGTCTCCCTCAGCCCAAGACACAGAAGGAGGTACGAGCTTTTATAGGCCTCACTTCTTACTGCAGACAATGGATTCCTCAGTATGCATTTCTAGCCAAGCCACTGATACAGTTAACGACACAGGAGGCAGCCGTATCGACTGTTCTCCCTTGGACATCTGAACATACACTTAGTTTTAATGAGTTAAAGAAAGCTTTATGCCAAGCACCTGTTCTAGCTACACCGAACTACAGTAAGCCTTTTACGCTTTTTGTCACAGAACGCGATGGTACAGCATTATCTGTTCTCACACAGGATCAAGCAGGACAATACAAGCCTTGTGCTTATTTTTCTAGCACATTAGATCCAGTAGCCCAGGCTCTGCCTGCGTGCCTCAAGTCAGTTGCAGCCACAGCACTAGCTATTAGACAAAGTGATTCCATAGTATTAGGACATTCCTTGACAGTACAAGTTCCACACTCCGTGGAAGTTCTTTTAAACCGAACACAGACTCAGCACTTGACAATTGCACGTTTGACAGGTTATGAATTGACACTATTCCAGCCACACATAGAAATCAGACGCTGCAACGTTCTAAATCCTGCTACACTGTTACCGTCAGTTACTTCAAATCCTGCCACACATGACTGTGTGGAAGTAGTTAACACTATGACTAAGCCGAGACAAGACCTGACAGATATTCCATTACCAGATCCTGACCTGACACTTTATGTGGATGGTTCATGTATGAGAACGAGTACAGGAGAACTAGTAGCCGCGTATGCAGTGACTACTGACACTGAAGTTATTGAAACACACCGTATTGACACCCTGTCTGCTCAAGCAGCAGAGCTAGTTGCTCTGACTCAAGCCTGCATACACGCCAAGAACCTGAAAGTTAATATTTACACAGATTCACGCTACGCATTCGGAGTTGTACACGACTTCGGAGTGCTCTGGCAGGAGAGAGGTTTCATGACTTCTCATGGAACCAAGATTCAGCATGGGTTCCTTATTCAAGCTCTGTTAGATGCAATACATTTACCGACATCTATCGCTATCATGAAGTGCAAGGCACATACGAAAGTTACTGACATTATTTCCCAAGGTAATGATCTAGCAGATCGAACAGCCAAGCTTACAGCACAGACTCCAGACATACCAGTTAACAAGACACCGACATCCACTCTCGAACAGACTACTTGTATGACAGTTAAGGACCCTACTCAAGATGTCATAGATATCCAGTTACATGCTACTCCCGAGGAAATTAAGAAATGGTCCGAACAAGGAGGGGTCCAGACAGATCAGGGATGGGTGACGAAGGGAAAAGCCACATGGTTTCTCCCCGACTCTATGGTTCAAGTCATTATCAATACCGCACATAGTCCAGCACACTTAGGAGAAAAAGCCATGTTAGACAGTATCCAGAACATTTGGTTTAACAAACATTTACGAGCTGCAGCCAAGCAGAAAGTCCGTACCTGTATGATATGTTGCCAGTTCAATCCAGGTAAAAGTGTCCCGGTGGAACAAGGTGGATTCCAACCTCCTGACCACCCTTTTGAAGTCCTCCAGATGGATTATATTCAGATGGAGCGATGTCGAGGTTTCAAGTATGTCCTTGTAGTTGTATGCGCTTTGTCCAGGTGGACAGAAGCATATCCAGTCCCAGATTATACAGCCGCAACCACTGCCAAGCAGTTGGTTCGTGAATTCTTTCCCCGTTATGGACTCCCTAGGGTCGTGTATTCTGATAACGGCCAGCCATTCTCATCTGAACTAATGAAGCACGTTTCCCTTTTGTTAGGGTACCAGTGGAAGTTCCATTGTGTACGCCATCCAGAAGCAGCCGGTCTCGTAGAGAGACATAATCAAACCTTGAAAATCCGCATTGCCAAAATCTGTCAAGAAAAAGGTGTAGACTGGTTAGTTGCTCTGCCAGTCGCTTTGTTTTATATGCGCATGGTTGCACATTTCAGATCAGGTCTGTCCCCTTATGAGGTCGTATTCGGCCGCCCCCCGAATATGTGGGGTACACCTAGACCCCGAAGTATTACCGATGTTTCCAGTAATATGCTGACAGATTACCTAGCTTCCTTGATGTCTGCCCTACACTCTTGTCGTTCACAGGTTGCCGCTGCATTTCCCGACAATACTGAAGTCAAGCCACACAAGATCCTTCCCGGCACCCTGGTCCTCGTCCGCAATTTTGATCGTTCAAGTCCGCTGGAGCCTCGCTGGAAGGAACCGAAGTTAGTCCTCCTGACCACCCGTACTGCCGTCAAGTTGGAAGGCAGGAAGGGGTGGGTGCACCTGTCACACGTCAAGAAATTTCACGGACTAAAAACTGTTTCCAAGAACATTTCCAAGGATTGTCAAGATTTTAAAGACTGCCAAGATACTATTCTTAAGGACTATCCCGCAAATGACATTGATATCAAGCCCTCCCTGTTAGAGAAAACTCCGCAGCAGGAGTATAAAAGTAAGCTACGGTCTAGTAAAATAAGTCAGCCAGTTTAATTGTCTAAGTCCTCCCCTAGGTGAAACGGTTAGACAGGTATCTGACATGTATGAGATAGACCCCCATAGTGAGAGAGTTAGTCAAAACTCTATCCGATGTATCGTTTTTCTAAGTTTTATATTGTTTTTAAGCTTAATGGTTACCTGCACGAGTTATGCATTTCATTTATGTTTTCCAATTTCTCATGTAAATATGTTTTCTAATGCTACAGTAGAGCACACATTTAGTGATCTGCCTCCTCACGAACTATCCTATCGTCTTGCTATGCGCAATAACACATTTATCCGTATGTTGCATTATTCACACCAGACCAGCAATGCCACTAATTGTTGGGTGTGTGGTCGACTCCCCCCTTTCCAGACACCGAAGGGAGTTCTGCCACAGTTTCCTTATCCGTTTTCACATAATGGTTCATGTGGAGCATGGTCCACGTTAACGTCATCCTCAACTGATATGTCCCTTCTGAACAGTACATGTTTTCCAGACAAGCAAGGTCTTCCCCACAGAACAGGGTTAGATCTAGAAAATGAAGTTTATAATTTGGGTAATTATTCTTCGAATTTCATGGTTCTGAATGTTCAGTCTGATCCTACTCCAGATTTACCTGCTATTTCAGTATTACCAGTCAAAGGCGAATTATGTGTCCGAAATAATGGTTCCGTACATGTAGGACATAGTGATTGTACTACTATTGTCGAGTATAGTGACAGTGGGAAATCTATTTTCAAAGCTTCACGTCATTCTTATTTTGTTTGTGGTCAGACCGCATATGTTCGTCTGCCCCTCGATTGGGATGGAACCTGTTACATTGCCTTCCTACTGCCACCAGTTTTCCTAGCCCCATCTGATTATCATAGAAACACACATCTAGTACACATTAGACATAGAAGGGAGATCGAGTCCCCGATTGTCGATCAAACTGAAACTGCTCTAGAACAGTATACAGATTTCAATAGAGGATTCTTTTTCTTTATAGGACCTATCCAGAATAGTAAGTTAATCCGTAGGTTAACAAGAACTCTTGAAGCAGTAGTGAATGAGACTGCCTCTGCCCTAGGTAACTTAACCGAAGAGCAATCTGCTATGAGATTTGTCGTGCTCCAAAATCGTCTCGTTCTTGACGTCATACTGGCCGATAGAGGAGGAGCATGTAGAGTCATCGGATCTAGTTGCTGCATTTTCATTCCTAATAACGCGCCGTCTGTTTATTCAGCTATAACCAGACTTCATAAAATTGCCCATCAGTTACACCAGAATCCAGGCACCTGGACATGGTCCGGTTGGTTTTGGAGTATAATTTCTGCCTGGGGATGGAAAGTATTGTCCTTTCTAGGTATTGCAGTAGCGATCATATTCAGTTGCTGCCTCTGTATACAATGTGGCCCTGCGATTTGTGGCATTTGTGCTACCTCTTGTATTCCTAGTCCCAAGTCCCGTCCTAGATCCCGTTCCAAGAAATTTCGAGACGAGCAAATGATACTGTATGAAATGATAGATGGTATCATGAATATTGATGTTTCCTGATGGAAACGTAGTGACAAGGAGGGAATGTGGAAAAGTAAATTTTGCCATGTTCTGTGTCCCTACGTGTTCCCCATCTTATGTTATATGTGCATGATTAATATGCATATGTATTCCCCATGATCGATTAAAGACGCAATTACAGTTGTGTCCAACTCTAGTCAGTTCTCGTGAAAGCTACGAGTATTAGGCCTATGTAAAGTTACGTTGCCACGTTTCTCAGTGTGCACGTTATTTCATTGAAAGTCCCCGTTTCTAGGCCTCAAAAGGGCCCGGACACCAGATTCAGCTCCAGTCTCCTGAACCCTCTCCGAGGAGCGATACAGCCCCCACCTGTATCCCTGACCCTTCACTTACTTCCTGCCTCACAGTGCCCGGCTCGGCCTGGCTCTGCCTGCCAGTCTGCCAAGAGTATGTTATGATTCTAGTTATCAGTCCAGCCCTCCTTCTCTGCATTCCTAAGCTACTGAATCGCATCAATAGTTTCAGTCATCGTCTAGCCTTTACGTCTCCATGTAAGAGAAATACTGTATTTATGGTCATTTAATATTCCTCAACACACACTACATGTAGAATAATGCATGCACCAGTCTTAGTGTCTGTTAGCCTTTGCCCTGATAACTTTTGGATTCTATCAACATGTTCTCTAAACATCAGATACTAGATAGTGTTTAGGTACATGTCGCTCTGACTCTCCAGACTTTCGTCTCTCCTTCTAGCTCAGAAGTCATAGCCCCCAGCTTCTCCCTAGTAACACGTCATTGCCAGCTTGCGCGCACCATTAGGTTAGAGGTCCCGGCTCCTTAGGTAGCCCCCTCCATGTTTCCGCCCATTTGTGACATATTCCGTTACGTTTACATCACATGTCTATGTATACGCCCTGTTCACGCCTCTTGTTACACCTACTTTCTGCCTTATCTCTCGCGACTGCTATAGGCCCTGCCTACTGTTACGCCTATTGTATTGAATACCATGTATTTTGTTTAAGTATATATACTTGTGCACTGTTATTAAAAGTTAGCCATGCCATTCCTTTGTCCCTGCCCCGTGCAGCGCTGCCATCCTATTCCCGTGCAGGTTGTCCTGTTCCTGTCCTTTATGCTGTATTAAACCTGCAAACTCCTACTACCTCGAATCTTGACTCTTATTTATTGAGCTATCTGTTATTGTATATCTAGTCAAAAATAGAGGTATTATTTATTTATGAGAATGCCACCATATACTATATTGTGTGACATAGTATGAGAGCACTTTTGTTCTCCACCAATTGAGCATGTTCACTGAGAATTCAGCATGCCACATGAAGGGATTTTACACAAAAATACGGATAATGTCTGTTTTTGATACAATTTATATGCAAAAAAAATTCTACAGATGGAGCCTGGCATTTCGTACTAACAGTACTACACATACACGAGGAGAAGCTACTCTTCCCTCTTCACATTGATAGAGTAGGGTATTCCCCTTGTTATCATCCCCACATATATGGGGGTTCTTTGTATCTTGCCCTGAAGAAAGTCCGGGACCTTTATGGCCTCATAAGGACTGAAACATGTCGGCACTTCACTAGGGTCATAGGACCATAAAAAACCTAATATACCCTTATTTTATATATTTTTTAACAACCCAATCAGACCCATGAATAAAGGGATACCGGGGATCTGATTGAGGTATTTTATATACACCCCATTGCCTTCACTATCATAAGAGCTTCCCAACACTGTGGTTGAGCCCACCCCGACCTATAGGAGTCGGGGTGCCCCGATGATGAAGCATGACACCACTAGGGTGTGTGAGGGTAACTAAAAACAACTAGTGTTGCTCCCCTCCACCATACACGTAGATATGGTTAGCATATCAAACACATCCCTAGTGAGTTAGTGTTAAATCCCACATCATACGTAGGTCCCCTTCCTTTCCTATGTGTACCACCTACATTGAACTATCTGTTCTTTTAGTAGGTTGATTTTGGAGTATTTTTTGTTGTAGAGTATTCGCTGGGAGGACGTACTCCATATACCCTCTCAAAACCCCCCAGGACCCCTGTACTAACATACAGAGGCCCCTTGTCTTACAGATATTTGAGCAGCGTACAGCTGTGGGTTTTTTTCAATATTGACTAGCACAGTATTAAAAAACTCCGGAAGGAGAGGTATTATTGGTATTAGAGGTTTCTTGCAGTCACTAGTTGCACTCAACACATACAATTAATCAGTGCCATGGCCGATCTAATGGGCATAGGATATACGGATGATGATGCCTCAGCCATTTTGGCGGGCCCATCGTTACTATCAGACACGAATATCAACCAGAATTTAACCCAAGCTCAGAATTGGGATGAATTGAAGGAGTTGAAGCGCAATGAAATGCGTATCCTTCTTCATGGAGCAATCATGACGGAATATTTAAGGGGTAATGCTGCACCAACAGGCTTGTTGGTCTCCAATGCACCGAGGATCTTCTTGGATGACCCTTTATTCAAAAAGGAGTGGTCATTAATAGCTTGGCGTTGTTCGCGAGATTGGCTTATTCCAATCATCAATACAGCCAAGCGCCTATCGGAAGCCATGCTAATTAAAATCAAGACAAGTGAAGATCACTTACTCACAGAAATAAAACTAACCATCTACAAAAAGAAATTAGAGGAAGTCAATAAAGAGATAACAGAACATAAAGACTTCCTGATGCAAAGCAAAATTTCTAAATTACAAAAAGACTTGAAAAAATTCAGCCATGAAAAGGTATATCCGTATATCAAAGATGATTACCAGGGTGAAGAAGCATCGGATACAGGATCCACTAGAAGTAGCAATTCAGGTTCCACTGATTTGGACCAAAGCGGCTACTCAAGTGACAATACCAGAAAGAACTGGAATCAGAAACAAAGACGTCCTCGTAGAGGTGGGTACAATCAGAGTTATGGCCCACCACAAATGTATCAATGGCCAGTACCTTTCGCCCCAGGTCCATTTAATGTACCACCACAATACCCGATGGGGCCGTTTTTTCAACCCAACTACAACCATTTTTTAGCCCAGGGCGGAAGAAGAGGCAGACGGGGCAGAGGGGGGAACAACAACAACAACAGGAGGGTCCAATGGGACCAAACAGAGAAAACCATCCCCAACACAAGGAGCACGACGAAAGGGCAACCTCAACCAGGACCGAGTGGAATGAGGGAGTAGTTGTGAACCTCTCTAAAAATGCCTTGACAGAAGACGAAGTCAAAGTATTAGAGAAAGGCCTAGGCTTCGTTCCCACGACATCCCTTGACAAATTTAATTTAAGATGCGAATTGGGAGAATTCTTCCGCAAAATTAGACTAAACACCTTCTTCAAGGATAAGGATGAAGCCAACGCTGAAGGCAATTATACAGACTTAAAGAATAAGTCAACTTTTGTACCTCCTACGACCCTTATGCCACCGGAAGTTCTAGCCTTTGAGGAAGCAGTAGTGAAAGAAATTGAGTCATTACCACAAAATACGACGACATACAACAATTTGAGCAGAAGAGAAAGAATGGCACTGGAAAGCCTGAGAAAAAATACGGCTATAATTATTAAGCCGGCAGATAAAGGAGGAGCTACAGTGATACAGGATACAGAAGCGTACAAAACTGCATGCCTCACACTACTACAAGATGGGAAGTTCTATCAAAAAATAAACAGGGACCCAACTGAAAGGCTAAGAAAGACTATCAGCGCAGCTACATTGGATGCATTGGAGAGAGGGTGGATTTCTAAGAAAGAACACAAATTCCTCAACCAACAAGAACCTAGGATTTCGTTGTTCTATACAATCCCCAAGATCCATAAAGGTAAAGTACCACCACCGGGTAGACCCATAGTATCCGGCTGTGGATCAATTTTGGAGCCTCTTTCACAGTACACTGACTGGTTTTTACGCCTGTTGGTCAAACGTATCAGATCATATGTACAAGACACAAAGCATCTGCTAAACCTGATTATGGACATCGAGTACGACCCTGACCAACACATTTTGGTGTGCCTCGACGTGGAGGCATTATACACTAATATCCCACAAATTGAAAGCATACAAGTGGTCCAGGATTTACTTCAGAATGAGGAATGGGAATGGTCAGCCCCCGTCGAATGGATTGTTTACCTCATAAGACTCGCATTGACAGAAAACTTCTTCAAATTTGAGGATCAGATGTACCTGCAAACCCATGGTACTTCTATGGGCAGTACTTTTGCCCCTAGCTTGGCTTGCCTGTATATGAGCGATTTTGAAAACCATAACATCTGGGCTCCCAACCCCTACACAAGTAACATCTGTAGGTGGTACAGGTATATAGATGACGTGTTGTTGATATGGCAGGGAGACGAGATATCTCTGCAGAACTTTTAACAATGGATGAACAATCTTAACCCCTACCTTCGGTTCTCAATGAACCACAACAAGAAAACAATACCATTCTTGGACATAAATATTCTTGCCCAGGATGGGAGTTTATCCAGTTCTCTTTACACCAAGCCCACCGATAAGAATAGCCTCTTAAGGTTTGACAGTGCACATCCAAGAAGCCTAAGAGAGAATTTACCTGTGGGTCAATTCTTGCGAATTCGCAGAAACTGTTCCGATATCAAGGTTTTTTTTAAAAGGAGGCAGACATCTTGACAAACAAACTAAAACAGAAGAAGTACCCATCAAGGATAATTGAGAGTGCTAAGAAACGAGCACGAAACACTCCAAGGGAATCCTTACTCGAAACGAAAGAAAAAGTAGAATCACAACAACTAATATGTGTAACCACATTTAATTCCTCGTCAAATCAGATCAAAAAAAATCATAAACAAAAAATGGAATATTCTGACGTCCAACAATCTGGAATATGAAAAACCGATGTTTTCATTTAAGAGGAGTAAGAGTCTAAAAGACTCACTTGTGCATACTAACAGTTTCAAACCAGCGACAAATACACAAATAACACTTTGGAATACCACTCCAGTAATGGGACACTACCCATGTGGCACATGTGTGCGTGTGAATTCACTGAACACACCACACATCTAGATCTTGGCCTCAATACACCTTGGGAACAAAGAAGCCACACAAATTGCAACTCGGAGGCAGTAATTTATTTGATTCAGTGCCCGTGTCAATTGTCCTATGTGGGAATGACTTCCCGTAAGATAAAAATACGTATCAGCGAACACCGCAGTACAATACGAAGAGCGATTACTGCTACTAAACTCACAGCGCACTATGGGGAAAAAAATCACAAGGACACTGATATAAAATGGACAGTGATTGAAAAAGTCAAACCAGGCAATAATCTACAAAAAATACTACTGGAGAAGGAACAGAGATGGGTCTACCATCTTAAGACTCACATATCAGGCCTTAATGACTCAATACCATGGGCTCAATTGAGAAAATGACATGATGATATGTTGGATCATGAACCATTAAGAAATTTTGCTAAAACATTCTGGAACATCTAAATATCTGAATAATACTGAGCTGAGATACCTATTTATGAATAGAAGTGAGTACTTGTTTACATTCAGCACTCAATCTTGCATACACAATTCACATGTGACACCTTCTGTTTGTGATTGTACCCTACCATTGCCATACATGAGTTTTTGAATGCCCATTAACAATGTAGAATACTAAACGCTGGGGCTACATGAAATTTAATTTGATCTAAACATAAAGCAAGAGGCGTACCGTAGCGCTAATGATTTCAAATGAGCCAACTCCGGCAGTAGATATGCATTAACATACTTCAATATAATTCACAAAGGGTTTGTACAACATTGCGCTATTTCCCTGGCCCAGAACTATCCGAGGTGTCCATTACCTTACACCTTTCTTCAAAGAATTTTTTTTTTTTAAATTTCCCCAAAAAACAACAGATCGTTATTTCTACCTAGCAACAAATGATGTTGAGACAGGCAGACAAGGAGAGAGATGTATTTGTAACTGATCACATGTGTATATATATGAACCGATTGAATTAGCTTGTGTTAATACCTTGTTTATATAAACTAATTCCTCCCGGTGGTTATATGGCAATTCCGGGTACAAACACGGAGAATTAGGCAGATTACTACAACTCCCATGATCCTTTTAGGATAGGGACGAGCTCACTTCCGGTTATGCGTCATACTCCTGACGCGCCACATGGAAATAAACAGAACTCTTGCGCGCACCGGCTGGAACAGCAGCGACAAGCCGGCGAGCGGGTCTATCTATTTCGGTAGGGAGCATCCTCTAAACAAGTAAGTGGTGATTTCATATAACAAAACAGCGGACTTCTACGAGCTATACATGGCCCCGCTGGAGTCTGCTTTGTAACGCAAGACCCATTTAGGCAAAAGATCGATACCTGACATTGAACCACACTTTAATTAGGAGAGGATGCCCCAATGTCCCGTTCACTGAGATGCCCACGCCCAACATAATTTGGGTAAGTGACAATACGAACTACTAATTGTTGCTTGGAATTATGTTTACAGAGTGCGATATACGAATGCAGCACATGTATGTTTGTCTGTCTTTTGTGATTTTTACTGCAATTGAGACCTCGACTATTATTTTAATATCTCACTTCACACTGTCACATCATTTGAGTCAAACAGAGTGTGATGGTTTGACACTAACTATTGGATGTCATATGATGAGAATGCCACCATATACTATATTGTGTGACATAGTATGAGAGCACTTTTGTTCTCCACCAATTGAGCATGTTCACTGAGAATTCAGCATGCCACATGAAGGGATTTTACACAAAAATACGGATAATGTCTGTTTTTGATACAATTTATATGCAAAAAAAAATTCTACAGATGGAGCCTGGCATTTCGTACTAACAGTACTACACATACACGAGGAGAAGCTACTCTTCCCTCTTCACATTGATAGAGTAGGGTATTCCCCTTGTTATCATCCCCACATATATGGGGGTTCTTTGTATCTTGCCCTGAAGAAAGTCCGGGACCTTTATGGCCTCATAAGGACTGAAACATGTCGGCACTTCACTAGGGTCATAGGACCATAAAAAACCTAATATACCCTTATTTTATATATTTTTTAACAACCCAATCAGACCCATGAATAAAGGGATACCAGGGATCTGATTGAGGAATTTTATATACACCCCATTGCCTTCACTATCATAAGAGCTTCCCAACACTGTGGTTGAGCCCACCCCGACCTATAGGAGTCGGGGTGACCCGATGATGAAGCATGACACCACTAGGGTGTGTGAGGGTAACTAAAAACAACTAGTGTTGCTCCCCTCCACCATACACGTAGATATGGGTAGCATATCAAACACATCCCTAGTGAGTTAGTGTTAAATCCCACATCATATCGCAAATAAGGAATAACTCCCCATTCATTCCTATGGGCCTAAAGGCCTAAAGGCCCATAGGAATGAATGGGGAGTTATTCCTTATTTGCAATTAGCAATTTGCTAATCGCAAATAAGGATGCGATTTCAAGGGTGCCAGGGGTGTCCAAAGGACACCCTGTAGCACCCCTGAAATAAAAATTTACACAGGTGTTGCGCACACACATGTCCAAAGGACATGTGTGTGTGTAACATGCAAAAGAAAAAAATGGACTAAAGTGCTTTAATCTATTTTTTTGCTATTTACCACGAAGTCAGACTTCGTGGTAAATAGCGGCCAAATATTGCGAATTCGCAATGTAAAATTGGTTGATGAATTGCATTTAAGGAATCTCAAATAGAGATTCCTTAAATGCAATTCCTCGCACAATAGCGAATTCTATAATAGCGATTATTGCATTTGGGATGATGAATCCCAAATGCAATAATTGCGCTCGCAAAGGGCCAGATTTTCAGAATCTGGCCCTTTGCGTGACAATTTTCGTTTCATGAATCTGGCCGTTAGTACATAAGTAGTGTTAACTTCACAGCACAGTTTCTTCATTTTAGCGTCTTCTGCTAATTACATTCATTTTGTATGTTAACTCGTCATACCACTTGTCAGTAACCTTAAATATGTCACGTAGATACGTTAGCATGGTTCACAATGCTAACACTTTATGTTTACACAAGCAAGATTATGTGTGGGTGCATTCTACACATGATTAAGATGCACCCCTACCAATAAGAGAATGGAAACATGAAATTTCCGCTCCATCAAATCACCCCTCTGATGAAGTTGAATCATCATAAAATCTTCAAAATACCCCTGAAGAGCAGACTGATCTAAACAGATGTTGTAGCCAACCTTCTCTGTCTGAACACCTCCATTTGCTTTAAATTCCCATAATAACTGTCCTGCAGTCTTTCCCTTCTTCTTTTTCTTTCTCTTAAGGAGTTCCCCAACTGTCTCTCCTTGTGCCATTTATATGCTCTCAGCATTCCAACCAAAGCAAAGATAAAGATTATCAAAATCAGTATTGCTTTTAGGATGTATTTAAAGATTTCACTTCCCAGATTTGTAAAACATCTTTCAAGGTCCATTGACCAACAATATATGATCACAAACACTCTGTCCCACAATGGTGAAAATGTAACTACTCTCAGCATGTTTATGCAAAGCTCTCCTCACTGTTGTCAATCCAAAACTATTGGACCAGATCTTCCTTTAGCTTTATGAGTTAACTCCTCCTTGTTAACAACATTGTTAACTAATTCCCTACATCTATCTTCTACCTGATCTATAAACCCATTTTCTATATCTGTTAGTAGGCAAGTTAAATTATGTCTATTAGCATAAGCAGTGTCTAATACTATGATTGGTGCAAAATATAACTTTTATGCATGGGTAGATGAATGGATATTGCTCAGGTAATAGAAGATCCTGCAGTGAGTTGGTGTTGCTTTCACCACTTCTGCCCCACCAAGTGTGGGATTCATTGATGGTGTAAATTAAGACACACCTCAATAAATCACATAGCCCGGGGGAAGAGGGTTAAGGGTTTTTGAACGGATGGGAAAGAAGATGTGGGGACAGGTTTGACAAAGACAAGCACTAGTCAAGGACAACATTCATATGGGCAATGACCAGCACATCATCATCAATCTATTGTGGATGGAAAGGAAGGGATGGGTATGACAAAGTATAGTTACATGCATTGCATACAGTCCTTCTGCCCCTCCGACCCAAGTTATTATATATCTAAATGTTCGGTCTTCTAGGCTGGAAAAAATAAAATTATGTAGGAGTGAACCCACCCACTCATATCTCCAAATATGATTGATAAACAAAAAATTATACTGTGTTGCTATATTAGGTGGTGCATCTGGATTCTCCTGGAGAATGTCCCTCTCTCTTGGGTGCCTGTCTGGTCTGGTCCAGTAGGAAAGCAGGAGTGTTGAGCTCAGCTTTTGCCTTCTGTTCATGTAGTAGAGTAGAACGCCCGTGGAGTGTAAAAAAACCAACAACTGTATTTTAAGGTCAAGGACAGAACAAAGGCAAGCTTCATGAGGAGTGTACCTCAGAGACAAAGCCAAAAAACAAGAGGGGGACTCAGTTTTTCACTTTTGCCACCAGTGCAACACACACACAGAAGCATTTCACAAATCTGCACACCTCTCTCCATTCCACATAGCTGAGAACTAGGACCCAGAGTCATGGTTTCCCTTTGAAGTCGATAAGATTTTGCTTCTCGCTGTTGATGAGTTAGTCCTGCCCTGAGTTCTTTCATCCTCCTCCTGACTCCAAATAACTCTGTCCCAGTCACTGACCCGAGCAAGATAGATGTGTAGTGCTCTGCTGTTGAAGAACAAGTAGAGAACAGAATTGCTGTATTTTGTATAGGTTTTGTTTGTTAACTAAAGTGACTGGTTTGCTCTCTGAAGAACAAGAATGAAGGAGAGGACCCTACAAGTAAATCTGGCTAAGTGTGAAAGGACAAATAACCTACAGGAAAAACAAATTATCGTCCATCCTTCAGGCCACAAATATTGCATATCATCTCAAGCAAGTTCCCAAATTACAGTTCAACACTGCCTCTCACTGTCGGACACTGTCAGCCACCACATGAATCATGAATCATCACTCACAATCACTCAATAATCACTTGTTGTGCAATGGTTACCTGTTCCAACCCAAGCATAATGATAGGTACACTGTCTCCCCTTTGATGCAAGCAACAGATTGGAATATTAATCAAATGCTCATCTGAGGCAGCCCTCGCAGGTGATGAAAAAAACAGAAGGATCATAGAAGTGGACTGCACAGGCTAATTTTCACTAAGTAAGTCTGTAAAGGCCAATCACCTACATGGAAAATAATTGCCCATCATTAAAGCCCCAAACATTGCAAATCATCTCAAGCAAGTTCCCAAATTACAGCCCAACACCCTCTATCACTGTCTGCCACCACACGACTCATCAATCCTCATTCACAATCACTCAACCATCATTGCATAGTTGTAGTTACCTATTCCAATCCAAACACAAGTAGCTTAGGTAGTAGGCGAAGTGATGCAAAAAAGGATAGACATGCGAGGGAGGCAGGCCTTTTCTCCAATATCATGAAGGAGCTGTGAAGCTTTCTTCAATGCACACTGGTCCAACTGCAATACAGCAATATATATGTGATAAAAAAGTGGTGGGGTTGCATATATCAGACAGAAAAATTATAATGTTCCACTGCCTACTTTATTTATTTTTTAGCAACGATAGAAGTTCAAAATGAAATAATTGAACTTTTTTATGGGGGCACTGGCATACTCAGTTTGGGAAGTACAGTTTGTCCTCAAACTCAGGTGGTTCACCCAGAAGTTGGTCAGCTCAAATACTTGAAACTGACCAATCCTCCTCCTCTGCTGTTTCAGGAATGGTGTAACTGTGTGGTATGAAATGTTAGTTCATTGTGAATATAGTCAATCTCTCCACATTTAGAGGCAAGAGATGGGTCCTTTTTTTTTCTTTCAAATCTTTTTATTTTCTGTCGAAAACACACCCCACAGGAGTATTAGATACACAGCGGTGAGCCTACAACCCTATCAAGGGCCGGCCGCGTGATCGAGCAGTGCATTAACTTCGCCAAGAGTCCATGCAGAAAGTTAGATTGTACACAGCGTTGCGCCTACATCCCACAAGCGGCCGGCCACGTTCCATGGTGCAGAATGTAATATCAGCTGGTCCTGTGGGGAGGCCAGACCCTTAAGGCCCACCTTTGTAACAAACAGGCAACTAGCCCAGACTCAACAATTAACCCAACAGGGCCCAAGAGCCCAAAGAGTGGCAGAGATAGAAGAGGAAAGGAGAGAGAAAGAGAAATGTGCTAAAAGAGAGAAGGAGGGACAGAAAGGCCAGAGTAAGAGCAACGTGCGCAGGGCAGGGGGAAGAGGGGAGATAAGTTTGGTCCAGTGTCGGCGGCGATGGGGTCGCATTGCAGGGGGGCAGCTATGGAAGCAATCTGCTCGGGTCAGGGGGGATAACAGCATCCTCAAAAAGGCGCTGAGTCTTAAGTTTGGTGGGTACATGGCGCACATGTTCAACAGCAAAGAGATATTTAATTAGAGGTTGCCAAACAGCCTTAAAGCGGGTGTCGCGCGCCTGCAGCCGTGCTGTAAAAAGCTCCATTGTGACAACATGCCATAAACACACAAACCAGGCTGCAATTGGAGGAGCTTAGTTTTTTTTCCAATACAGGGCTATAAGCTGTTTGGCCGCTCCCAACATTTGGAGCGCCAAGGTCCAATCGCTCCTTTAGGCCAGCAGGTTTAACACCTAATAGGATTGTGCTCGTGACCTCAGGCAACGTGAACCCCAGCACCCTCCTGATGTGGCTAAGGGCCTCCTTCCAGAATAAATTCAGCGACAGGCATGCCCACCAAATATGAATGAGATCCCCGATGCAGATCGGCACCTCCAGCACAAGGGGGAGGATGTAGGAAACATCTTGTGGAGACGTTGGGGCGTGTAGCACCACTGAGTCATGATCGTATAGGCGTTTTCCCGCTGCAGGATGCTACGGTACACTTTGGGGATATCCTGCCCAAGCCTACGCCACTGTGCAGGGGTAATGACCGTGTCTGATACTGCTTGCCATTTGCACTGATACGGGTGGGAGGGCGGCGTTTTTGGATGTTGCAAAATCTGGTAAATGCGGGAAGTAAGCCCCTTAGATTCAACAGGATGTCGGACCAGCCGTTCAAAGGGGGTGAAGGCACGCGTGGCCGTCTGATACATTTCCTCGTCAGACACCCAGTGCCTCAGCTGGGCATATTGCAGCTGCGCCGCCAATGGTACACGGAACTCTTCTCTACATTGCGCAAAGGATTTAAGCTTACCCTCGTCAAACAGGTCAGAAATCACCCTGCAGTCTCCCTGCGTCCACTTGGCGAAGGCACGCGAATGATGCGCCGGGGGAAGGATGGAATCCCCTCTATTGGGGTGTGCGGTGAAGGAAATGTCGTGAGACCTCTGCGTACAGCTACTTTATCCCATACGTCTAGCACCGTCCCTGTGGGTACCGCAATATAAGCGCTATTGGAGCGTGCCACCCGATGTCGCCAGGCAAGGTCCCAGATGGTTCGCCCCATCACTATCTGGTCCATGTGCAGCCATCCCTTTTCACTCTCCATCTCCCCCCATTCCTCCACAAGCGGAGGTGCGAAGCCCAGTAATAGTCCACTAGGTTGGGGCATGCTAGTCCCCCTCTATCTCTCGATGTCATCAGAAGGTTCTGCGAGAACCAAGGTCATTTCCCGCCCCAAATAAAGTTTCTGAGGTCACGCTGAAGGCCTCGTATACAACGAGGCATGGCGTGGGGAGGCACTGAAACAGATAGAAAATTTAAGGGAGGATCGACATCTTGATGGCATTGAGTCTGCCCAGCCACAACATCACTAGGGGTCTCCACTTTGGCAAGTCTTCAAGGACCGACCTTCGACATTCCCGCCAATTCACTTGTTTCCATGTGTCAGAGAGGGAGTTACCTGGAGACCAAGATAGCGGATGCCCTGAGAGGCCACTTGTATGGCACTAGCTTCTGCAGGAGAGGGATCTCTTCCTTCGGGATGGTTGAGGGCCCAGGATTTGCTATCATTATTCTTGAGGCCAGAAGCCCGCTCAAAGAGATTCAGCGCTCTATGGAGCGCCAGGAGGGACTCCCTGGGCCGTGTTAGGGTAAGGATGAGATCGTCTGCAAACAACGTCTCCTTATTCTCTTATCCTTGCGATCCTATCCCCATAAAAGTACTGAAGCAACTGGATGATCCCTCTCTGGATATTATTGTTAATACGCTAAATTCTTCCCTCGAATTGTCCACTGTTCCCGCACTCTGGAAGCACGCCATGGTCAGTCCACTTCTGAAGAAACCCACGGCTATCCCAGAAACACTATCTAACTACAGGCCTATATCACTTCTTCCTGTGTTTTCCAAGTTATTGGAAAGACATGTTCACGCTTCCCTCACCCACTTCACGGAAGTAAACTCCCTTCTTCACCCGTCACAGTCCGGTTTTCGAGAGGGGTTTTCAACCGAGACGGCTTTGCTGGGAGTTACCGAGAACATTCGCAAACTCCTTGATGATGGTCAAATGGTCGCACTCATTCTGTTAGATCTGAGTGCGGCCTTTGACACTATATCCCATGAAGGTCTACTAACCACACTAAAGAAAAATGGGATTTGTGGTGCAGCGTTGGAGTGGATCAGGTCCTTTCTGACCCACCGAACTTTCCAGATTGCATCCTCCGCTGCACACTCTGAAGTGTTCCATGCCCCCCACGGCGTGCCCCAGGGCTCTATACTCAGCCCGCTGTTCTTCAATCTCTACCTCAGACCCCTGGCTGTCCTTGCGGACCGTTCTGGACTCACCCTTATGACCTACGCTGACGACTCGCAGATCACTTTCTCGTTGTCCGATTCTGGCCCACCAGCCCCTTCCATTCTTAAACAGGGTCTACATAACATTTTCAGCTGGATGACCACCAACCAGTTGAAACTGAACGGGGATAAAACGGAGATCCTCCTGCTGGGTAAACAAAGTTATCTATGGTCCTCCTACCACTGGCCTTCCCAGATGGGAAATCTCCCATCACCTACCGACCAGGTACGTAATCTGGGGTTTACTCTAGATAGCTAACTCTCAATGAAGCAACAAGCCAACAAAGTGGCCGGCCTTTGCTTTACAATCATACAGTGGCTTAAGAAAATCCTGTGGATGCTACCGACCTCCACCCAAAAAACCGTAGTCAATGCCCTCATTACATCCAGGCTTGACTACGGAAACATCTTGTATCTTGGTTCAAACAAAGAGGTAGTACAGCGGCTGCAACTTGTTCAAAATGCTGCTGCCAGGCTGCTTTGTCAAATTCCCAAAACTGCCAGTGTATCTAAATACTTGCGTGACTTACACTGGCTCAGAGTAGTGAACCGGGTCAGGTTCAAGGCCCTCAGTTACATGTTTAAAATCAAGGCAGGCACCGCTCCCAAATACCTACAAGCTCTAGCCCACCCTTACATACCTAAGCGCAATTTACGGTCACAAGCAGCTGCCAATTTCTGTGTACCCAGGTTTAAACTTGCAAGAATGGGAGGGAAATCCTTTGCCCAGCTAGGACCCAAACTTTTGAATGCCCTCCCTTTACATATTCGCAAAGAAGACAACTACGCCAGGTTCAGGAAAAACATCAAAACCTGGTTGTTCGAACAATAACCTGAACCACACTGCCTTATGTACACCTTCTTCTGTGCTGTGTCTCGGCGCCGGGAAACCCTTTTTGGGTAGCAGTGCGCCTTACAAATGAAAAAAATAAATAAAATAAATAAATAAATTCTCACGGCCACCCATGGCGATACCATGTATGCCGGTCGCTTGACGAATCATCTCTGCCAGTGGTTCCACCATAAGGGCAAATATTAAGGGTGAGAGGGGGCACCCCTGTCTGGTACCACTATGAAAGGTGAACGGCGCCGGGAGCTGTCCGTTGATCCGAATCCTAGCCTGCGGGGCAAGATATGATGCCATGATCCGAGTGATCATTTTCTGACCTAACCCAATCTTACATAGGACCTCCCGCAGGAAATTCCAGTCCACCCGGTCGATAGCCTTCTCCACATCTAGCGACAGAAGGCAAGCCGGAATTCCCCAGTGGTGCGCTTTCCCTACTAGGTGCACAATTTTGCGCACGTTTTCTCCTCCCTGCCGGTTGCGAATGAAACCAACCTGGTCTGAGTCAACGAGACCCGGCATATGGGGATCCAGACACTTTGCCAAGAGATTGGTGTAGATTTTAAAGTCAATGTTTAGTAGGGCAATGGGGTGGTATGATGCACACTGCGCGGGATCCTTCCCAGGCTTCAGGATCAATACTATCTTCGCCATGCCCATATCGTGAGACGGCCCCTCCATATCAGTGAATGAGTTATACAGCCGTAAAAGATGAGGCCAGAGCTGTGACTGAAACATGCGATAGAAACACAGAGGTAGACCATCTGGCCCTGGAGTCTTCCCAAGGGGAAGATCCCTCATGGCTGCTGCTACCTCTTCTTGGGTAATGGGGCCTTCCAGGGTCTTTGCATAGTGTGGATGTAGCGGCGTCCCCGTGTAGTTGCTCAGGACATCCGCCACCACGTCCGGAGATGGTGGCTCCTCCTTATACAGTGCAGAACAGTAAGCCCGGAACGCCTCGCTCTTGTCTTTCTCCGAGGTGACTCTCGTCCCGTCCGGAAGCTGGATATTGGCTATATGTGCCCTGGCAGCACACGCCCTCAGCCGCTCTGCCAGCAGCATGCCCACCTTGTCCCCTCCCTCAAAACATCTCTGCTTCAGGGCCAGCAAGGATTTTTCCACCTTGTTAGTGCGTAAAAGCCGAAGCTGCCCTCTGAAGTTGGCAAGTCGCCACCTGGATGCCAGCGAGGTGCCACCCTGATCTCATCGTTCCTCTAGCTTTATGTCCTTTGCCAGGCTATCTTCCAAAGCCCGAGCCGCGTGCGTCCGTGTGATCGAGAGAGTGGTAATGTGACCCCGGATAGTTGCCTTGAAAGCATCCCATACCACGGGAAAAGGCGTCTCTGGCAGGTCGTCACTAGAAAAATAGGAGTAAATGGCCGTTCTATTACTTTCCACGTCAGCTGCATCCCGGAGAATGCCAGGCGGCAGTCGCCACTTCGCCTCCCGCGCAGGGTCCTGTAGGAGCAGCTCGACTTGCGCATGATCCGATAGCGAGATATCCGACATGGAGGCACCCAACACGTCACGCAGCAGAGCATGGGAAATGAATAAATAATCTATACGGGAGTACGAGAGCGGTGGGCGTGAGAGTAGAATGAATAGTCCCTCAACTCCGGGGAGTGGTAGCGCCACGCATCAAACAGCCCAAGGTCTGTTACTTCAGTACGCAGTGTGGAGGACATGGCCCCAGCTCCGCTAAACGAGGCATCGCTGCGATCCGCTTCTGGGTCCCAAACTAAGTTAAAGTCCACCCCAAAAATCAGCGAGGGGTCTCCTTGCGAAAAATGTTCTTTCAGAAGTGATCTAAGGTTCCGATCCTGCATCTGGTTTGGTGCGTACACATTACACAGAGTAAAGATGCGCCGCCCAATCCCTACACTCACTCTAAGAAAGAGTCCCTCCCTACTCCTGAAGGGTTTGGCCTCTCCCCGCCAGATGCCAGTCCTGCACAATATCGCTATACCTGCTGTCTTGGTGTCTGCTGTTGCCCAAAATTGGAGAGGGCATCTAGGGTGCGCCATGCGCCCAGTATCTGCTTGCAAGAGGTGGGTTTCCTGTAAAAATATGATGTCAGGGTTATGCTGCAGAAGGTAACGCCATGTTTGCGGCTGCCCTTTGGGGGAGGTCAGACCTTTGGCATTAAGCGTTAAAACCTTTAAGGGACTCGACAAGTTAGCTGTCATACTAAAATCCAAACAGGTGTCATCCGCGCTCCCCCATCCCAGTTCCGCAGCAGCATATATCCACAAGGAAGGTCAGCCAGCTCACCCCACACTAACCGCCGCCGCCGCATAGCCCCCAACCCAACGCACACAGAGAAGAGGAGAGAGAGAGAGAAAGGAAGCAGTGGGAGGTAGAGATAAGAAAGGTACAGGGGAGAAAGGCAGTAACCCAACAGTGGCCAACAGGGCCAAGTCCATCTTTTCCCGTCACCGAGCGTCCTACACCCTAGGGTTTGGATAAGCCCAGGGATGTCACTCCCTCAGGAATCAGCGGGGATAAGGGTGTAGTCGGCCTCAAACTCGTTGTGTAGGGCAACCCAGGCGTCCCCCACTCTAAAAGGAAGGAGCCAGGGTGTAGATCTGAGTGGGACAGTGATCGGCAATCCGAAAAGTAAGGACACATGTCCGAGGGGGTATGCCTCTCAGTACAGCGCGGGCCTGCACTCAGTCTGTCATGGGGTCGAGGGGTGGGAGCTAAGGTCTTCCTTATCCCCCTTGAGTGATCGTATGTGGGCGATGATATCCTGTTTGCCCTGGGAGGCAGACTGCTCATCTACTCATGGCAAACGGCGAGGGCGGGACACAGTAGTCCAGGATGGTTTGGCAGGCACGCGTTCCTGGTGTCGGGAGCGAGAAGGGCTGGTCGGCGGAGATGTCGGAATACGAAGCAGTTGGGCCGCCTCCGTGTAGGTTCGCACCACTCGGCGTTTAGACTCCCATTGGAAGATGAGGGCAAACGGGTGCCCCCACTGGTACGAATTGCCCATGTCTCGCAATTTCTCCATCACGGGCTTGAAGGCACGACGTCGTTTCAGAGTGTTGGGCAGCAAGTCTTGAAAGATTTGGATCTTGTGTCCCTCGTAGCAGAGATCCGGCTTAGCGTGGGCCGCCTTAAGGATAGCCTCCTTTTCAGTGAAGAAATGGACTCTAGTTAAGATGTCCGGGAGGAGGCCCGGCCTCCCCGCGGGCCCAGAGACCCTATGGGCTTGATCCAAAGCCGGCGGGGAGGCATCCTCGTCCCCCCATATCTCATGGAGTAATCGTGCCACATAGGTCATGATGTTGTTCCCCTCTGCACCAAGAGGCACCCCCGAACACGAAGGTTGTTCCGGCAACTTCAGTTTTCCAAATATTCCTGCTTCACTTGAAGCTCTATGTGTTGCTCCTCCAGCGTTGCGAGACATTGCCACAACTGCTCCTGACCCTCCGTGCGAGCATCCACTGTTTTCTCCAGCCCATCGACTCGGTCCCCCAAGTCAGTCACCTCCTTTCGAAGCTCTCGCACACATGAGTGCACCTCCATGTGCAAAGCGCCGATCTCCGATTTGAGGTCAGACAAGGAAGATGTCATGAACGCCTGGGTCACTGGTGCTGAGCCTCCGTCAGCCTGCGATGCCACCACATTGGGAGCCGATGCCCCCGCACTGTCCCACATATCTACCACGGTGTTGTCTCTGGAGGCGGCAGCCGGATCCGCCTTGCCCCCCTTGGAACGCGTAATCGCCAGGCTGGTGATATCTTGTTGGCCGCGTGATCTGTGCGCGCTTGCTCCAATGTAGGTGCCTCGACAAGACGGGGGAGCTTCCTATCCATGCTGCTCTCCTGCGGCCCTCAACCACGCTAAGTCTAATGTGGGTTCCTATAGCCCCGCAGCGCAGTGAATTCAGGCCAAACAGTGTGGAAGAAGCCTCAGGCCTCCGTAACGCTAGGGCGGGCCGCCCAGCGCCTTCGTGCCTTTCCGCTTGATGTTCGCTGTCTCCTTATCCCCCCACCGGTAGTGCCACTGAGCGTAAGGGCCCCGGGAAGAGTAAAGAGTCCCCGGCCACAGCAGTGCCCAATGTCACATGTCCCAGGCCTGCCCGGTGAAGCAGTCTCGAAAAGGCAGGGGAGCGCTCTGGTTGACGTGCAGCACTCTCGCGGCCCCCAATCCCCAGCCGCGCTGTACCTGATATGGGCCCCACGAGCCCCGCTGTGTGGTGGCTGCAGGTATTCCCAACGGTTCCCGCACCGCGTAGTCTCTCCGGTTGGGCCCTACCAGGTCACTGCTCTGCTGGGCCGCTACTGCTTCACTCCCGGTCACCTCACTGCAGTCACAGCCGGCACAATTCTCAGAGCACCGCTCGTCAACACGCCTCAGTCACCACGTATCACTTTCGATCAATGCGAAACCCTACAATCCAGGGTCCCGATGCTACAATGGGAGGCCTCCCAGGTGTGTCTGCAGATAGCCCATAGATCCCAATGCCGGGTGGTGGAGGAGACTCAAAACTTCAGGTGGTACCCACGTCCCATCGCGACTCACAGTCGCAACCCCCAGCCGCGCACCAGGTCAAGCGCTCCTGAAACGCCAACGTGCAGCCTAATGCCCCCAAAGCTGGTCCATGGCAGAGTCTAAAGGAGGCTGGGGGTGTCCGCAGTCCGCCGCGCCTCACACCTGGGGCCCCCGCTCAGCCGCACTGTACCTGCATTCAGCCCAGGTGGCTCCGCAGCTCAGGCTCCGCTCGCAGCCCCGCCGAGACCCTGGCCGCTGCGAATCGCCACACTGCAGGTCTCTCCGGGCCGATCAGGCGCCTCCCGCCTTAGCCAACCCCGACACAGAATCCACCATCGCCGCCTCTGCAGGATCACCGCCCCCTGTGGTTGCCTCCAGCCGCTTCCAAGGTAAAAGCGTCACCAGGCACCCCGCCGCCGCTCAGGGCATACACTGGCCCGGCAGTGTCTCCGGGAGCCACCAGGCCCGAGATAGGGCCCTGCCAGTGCGCACACAAAATGGCAGGCTGCACGTCAGTCCCCGCTAGGCCTCTAGGCTGCCACTCATCGTCTCCAGCCGCATCAGGGGTCACTTCAGCGCGGCCCGCAGCTCGTCGCCAGCATTACTCCCTCTGCCACCATCTGACGCCAGAAGGGGTCGGCGTCGCTGATCTCTCCCGCCTCTGGTCCGCTTGTTTTCCAGCCCTCAGAGGCCCCAGGGGCTCGCCTGGAGAGGGACTCCGACAAGGGCTCACAAGATGGCGGCCTGCTCGTCCGGACCTCCAAGTCCCGCGATTCTCCGTGCCGTGGAACGCCAACGGGCAGTGTGCAGCCTCTCAGCTGGTGGCCCGGTCACTGCCGCCGATGTCCACTGCAAAGGTAAGTGCCGTGGGTCCCCAGCTCCACTTTAATTGCTTAAAACAGTGGCGGACCGCCGGTGCTCCTGGGAGACACATCCTACACCATCGCCGGCTAAGCCACACCCCCAGATGGGTCCTTTTTAGGTCGAGCGACCTATCTCAATGCGCATGCGCATTGAGCGGGAGCGAGATATAAAGGGGCTTAAACAGAGCTTACCGAGATCGGGCGATTCCATGCAGTGCCCGTGAAAGCTCGCTCAATGCGCAGGCGCATTGCCATAAAAAGCGCGTGCACAGACACCAGCCCCCCTCCCACAGTCATCCCCCAGCGTGCGCTGTGCCAACAAGCCTTTGAAGTGAAGCTTAGCTTCACTTCAAAGGTATCCGCTACCCCCGCCCCCTGCTTCACACGTTTCTCGCATTTCTCCTCCCTCCCTCGCCCTTCAGCGTGCCCTGTTCACCCTGCTCCCTTTCTTCCTTCGTTCTTTCCTTTCCTTCTTTTGGCCCGTCAGCCTCCATCCTTTCTTTCCCTCTTCCTTGTTTGTTGTTGCAGTTTTTATACTGCTTGAACTCGACCCCAAGATATCGGAGCGCTTTACATGAGCGCCAGTTGCATTATGGGGGGACACATTCATGTGTTTTTTAGGCACGGGTAGAATAAGTGGTTTGCCCAGAATCACACTGATGTTGAGCCTCTAGCCAGACTCGAACCTGGATCCGCAGCTTCAAAGTCGGCCGATCTGGCCGTTAAGCCACACCCTCTTGAGGCATAGCCGGGCCACTCCTAGTAGTTGAGCACTGTATATTCAGCCCTTGTATTTTTGCACGCCAGTGACCTTTTTACTCTAGCTGCATGGGTTCGAATCCCACCTCAGCCACTTATTATCTTTTTTTGTTGTTGCAGTTTTTATACTGCTTGAACTCGACCCCAAGATATCGGAGCACTTTACATGAGCGCCAGTTGCATTATGGAAAGACACATTCATGTGTTTTTTAGGCACGGGTAGAGTATTTTGTGGTCGCCTTTACATAGTGCATTACACAGTGAGTTACAGCCCTCAGCCCTCAGTTCACGACAGGCGACACTGTTTCAAGCTGTTTTCAAGCTTTCAAGCTTTATTACAAATCACAAAAAAGATGTTAATATTTCACTTCTGTTCTTGGATATTCGTCACAATAAAAAACACTGAATATAATCTTCACAAAAGTTATTTACAAAAGTTTAAGCTATTGCCATTACAAATTAAATAAATTATTTAACAATTAATTTAACAAAAAAATAAAAGCCAGTGTTATTTGTAATATTAATACATCTAAGTCACGTAAATAAAAAACATGTTGCATTACAAATGCTATAGGTGTCACATTTGCGAAAGTTATAACTATTGGCATTATAAATGACAGAGCTATTAATTTAGCTATTTTAACAAACACATAAATAAATACAAAAATTAATTTATAAGACCAATAGCTCAAACTTTCCTAATGCGAGACCTATTGCATTTCTAATGCTTGTTACTGTAACAACCACACCAGCTGCACTGAATACACATTCACCAGAAACATCGGCTACAGGCCAAACCAAATACTTTATTGCCAGCCTGCTGAGCGCTGCCCATTGGCTCATCTTCCCATCACAATGTATCAATGGGTTTTGATCCACATAGACCTTTTTTGGATCATCCAGATACTCCTGTAACATCCTGTGAATGGTCATTGGTGCCGCCACTTGCTCAACCTCTTTTGCCATCGCCTTTGCACTTGATGAAAAGCCCTACTGATTGATACCAATACAGTGGAGAGGTTGGGTCCAGTCTTTCTGTTGCTGTTGTTGCCGATGTTCTGGTTGATGCTGTTGTTGGCTTTTGTGAGATAAGACCTTTCTCTCTGGGAGTTGAAGGTGGCACATCAGAACTGCTGCATGACGCTCCAGGAACCAGTTGTGCTTCTTCCAGGACTCCAGCTTTCTCAACAATCTACCTCTTGTATTCTATAACAACCCTGTCAGAAAAATGAAGGAAAGTGAGCAGAATGTTTTTGAACTGTGGACCAAGTAGTGTAGCACAAATGTACTGTTTGGATGAGATGATGTCATGTTGCAGCCTTGTATTACAAGCCATGCAAAGGATTAAGCTCTTGCCAAGGCATACACGTCTGTGTTTTGGTTCACACCTGTGGGGATGAACATTTCAGACATTTCATTTTTATTGAAGATTGGTTGTGACACTATCTCAACCATACCAGGCGCACAGCCATTAATTGCGTAATTCCCCCTCTACAAAAATTCTTACTTTTCAAACTGAATGCTTAATTCGCATATTTATTCCGGAACCTTGTTCCACATGAATTATTTCAAATTATATATTGTTGCATTTGCTTAGTTTAAACATAACGACTTGCATTATACACAAATTCATATTTTCAAGATCTTTTCAAAAGAAATCTTATAACATAAATGCATTCATAACAATTTATCGACGATTGTTGATGAAGTTGGCCCGATGCATTTCGGGACCAGTGTCCCTTCTTCAGGGGCCTCTGCGGAAGAAAATAATATGCCTATTACTCACTGTATACTATTTACACTTTCGCCACTACTCAGTCTTGAGCGTCAAGCTCCTTGATTATCATCAATAACTGTGTTCAAACGCATATCATGTAACAATGCACAGACTCATGTATTCAGTTCATGGTAAGTAGCTTGTGCAGAATACTGACATTCATAATGATTGTTAAATGGCCTCTTGTGATAACAGCGCCTCAAATGTAGTTAGACAAGCAGTTTTTCACATGGTTAATAAGACTCACTCACGTGTATGTAAACCGTCTGCGTGGACTTCACTATGAATGCGAAAGACGCTCAGCCTTAACACTGCTCTGTGAAAAATAACAAACATGTCCATAAGGGACTGTGTCGTGTCGTACTCTGAATCATTGTGAAAGCCAGAAAAAACAAAAAGTTACCTGCACTTCTAATTAGCAAACGAAGTGTCGGAGAAAATATCTGTAATGACAATAGGGGACCCGTGTTACACACCGGTTGAGGAAAAACTGTCTAACGTGGCAATATTAGATCTTAAAAACGAGCCTGCTTACCCGCGATTAACCGGAACGTTTTCAAAAGGGTCCTGCTCAGCTGTGCCTTGCGGTCACAGTGAGAAGAATCCCCGATACTTTAAAAGAACGCGATGATGAAGGGTGATGACAAGCGAAAACGGACTGTGCACAAAATGTGTCGGCCATATTGAACCGGGGTGATTCCAGCTAACACCGCTGAGATGGCGAGTAAAACCTAGCTACTCTAGAGATAAAGAGTTTCAAAGGACTACTGATACCGTTTATAATAGTAACTGGATCAACAAAATAAAATAAAATAAACTAAATAAAATAAAATAAATTATATAAACGAGGATGTGATTGAACCGGTGTAAAACCCTATTGGACCTGTATAATTACACAATCTTGTGTGTGGAAGATGCGATCTTCACTGGATATCTGAATAGTGAAAAGTGTGAGTGATAAAACCTGGCGAACCCGAGTTTATAATGTATCAAGCAATAGCCTGCAAGGGTTAGTGTGAATGGAGATGAATCTCAATGCAATGTGATGCGAGCCTAGTGTTAACATTAATGCAGTCTAAACAGTACAGTATCTGTTTTGTCATACAAGTAGAAGAAATCTTACACTCATTGCCTACCATGATGGTTATGCACATGTATACAATTTTACACAATCCTATACAATACGGATGATTTCAGTATAAATTCAATCCTATTTACATGATCACAAAAAACATACTAAATCCAGTTTGTCATTCAAACCCATCGGTTCCATTGTTTGAAATTTCTTAATTAGCATGATTTCCCTTTGAGATAACAGTTTCTGGCTATTGGTACCTTCCTTTTGCTCAATTTTTTCTAAGGCCATAAACCGTACTTGGGAAATATTGTGGTTGTTATTTATCCAATGGGATGCCAGATTGGATTTCATGTTTTTGTTCCGTATCATGCTTTTGTGTTCTCCTATCCTAATTTTCAATTTTCTTTCTGTTTTGCCTATGTACATTAGGCCGCAGGGACATTTTATGCAGTATAATACGAAGTTCGAGTTACAGTCAGCTGTGAGTTTAAGTTTGATTTTAGCTCCAGTTCTCGGGTGGGTTACAAAATCCTGTTGCATGACGTTGTTGCAGTGGACACAGTTGTTGCATTTACGCATTCCCTTATGATTGATGTTATCTAGCTTGGTCACTTGTTTCAGTTGTTCTTGTAGATTTCGACTTCTCGTATATGCAAATAGTGGCTTTGACTCAAAAATATTGTGAAAGTCTTCATCATTTTCTAAAAGTTCCCACCTTTTGCTGATAATTTTCCTGATGTTAATAGCACGTGTTGAAAATTTAGATACAAACACACTTCGGTTGGTTGTAGTGGATTTGTTTTTACTGATCAACAGGTTTTCACGATTGATCGCCTTGATCCTTTTTTCAGCTTTCTCTATGCAGTTGGTGGGGTAGCCACGTTCCATGAATCTTTTCTTTAATCTTTGCATGTCTTCCTCATGTGCCTCTGGGGTTGAGCAGATTCTCTTGCTCCGTGTCATTTGTGAAAATGGCAAATTTTCAATAAGTTTAGGAGAATGAAAGCTCTGATAGGATAAGGTGTTGTTTCTATCGGTAGGTTTCACATACGTTTTGGTGACAAATGTTTCTTCAGCTTTTGTGATTTTGACGTCCAGAAATATGATTTCTGTGGAACTGATTGAATGTGTAAACTGAATTCTTGCGTGTTTCTCATTGAGTTCCTTGATGTTTTGCTCCAAATTCTCATGAGAATCGTTCCAGATTAAAACAATATCATCAATGAAGCGTTTGTATAAAATCAAGTGATCAGACCATTTTTTGTTTGAAAGAATGTGCAGTTCCTCGAATTGTGCCATGAATATATTAGCGTAGGTTGGCGCCCCTCCAAATCCCATGCTGGTACCACTTATTTGCAGAAAGAAATCATCTTTGTACTTGAAGTAACTATGTTGGAGGCAGAATGTCAATAGTTCTAGGAGTAGAATCTGATTTGCGCCGATGTTCTCCATCTGGAGTAATGCCCACTCTGTTGCTTCAATGCCTTCTTTTAAAGGTATCGACGTATATAAAGAAGTCACGTCAATCGTGCATAGAATCCAGTGTTGGCTATTATTGAAATCCAATTGGTTGAGCTGATTCAGAAAATCAGTGGTGTCTCTGATGGTGGTTTTCCAGTTGGACACAAATTTCTGAAGAAAAAAGTCAATGTAGGTACCCAAAGGTTCAAATAGTGAGCCTACGCCAGAGACGATAGGCCTGAACGGTGGATCATATAAGTTCTTATGTACTTTGGGTAGCATGTACAAATGCGGTCTTTTCGGGTTTTGCTTAGAGAGAAATTGCTCTGTTTTGTTGGTTATCCAATCCATGTCTTTTGCATGATTCAGAATTTGTATCAAGGTTGACATTATCTCTTGAGTTGGATCTTTTTCCAAACGTAGATAGGTAGTCTCATCCGCCAGATGTTCCATAACTTTCCTGTTGTAATGCTCCGTATTCATTATGATCATTACAACAGGAAAGTTATGGAACATCTGGCGGATGAGACTACCTATCTACGTTTGGAAAAAGATCCAACAATAATAGCCAACACTATTTGAACCTTTGGGTACCTACATTGACTTTTTTCTTCAGAAATTTGTGTCCAACTGGAAAACCACCATCAGAGACACCACTGATTTTCTGAATCAGCTCAACCAATTGGATTTCAATAATAGCCAACACTGGATTCTATGCACGATTGACGTGACTTCTTTATATACGTCGATACCTTTAAAAGAAGGCATTGAAGCAACAGAGTGGGCATTACTCCAGATGGAGAACATCGGCGCAAATCAGATTCTACTCCTAGAACTATTGACATTCTGCCTCCAGCATAGTTACTTCAAGTACAAAGATGATTTCTTTCTGCAAATAAGTGGTACCAGCATGGGATTTGGAGGGGCTCCAACCTACGCTAATATATTCATGGCACAATTCGAGGAACTGCACATTCTTTCAAACAAAAAATGGTCTGATCACTTGATTTTATACAAACGCTTCATTGATGATATTGTTTTAATCTGGAACGATTCTCATGAGAATTTGGAGCAAAACATCAAGGAACTCAATGAGAAACACGCAAGAATTCAGTTTACACATTCAATCAGTTCCACAGAAATCATATTTCTGGACGTCAAAATCACAAAAGCTGAAGAAACATTTGTCACCAAAACGTATGTGAAACCTACCGATAGAAACAACACCTTATCCTATCAGAGCTTTCATTCTCCTAAACTTATTGAAAATTTGCCATTTTCACAAATGACACGGAGCAAGAGAATCTGCTCAACCCCAGAGGCACATGAGGAAGACATGCAAAGATTAAAGAAAAGATTCATGGAACGTGGCTACCCCACCAACTGCATAGAGAAAGCTGAAAAAAGGATCAAGGCGATCAATCGTGAAAACCTGTTGATCAGTAAAAACAAATCCACTACAACCAACCGAAGTGTGTTTGTATCTAAATTTTCAACACGTGCTATTAACATCAGGAAAATTATCAGCAAAAGGTGGGAACTTTTAGAAAATGATGAAGACTTTCACAATAGTTTTGAGTCAAAGCCACTATTTGCATATACGAGAAGTCGAAATCTACAAGAACAACTGAAACAAGTGACCAAGCTAGATAACATCAATCATAAGGGAATGCGTAAATGCAACAACTGTGTCCACTGCAACAACGTCATGCAACAGGATTTTGTAACCCACCCGAGAACTGGAGCTAAAATCAAACTTAAACTCACCGCTGACTGTAACGCGAACTTCGTATTATACTGCATAAAATGTCCCTGCGGCCCAATGTACATAGGCAAAACAGAAAGAAAATTGAAAATTAGGATAGGAGAACACAAAAGCATGATACGGAACAAAAACATGAAATCCAATCTGGCATCCCATTGGATAAATCACAACCACAATATTTCCCAAGTACGGTTTATGGCCTTAGAAAAAATTGAGCAAAAGGAAGGTACCAATAGCCAGAAACTGTTATCTCAAAGGGAAATCATGCTAATTAAGAAATTTCAAACAATGGAACCGATGGGTTTGAATGACAAACTGGATTTAGTATGTTTTTTGTGATCATGTAAATAGGATTGAATTTATACTGAAATCATCCGTATTGTATAGGATTGTGTAAAATTGTATACATGTGCATAACCATCATGGTAGGCAATGAGTGTAAGATTTCTTCTACTTGTATGACAAAACAGATACTGTACTGTTTAGACTGCATTAATGTTAACACTAGGCTCGCATCACATTGCATTGAGATTCATCTCCATTCACACTAACCCTTGCAGGCTATTGTTTGATACATTATAAACTCGGGTTCGCCAGGTTTTATCACTCACACTTTTCACTATTCAGATATCCAGTGAAGATCGCATCTTCCACACACAAGATTGTGTAATTATACAGGTCCAATAGGGTTTTACACCGGTTCAATCACATCCTCGTTTATATAATTTATTTTATTTTATTTAGTTTATTTTAGTTTATTTTGTTGATCCAGTTACTATTATAAACGGTATCAGTAGTCCTTTGAAACTCTTTATCTCTAGAGTAGCTAGGTTTTACTCGCCATCTCAGCGGTGTTAGCTGGAATCACCCCGGTTCAATATGGCCGACACATTTTGTGCACAGTCCGTTTTCGCTTGTCATCACCCTTCATCATCGCGTTCTTTTAAAGTATCGGGGATTCTTCTCACTGTGACCGCAAGGCACAGCTGAGCAGGACCCTTTTGAAAACGTTCCGGTTAATCGCGGGTAAGCAGGCTCGTTTTTAAGATCTAATATTGCCACGTTAGACAGTTTTTCCTCAACCGGTGTGTAACACGGGTCCCCTATTGTCATTACAGATATTTTCTCCGACACTTCGTTTGCTAATTAGAAGTGCAGGTAACTTTTTGTTTTTTCTGGCTTTCACAATGATTCAGAGTACGACACGACACAGTCCCTTATGGACATGTTTGTTATTTTTCACAGAGCAGTGTTAAGGCTGAGCGTCTTTCGCATTCATAGTGAAGTCCACGCAGACGGTTTACATACACGTGAGTGAGTCTTATTAACCATGTGAAAAACTGCTTGTCTAACTACATTTGAGGCGCTGTTATCACAAGAGGCCATTTAACAATCATTATGAATGTCAGTATTCTGCACAAGCTACTTACCATGAACTGAATACATGAGTCTGTGCATTGTTACATGATATGCGTTTGAACACAGTTATTGATGATAATCAAGGAGCTTGACGCTCAAGACTGAGTAGTGGCGAAAGTGTAAATAGTATACAGTGAGTAATAGGCATATTATTTTCTTCCGCAGAGGCCCCTGAAGAAGGGACACTGGTCCCGAAATGCATCGGGCCAACTTCATCAACAATCGTCGATAAATTGTTATGAATGCATTTATGTTATAAGATTTCTTTTGAAAAGATCTTGAAAATATGAATTTGTGTATAATGCAAGTCGTTATGTTTAAACTAAGCAAATGCAACAATATATAATTTGAAATAATTCATGTGGAACAAGGTTCCGGAATAAATATGCGAATTAAGCATTCAGTTTGAAAAGTAAGAATTTTTGTAGAGGGGGAATTACGCAATTAATGGCTGTGCGCCTGGTATGGTTGAGATAGTGTCACAAATCCAATCTTCAATAGCTTTGATAGGCTCAGGGTTAGGCAGCCCAGAGTTACCAAGCTGCACGCAAAAGCAGGACAATAACTGCAACAAACAGCAGAATTTCTAAATAAAAAATAGAAAACAGGTGTGCTCAAGACCCACCCCAAAATTTCGAAAGACATTTCATTTTGCCTGATCCTGTAGCAGATACAACAAAGGGATAGCTTGGTGTATTAAATGGGCCACTCGTGTGGTTGAGTACCCCATGATGTCGAGTATCACCATCTCAGATAGACTTTAGCGTGTTATTGGTCTTAATGTAGAACAATATTACACATGCCTGCCTAGTGAGAATAGTTACAGAGTAAAGCAGTACTCTTCGATATGAACCCTTACTATCGACTTTGACATGGTCTCATGTCATCTTGCACTAATTTTGCTTTGTTTGAAGCTTCTTTAGGTGGCATGCCCGTGTTTGCATAACTGACTCCATTTTCTCGACTGTCACCATTTTCTAAGCTTCACAAGGTGGGGAGGGCATGTTTTGCCCCTCACTTATTTTTTGCACCTCACAGACCAGAGCAAGCAAGATATTATCTATGGAATGTAAAACTCCGCCAGCCAATGCTTTGATCTTGACGTGGACTGGTACAAGCCAGCCTTGTTTTCTCCAATGAGAAGGGGCTAGGCTTTCGTTGTTGCTTGAAACAGTATTAAAGCGAGGGGCCTCCGAGGGCCAGATGGAAGTTCACCACAGAATAGACGTATTGCTGTGAGCAGGTGGGAACTTTGTGTCCTGACTGAAGTCTCGCCTGGCTGCAGTACTGGACTCGACTCAGCTTGGTTGGCGAGGTGTGGATTAGGAATCAGTCGGTGAGGTGTTCTTACCAAATTGTTTTCTAATTTCTTTCCAGTCTTGCCACATATATATACATTGCACTTTATTTTACTCATCTTATTGTTACTTGGGAGTCCGCCATGACTAGTGCATTCGACCTACCTTTGTTGAAGTAGTGTATTAATAAATTCATATGTGTTATATTCCATACGTTTGCATTGGTATCATTATCTCGCTTTGGGGAAGTGCTTGGGAGTAGTGTGGTTAGGGTCTGTCCTTTTTGTGAAAAGCAGATCAAAACATTTTGGTGTCATTCTCACAGGATCCAAAGGTGAATTAAAGGGGAAGAGATATGTTTCTAGAAAATCAAAAGCGGACTTCCAGATACCAATTGAGATTCCCGGATGGGAAATGGCCCCATATGGGGTGCTTGCCTCTGAGCGGGCTAATTTTGCTGGATTGAGTGAGAATTGGAGTGCGTGTTTGGTTGATGCAGAACCAGCCAAAGTGGTTGCGTGTTTGCAAAAAGTGCCTGTGCAAAAAGGAGAAGAGGTTGGATTCTCTTAAATGCTTATAGAATAATGCATGATAAATATGTTAAGTTTCAAAGTCAGTGTGAGAAACAGTGTGTTGAAATCAAGAATATCTCTACAATGTTAACTTGTCGGAATACATTGTTGTTAGACAAGTTGAAAACTTATCAGGCTGTAGCCGAAAAAGAAGCAGTGGGTATTGCAAAGTATAAGCATAGGAATAGAAGAGAAAGAGTTAACAAGAGAAAGGTGCGCTTAGCTATTTTAAAGGTTGGAATTGACACAGATCCTGAGACGCGGGATGGAAATATTTGGGATTCTTCGGAGTTTTCGGACTCCAGTGGAGAAAGTGATAAAGTTGCCGAGCGTGATCAGGTTGAGAAGCAGATTGAGTCAGCGGAACGCAAAGTGGTTCAGGCGCAACCTATTTATCTTTGAAAAAAATAACGTGGTCCGAATTTCCCACAGTGAGTTTCGATGGATAGTATGGAAGATTTTACCCAGCAGGAGATTTATGACATCTCAGACAGATTTCGACAGAAACCTGGAGAATCTCTACTTACGTCAATGGTTCGATTGTATGATCTGGGTGCTGCTGGTGTGATGCTAGACCATGGAGATGCAGTGAAATTTTGTATGCTTAGCTCAGATTCTACAGTGCAGGGGCAGTTTAGGAATTATAGTGACGATGATCAAACTAGTTTATTGCAGTTGGCTGTAGTTGGATGTAGTAATAAATAGCCGACAGAGTCAGACTGGTCAGTGAATGATAAACCCTGGTATACGTTGAGAGATGCTATACAGAGGCTGAAGGATGAGGTAAAGAAAACCTCTATTTTCTTGGATCAAACAAATAGGTTGATGGATGGATTGTTGAATACATACGTACGAAATAGGATAATTCGTACTGCTCCTCCTGCATAAAAACAGGTGATGATGACTTTGCTGATCAATCAGACTGGTAACACTTTGGCACAAGTGGTTGAGGCAGTTTGTGAATTAGGAGAGGTAGGAGAATGGATGAAAACTGAGAGACCTTCTAGGTCTGAGACTTGTATGGACAATAACAAGCTGTCCAGGAGAGATATGTTTACGGCTTTGTTGAACTATGGTGTGGAAAAAGAACAGATAGATGGAATAACTACCGCAAGTTTGTGGCAAATGTAACGAAAGAGAGGTCTGGATAAGAAGGAAGGGAGCAGGAAAGTTAATAAACAGAATAAAGCACAAAAACAGTCAGACGAGAACGAGAGTCTAGAGCAGGGGAAAGAGGGGGAGAAACCTACGCACTCCAGCAGGAAGGCTGAGAGAGACTTAGAAAGCGATTGGCTCATTGAGAGAAGGATAGAAGAGGAATTTCTCCCTAAAAAATATGAAGGAGTGTATCCGGATTTAACCTGGGCAAAAGGCAGGTACAAGGTAGATTAGGAAATAGGCCAAGCTCCGGTACAGAGATGGGTTCGCAAAGATAACAAACCTTATGTTGATATAGAAATTTACTGGAGACATCGTAATGTTCAGAGGTTTAGTAGATTCCGGAGTGGAGGCCACTTTGATATACGGAAATCCCAAAAAGTTCAATGGACAGTATTTTACCATTACAAGTTTAGGTGGCAAAGAGATACCAGCAGTGCAGACGAAGGTTCATATGAAAATAGGGAGATTACCAAAAATAGAATATACTGTATTGGTAGTGCCCCTTTCTGAATACATTATCGGAATAGATATCGAAAGGAATAATTTTGTATTTGAAAGACGGGTACTATAATTTCGGATCAGAGAAGTACATTTCAGTTAGTGCTATAAGAGTAGGTCATTTGAAAATTCCCCCAGTAAAGTGCCCCAGGCAAAAAAGTAATTCATTTGAAACAGTACACAATTCCAGGTGGGCATGAAGAAATTAGTGCCACTATTCAAGACTGATGGAAGCAGGGGGGGTGACCCCGATCACTACCGCTTGGAATAATCCTGTATGGCCCGTGAGCAAAAGTGATAATTATTAGCGCATGACAGTTGATTATCGTGAATTGAACAAGCATACACCTCCTTTGACTGCCGCTGTCCCAGAAACAGTTACCTTAATTGAGAAAATACGGAAACACCCTGAACTTGGTATGCAACTATTGATATTGCTAATGCTTTCTTTTCAATACCAGTAGACCCTGAATGTCAAGAGCAATTTAGTTTTTCATGGGACGGTAGACAAATGACATTTCAAAACTTACCTTAAGGGTACTTACATAGCCCCACGATCTGTCACCGGCTGGTGGCACAGCATTTAGATGAAGTGTCAGTTATTCCTTGAGTACAGCTTTGTTATTACATTGATGATGTGATGATACAGGAAGAGAAACAAAAACAAGTGCAGATTCAGTTAGCCAGAATTGTGGAGCAATTACAGAGAAAAGGATGGCAAATCAATCCTGACAAATTACAAGGACCCTCTCAAATTTTTAGGTATCCAGTGGCACCAAGGACATCGAGAGGTGGTGCCCCAAGTGAAGCAAAAGATTAGAAAATTTGTAGTGCCACGAAACCGAAAAGAAACTCAGAGGTCATTGGATTGTTTGGTTTTTGGAAGCAGCATATTCCTCATTTGAGTCAGATTTTGGCCCCTTTGTACAAAGTTACGCGAAAGAAGAATACGTTTGAATGGGGAGAGCAACAGGAATGGGGAGAGCAACAGCAAACAGCATTTGAGTTGGCAAAAGAGGCTATTCAGCATGCTTTAGATTTATGGCGGGTACGAGAGGGAGATGTTGATTTAAATGTAACAGTACAAGGACCATATGCTAATTAGAGTTTGTGGCAGAAGCAGGGAAGAACGAAAGTACCTTTAGCGTTTTGGACAAAGAAACTGCCAGATGCTGGAGAGCGTTATACTCCTTTTGAAAAACAGTTACTTGCAGGCTATTGGGCCCTAGTGGATACTGAGAAATTAACCCTAGGTCACGATGTGATTTTGAGACCTGAGATTCCGATAATGCAGTGGGCAATGAGTTCCCTTAAAACTCATAGAATAGAACATGCACAGGAAGCCAGTGTGATCAAATGGAATTGGTATTTTCAGGATAGGCCCCGAGTAGGACCCGAAGGCACCACAGTGTTGCACAAACAGGTGGCACCGGCGCCAATGGAAGAGACAGAAATGTTGCAAGATGTACCTGAAATACAGGGATCCCCTGTAAACTGGGGTAAGCCATTTAGCGAACTGTCCATGGAGAACAAAAAGCATGTGTGGTTTACTGATGGTTCAGCCAGGTACGTAGGAGCTAAGAGGCATTGGAAGGCGGTGTCGTATAATCTGGTGACCCAGGAATTGTTGACTACTACTGGAGAAGGGAAGAGTAGTCAGTTTGCAGAACCTTACGCTGTGTATCAAGCTTTGAAACAAGAACTGCCAGGAAAATGTCACATTTACACTGACCTTGAGTCCACTGCCAATGGGTTAGCAACTTGGCTTCCCACATGGCAGACTCATAGTTGGATGATAAATACAAAAGTGGTGTGGGGCAAGGAATTGTGAAAAGAGATCTGGACCATGTTGACACAAAGTACAGTTACTGTATACCATGTAGATGCTCATTGTTCTATCGACTCACTTGACAGTTGTTTTAATTTCCTCACAGATGAGAAAGCTAAGATTTCAGCGGCAGAGGTGGAAACGCAGGATTCTGACTTGGTTGGGATTGCGAAGTGGGCACATCAAAAGTGTGGACACTTTGGAGAACAGATTACGAGAAGGTTGGCAGAAAATAGAGTCATACACATTCCCCTAGACTTGATTAAAACCGTGATCTTGCAGTGTCCCATTTGTCAGCATGCCTGACACAGATCAGTCACACAGATAGTGAGAGGGCAGCTGGGTAGAGGAGAGGTATCAGCGTAGATTTGGCAGATAGATTATATCGGGCCGCTGCCATTAAGTAGAGGATGTCAGTATGTGTGCACGGCTGTGGAGACATACTCTGGATATTTGATAGCTTTTCCATGTCAACTTGCTACCCAGTTCAATACTTTGAACACACTAGACTTGTTAATATTGTATTATGGAATTCCAATACAGATCCAAAGTGACAACGGAAGTCATTTTAAAGGTAGATTGGTGCTGGATTATTGTGTGCAGCACAATATTGAGTGGATTTTTCACAATCTGTATTACCCACAGGCTGCGGGTTTGATTGAGCGTATGAATGGGCTGTTGAAAGACCAACTTAAGAAACTGTCTGATGGTATGCTAAAGAACTGGAGAGATCATTTGAGTGAAACTTTTAAACAATAGACCTTGGGCAAAGCAGAGACACCTTTAATTCAAATGTTAACTCCAGTTTTGCAGATTCAGCCCCATGCGGCTACCAATACGATTCTATATTGGGAGATAGTTCCTGGAGCTTTGGCTCTGTACAGAGCTACAATGGAGGCTGCTGGTCTTGATTTACATGCTTTGCAGTTACCTAAACTGAAACCGAGAGACATTACACTCATTGAGACAGGAGTGGGTATTCACATACCCCCAGAGCACTTTGGTTTGATTGCTCCTTTATCTGGATTGGCTCTAAAGGGTATCCAAGTGCTGGGAGGTATAATTGATGCTGATTATCAATGAGAAATTAAAATCCTCCTACTTAATAGTGGAGATGCTGACTTAGTGATACAATCTGGAGACAGAGTTGCACAATTAATGATCATGCCAGTTTGCAGAGGGGTGGTAAAGAAGGGGACTGCCCCAGCCCTCCTCACTGTACATGGGGAAGGAGGGTTTGGCTCCACTGATAAAAACCCAGGAGCCAAGGTATGGGGACAATCACCCAAAAGACCCACTGAACAGGCTAAGGTCATTGCAACTGGAAAGGATAATGTGATCCTTGTTATGAAACCTGGACAGGAGAAGTGAGAACATGTGCGAGCTGACAAATATCATTTGCGAGAATGAGTAATACCTGTTTTTGTATCCGTTCGTCTAGGTCACTGTATGGTATATCTGTGTCCCATGAGTACTCGTTGGACTCCTTTTGGCCACATGCGTCTGGAGATGAGAAGCTGTGAAGTGTAGAGCAGACCATGCAGACTGACAGCGATGCTGACTCAGAAAACTAACTTTTGGTCGCACCTGGCACAGAGGGTGCTCAATCGTTCATACTTCTGCATGTCCAACATGCGCAGCCCCCTGGATGTGGTTTTTATATGCCTTGTAACAGTGTCTATCCCTGCCACTGTCTTGTTAAACATTTTTAATGTCAGAAATGCCAACAGGACAGTAGAGGAACATGATGTACAATCCCATCTATCACTATATTGTTGGTGGTGGGATTGTTAGTGGTAGAGGGATTGATGGTGTTGATCTTGGTGGTATTTTAGTGTTGGTGGTATTGGTGTTGGTGGTATTGGTTTTGGTGGTATTGGTGGTAGTGTTGGTGGTGGTGGTATTGGTGGTGGTGGTGGAGGTGGTGGCATTGGTGGTGGTTGTATGGGTGGTGGTGGTATTGATGGTCGATTGGCGGTGGTGGTTGTGGTATCGATGGTGGTGGTATTGATGGTGGTGGAAGTGGTGGTATTGATGATGGTGGAATTGGTGGTGGTATTGGTGGTAGTTGTGATATTAGTGGTGGTGGTAATGGTAGTGGTATTGGCAGTGATATTGGTGGTGGTGGTGATAGTGGTGGTATTGGTGGTGGTATTGGTAGTGGTGGTGGTATTGGTAGTGGCAGAGGTATTGGTGGTGGTGGTATTAGTGGTGGTGGTATTAGTGGTGGTGGTATTGGTGGTGGTGGTATTGGGGACGCCCAAACTCTGGCGCTGTGGGAGAGGTGAAGGAGCCTAAAAACTGTTGCTGCCAACCTGTGACCCTCATCCTTCCGGACACTGCAGCTCCTGTCCACTGCTCGCCGCACCCGCTTCGCGGGTGCCGCTTCGCGGGCTGCAGAGAGGGGCCAGGCACCAGGGCAATCACCGGAGCCAGGAGGCGGCAAGGAGGAGGGCGCAACATCACTCGGACTCCAAATACCAGGAGTCCCTGCATCCGCCCAGGTGCGCACGGCCGCGCCTCCTGGGAGACACGCCCCCGCCCAACCAAGCTCCAAAAGGTGGCAGTTTCTAACAGCCTGTGGGACGCCCAAACTCTGGCGCTGTGGGAGAGGTGAAGGAGCCTAAAAACTGTTGCTGCCAACCTGTGACCCTCATCCTTCCGGACACTGCAGCTCCTGTCCACTGCTCGCCGCACCCGCTTCGCGGGTGCCGCTTCGCGGGCTGCAGAGAGGGGCCAGGCACCAGGGCAATCACCGGAGCCAGGAGGCGGCAAGGAGGAGGGCGCAACATCACTCGGACTCCAAATACCAGGAGTCCCTGCATCCGCCCAGGTGCGCACGGCCGCGCCTCCTGGGAGACACGCCCCCCGCCCAACCAAGCTCCAAAAGGCGGCAGTTTCTAACAGCCTGTGGGACGCCCAAACTCTGGCACTGTTTGAGAGGTGAAGGAGCCTAAAAACTGTTGCTGCCAACCTGTGACCCTCATCCTTCCGGACACTGCAGCTCCTGTCCACTGCTCGCCGCACCCGCTTTGTGGGTGCCGCTTCGTGGGCTGCAGAGAGGGGCCAGGCACCAGGGCAATCACCGGAGCCAGGAGGCGGCAAGGAGGAGGGCGCAACATCACTCGGACTCCAAATACCAGGAGTCCCTGCATCCGCCCAGGTGCACACGGCCGCGCCTCCTGGGAGACACGCCCCCCGCCCACAACCACCTACTTTAACGGCCTACGTGACGCACAGCGGGACGCCGAGCGAAGCCCGAGCCAAGGGCGGGCAATCTGTGGCAGTCAGGGGCTGACAGAGGCTGGGCTGTGCCACCCCCTTTACATCCATTGCCACTGGTCCAAGACCTCGGAGTTAATCTGTGGGTCCCGAAGCCAGCATGTCAACCCGCTCTGGTAAAGCCTTGAGGGGCGGCGGAGAAAGTGCCTCAGGGGGTTCAACGATGATTGGCACTATGGACAAATTCAATACTAGGGTGGCCGCCGTCATTGAAAAGGAGATTGCAATGACGGAACGGCGCCTTTCAATAGACTTCCTGCCTTCCAAACGCTCTTCCCTGGGAGCTGTGGCACATGTTTTGTCCCCAACTTCCTCCATCCCCACTGCACCTCTGCTTGGGGCCCCTTCTGGGGAGCCACATATTGTAGCACTAGAGGCTGGAATAGACAGGATAGAAAGTTTGATATCTGTTTCTCGCCCCACCAGTCCTTGCACTGCGGTAGCAGAGTCCTGCCCCGCTCATCCCATAGTCAGCTCTCCCGGCACCATGTCTCAATCTGGCTCTAACGTTCCCATACCCGACCTAAAATTACTGTCTCAGACTCGATCTATCCGGGTGCATAGGAAAAGGAAAAGGGCGACCAGCATTCGGAAGGGCTGTTACTCCACGCTTTATAAGCGTCCTAGGTCCCAGCCCCAAAGGGGTTCTACACACCCAGACTCCGGAGGGCCTGTCCCCCACAGATTGTAGCCGACACCCTGCAACCTCCCCCCTTGGTCCCAGCAATACTTGCTTCAGTAAACGAGGGCTCCTCACTCGAGCCCCTCGAGAAACTGGTAAAGTCTCTTCTAGTACCACTCATTGACCAAGTTAAAAGTCTGGGGGATAGGCTTGACAGATTTTAACAGGTTACCAGGGACAATTTTTTTCCCCTGAAAACCTTGTTTAAACTACAGCCAAAGCCTAGTGAGGACAAGACAGACAGGAATGTTGGAAAAGGGGCTTTAGTGAGCCAACCATTGGGAGATCAGTCGACACTGCCAGCTAAGCCACCGGCCACCGGGAATGCTTCCACTCCAGCTTCCCAGGCCGGAGCGAGGCAGGCAAGGCCGAGTGTCTTCACTCATGCTGCTCAAGTGCATGCCACTCCCTCCCCAGCAGTGATAATTCCCGTGCTTAATCCCGCTCATAAGAAACAACAGAAGGGAGGGACTGGCTCAAACTCTCAATCCCTGGCTGCTCCACACGTTAAAACCAGCGGAGTAGCCATAATCTCTAAGGCTAAACCCACCACCTCTCCGCCTAAAAATTCCTTTCCAGTGGCCATCCCGCAGAAACCAACACGTAAGTGCCCCCCGGTCAACCTCCCCCCCGACTGCCACCCGTATGTTGTCGTCCTTATCAAAGTTCCCTCCATAAAAGATACTCAGCAGGAAACTCACCAGGCGCTAAAGAACAAGGTCATCCACTGGTTGAAAACCAATAGACCCCTTCCATTGGGCGTGGATGGCCTGATTCTTGGCGTACGTAGGGTGGGCTGGATCGGACACGGGAAAAAACCTTTTGAAGGTGACTGTGTGGTGGTTAATTTCCAAGACGCAAGAGTTGCCCATTCAATATGCCGCCAAGGGCGATCCGTGGCCGGCGCGGGTGTTGATGCAGTCGATCTAACATTCTTCTACCCGCGGACGACTCCGATTATCCCTCTCATCCATCCCGGGCCCCTTCCCCATAATAACAACGTCCATGGCCAATCCTTTCCAGGAAATACTGTAGCGCAGGTGTATACAGTTCCACCACTACCGAATTGGGGCTTCTGGGGTTGTTGACTTCGTGACGCTTCCGAGGAGACCTTGGTGACTTGGAGTCCCGGTGTCGTGTCCTCCCATTCTGCTAAAATTTATAGCCCTTCGATCACATCAGAAGATCAGGCCATTGTCGAGACTTCAGGGGTACCAGGGGAGGTGAGGGTGCCACTTGACCCTTCAGTTGGTTTTCCAGCGGCGGGTGTCGTGAACTTATTTGCTCCTGTCGAGACCTGTAGCGTTGCGGCTGTGGTGGACCCACTCATTAGGGTTCTCAGCTGGAACGTAGCAGGCCTCGAGAGAAAGTTGGCACTGCCCGACTGGAACTCGCTTGTGGAGCAATACTCCATATGCTTGTTCCAGGAAACTTGGAGCAAGGAGCCCCTACACAAGGCAGGATACTCTACCCATTACTCACCAGCTGTCCACTCAGTAACTGGTAGGGGGCGCCCTTCTGGCGGCCTCCTCATCTGGGTGGCTTCTGAACTTAACTGTAGGGTGGTGGAGCGGGATACCAAATGCCCGGACATTCTCAACATTTCCCTGAAAAACCCTCAGGGTCGAGTCATTCTAAACATCTTCAATATTTATGCCCGAGGTACGAAGGGGGGTAGAGAATCCCCAGTTATAGCTTGTCTGGAAGCCCTGCTTCGTTCGTCACCACATAAGCATTGCACTCTGGTGGCGGGCGATTTTAATTGCACCTTCGAGCCCCTGAGCCCCGAAATTTTGCAAGACCAAGAGGAACACGATAATAGGTGGGGGATACCGTCCTTAGAACTTAGTTCAATTAAAAAGTAGACAGAGGTGGCCCTTCAGATTAACTCCATAACCATGGAGTTTGGTCTGAGGGCCGCTAATGGCAGGACAGGTTCCGACAAAGCAGGAGCCCATACTTACAACAGGCCTGGACATTCGTCAAGAATTGATTATTTTCTCCTTGACGTAAATTTGTGGAGCATGGTTAATGACATGGTGATCTTACCTTCCGTGGAGAGTGATCACAACCTCCTCTCGCTCACATTGTCCCCTGGGTGGTTATCTGGCACTGAGAGTAGAACCGCTTGCAATCCCACCCCGGACTTGACAACAGTCTCCAACTGTGGTCGACGATTAAAATGGGCAAAGCTGACACTCTCAGAGGAGAAAACCACTGCCATAAGGCAGCTTCTCACCACAGCTTTAGATAACCTTGACTCCTGCGAGGATGGGTTGTTGGAGGTGACTATTAGGTTCTGCACCCTAACTCAGGCTATCAGTGACCTCTTCGTAGTCCCAGCTAGTACCAACTGGAGGAAACCCCGTACAAGGGTTAGACAGGGCTGGTTTAACCAGAAGTGTAGGGAGGCGAAGTCGCTTCTTATTGAAGCAGTTAAATCTAAAATACCCAGGGCGGCCAGAAGGCACTATTCCCTTTGCCAAAAAAACGCCAAGAAGGAGTGGGAGGACAACTACTGGCAGGACCTTTTGGCAGCCAGCCAAGGGAAAGATGCTAAAGGCTTTTGGGACTTGGTGGGAAACAGGAACCGTCCCGAGGATACACTGAGGACCTGTAGCATTAATGCCCAGACATGGTTTACCCATTTTCAAACACTCTATTCCGCCATAGAAGGCCAGCTTAATAATCCCTTCATTCTTCCGCCATATACCCTAGATAGAGACCTGGACCCGTTTTCTGTACAGGATGTCACAAAGCAGATTAAAACCCTGGTGCCTTTAAAAGCAGCTGGCCCGGATGGCCTCCCAGGAGATATTCTCCGAGCCTACTCAAAAGAATGGGGGGTACTGATCTCGGCCCTTCTTAACGTAATTATTGAGGGAGGACCCGTGCCAGACTCCTGGAAAGGGGCCGTGGTAGTCCCAATTTTTAAAAAGGGTTGCCGGGACTTACCTGGGAACTATAGGCCCATAAGCCTAATAGACTCGAGTCAGAAATTGGCGGGGAAAGCTATTTTGGGGAGGATCTTACAATGGGTGGATGACAACCACATTCTGTCTGACATGCAAGCAGGGTTTCGTTCAGGAACCGGAACTATAGAACAAGTGTTCAGGCTCATGGTATTGTACTGGAAGGTGGTGGAGCTAGGCAAAGGCAGTCTTTACCTGGCCTTTATAGATCTAAAGACTGCCTTTGACCTGGTTCCCAGGGAGGAACTCTGGAGGGTGTTGTATGGTCTAGGGATGCCCCCGTACATTTTAAACCTGCTTATTAAATTGCATAATGCCACCTATGCCCAGGTTAGATGGGGTCTGAATGGGGAAAAGACCGAAAAGATCAGGGTCGAGAGGGGAGTGCGGCAGGGCTGTGTTCTGGCTCCCACCCTATTTTCCCTCTACATCAATGGGGTGGTAGAGCACCTGCTCGGCGAACCAGCAGACGCCCCCACTTTGGGAGGCGTAAAAATTCCAACATTGCTGTTCGCCGATGACACCCTCCTCATCTCGAAAACCCCCCAAGGCCTCCAGAAACTCCTGAATCGCTTCCAGCACTTTTGCACCATCAAAGGACTCGTCATTAATGTGGACAAGACCAAGTATTTAGTCATGCACCCCCCTCGTAAACTTGGCCGTCCCCCTGTTCTGAATTCAACCCCCCTTGAAAGAGTGGCAGAATTCGACTACCTGGGCATCCGTTTAAGTGATGCGATGAGCTGGTCCGCCCACATCAACAAAATGACAATCGGCCATAAAAGGGTGTGGGGGGGCTTTACTCAAGGAGTACAGCAACTCAACCAAACAATGTGTTGCTCCATTAATAGACATCTATAAAGCCCGAGCTGTTTCCGCGTCACTTTATGGAGCTGAACTGTGGGGCCTAGGTAAATTGGATCCTCTGAGCAAGGCCGAGAACAAATTCATTAAAGATCTCCTTGCTATCCCGATGAGTACCCCGACAGTCCCGGTGTTAATGGATGTAGGCTGCAAAGCAATTGAAAGGATCACTATCCTTGTCCAATGTACTACTGGATTTAAGGACAACGAGCCCGATTCACAGAACAAATTTAAGACAAAATCCTAAACTTACTAACATTTTGGTATTCACACAAGGCACTTACTCATTTTGGTATTCACAGAAGGCACTTACTCATTTCGGTATTCACAGAAGTTAGTAGTCCTAACTTTAGGACTCCTAAATGCCTTCTGTGAATACCGAAAGTCTTAAAATTAGGATTTTTCTCAATTTAGTAGTAGTAAAGTTAGGACTCCTAACTTTAGGACTCCTAAAGGCCTTCTGTGAATACCGAAACTCTTAAAATTAGGATTTTTCTCTATTTAGTAGTAGTAAAGTTAGGACTCTTAACTTTAGGAATCCCAAAGGCCTTCTGTGAATAAAGAAAGTCTTACAATTAGGATTATTCTCAGTTTAGTAGTAGTAAAGTTGAGAAAAATCCTATTTTTAAGACTTTTGATATTCACAGAAGGCATTTAGGAGTCCAAAAGTTAGGAGTCCTAACTTTACTACTACTAAATTGAGAAAAATCCTAATTTTAAGACTTTCGGTATTCACAGAAGTCATTTAGGAGTCTTAAAGTTAGGACTCCTAACTTCTGTGAATACCGAAATGTGTAAGTGCCTTCTGTGAATACCAAAATGAGTAAGTGCCTTCTGTGAATACCAAAATGGTAGTAAGTTTAGGATTTTGTCTTAAGTTAGTTCTGTGAATCGGGCTCGTTGTCCTTAAATCCAGTAGTACATTGGACAAGGATAGTGATCCTTTTAGCTCCAAATACAAATGAAAAGGGACCAGGAGATGAACAAAGCACAGGGAGGAGCCTGCTGGACACTAACAGAAAGTTGAAGCCTCTGGGGCTCTTCCTTACAGTTGGAAAAAAAGCATATTTCATAAACAAAACAATTCCAACAGCTTGTTGGAGAAGAAGATCCACATGAAAAGTGTCTCAGCAACTTCTTGATTACATAAGCTGCTCGAGCGGTGCATTCGTGATCGGTTCTACATTAGCACCCTCATGGCATGAATGGCAAAAATAATCTTGAGAGCATGAATGCAAAAAACTCTGCTTCACACCTGGGAAGGCGGAATTAAGGAACTTCACGCTCCTCCGTGGAGCGCCGGAATTCCATAAACTCCATGAGCCGAGCAAAGTTCACCCCGGGCCTACAATTGAACCAATGGCTGTTGATTACATCACAAAGGCACCTGATGGGCAGGGTCGGACTGGCCGTAGCGGGCACCGGGCAATCCCTGGGACGCCGCACAGGTGGGGGCCGGTTTTGGGCCCCTGGGGCCCGATTTTGATTTTGTTACAGGGCCTTTTTTGCAGCATAGCTTCAAAATTGGCCCTGTAACAAAGTCGTCCAAAACCCGGCCCCGGCAAAGAGCCTGGTGGCAAAGCCCAACCCCCGGGGGGGGGAGGGCGGCCGAGCACTTTCCAGGGCCAGTTTTGATTCATAGTCCAGCCCTGCTGATGGGGTATACAGCTAGGGGACAGAACCTGTCTCTTTGTGTGTGGATGATATTCTGCTATCTATCCGAGATGAGACAGTATATCATTCTGGCATTACTTGCACTCTTAACAACTTTGCTTAAATATCCTGCCTTTGCACCAATTGGCAGAAATCCTGCCTGTTTCCCCTCTATGACGAAGTGGAGGATTCTGGTCTTCATATTGGCAGGGAGAGACACTCTCATGGCAAACCTTCACATTCTGATATCTTGGGATTAGAATATATCGTGATGAACACCACTTGTTTGATGGCAATCTCACTAGAACAGCAATCTGAGTTCGGGTCACATTTTGGAGAACTCTGCCACTTGCAGAATTGCCCTCTCAAAGATGGTTGTCCTTCTTTTATTACTTTGCTAATCTCCCTCTCAATCTAATGGTTGCGTTCTTCAGCACACTGGGCTCCTTAGTGGGGGACCTGATTTAGGGGCCCATTATGATCGCGGACGGACTTGAGTCCGTCCGCGAATGATATGTACCAATCTAGGCAACGAAAAGAGTAGAAATAGAAAGGGACTGAGCTACAACATTGGTTTTTGCTAAAAAATTCACAGTTTATTCAGAATTGTCAAAACACATAATATCACATTTCAAAATCAATATCAGCAATAGCAAATTTAACACAATAAAATAAAATTCAGAACATCTATCGATCGTGACAGGACTACAGAAACCCCGCATCCCGCCGCCGGAAACTAGGAGCCCTGTTAATTTCAATTGGACAGGGAGTTATTTTAACATTACCTAATCAACCCTATTGGAAGTAAATCAATAAGGAGATTACTTTTAACAAGATCCCCACATCATGAGGATTGTATTACCGTTATATCAAGCAAACAAGCATTCTTTTGATTCCTTCACTGTTTCCGGTCGGCGGGTTTAAATGATACTCTATTACACCTTTCAGGAAATATAAAACCAAAAGACTATGACCTAAAAGCATCAAACAGCAAAGACTGCATTTGGAAATCTATCCCTGGACCCAAATTGAAATAGTGTCATCTCCAGAAATCGAGAGAGGATACATTTTCACTTAGAACCAGATTCAACCATCGTGCTATATATATTATCCTCCGTTTTTATAAATTTTCGTGGCTGCTCCAGAAGAAGGCGCTGGTTCGCCGAAACGCGCGTAGAGAAATAACTTGCCACATTCTCTTTACACTCTGTTTTTACCTTATATGTATCCATATACACAATTGGATTTCCTTTTTTTTTTTTTTTTTTTTTAAATGATGTTCTGAATTTTATTTTATTGTGTTAAATTTGCTATTGCTGATATTGATTTTGAAATGTGATATTATATGTGTTTTGACAATTCTGAATAAACTGTGAATTTTTTAGCAAAAACCAATGTTGTAGCTCAGTCCCTTTCTATTTCTACTCTTTTCGTTGCCTAGATTGGTACATATCATTCGTTTGTTTTTCCCTGGTCTAGGAACTGCATTTCCGTGTATTCAGGGGGTCCTTGTTAAATATATGCTTGAGTCCGTCCGCGACCATAGAGGAGGAGGGAACCTCCGCATGGCCTGCGGAGTTCCCTCCTGTCCAATTAGGATGTGATCCTCTATTTTTACCATTGCGGCGGGTGCGGCTTCAAGCTGCACCCGCCGCAATGGTAAAAATGCATGCATTGCATTTGTATGCAGAAAGCGGCAGGCACCGTGCGGTGCTTGCCGATTACTGCATACAAATGCAGGGGGGTACCATATGTACCCCCCATGTGCACCCCCCACCCCTCCTTCACCCAGGGGGCCTGCAACGGGCCCTCGCAGTGAAGTTCCACATGCTTTTCCACGGCGGAAAACCCGCCGCAGAAAATCATTTTTTAAAGCCCATCCTAATATGGCTGGCGGTGTCTGAGAGACACCGCCACCATATTAGAGCTTTTCCGCCGCGGAAAAACTGCGGACGGAAACCAGGACCCACCAGCCATCCTAATGTGGCGGTGGGTCTTTGGTGGGTCCGCTGCGGTTTTTCCGCATCCTCCGGGCCGGCGGTGGCTTCGGCCGGCCCGAATGATGCGGAAAAACCGCAATCGTAATAGGCCCCTAAGCGTGGTGGCCAATGCAGGGTGGCATTGCCCAAGTTATGGCTGCTTATGGACAAGGGAGTGTTGGGAGCTCCAAATTATGAACATTTTAACCTAGTGGCATAACTGCAATTGGTAAGTTGATGGTGTGTGAGTGCCACCTAGAAGACACCACGTATTCCAAACAACCTCTGTTGTCACTTTTCCACACTTCACAGAGCATGACACCCCGCTCTCTATGCTTGCTCCGAGTAGCCCAGTACTGCTTTTGTTGTAGCCTGCACATATCGCAGCAACCTTTCTTATTCTCCTGTCAACCCCCTTCTGGTTTTCCCACAAACCAGAGGCTGAATAGCATCTACCTGCCTGCAACATTGGCATGAGGTGGGCTTAACATCCTTTGGGACTTATTTCATGATGATGCCCATATGCCTTACTGGTAGAGTGACACAACATAAACAGAGGGTAGTTCTTAATGTTTCACAAATGGACTGGTATCCTGAGTACAAGTTGGAAGATAGCCACGGCCGAGCCACTTTCCCACGCGGTATTGCAATCCCTTCAAGTCATGTGTATCGGGCGGAGGCTAATCAGCTGGTTCCCTAGGAACACACTCAGGTCTCTCTAGGCCACCTATGTGGTAAATGGGAGTATGGGAGAGGAGTGGGTACGAGTGTCAGCTTATCCAGCCACAATCTCAGAATGCAAGGTTTAAACTGATCAAACTTGTTGTGATACACAGGGTGCATCTATCTCCTGTAAAAAATGTATTCTTTCTTGGGGAGAATTCCTGCCACCCCAGTTGTTGCATCCCTGATGCAGATCTATGTCACATTTTGTGGTCCTGCCTTTCGTTATCCCACTACTGACCGATACTGATTATACAGCTTGTGCAAGAAACAGAGATGACCGTCCTAACTAGCTTGGAGGTGTAAACCTGGGGATTGTGCATGCATATGAAGAAAAAAAGCCAATAGCTTGATTTGTGGACCTAATCCTGCTCTACGCTAAGCTTGCTGCAACATGGCATTGGAAGCTACCCCCAAGATTGCACTGGCAAAAATCATTGATTGTTTGGTCCACAGTGAAGGTACCATCCAGAGAACTGAAGAGGCCAGAGGCCTCCAGAAGCAACATATTGCTATACACTGGGAGGACCAAGTACTCTGCTTCCAAGCAGCAATCAAGGATGACTCCCAACATACCTATTCAGGATATCTCCAGCCATGCATTTGAACCTAAACGCTGCTGGTGCAATGCCAGACTGGTGCCACCCGACATCCTGCAGCGCAGCGCAGCAATTGACATCCTCCCCTGCTATGGCAGGGTACTGTATCTTTCCATCACCCAGATGAACATCCACCGAGTGTTTTTCCTTTCCCTTTCTCAGACCTACATAAATGCTAGAGTGAGACACTTTACTATGCAGAACTCTCTTCTCTATTCTGGCCAATGTTGTAGCGCTGCTTTAGTCCCAAACAATTTGGGTGCCCCAAAGATGCGCCAAAGGCAGGCCCGTCTGCACCTGTCTACATCCTGACCGTGCCCAGCACCAGTCATTATGCTGGTGGCAGATCAGAGGTAAGACCCTTAACTACGTACACCTCTGCTGAGTTACATAACCTTAGATCCCACAGTAGGATCTGCAATAACCCTGGTTTAGTAGAATGTATAGGCCCAATTTACTGTCTTTTTGTAAACTCATCTTCTAATTAGAGGAGTTATCAATCAATCAGGGTCCTTGCAAAGCGCGGCTAATTGCTTCTAAGGATCTCAAGGCGCTGGGGTGGGGTATGGGGGCGTTCTGTGGTGCAGTCGAAGAGCCAGGTCTTGAGGTCCTTCCTGAAATGAGGCAGTGACAGTGATTGCCTGTGAGGTAAGAGAAGGATCTTCCTCCAGTCAAGGTCTTACGGATCCATGGGATAGTGGCCAGGGCGGGTGGCTTGGAGACGTCTGGTCAGTGTTTGGAAGGATAGGCGGTGATTGAGTTATTCGGGTCCAGTGTTGTGGTGGGCTATGTAGGCATGTGTCAGGAGCTTGAAGGTGATTCTTTTGTTGATTGGGGGCCAGTGGAGGTTTCTCAGGTAACCAGAAATGTGTCTGTGGCATTATGAGAAGGAGCAGCTGGATACTCAAATGAATCTAAAAGCAGATGTAATAAATGTGCATTCCCTCTTTAAACACTCTTTGGAAATCTGTAACCTGACTGAGGAGGAACAATTAGACATCCTCCTTATGACCAAAACCTGGTTAAAGGAAGACTTCTATCCAGACTTGCAACTGACCCTCCCCCAAACCATGTGTGTCTGCACCTAGATTGAGAGGGCTGACAGGGAGGAGGGGTAGCCTTAGCATTTAGAAATACACTGAAATGCACTACTTTCCAGGTGGAGGATCTTGTTAGGGCTGAGGCCCAGGGTTTCTATATCTCACCCTATGCCCAATGCTTCTTTGCAGGGCTCCTGCTTTACCACCCCCAGGTTATGCGGGAGACTGCACAAACTCCATCACCCAGGCACTGGCACACATAATCACAAATTATGCAAGCTTTGCGATTATGGGCAACTTTAACATTCAGTTGGACAACTCATCTGACAGTCTAGCACTGAAACTGTCCGATACACTTGCAGACATTGATCTTTCAATGACTCAAATGGGACCAAAACATAGAGCAGGCCACACAATAGATGCTATATCATCTAACACCCCACTAGATCTCAGTAGGCTTAGAGAGTTCCTTTGGTTTGACTATTTTATACTACCCTTTTCCTGGCCATGGTCTCCTCCTAAGAGTAAGTCGAGAATGGGGCCCCTCTCCCAAGAACCAAGCCTCCAATAAGGTGGACACACCCTCGTTGAAGGATATCCTAGTAGCTACCAAACTGACGTTCAGAGTGAATAACTGGCTCACTGAGGTTAATACTGCTGCCCCTGAATCTAGCTCAAGGACCCAAAGACACCAATTTTCTGCCCACTGGTTCACTAATGAACTACCGGTAGAAAGGAAGCACTGTAAGAAATTGGAATGTCTATAGAGGAAACAATACACTGAAATCAACAAAATGTGGTACAAAGTTGCCAAGAGCACATACCATACCAATTTGAAGCTTGCACAATGCACTTTTTTATTCTGACATAATTGAGGAAGCAAACAACACAAAATACATCTTTAAAATTGTGTTGGTTTTTTATGGACCCTAATGGCACTACACCCCCCTTGAAACAAATGCTTCCCTATGTACTAAATTGAGCATATTCTTTGAAGATAAAATTGTAAAAATTCAGGACAATCTCTTAAAAAAGAAGGACAACAAGTCCAAGGGTGATGTTCTAAATGAAATAATGCCCCTGGTAAAACTGTTGCAGTTTAACCCTCCTACTGCCGAAGAAGTGGAATGCTTCTTTGATAAAAGCAAATATAGCCCCCCCCCCCCCTGGATCCCTTCCCCTTGCAGGTTGTGAGGCAATAGCCTGAGCCCAATTTATCATGTTCTCTTCTAAGCCTCTCTGCAATGTGGGAGAGTCCCCATCTCAAGGAAAAGGGCCCCTTCTAAAAAACCAAATGCAGATCCTGAAAATCCTCTATAATTTCAGATCCATTTCTTTGCTCCTAGGAGCCTCCAAGATAATTGAAAAATTCATAAATACTCAACTAATGCCATTCTTAGAAACCTTGAACCTCCTCTACCCCTCACAATAAGGCTTCAGGGCTCTCCACGGCATGGAGACATCGCTCATGGAAATAACAGACCCCATCAAATTCACGCTGGCCATAATGCTGCATTAATTTTGTTAGATCTCTCTGTGGTATTTAACATGATCTTACATGAGCTCCATTTACATCAACTTGTCTCCATTGGGATGGAAGGGATGGCCCTAGCTTGGCTCCTTTCTGCAGCATAGAGAACAGGCTGTGGTCTTAAGTCATTTTTTCTGAGGCAAAGATCTTCAAGTGCGGAGTTCATCAGGGCTCAGCCCTGAGCCCCACACTTTTGAATATTTACATTACACTGCCAGTACACCTAATCAGATCATTTGGTATCCAGGTGGTCTTGTATGCAGATGACACCCAGATTCTGCTGACCTATCACAACAATGTGTCAGAGGCCAAGCTAAATTTGCAGCCTGCCTGGTAGCAGTGATGGGATGGCTTAAAGCCAACCCTCTACAATTTAACCTAGAGAAAACCCAGGTCCTGTTGTTTGGTGTCAACCAGGGCCGGACTGGGAACAGCAACCAGCCCTGGCAGATTGCTGCTTGACAGGCCCTGTGGGAGGGTGCTAGTAAGAAGCACCACTTCCGCTTTAGTTACAGGGGGTCAATATTGCAGCACTGCTGCAAAACCGGCCCACAGTGACAAAAAATGGCCCCCAAAACCACAAAAACTGCACCCACCCCTCCAGCCCACTGGGAAAACTCCCTCTGCCCACTACGGCCAGTCTGGCCCTAGTGTTGACTGCCTGGCTGGATGGTCAGGGGCTTTGTAAACCAGCTGGACTTTACCTCCTCCCTCTGCAGAGGTAGCCAAGAACATAGGAGTGCATCTAGACACACACCTATCCTTAAAACCCCAGATCTCATCTGTAGTTAAAACCTCTTGCTGGATACAAAGGATGCTAAGGAAATTTCTTAAACTCCAGCCCTGGAAAGCCCAGAAAACATTCTGTACCCAGGAGTCCCAAACTACCTTACTCAGCGATGGCAAATGGTGCAAAAATTGACAACGCGCCTTCTGTTCAAACTTCCAAAACATGCCTCAATTTCCCATTACCATAACCAGTTGCACTGGCTACCAGTAAAAAACTGGTAATTTCTTGAGCCTTGACAGTGGCACACTCGGCCTTCTATAAGACAGGTCCTAAATACCTGCACCAAAGGGTGGTCAAATACTGTTCTAAAAGAAGATCTCTGTGCTCACAGTCTACCCAGCTACTGATCAGTCCTACACCAAATGAACGAAGTGGGGTTGTTCAGCCTGCTCGGTTCTGGAAACCAAGTACTTGAAAGAGCTCCCCTCCCACTCACATGTATTCCAGATAAAAATCTGTTTCAAAGGCAACTGAAACTTCATCTGTTTAAATTGTAGCATGGTTGATATCCTCTCTGTGGCTATCTGCCACAGCGCCAAGACAATCTTGTAGTAGCCAAGCACTCCAAAATTCCCTTCATTCATTCACTTATTCATTAATTCATTAATTCAAGTGAATTACTGGACGTAAACTGTTACCCATTTCTTTAAAGCTGTGGTCTGAAGAAGCAGTAACACTGGCAACACTAAAGGGATGAAACTGTTGCAATATGTAATGGTTATACGTCTGATTCATTTCCTGTTTAACCTCTGATACTTATGTTAGCTATGGCTATATTGCCTTCGCTTGCTGCAAAAGCACCATGTTGTAAAGCTGGTAGCTGTATTTCAAAAATGCAATATGAAAATGTCAAAAAACATATGTGCAAAATCAGCATTGTTGAAAATTGAGCAATACAGAGAGAAAAAGTAATACTAAGCGTTACATTAGGTGTATAAGGTGAGTTCAAATCACATTAGGGGGGCCGATGCAGCTTGGAAGGCTCCGACCGATGGTCAGAGCCTTCCGAGCCGCGTCATAATGTGCCGGTCGGATTCCTTTTCGACATCCTCATTTTGATTGAGGTGGTCGCAAAGGAATCCGTAGGTCATTCCAGCGGGCTTCTGACGACCTTGGTGAGCTCCTCCGCCATTTGAAATGTGGCACGTAATCTCAAGGGCAGGCCTTTCCACCCTTAAGATTAGGATGACAGTTTCCTAAATGGTTTCCATGCCGGTCTGACCGACATTAAAACCATGCCGGAAAGCATATTTGGGGCCCCCCAGCAGGGCCCCCTTTTGGTGCACGGACTCCGGTTGGAGGCACAGCGGGCACCTATGATACCCCCCTGTTGATCCCTGCACCTTGAGGTGGCTGCCACTGGGTGCAGGGATGAACTGCATCTCCCATTTTACTATGGAGACATGCATTACAGCTGGTTTATGGCCAGAATGCATGCTCCCATAGTAAAATATAGGAATGTGACCGAACAGTGGGGCCGATTATGATAGCGGATGGACCTGAGTCCGTCCGCCACCATAGAGTAGGAGGGACCGTCCGCAGGGGCAGCAGCGGTCCTTCCATGCAAATTAGGATGTGACCGCCACCCTGGCGGTCACATCCTGTATTTTTAACATTGCGGCGGGTGCTGCTTGAAGCAGCACCTGCCGCAATGTTAAAAATGAAAGTTGTGCATTTGCATGCACAGAGCGGCAGGCACCTGCCTGCCACTTTGTGAACGCAAATGCAGGGAGGTACCATAGGTAACCCCCATGTGCACCCCCCACCCCCACCTTCATCCAGGGGGCCCGCAACGGGCCCCCGAAGTGAAGGTCTGTATGCTTTTCCACGGCGGAAAAGCAGCAGCGGAAAAGCATACATCTTATGCCATCCTAATATGGCTGGCGGTGTCTGATAGACACCGCCAGCCATGTTAAAGCTTTTCCGCCGCGGTCGGAAGGTGATCGCGGCGGAAAAGCTGCGGGCAGATTTGAAGACCCACCGCCATCCTAATATGGCGGTGGGTCTTTTGAGGCTCCGCAGAAGATTTTCCGCATCCTCTGGGCCGGCGGTGGCTTCCGCCGGCCCGGAGGATGCGGAAAATCCTCCATCATAATCTGCCCCAGTGTTCGGTCGCATCCTAATGCTGCGGTCAGGACCACCGACCAGATGTCCCATGCCCGCTGCTGTGTCAGGGGGAAGTAATTCCGCCCAACATCGTAATCATTGTCGTATCACAGTTAGGAGCAAAACTTTGTTAAATTGCAAAATCACATAAAAACGCAAACCAATCTTTGGTGCGACAGCAGTAGGATTGATGAAAATATTTTAGGAGTAGAAATCACTTTAAGTAAAAATGCATTTAGTTGATAAAACCCAATCAGCCATAAAAACACCATTGGTGAAGCTACATCAAGCAGAAGAAAAATCTTTAAGGTTTATATTTAAATTCTTTTTGCCTTTTCCTTTAGGTTTATTCTTCCCAATATTTAATCTGGTGCTGCTACATACAATCTGTTTTAAACTGTGAATTCCAAATAATGCAATGCCTGCAAAATGGGCACAAATCATAATGCTTGATATTTAGTCATCCTATTAACCTTAACCTACACAATGATGTGTAATGTAAAGAACACAGATAATTTAGCTGTAGTTTTACTTCAGTCCTTGTCATACCCATCCATCCATCCAGGTAATAGTTCAGCTCGAAGAGGCCTTTGCCTCAAGGTCCCATCTGCTGCGAGATGTTGTTTCCATGGATTTTAGATCTTTCTTTCCAGAAGTGAATGGACAGTGCGATGTGTATCTCTCACTCCCTATTAAACTTATGCTTGGATGCCTCCGCCGCACCTAGGTCAAGCCTGGGAGCTCCTTTCCACATGCTTCACATTGCAATCATGAGAAAAACACAAAGGAGACAACTCCTCTTACAAATAAAGTACACGTCTTGCATCTGGAAGGAATAATGCCTTTAGCCAAGCAACATGGGTTTATGAAGACCAAAGGTGACTTTAAATGGAGTGTGCTTGGCAAGAAGAGATGTGACCCATCCCTGACATTTAGTGGGCGGTCTGCATGTTCAGAAAAATAATTTTAGCGTAGAACATCCAAACAATGTATCTGAACATCTGAAAGCTGCTTTTGTATCCCCGAATGTGAAATAGCTGCCTGTTTTTAAACACACTATCTCATTTTCATCAGTTAATGGTAGCATGGGATTTTTCTGTCTGTCTGTCTATCTATCTATCTATCTATCTATCTATCTATCTATCTATCTATCTATCTATCTATCTATCTATCTATCTATCTATCTATCTATCTATCTATCTATCTATCTATCTATCTATCTATCTATCTATCTATCTATCTATCTATCTATCTATCTATCTATTTATCTATCTATCTATCTATCTATCTATCTATCTATCTATCTATCTATCTATCTATCTATCTATCTGTGTCATTGGCATTATCTCTGTTTCTGTTCACCAATCTTACTGACTATTCATCTAAGCGTCCACCAATTCACTCATCTTCCCGTCCACCCAAAAATATTCTTGCCGGCAATTCCTTATTCTCTATAGGATTTCTGCTAGAACTGGGATTCCTGGTTAGCTGGGGTATGCACCCAAGCCACGCAGGAACCACCACTGTAGTCAAGGTACACCAAAAGATAACCTGTGCTCACGCTTTGGTAGCTTGGCACAGAGCAGTCAGGCTTATTTAAAGAGGCACTGTGTAAAGTATTTGTGCAACACACACACAATGAATGCTCCACAAAAAAAACTCCACACAGGTTTATAAACATAGAATTTATATTTTTGACAAAACAAGACCAAAAAGACAAACATCCAATGTATGGAAGTTGAAATATTGAATTAAGAAAAAATAAATGCAGTAAAGTGTTTAGAAGCAAATAGTGCAAAACAGGTTACTTCAGTCACGCTGGACTGAGACAAAGTAAGTTTGGGCCGACCGCAATGGAGAGCAGCCTGGCTAAGGACCCACGCAGGGCCCGCTAAGAAAGTACCTTCGGGGGCAAAGCACCAAAGCTGAGGGCACGATGCATCAATCTTTTCCATGTCGTCGGTCTCTGTTTCATTGTCAAGCATCGTTGAGGTGAAGGAAATGCATCATCATCTGGGAACAGTCTCTATGTCGGCGTCAAAGGGCAATGCATAGGTTCTGATCAGCGCAAAGAAAACTATACATCCGTTTTGTAGCAAAACAGCTGCAAAACCCAAGTCTTTGGCCCACAACTTGAAAAGGGCACCTCAGGCACGGGCAGGACTCACAGAAGGATTGTAGGATGTATTTTGTGTCCCTGAAACTTTAGAAAACAGGAAGCAAGCCAGCAAGCCCCTGGAGATCACTTGGACAGCCGCGGCCGGAAGTGGGAGTAAATGCAGGGCGGTGACGTGGGGAGGGGGGGAGCATGGTGGGGTTAGTAATGTATGGATTACGGAGTTTTACAGGGAAGTAAACATTTAAATAAATAAAACGAATTTCGTTGCGCACTGCATTGCATTTTGGGATGCAGTGTACTCAACAAAATTCGTTTTATTTATTTAAATGTTTACTTACCTGTAAAACTCTGTAATCCATACATTACTACCCCCCACCCTGTTCCTCCCCCTCCCCACATCACCACCCTGCATTTACTCCCACTGCCGGCCGTGGCTGCACTTGGAGGGAAGGCAGAGCCTAGTTCTTCTTTGGCAGAGTCTAGTTGAGTCCTTTAAGCGGCACAGCAATCCTTCTGACAGAGGTTCAGTTGGAGATTTAGAAGTGTCTGCTTTTAGAGGGTCAGAGACCCATTACATATACCCAAAAGTGCTTTCTAAGCAGCTCTGAAGTGCACACGTATCCATTTCAACCTGTGGGTGCTAAAGCAGTGGTTTGTGTGCAGACAGGACACTACCTATTGAAGTGTATGTGTCAGCCCCACCTTTTCCTCCCCACCCAGGAAGTGCAGATAAGGGCACATAATGCAAATGAGCCTCACTTTCTTGTGTATTTGACTGCACAAAGTGTAACTGTCACCTAACCCAACCGTGTATTGGAGAATGACTGTCAGGCACAAAGAGCAGTAAGTGCAGAGAAATGTTCACTTTCTAAAAGTGGCATTTCTAAAACAGTAATGTTAAATTTAATTTCACCAGTAAGGAGGATTTTTTCATTACCATTCCAAAGATATGAAACACGATACAACACTCCTCTCTGATCAGGAATTACAGTTTAAAAGTGTATTAAGGAATTCCCAGTGCTGGCTTATGAGAGGGGTAGGCCTCACAGTAGTGAAAAATGAAATAGACTGTTTGTCACTACTAGGACATGCAAAACATACAAGTACACATCCTACCTTTGACTTCTAAGGCACCCTGCCTTTAGGGTTACTTAGGGCCTATCTTAGGGGTGACATATGTAATGAAAGGGGAGTTTAAGGCCTGGTGAGTAGTTTTAAATGTCAAATGGAAGTGGTAGTGAATTGCACATACAGGCACTGTAGTGGCAGGCACAGACAGATTTGAAAGGATACTTCTGTGGGTGGCACAATCAGTGCTACAGCCCACTTGTAGCATTTGAAGTAAAGGCCCTGGGTATATGGTATGCCACTTTACAGGGAATTTACCAGTCCATCAAATATGCCAATCAGGTATAATCATGTTTAGGGGAGAAGCACGTGCACGTTAGCACTGATTAGCAGTGGTAAACTGCTCAGATTTCTAAGGCCAACAAGAAGAATAGGCAACAATAAAAGGTAAAAGGCAAAATGTCTGGGGCAAGACCACCCTAAGGACGACAGGTCTAACAATTTCTTTAAGTATAACATTAATATACCATATGGAAACCACAAACTATCTTTTGGTGTTGCCTGAAATTGGCAATAATGAGTAGAGTTTATTTAGGCAGCAGCCAGGAACTTAGAAGTTTGCTGAGACGGTTTCTGTCCTGCATTATGTGAAGGGATAAGAGTGGATATTCTGTGTTTGAGTGCCCTGGATTTCTGGATGTTGATTGTAAAGTGGTGGTACTGGACAGTAGAATGACTACTAAGTGACCCAATGATTTTGAAGCCTATGTGTAAAGTTCAACAAAGTCAGTGGCAGACATGTAGAGATAGGACCACTGTAGTGGAGGCAATCATCATGACGTATATACCACATTGTCATAATATGTGTGGGAAATAAAAGTCAGCAACTACAACACAGGCATCTGGAACAGTGTTTTCAATACTCAAAGTTGAAAGAAGTCTGCTGTTTAGGCACCATGACTTAAGGTGTAAGGGCGGCTGATGATCTATTACCACACCCAAGTAATCTACTGATCAGAGGGAGGTGGAAACTGATTCAGGGATGTAGGGAGGGTTCTACAGAGAGGGCAAGTAAACTCTGACACAAATCTATGTTCCAGAAAGAACATCCAGTGAATGATATAATAATATGCCTCAAACCAAACTGATAATCAAAACTATGGAATATCCTATAATGCATATTGTTGGTGATTGTTGGTGGTGCGGAACTGGGTACACTGAACTGTCCTTAACTTGAGGCCCTTTTAATTGGTTGGTGCAAATTGAAGAATGAGATGGAAACAATGTTCAAGAAGAGCTCAGCATTGTGAGCATCATTTAAAAGAAAGGTCATGACGATTTTATTGTTAGCAAGGAGTGTCTGAGTTTGATGAACTCTGTTGAGGAGAATGTTATTACAAGACTTGTAAAATGCCTTCATGTTTTCTTACATACTGGTACATCAATATTGTGTTTTAGTGATATGTTGAATTCATTTTTAAGACTTTCTCAAAGTAAATACTAATTTTAAACGTAAGTAACTAAAACAGATTCTATGATGCCAAGTCGCAACAGTAAATGTTGCAACCCAAAGGAAACAATACACACTCATATTAATTCATGCATAGTGAGAGAAAGGAAGCCTATGTATGTGGATCACTAAGAATGCCTTGGTTTGTGAAGCACAAACCAAGGCATTCAATTTTAGTGACTACTTGAGACAGATGTTGAACCAGAATGGAACAGACATCTGAAGTGAATGCTGTGCAATACAATAATGCTAGCAACATTCCTGTGATTTGCCCCTCTCTTAAAGTCATGCAGGGGTTGACACAATTACATGCACCGTGCTTCCATTTAATTCTAGTTCAACCTGGGCACGAGTCGGGGGTACACTGGGGTGGATGGCATCCACCCACCATTTTCACAGGGTGAACATCGTACACCCTGCCAATCTGGACCCCACGGAATATTATGCTGAACTCGGCCCGGTGTAATTTCCAAACACCAGGACACTTCCAGGAGCCCCTGCACGTTGTCTACTTTCCATCTGCAACAAGCAACAACGTGCAGGCGGGGGCGGGGCTTTCTTATTTAAGACTCCTGCTGGGCCCATAACAAAGGTAGAATTTGAGAGGTCATCTGGCCTCCTTTTGTTCGAGTCTCTTGGCTGGGAGCAGTCAGGAGCCTCACACCTGATGCAAATGAAGCTGAGGGGAAACAAAGTCTAGCACCTTGTTAGTACTTCACGCATACTTAAGAGAGGAAGCTTTTCACTTTGTTCAGTCTCTGTTTAGGAGATATGGATGCACTGTAAGAATGTCAGATGTGTTGGTCTTTCCCAGTATTTATACAAAGGCTGTTGCATTCATATAGAGCTCACTGCACCTGAGGAGGCGTTGAAATAATGTAAGCACCACTATTTTTTCTTGTATAGCCCTACTCATCCCAATGCAGGGTGTCAGAGTGCTATACACCAACACATGCATATTACATGTGCTATAGATTTTATAGGTTTGTGAATGAATGTACAGGATGTGTTACATAAAACTGGGGTATTCCAAAGTGTAGAAGTTTCATATCATCTTCCATAACTCACTGTGCTATTATCCTCGCGATGCGCTCAAATGTACACATGATATACTTGCTAAACATATATCTGAGGGCTTTGGATCTGATGTCACTTCTTGTGATGCCACTTCCTGTAAAGTCGTGGCTTGTGATGCCACTTTCTATGATGTCAATTCCTGTGATGCCATGTGTGATGTCATGCGCCATAATGTTGTGCGCCTTGATGTCATGCTCCATGATGTCGAGTGCTATGATGTTGTGCGCCATGATGTCGCGCACCGTAATGTCACTTGCATGCTGCCTAACTCGGTTAGTCCCCCCACTTCTTTTTTTAGGAATTGTACACCTGAGTTCAACCAAAGAGTCCTACATTATATTATCATCAGGCAAAGGCTCAAGCAATACCGTAACACCTGTTCTCCTGGTGTTTGGGCATCCTGGATGGTTTGACTCAGCTATTTGGAGATTAGCTTTGTTGGGCACGATTTTGCCGCCAGGAGACCTGTTGTTCGGGTGGAGCGAGTTATTTCCCTGCTCATTTGAAGGTGAGCATTTTTTGGGAAGAGCACTTTGAAAAGAAAATCTCCCTGGCTACAGTTGTTTCGCGCACATTCAATCAATCAATCAATCATGACATTTGTATAGCGCACTACTCACCCGGAAGGGTCTCAAGGCGCTTGGGGGAAGGGGTCCGCTACTGCTCGAACAGCCAGGTCTTGAGTTGTCTCCTGAAGGCGAGATGGTCCTGGGTCAGCCGAAAGTGGATGGGGAGGGAGTTCCATGTCTTGGCCGCCAGGTAGGAGAAGGATCTGCCTCCGGCGGTGGCTCTTCGGATGCGTGGTACTGCGGCGAAGGCGAGGCTAGCGGACCGTAGCTGACGGGTGGGCGTGTAGAAGGTCAGGCGGTTGTTGAGGTACTTGGGGCCCAGGTCGTGGAGGGACTTGTGTGCGTGGATGAGGAGCCTGAACGTGATCCTCTTGTTGACAGGGAGCCAGTGCAGGTTCCTCAGGTGGCCGGAGATGTGGCTGCGTTGGGGGATGTCCAGGATGAGTCTTGCGGAGGCGTTCTGGATGTGTTGGAGTTTTTTCTGTAGCTTGGCTGTGGTTCCGGCGTAGAGGGTGTTTCTGTAGTCCAGTCGGCTGGTGACGAGGGCCTGGGTGACCGTCTTCCTGGTTTCGGTCGGGATCCATCGGAAGATCTTGCGAAGCATGCGTAGGGTGTGGAAGCATGATGAGGAGACGGCGTTGACTTGTCTGGTCATGGAGAGGGAGGAGTCCAGGATGAAGCCTAGGTTGCGTGCGTGGTCTGTTAGCTTGGGAGCGGTGCCCAGGGCTGGGGGCCACCAGGAGTCATCCCAGGCGGAGGGCGATGGTCCCAAGATGAGGACTTCCATCTTGTCTGAGTTCAGTTTCAGGCGGCTGTTCTTCATCCACTCGGCGACGTCTTTCATCCCTTCGTGCAGGCTGGTTCTGGCGGTGTCGGGGTCTCTGGTGAGGGAGAGGATTAGCTGGGTGTCGTCGGCGTAGGAGATGATGTTGAGGTTGTGTTGGCGTGCGATGGCAGCAAGAGGTCTCATGTAGACGTTGAAGAGGGTGGGGCTGAGTGATGATCCTTGCGGAACGCCGCAGATGACTTCGGTGGCCTCGGATCGAAATGGGGGGAGGCGGACTCTCTGTGTTCTACCGGCGAGGAACGAGATGATCCACTCCAGGGCCTTCTCTTGGATGGCGATGTTGCTGAGGCGTTGAAGTAGGGTGCGGTGGCAGACGGTGTCGAACGCTGCCGAGAGGTCCAGGAGGATGAGTGCCGCTGTTTCCCCGTTGTCGAGCAGGACTCGGATGTCGTCGGTGGCTGCGATGAGGGCGGTCTCGGTGCTGTGGTTGGCTCTGAACCCGGACTGCGAGGGGTCGAGGGATCCGTTCGTCTCTCAGGCAACGTTTGCTGCTTTTCTTCATTCGTTGTAGTGCCTGCACATGTTCAAACTTCAAATTACAGTGGATTTCAATAGGGAAGCCATTGTTCATCGTCTTCTTGAGGACTCTTCTGATGCCCGTGGCATTGTGTAAGGGAGTCCTTGCTTTAAATTTAGAGTGTCATTGTTTTGCAGCTGACCCCTGACTCTCAACGCTGCTAAGCAGCATGATAACAACGTCGAGTGTCACCACGTGACGCAATATGGTGGCCATCTTGCATCAGGGAAATCGTCCGAAGTTACCTGGAAGTAAGTCTAAAGTCTAAAGTCATCTGGAAAGTACATCAGCTCGGTGACACGCACGCTAGGAGTGTCCGATGTGATCAGGTTTATCGGCTCTGTGACACGCACATTAGGCATGTCTGGTGTGATTTCATAGGGCAAGAGTGAGGCATTTATCTCAGTGACATGCACACTTGCCTGCTACATGCAACCATGTGTTTCCCTCTTCAGTGATACGCACACTGTCTACACTGATTTAAAAATGGAGGTGTAGAGTCCTACCAGCAACAATCAGACACGGACTCTAATGTTCTTTTACTTGCTTTATTAATGCGACCGTTCCCTGTGTGTCCCTACTCTACTCTGCCCCTTCCCTTACTAGCCACCTCCCTTTTCCTGTCCTGCCTACGTCTCCACCCCCTCAAACACTAGCACGCTCACTTACATTATTACATCTCCCCCTTCTTGAACAAATGCAACAGTCACTTGTGCTGGCAACTGCCTGTTACCTCAGTGATGGTGTGAACATATTTACAGTTCTTCAATCAACCTTACGGGTCTTCGAGTGGTTCGTCGTGGTCTCAGATGAGCTTCTGGACTCTCACTTTCAGGTTCAACGTGATTCATGGGCCCTGGCCGAGTGCTGCTGGCTGCTGCGTTCTCACTAGCCATGCCCGTCGATGAGGTGGTGAGAGCCTCTTTGATTGCCAAAGGAGATTTCTGAAAGTGCGGCACGTTTCTTGTGATTCTCTTGTGTTCAGATTCCGCAGTGATCATAGTTCCTTTTTGCTGAGTGACCATTAGTGGCTCAGCTCGATAGCGACAGTCCGTTTTCCTCTGTTGTTCTTGTTTGACGAGTACCCAGTCACCTTCATGGATGGACGAAGTTCTGGCACTCCTCCTAGTATCCGCTTAAGCCTTCATTTTTTCTTTGTTCCTCCTATCAGTTGCAGCAAGATCGTTATGGTCAAGTTCATGTGCGTTAGATCGTAAAGCATCATCCAGAGTTGGTATCCTGGTCCTCAAGGATCGCCCAACATGAGAGTCGCAGGGCACTTGCCAGTTGTAGCATGTGGGGTTGTTCGATATGCTCGTAGGACTTCATTTAAGGCAACTTGGGGATCCCTCTTGTCGAGTGCCGCTTGTTGGAGTGTCTTCTTCAGGGTGGCCATAAATCTTTCGACCATTCCATTGGCCTGTGGCCATAGGGGGGTAATCTTGCGATGTTTGAAATTGAGATGCATGGCGAATTCCCCAAATTACTGCCCGTTGAATGGTGGTCCATTATCTGTTTTGATTGTCTTCGGTATGCCCCATGTAGCAAACACTTCGTCGAGGACAGCTATGGTAATAGCAGCCTTTGTTGATGAGACGAACTGGGCAATGGGAAACCTGGAGTATTCATCCATGATAACTGGGATGTATTTCCCTGATTGAAGAGGTCCAAAGGAGTCTAGGGCACCGTCCTGCCAGACACCATTGGGTAGTGTGGACATTTGAAGGGGAGCAGGGGGCTCTCCCTGGCTCACCAGTTGACACTGAGGGCAGTCTTTCAGTGTCAGTTCTATCATCCGATCCAATAATGGGAACCACACTCTCTCTCTGAGAGCTCTCTTGGTCACCACCACTCCACGATGTCCTTCATGCGTCAGGTTGATGACACCTTGGCGAAGTTGCATGGGAATGACTATTCTCTGGTCTCGGAGCACAAGTCCATCCGTGGCGACAGATAACTCATCTTTCACATGTTTGAACGCATTCAGTTCCTGCCTTTCACTCGGCTCCCTTCGTTCATTCTCATCTGAATCCTGCCAGCTGTTGTTCGGAGACGATGTTTTACCTGCTGCAGAATGGCGTCTTGTTCCGTGGCATCCCGAATGGCTTCTAGCGGAACAGCAGGTGGCCTGGCCTGGTCAACCACAAAGTGGATGTACTCTTCAGCTAGGGAGGGCCCTGGTGTGATTGTGACCTTGGGATGCCTCGACATATAGTCAGCAGGATTGGCAGCCTTCCCGGGTTTGTGTATGATGGTGTATGTATACTCTTGGAGACGGAGGACCCATCGTTCTATCCTGGGGGGCATTTTAGCTCATGGATTGCCAAAGATGGTGACTAAGGCTTTTTGGTCTGTTACCAGCGTGAAATGTTTGCCATACACAAAGATGTGAAAGTGTTTGCATGCCCATACAACGGCTAGGCTCTCCTTCTCGGGCTGAGAATAGGCTCTTTCTGTGTCCATAAGACTTCTGCTGGCGCACGCAACAATGTGTCGTTGGTCAGTGTCATGATCAAACTGGGCTAGTATGGCTCCTAAGCCAACGGGGCTGGCATCAACTGTGATTTCTGTTTTCTTCTTAGGATTAAAGTACGCCAAATTGTCAGCAGATTCAACCGCCCTTTTGATCTCCTGGAAGTCTTTTTCGCATTGTGTAGTCCATTGAAATTGCTGCTCTTGCTTTGTGAGCTTACGCAATGGATAGCTGATGGTGGCATAGTCTCTTATGTATCTAGAACAGTAGCTCGCCATTCCTAGAAAGGATCACACATCTCCTACATCCTGAGGGCTTGTTGTGTCATTCAACGCTGCTACCTTTTCGGGGTCTGGCTTCATCCCTGCATCTGAAAATATATGTCCAAAGAATTTCAATATGGACTTATGAAATTCACATTTGTCTTTGTTTAAAGTAAGATTAGCGTCCAGCAGGGCATGACAAACCCTGTCCAGTGCCGTGTCATGTTCCTGCACTGTTGCACCATAAACCAGGATGTCGTCACTGTAAGTTAGGGCATTTGGAATGTGGTGGATTGTCTTTCTTATGGCTTCTTGAAAGATCTCAGCTGCAGAGGAGACCCCAAAACTAAGCCGCTTGTTTCTGAAAAGTCCGAGATGAGTAGCAAACGTGGTGCTGTATCGTGATTTTTCATGTAATTCAAGTTGATGGTATCCTTTGTTAAGGTCCAACTTGGAAAATACTTGAGCTCCATTGAGGGACGCAATCATGTCACTCAAATGCGGCCCAGGATGTTGTTCGCGCTCAATAGCGGTGTTGGGTACCCTCATGTCAACACAGAGGCACACTTTGTCCGGGGTACCCTTTTTTTGGCACAATCACCACTGGAGAAACCCATGGGGTGGGTCCCTCTGTCCGTTCACTGATGTCAGCTTGCAATAGCTCCTGTAATTCCTCTTCAACTGCCCTTTGGAGTTGAAATGGAACCCTCCTGTAATGCTGAGCTAGGGGAGCCACCTGTTCATTGATGTGTAGCCGCACTTGACAGCGAGCCATTTTTCAGAGTCCAGTGAACAGTTTGGGAAACTTGTGGATGATGTCCGGGTCGTCACTTATGCTGTAGAGGATCTCTACCAGTCAGAGTCATTCAGTGGTGGAAAGGCTGAGAAGGCAATCTGCTTCTGGTCCTTCGATCACATGTATGTGAGCGGGCACGGTGTGATCCTTGTAGGTGAGAGTAGTTGCAAACTTTCCTAGGCAAGGAAGTGGTTTTTTTGACATCCAGGTGTACACCCTCACTGTATTCTGTCACTGGAATGTAGTTTAGGGATGCGCCACTGTCAAGCACAAATTTAGCCGCATGATCACCCACACAGATATCGAGCCACGGGTACTTCTTAAGTTGATCAGGGTCTGCCACCATGCAGATGTATTTGTCACTGTCCTGTGACACAGGCGATGGTGATCTTGATTCTTGAGATGGCGCCCTCCTCGACCAATACGATTTGTGTGATGCCCCGCTTGATTGTGAGGATCCAGTGGACGATCTTCGGCGTTCTCTGACTGCTTTGGCATGATGGAACGCGGTCGTTGGACGAGATGACCTACCATAGTCCCTCTGCTTGTCTCTTCGATATTCTCCACAAATGTTTTCAAAATGATTGTCTCTTCCGCATTTCTGGCATTGTTGTCCCAGGGCAGGACATGCATCAGTGTGGGGGAAGTTGTATCCACATCGATAGCACTTGAGCTGACGCTCCCGACTCCTGTCCGTTTTGCTTGAGCTACGACGTCTGCGACCTGTGTGTTGATGATGAGTTTTTGGTCTAGACGATCTTTGTCTACCATGAGGGGACCTGCGGGTGATGCTTCTCAGTACGCCCTGCCTCCATTTTGTTAGCGTGTTCCTCTGCCTGGTCATGAACTCTAGTCATCTCCTCAATTTCATCTAATGTGTAACTTTTTTTTTAGAAGTTGCCTTCTTAGTGACTCCGATTGACACCCTTCTATGATGCGTAATCTAAGAGCATCTTCAGTGGAGAACGTGTCAAATTCGCAATATTGAGCCAACCGTCGAAGCTGTGTGATGAACGTGCTCATGGGCTTCTCCTTTTCTTGTGAGGCTAAGTTGAAAGTATACCTTTCGTAGTCAACATTCCTTTTGTGTAGAAACTTCCTGTTCAGTGCGTCGTGCACTTTGACGTATGAGCCAGCATCTCCAGTGGGCAGTTCTTTTATGAGTTGACCAACCTCCTTTCCTATGAGATTGCGCAAAGCAATTAATTTCTGATCTTCCGTCACATGAGACCCTTGCATGAAGTCTTCAAAGTCCTCAAGCCATTCTTGCCATCGAAGGCCCATACCTCCTCCAGCCGCAAGTGCGAGTGGTTCAGGTGGGCGTAGGAAGGAAACGCCCATCATGCCAGGTCAGCTGGTGCCAGCTGGGGCTTGGGCTCGACGTGATGGTGATCCTGACATCCTTAGAAATAGGTGTGTTATGTATAAGTATTCTCAGACAGCCACTTGCAGTGAAAACCAGTCTCTTTCAGTCACGCACTTGCTGGTGTAGTGGGCTGGTTCACTGCATATATCCACTGTGGGGATTGTGGGCTAGCGGAATGCCTGTCTTCTGTCCCCTTTATGGCTCACCACAACATATACGCAAGCTCGGGGTACTAAATTGCAATTTTCAGGCTTGCATTTGGCTGTGCTTGATTGCAGAACCACTGCTGCCTGACTCTAAAATGGCCGCTGGCTATCCCTGGCAGAGGATAGGAGCAGATGCCTGACCTCAAAATGTCCACCACCATAGAAATCTCGCTTCCCACGAGATTTGGCTTGAGTTCTCACACCCCGGGGGCCTTGGCATCCACAGGCAGGGACTCACCGGGCAGACGATCTCGGCGAAGCAGCAGAAACAGCAAAGCAAACCGGGGTGGGCTCCCAGCGTAACACACCAACTCCTGTGCAGCAGGTAAGACCGGAGTGGCCTTCCGGCATCAGGCAGCAACTCTCTATGCAGTACACATGGCTGGGATGGACACCCAGACCTCGGCGCGCATTCGCGCTTACAGGCGCCACTCCTCACAGCGCATGAACCGGGGAGATCAAGGAGACAAAACAGGCCCAGGCGACACTCGGCGCAGTCAGCTTAGCTGGAGGGAACACCCCGATGACCGCACTCACCGCGGCGGCGACATCATGCACGCGATGTCACAGAAACAGGTCCGCTGAATACAGGGGGTTCAGGCCATGCGCTGGCTCACCACCCTCGTCGCCAGTTGTAGAGTCCTACCAGCAACAATCAGACACGGACTCTAATGTTCTTTTACGTGCTTTATTAATGCGACCGCTCCCTGCGTGTCCCTAGTCTGCTCTGCCCCTTCCCTTACTAGCCCCCTCCCTTTCCTGTCCTGCCTACGTCTCCACCCCCTCAAACACTAGCACGCTCACTTACATTATTACAGGAGGGTTGGCTGTAATTGCCTGCTTTGTACTGGTGACAATTTTAATCCTAATGGAAAAATCATTTAGTTCTCTTTTTGACTGTGTTCTCTTTATTTCTCTGTGTCATAACTTAGAATCCATTCTTGTGTATACTCATTGCAGGTATATTTTAGTGTTTTGCTATTTTGTCAAAGTACTAACGTTTCTTTCAGGCAGCATTGTACAAAATGAAGATTTATTTTGAAAGAGCTTTCTTCTGCACCTAAAAGTTTTTGTTTTCTTAAGTTGTGGTATACATTTCAAGCACGCAAAACGAGACAGTGCCACTGTTGTTTTTACTTCAGCTGATGAACCACCAATTAAATGGCAAAAATTGCAGAAAGTGTTTGAAATATATTCCAGTGTGTGTGGGGTATTGCATTACTTCTGCACTGTTTAGGCTCAGAAGGGGAAGAAGTTGTTGATCGTTTGCCAGACATTGTGGGTGAAGATTTACGTGAATATAAAATTAGTATTGCTGAATTGGAAAGACACTACCTGCCTAAAGTCAGCACAATAGTCAAACATTGCCATTTTGGTCGCAGGAGCCAGGTAGAAGGGGAAACGCTGTAAAACTATATTAGTGTTCTAAGAAAGTTGGCCTTGACATGTATATTTGGTTCAATAGTGGATGAGAGGATAAGGGACCAATTCATGTTGGGATACAACATTGAAGGGTGAGAGAAGAACTGTGGAAGAAAGATGAAACTTCTTTTGATGAAGTCCTCTTCATTGCTAAAAAAAAAAGGGCATTCCATGAAGTGTTTTGAGATCATAAAAAGAAGGGGGTTAAGCACACACAAAAAACACAGGACAAGAGAAAGGACATTAACAATAAGAGGGAGAAGAAAAGTACATTCCAGGGAAAATGCTCCCAGTGTGGGAAGACAGCACACTTAGCCAATGAGGATGTCCAGCTAGTAAGGCAACCTGCAGCAATTGTAAAAGAAAAGGGCACTTGGCCATTGTTTGCAAAGGCAAGACATTCAAAGGGAAGGTGAGCAAAATTAAGAATAAATGTGATTATTCAAGTGATGAAGATGCGGATGTGGAGTGTGGGCAGATTAACCTTCAAGTAAGAGGTAATGCGAGTAGTAGCTCGTTAGATTAGGTGATTGCTGAAGGTTAGACTATCAAGGTCGTGTTTGATTCTGGGGCCAAGATCACTACTGTTTCAAAGGATTTTTAATCTAAGAAGATCAAGGAAAAAACTAAAATATTGAGGCCTGATATAAAACTGTGTGCATATGGTAATGAGCCCATTAAACTATTTTGTTATTTCTGGGTTCTTATGGAAATGAAGGGAAAGTACATCAATGACAAGATTTACATTTCTCAAATAGGGATAGCATACTTAGTTGGTTCCTCCTTTGAGACCTTGGGTTGATACTTGACCCAAATAGTTGCCCTTCCATCAAGCTAAAGGAAAATGTTTATGTAAGAAGAATAGGTACTGATTACTCTGATTTGTTTGTATGTGGTTTGAAAGAAGGTTTTCCACATGTTTTTTGGGGAACACTATGTCCACGCATACGCCTGATCAAGGGAGTCAAATTGTTTTGGGGAAAGTGTGTAATGTGACTGTAGCTGTGCGGGAGAAGATGCAAACAGAGTTGGAAAAATGTAAAGTGATGGCATTATTGGGGAGGTGGAAGGAACTCAGTGGCTTGCTCCAGTTGTAGCAGCCAAGAAGGTCAACTGGAGTTTGTGTGTTGACTTGAGGGAGCTAAACAAGCATGTGATAGTAGCGTTAATGTTATTACAAGGGTCTATAGTTTTTTCCACCATAGACCTAAAAGCTGCATATCATTAGATTAGGCTTGATGAAGCATCAAAAGATCTCACTGCATTTGTCACACCCTTTGGGACTTCTCGCTTTGCCAAACTTCCTTTTAGCTTGATGTCAGCAGCATCAGTGTTGCAACGGGCCCTAAAGAGGGTATTGAATGGGCTAGTAGGTGGGAGAATCTATCAAGATGGCGTGTTGGTCTTCTGTAAGGATAATACTGAACATGATGAGGGAGTCATGCAGGACTCCAAACCTACGGAGAGGACTCCAAATCTACACTCTATGCTCAGGCCGCTCACGCGGCTGCTTCTTGGCAGGTACTGCGATCTGCCCTACAGCCGCTCCTCCGCTGCTGATGTAGCTGCCATTGCTCCCCCCCACAGCTCAACGTGGCTGTAGCCATGGCACAGGTACAGCCAAGGCTTTTTTGTTGCTGCTGCAAGGAACGGGGGGGCGGGTACGGAATCCAGCAGCAGCATCAATCAGCAAGTATTTCTGCATGGTTGGGATCCCTGTGCCGGTTCTGGCTTAATGGCTCAAGGATAAAGGACTGAGGTTTGAGAAGCGTCTAAACAAGTGAGTTAGTGGGTAGGGTCTATGGTACTTACCCTCCTCTGCTGACTTCCTGTGGCCTCTTCACTTCCCTACCTCTGCTAGATTAATTGCCAGACGAATTTGCCACTGATTGCCACAAAGCAGCTTGATCCAACTTGTGAGTATGAGTGCGCTGCCATTAGACAGCAGCTGCCAAGAGAGGCCCGAAGAGAGCAGTGAAGGCGGCCCGGTTAGTTCCGGGTGCAGCCTGCGAGACGCCCAGCATGCCCCACTTGTAATTGCTTCTCAATACTGCCATAGAGTCTCTATTTCCTGCTATCACTTTGACTCCCAGGCAAGTGTTTTGAGTATATCTGACAGCTCCTGGTGTTTGGGAAACGCATACACTGGTGAGCTGAGGAGGGTCAAGTACAGCCAGTATTAGTTTTTATCAGGCACTATAATGCAGACCCCCTGTTGGTTTTTTCACCTAACCTTAAGAGACACTAAAAATTATTAGGAAAGAAACAAGTTAGTATTAGAGAAGGATCACTGCACCAATATCACCACTTCTGAGAGTAGGTAGCATGCACTCAGGTAAAGAAAGAGCTCCTGTACCCCCCCACAAGAAGAATAAAGAAACTGCAGTATTCAAGTTCAAGTTCAAAAGCTTTTATTCGATTTGTACATACAAATCATACAAGCATAATAAAATACATAATTTATAATATTAAATCACCATATAGACACAAATAAGAAAAGGAGTAGGAAATGTGCAAACGGCTAGTGTGCAACAGTTAAAAATTATTCTTTCCCTTTAAAATCAACAAACTGTTACGACAATACAAAGCATTCATAGGTGTACAGACAGGAAATCGAAAAGGTTTACTTGATAGGCAATTTCCTGGCAGCTGTACATTTCGGTAAAATAATTCCGGTAAAATGATTCTGGACATTTTTAGACTAGCATAAAAATGATTTAAAAGTAAAAGAAAAGGGAGACCATACAGTACATACTGTGGACATCAATGAGTAAAATTATACCTTAATTACAAAGATTGATATAAAACTTGGAAACATACATATACAGACAGGGATGTAAAAGGTAATAGCAGCATAATACAATTCCTGGCAGCTGTATAACATGGGTACAGACAGGTACGTATAAAAGATTTTACAGTACAATACTTTTCCTGGCAGCTGTACACTTCAAAATGTAGGTGGCCAAAAAGAAAAAAATATCCTCATTCTCCAGTGAGGATAATAGTGTCAATGCAGTTTTTGTGGTACGGATATTATACTTTATAAGAATCGGTTTAAGGTATTTTACCCTAAGGAAATGAAAAAATTTACAAAAAAGTAAAAAATGGCAACAACTCTGGCGAGAAGTACTGTCACACGGGCAGAGTGTCTCTGATCTGGCTTTCGGGTTTGGGAATGCAACCAGATGGTGAACAATACCCAGTCTGACACGGGTTAATACATATTGGTGAGAGGGTCGAGTCACGTACACAAGGTAAGGTTGAAACCCCGAGGTTAAATTCAGATCCTTGTAAAATTTCACGGTGGTTAAATTACCAAATATTTTATCACGCTCTGCCTTTTGAAAATTTAGAAACGTTGTCTTAATTTCTTTTTTGGGAATAGAAACAACCTCTTCTGGCTCAAGAAACACATCGATATTAAAAAGAAGAAGATACCAGCGGTGAATGTATCTCAACCACTGTATGCGAGAAGAGTGGTCCAAACCTATACAGTCAAGAATAATATCTTGAGTGAATCGAGTCTCTGGCTTAGTCCAAATAGAACGCCACAATAAAAGTGGCCGAACTGCTGCCAAGTCAGAAATAAACTCGACCCCGACCTCTTCGTGGATCAGTTGGACAGAGGCAGAAGGGGGGACACATAACAACCTCCTTAAAAACTTGTTTTCATCCTTTTGTAAGGATGTGCCCTCACTATGGCCCCATACACCTGCCCCATACAGAGCAGAAGAGACACAACAAACATTATATATATTCATCATGTCTGGAATGCTTCTTGAGCCAAGTTTGGAAGCAAATCGAAAAATACTGCTAGTGGACCGCAGCATTTTTAATCTAATGGAGTCAAATTCAGAGGTCCAAGTCCCACTGTTGTTGTATGTAATTCCCAAATAGCAAAAGGATTTAACATGTGTCAATTTATCTTTATCCAGAAAAAAGGTATGCTTTGACTGTTTTGCTGCCTGACCGCATGACATAACATACGTCTTAGATTTATTCACTCGAAGCCTCCTAATTTGGATAAACTGCATAAAACTATCAATTAAACGCTGGAGGCCAATCTGTGTACGAGATAAAAGAACAGCGTCATCCGCATAAAGTAATAGCGGGACGGGTTTTCCTCCAATCAAGGGAGCGTCTGCTGGGATGTCAACCAAAGAACGGTCAACACCATTAATGAAGAGGGAAAATAAAAGAGGGGCCAAAACACATCCCTGGCGTATGCCCCGTGAGACTTTAAAAAAAGGGGTGCATTCGCCTAGGGTGCCATAGCGGACTTTACAGGAGAGTTTTTCATAAAGTCTAGCTAGGAAATGGACGATTTCCCTTGGTGCCCCTGCTTCAAGCAAAACCTCCCAAAGAATAGCATGGTTAACCAAATCAAAAGCGCTGCTCAAATCAGCAAAACATAAAAAGAGGTTGCCATTTTTAGCCACAGTATATTTGTTAATTAAAAGGTCCAAATTTACACATTGATCCAATGTGCCCAAGCCTTTCCGGAAACCATATTGGACTCTAGTTAAAATATTTGAATCAGTTGCCCAATTTTCTAGCCTTTTGAGCAAAATCCTACTCATTACCTTTACAGAGGCGTCCAACAAGGAAATTGGCCGATAATTGGAAGCCTCTGATTTATTACCTTTCTTATGTAAGGGAATAATGACTGATTGACCCCAAGAAGAAGGGAAATTAGTTTCTGCCGCACAATTGAATATCCTCACCAGGATGGGAGCCCACAAATCTGGTTCATCTTTGTATAAATCCAGCGGGACCCCATCAGGTCCAGGGGCCTTGCCTCCTTTGCTGTTAGAGATTCCTTCATGGCTTTCTTCTAATGTTATTCCCAAAGGGAGAGGTAGCCAAGAGGTAAACTCAGGAGACGGTGACTCAAGGGATAACCCTTCTGGATTGAAGATTTTAGAAAAGTGACTGACCCAATCGCTGCATGCAACATATGATGTTAATTCTGGAACATCTTCTTTATTGAGAAAAGGACTATTAATTGTTTCCCAATAAAGTTTGCAGTTTTTGGTCTCTGCTGCTTCTTTCAACTTATCCCACGCCTCAGTCTGTAATACCTTTTTCCTGTTATTAATTGCTGTTTTATATCTAGACCTGAGGTGTTTTATTCCCTCGTTATCACGTGGTTTAGTACCTAAAGCGTTCTTGAGTTCTCGGAGGGCAAGTATACAGGGTTTGTCAAACCACCCCTGCTTCGGACCACTATTGGATATCGGGGCCTTAGTAAAAATACCATCAATAATACTATTAATGGAGACAAAGTGTAGTAATAAGCAACCAGGGTCACTTTCTTTATCTAGACAGGAACTAATTTGGTTTTTACAACTGGTAAGAACCTCCTTCTGCTTGGCCTTGGAATTAGTTCCAGTCCATCTAATCCTTAGACCCTTCGGTCTGATGGGTACTAGGTCAGTAGAACACTTTTCACCTGAAGCTGATGGGGTACCATGCCCTAGGAGGGTAACACGAATGCTGTTATGGTCACTGAGACTTTCTTCATTTACATACAAGTTAGTAAAGTCTCCACTACTAGACAAAAGAATATGATCTATAAATGACCCTGCGTCCCTTCCTGTAAAGGTGGGGCATGTTATTGCCTGATTATTTATGTTACAGTTTAACAGGGTCAAGTCTAGTGTAACTAGCATGTTGTTTAATGTAGAACCGTAACTGCAGTGTGGGAAGTGGAGAAAATCCTCCCTCGCTCCCGGCCCCCCCCAATGACTGCTCATAGCCGCTCCAAAACCACAGATATTCCCATTGGACAAATGGCAGGGCTGTAAGTTAAAATCCCCTGCCCAAATAACCTCAGCCTTTCTTTTCGAAATGCCCATGGCCTTGGCAATTTCCTTTTCCAGGGGTGGTAAAATATCTCCTCTAGTGGCATCAAAAATATTGTTGTAGAAATTTACTACAACTAGGTCAATACTCTTACTGCACTCCACCCTTACTACCTGACTATGGGTCCCAACTGTCGTACTACTTCTAACTGTACAATTACACAGCTTGCTAGACAAAAGCATCAAAAGGCCCCCCTTGGCCCTGCCCGAGCTGGATTTAGTAGCTTTAAGGCAGTGAGATGTGTACCCTTCAATATTGATATGGTCCAAACACCACGTTTCCTGGAGGAGGATTAGATCTAATCCCTCCCCAATAAACCTGGTCCAGAAGGGTGAACCTATTTTACTGGCAAGGCCAGCAATATTCCAGGAAATAAGAGAAAGTCCCGCAGGCTTACCAGTGTCGACGACAGTAGCCGACTCTGGCTGGATTACACAAGGTGAGGTAGGACTATCTTCCTGGAGGTTGATATCTGGGCCTAGTCTGGGGGTGACGGTAGATGTACAAGCATCAGGACTATCCCTAGTTAATGTATGCGAAAATGGTATTGACGATGCCGCTATTGGGGATTCAAGAAGTGTGGGGAAAGGTATGGCTGGAAAAACACTCTCCATATCCTTATTGGTGGTAGTGAGGTTTGAATCTGAAGCTTTAATAAAGCTGAGTCAGTCTACCTCATCTAACACACCATATCTGTTAGGATGAGCGAATTGTGAATACGAGGGATCAAGAGGAGGAGGCAAGTCCTGCCATGATTGTTGCCACTGGGGTTTAACAGATTGTGGGAGCTGAAAAGGTTGCTGCCACTGATGAGCAGACTGATATAAAGGTGGTGGATAATGAGGAGGTTGTTGCCACTGAAGACTAACATGGTGTGGGAGAAAAGATGAAAGATGTGGTGGTTGCTGCCAAGGTTTGATGGTATGTTGCGGGGGATACACAGACCCTCTATTACTTGGGAAAGTAGGGCGAGAAGGATTTGGTCTTGGTGGTATGGGAAGAAAGTAGGACAAAGGGAGTGGATTAATTTGGGTAGCAGGACCGCTGTTGGGTGTATTACATATGTAGCTGGCTGCCCCTATATCCCTAAAGTTAACTGTAATTACGTCCCCTACTATTGTTTTCTTACTCCTGCCCACCCAGTCCCCTCTACGCACAGTAAGAATTTCACCACTCATATTACTAGGTAAAGGTTTGTGTAAGTGGAGCCACTGGGCGCATTTATTTCTTAACTCTACAAAGGTTTCTTTTGCTCCCTCCTTCAGTGGGGGAACAGCTGTCAACACAACCACAAAAGGGGAGACTTCTGGTGGCTGGCTGATTGACTTAAAGCGTGCCTGCTTTGGCTTAAAGCCTTCAGGCTTGTTTGTAGAGAGAGGAACTGAAGGGTTGATAGACTTTCCTGCGACATCTTTTGCTTGTGAGGTAGTAGTTTTATTTCCATCAACAGAATGTTGATAAGCCGAAGTAGAACCCACCACCTTCGGAGTAGATAGGGGTGGGGGTTGGACAGAGTTATTCCCTGTTTGGGACAGATGTAGTGTAGCTGGATCCCTGGAAACTATAGTTATTTGTGCATTATTTGATGCATCTTTAGAAAGCTGGACACAAGATAAGCATTTGGGGACTGCTTCTTTGATCCCTTGCAGCTGAACAGACCCTGGCCCATTCGTCTTATTAGGCCATTTCGAGTGCATTAATGACGTGAGTCTGTCAAGTTTTGAAACTAAAGGCTTAATTTGTGCTGCTATTGTGGCCTCAAGGTCCAGTTTAAGATCTGTTACCATATTTTGAACCCAGCAGGGTATACCTGGCGCCAATTGCGGGGTAGGTGATATCAGGTTATGATTCCTGACTTTAACTTTAGGTTTTTCCTTAGTCTTGCTCTTGGACGTAACCTTTAGAGGGATAGTAACCCTTCTCCCAGAATCAATAAGTACAGGAGCTGTTTCCATATCAGTTGGCCCATCTAGACTCGGCTCCGCTTTGCCGGGTGACTGACAGGCTTCTAGGTCTGGGGTAGCCTCAAGATCGACATAAGACGGATCCGAGTCAGATTGGGTAACTGACAGATCGACAGCATTCGGTACAGTGAATGCGCCAGCGGTGGGCAAGGATAAGGGTAAGGAACAGTTATTCAAGGGCTGCTGGGAGGGTGATTTAGCATTTGCAAGAGAACCCAAAGACGAGCGCTTAGCGTTCGCGAGATCCAGGGAGACTCTTTTTTCCAGCAATACAATGCTTTTGTCGATGGTCTCATTCACCCGTGAAATAAAGAGATCTATGGGTCCAGTCACCTGTGCTACCGCCGTGGCTCTTTTAGTACAGCTTCTAGTTCTGTTGCGCATGGCTGACATCTGTGACGCAAGGGCAGTAGAGGATGGTGATATAACTGGGAGGCGGCCACCAGTGTTTGAGGAAGAGATAGAAAACACAGTTCCGCCTACCTTGTCGATGAAATCAGGGCGATAAGACAGGGGTTCAGGGCCAGGGCCGTCCTCTGCCGTCCTTGAACGGCCTTAAACGGCCCGCTCTTTGCCCGGTCTTTGCCCCGGCCTTAGCCCCGCGCGCGTCCCGCGTGCGCGTTGCTCTCACTGCCTATCAGGGGGAAGGGCGGAAGAAGGGGGCGGGAAGAGGACCAGCTGCGGCCGATCAGCGCCGCTAAGCACGCTGGTCCTCGCAGTCCCGCCTCTGTCCTTGGGGTCAGCTACAGTGTCCCTGGAAGCGCGTTGGTGCTCCTATGCACAGTGTAGACCCAGGAAGTGGCTCCTCAGCAAGGTCTCTTGCCTGCGAGCGGCACCCGCGAAGCGGGGGCCGCGAGGCGTTGCAGAGTGTAGCAGAGTGGCCAGAAAGGTGGACGGCAAGCAGACGAACAGGCAAAGGACACCCAGCAAGGTTGGTGTTCAATCCCAAGATGCTCTCACTCCGTGGCGATTTTAACTGGAGGAGGGGGTGGGAAGAGGACCAGCTGCGGCCGATCAGCGCCGCTAAGCACGCTGGTCCTCGCAGTCCCGCCTCTGTCCTTGGGGTCAGCTACAGTGTCCCTGGAAGCGCGTTGGTGCTCCTATGCACAGTGTAGACCCAGGAAGTGGCTCCTCAGCAAGGTCTCTTGCCTGCGAGCGGCACCCGCGAAGCGGGGGCCGCGAGGCGTTGCAGGGTGTAGCAGAGTGGCCAGAAAGGTGGACGGCAAGCAGACGAACAGGCAAAGGACACCCAGCAAGGTTGGTGTTCAAACTGCAGTATTCAATAACATCAATAAAAGTAAATGTAAATACTTTAGGAGGGAATCAATCTCTAATCTCCCCAATTGCATGCATGTTTGTACAATCTATGAACATTCCACGCAAATTTGATTTTATGAATGATTCCATTGGAGCCATATTGTCAATAAAAATGGAGACAGAATAGTGGCAGTACGAATTCCTTGGGATTATATTCAGAAATAAGATCGGATATTGAAAACAGCGTACCCTTCAACGAGCATTCAGGCAAGCTAGAAGACCATCAAGGAAAAAAAGGTGAACTTGGAATAAAGGAGGATAACTTACAGCTTTGGAGTATTCCGTGTAACAATCATACCTGCAGTGATAAAAATCGTTCAAGTATGACAAAAAAGAAAGAGGAAGAGGAATTAAACCCTTCTGTTGTCTCCATAAATACATCCCAAAGTGATTCTGAAAGCCAGCAAACTCAAAACTTACCAACTTTGGGTAAACAGGATCTAGGGTCAATATGGGACATATTTTATACAACCTCATACCGGACACTAAAAGCTCTTACGCTTCAATCAAATAAAATGGAGGTGGAAATTGATTTACTTAATGTCATTTCAAATGCGATGGCTGGAACAGATCAGAAATTGGCCACACTAAACAGCCTAATAATAAGAGCTCAAACACATGCAACTGCCTCCTATTTAGACTGTACGAGTGCCCCAATAATCAATAAATAGGCAACAATATCGGATGTGATTAATACTATGCTTGAAGATTTAAAACTGAGTCTTCAAATTGAAAGGTCTAATGAACAATGGGAAAATAGAAAAACAAAGGATACTGAATCAATTAGAAGTACAAAGCTACAAAGCAATTTTGTTCAATTGAACTCACTGAGTGAAACAACAAGTATGCATAAAATAATAATGGCAACAGGTCAAGACCAACAACAAGAAGGGTTGATGTCAAATAATGTAGAAACACCTATAGGTCTGTCTAAAGAAGAAAATGTTGAAGATCAGGGGATAAGCAATTAACTTCTCCATTCTTCAGTTTGACAAAAAAATAAGAAAAAACTACGAAAAGCAAGAAACAAGGCTAAACGTAACTCATTAATTATTATACAACGCTAAGAAATAGGATAAAAGGAGACTAGTGTAGACAGTACAAAACAATATGATGAAACACCGGAATATCAGGATAAAGAAATACATGGAAAACAGTCTACTTAATCTAACGAAAAAAGCATGAGGTACTGTTCTCTATTCGATAAAGCCAAAAGAGAAAAAACGCTAAAGGAACTAAGTAATGTAGGTGTGAGTCATGTAATCGACAAAATTTGCCTTTGAACATAAAAAAAGTAGAGTATATCCTTATGAATCAGACATAGAAGGGATAAATATAAACACAATGGAGAAAGAAGCTGAATTGTTAGAAGATCATAAATTACTATAGAAGATGTCACTTGCTAAAACAGATATATTGCTGGAAAAGACTGAATTACAAAGAGTTAATTGATTCAGGTAAAAACTGAAGTACCGTGGAATGATGATGCAGAAAGTAATCCTATACTTCTAATACAAAGAACAATCCAGGTATATCAAAATTTAAATTAAAGTCTAAAACAAAGTCCAAACCGATCAAATAAGAGTATGCATCCGACTCTAAAGGGCTTGATGGAGTCAACAAATGTACAGCCGAACCTATCAAATTGACGAACATTTGCCTTTGTAAAGGATGGAAGTGAGTAATCAATCATCAATGGTAATATCCAACTCATATTTAAACACAAATACTGCTCCAGGGGCAGACATGATATATTAAACTGAGGGAATATCCTAAGTCTTGTTAAAGCTATACCGTCTTCAGAAAAAATCACAAGTGAAAACATTGAAGCTATTGAATTTCTCCCAAATAAAGAAGGTAGTCAAGCATTGACATTGATAACTCTGAATTCTGTCCATGTATGGGAATTAATCATTAACAAAAATGAAACCTTTTTAAGCTGGGGAATAAAAATTAGTAGGCCTCACCAAACAGTATTCCCAGGTCCATTTACCTTAAATGAGAGCCAAAAATATCAACAGAAAAATAGAAATCATCGGGTTTTTCCAATATTGAAAAACCCTACAGGCAAAATGGATAAATCAGCAACATCGATAATGAATTCATCTAAAAAAGAAATGCCAATTAGATTAAATGAAGGATGGATTGCAGTGGCCCTTCATGAGAGAAGTCAATATTGACAGAATAATCCTAAAAGGCCAGAGGAGGAAATATAGAAATTCAGTGAATCCATAAAACTTTGCTCCTGGAATATAAATGGGGTCCATTTAAAAATAAAAAATGCATAACTAACCTCAATGTCAAACAACTACCAGATTATTTATATTTATTTATTTATTTATTTATTTATTTATTTAAAGTTTTGTATAGCGCGAACAAGACCCTTGGGTATCAGAGCGCTTCACATGACAATAGAAAATGAAACTACAGAAGAGAAGTTCTATAGGTGTCCTTCCTCTCATGCCAGATGAAAGGAGGGTAACGAGGAGTAAAATATGTAATGTACAATACAAGAAACATAGTGGATATACAAAGAACTGAGGTAGGATCGGTAATAAATATATTCTCCTGCATAATAATATTTTAATGACTTTTTCATAGTTCCTTGTGTTTATTGGGTCCAGGAATAGTATCATGTTGACCGCTCGTATCAATATAGAGTTGGCGATTTCCTAGTTTCTTCCCGAATGTTGTAGAGAAGTCCTCTCTAATTTGGGCTTGGATAATGACCTGTTTATTTATGGCAGGAACTTGCTCATGAAGAAGATCTTTGCTTACCTCTTAAATGTTGCGCTGTTCGGAATTTTTCTAATGCTCGGAGGGATAGAGTTCCAAATTCTGGGGGCTGCTCCGGAAAAAGCTCTGTCGTAGGTTTTCTTTTTCTTGAAGATGGCTGGTCTCAGCATCAGCTCCTTGGCCTTCCTGGCCGGTCTGTTTCTTCCCAATATTTCAATTTTCTGAGCTAGGTATCTTGGTGTGTTGTGATGAATCGCCTTGTGTGTAATGCATGCCATTTTTAGCTGAATTCTAGCTTCGTAGGGCAGCCAATTTAAGGATTTCAGGTGCGGGGATATATGGTCAAATTTCCTCGTTCCTGAGATCAGTCTTGCTGCTGCGTTGAGGCAAGCTTTTAGCGGTGCTATGGAGATTTTTGGTAAGCCTGCTAATGTAGTGCATCCATATTCGATCCTCGAGATAACTAGAGATTGAACTACTAGTTTTAGATCCGTCTCCGTTAAAAATGCTCTCATTTTTCTTAAATAGTTCAGATGAAAACGGGCATTTTTTGCCATTGCTTTGATGTTCGCTTTCATATCTAGGTTCTCATCCAGTGTGATTCCAAGTGATTTCGCCGAATCGATAGCGTGGGAGTGCAATTTAACGCTGTGATAGTTTTCGACCATTCCTTCATTTCTGATTGGTTCTTTTGTGGAGAGATGAGTAAGAATTCCGTTTTGTGTGCGTTTAGCTTCAAATGATTGGTAGTTAGCCAATTTAATGTCATTTTGAGGGCATCGTTCATTAGGATGATGTCTTCCATGTTCTCGATCTTGATGTAGATCTGCGTGTCATCCGCATACATGTGGTAAGATATTTTGGAATTTCTCAGGATTTCTGTGAGGAGTTCGATGTACAAATTAAACAGTGATGGAGATAGCGTGGATCCTTGAGGTACTCCTATTGTGTTTGGACATGCAGGTGAGAGAGATTGGTTGACCAGGAATCTCTGACTTCTATTATGTAGGAAGGACTCGAACCATTTCAGTACCTTGCCAGATATTCCCATCCTGTCCTGGAGTCTGGTCAGCAATTTTCCGTGGTTGACTGTATCAAATGCTGAAGATAAGTCGAGGAGGATGAGAAGACAAGATCGGTTTTGATCTAGGGCTTGGAGTGCATCATAGACAATGTGTAGGATTGCTGTTTCTGTATTGTGACCTGTTCTGAATCCTGATTGGCAGTCATCTAATAATGAGTAATTGTCGATATGCTGGCTCAGCTGATTCTGTACACATTTCTCTATTACTTTGGCCAGTAGTGGAATGTTGGTCACCGGACGATAGTTGTTTGGATCTGTTGGGTCCATTGTAGGTTTTTGATGATTGGTACTACTTGACCTGTTTTAAGGCATTCTGGAAGGATCCCCTGGGAAAGAGAGGCTTTACGATTTCCGTCCAAATAGGGATCACGATATGGTTGATTTCTTTTAGGCATTTTGCCTGTAGCGGGTCCTTATAGTGGTTGTTGGGTTTGATGTCCGCTAACGTTTTGGCAATGTCATATTGATTCAATAATTTGAAGGTGTCCCAATGTGCTTTGTTTTTTATCTCCCTATTCCCGTCTTTTGGAGTAGTGATGTTGCATGATTGTGTGTGGTCGATAGGGTTGTTTGCTGCCATCTTAAGTTCTCTTTCCAGCTTGTTGGCTTTGTCTATGAAAAAGTTGGAAATTTTTTTGCAGCTTATTTGCGTTTTAACGACTTCTTGGGCAGATTTGGCTTGCTTATTTGATTGTTGTTTTATGATCTCAAACAGTTTCCGTGGTCTGTTTTTGGCATTGTGTAGTTCATTTCTAATAAAATCCTTTTTTGCGTTGTGGATCTTTTTGTTTTATTCTTTTCTGATTCTTCTGAGGGATTTCAGCTCCCGGGATGATGGGTGTTGTCTCCATTTTCTTTCCGCACATCTTAGTTTTCGTCTATCTTCATTCAAAGATCCATTGAACCATGGGTTTTTATCCTTCTCAGTTACTCTTTTCAAATTTAGAGGCATGGTGGAGTTGACAATTTTCGTTACAGAGGTGGTGTAATGGTTCGTGAGCGCATCCACATTTTGCACGTTAAGAGGTAAGTTTAGTTCTTTCTTGCATCTTTTGGTTAGAAGTTCCATGTTCGAGTCTCTGATATCACGCATCCATCTTCTGATTTTGATTGGTTGAATGGTTTGTGTCTTCATCCATGTAGGTGTCATGAAGGTTATGGCATAGTGGTCTGACCAGTCGCGCGGCTCTATTGCGAGAATTGAGATATTTTCCTTTTTAGATATTATCCAGTCCAGTGTTGCTCCCTTGGAATTTGTTGGTTGTAGGCATGCCTGGGATAGATTTAGATCGGTTAAGAAGTCTTTCAGAATGTTGACCTGTTTGTCATTGTTGTCGTTCCAGTGTAGATTAAAATCACCTAAAAATATGTTGTTTGCGTCTGAGTTAGTGTATGCCGTGATTATCTCCATTAGCTGCTCGATGAATGTCACATTGTTGTTGTTTTCCGGTGGGTGGTATAGTGCATGTAGAATGCAATTTAGTTTGTTAGCTGATCTTATATTGAGACCTAGGTACTCGCAATCCTCTAAAGGGTCGGCTTGAATTTGGCTAACTTCTACATCCGATCTGTGTATGCAGGCTATACCTCCTCCTATCTTCTTTTGCCTGTCAAGTCTCACAATGTTGTAGAGGGGGGGGTACCAGGAGGTCCAAGACTGGGGACGACGATTCAGATAGCCATGTTTCCGTGAGGATTGTTATATCTATTTCCTGGTTAATAATGATATCAGCTATGTCAGATGCATGTTTAGCTGCGGATCGACAGTTCAGCAGTAGGCATTTGAGGGATTTTACTGTTGTACATGAGTTGATATTGTGCGGTTCAGTGATCAGAAGGACTTTTTGCAGGTTGTTATGATTAGGTTTCCTTCCATTCCGTTTTGGCATTCTATTGGCATCAATCGGCACCCTTTTGATTTCCTCCCCTCTACTGTTCTCATTAGACTCATAATCGCGTACTAAGGCTGGAGTCTCTTCTTCGGTTAAAAACTTATGGATCCTATTTGGTCTGTTTTGTCTTCCTGAAATTGGCATAGACATCTTTTTGCCCTTACCTTGAGATGTATTTAATAGTTTTCGGGTGTGTTCGACTTCTGTGTAGGTATTTCCTGTGATATCCCGAAGTCTTTCTATTCCTATGAGGGTGCTTCGTAAATCCCGTGTTAGATTGTTCATTTGTGTTTGGAGCTCTGTGATCTTTCTTCTCATGAACCCGGGTGACATATTGGGAATGGACCTCTGCCCATTTAGTGGTTCCCGTCTTCTGTTCTCCAGTTTAAGTTTAGCGTTTTTCATCTGGGTCTTGTTCTGTTTGCCCTTGTGACGGTTGATTATGTTACTATTGATTGGCTTGTTTAGGTCTCTATCTTTGTTTTGTGTTCCTGAGGTATTGATTGAGGAGTCTAACGCTCTAGGAGAGCTTAGTGTAGACAAATTTAGTGGTATAGAATGGGCGGTTCTTTCCGAGTTAGCTATTTCCAGGTTTTCATTTTGTAATTTGCTCCTATAAGATGTTTTGACACTGATGTGCGGCTTCATTCCTTCCCAATGGTGATTATCTGTACTCTTGTACTCGTGATGTGTATGCATTTCCTTTCTCTGATTAATGTTCTCAAATGTTGGGCCTCCTGCTTCGCCGATGCCTTTTTGTAGCGGTGGTTGGTCTGATTCTGTAAGTAAGCTGTCTAAGGTTGCTTCTTCTCTCAGAGTAGGCTCTCTGTTATTTTAGATGTTAGATTGTATTTTATGTTATATTGTAGATTGTATTTTTTAATATTGTTAGATTGTATTTTTACAAGAAACTTGGGCTACAAACTCAGTAATGCTGGAAGGTTACAAAGGATACTTGGAGCCGGCAATTAAACAAAATAAATATGGACACCCTAGTGGGGTCCAAGCAACATTTAAAGCCATAGATCTGAAAGTGAAGAACGAACACGTGATTTTAAACTATACTAATCTATTAAAAGTAAGGCTACAGTACATGGAAAAAATAAATTCAAATCATTATCACTTTTAAACTTATTTATACATCCCACACTAAGCCCAAGGAAGAACATGAGTTCTATTCTTACTAGTTTTTTTATTACAGCACATGATTGAGGACCCATTCATTGAATATATTGTCTCAGGGGACCTTAACCTAAACCTATTAGTGCCATATTTTAGAGACGACACAATCCCACAAAAGGATATTCGTGGGCAATTCCTCAACAAACATTACCTACGGTAATTAGTACCACATGAAGTAAAATCAGACTAAACTTCCTTAAAGATATGGAAGCGTTGGGATTAAGAATTTTAAATGGGAGGTTTCCACAAGATACACCTCCAGCATTGACATATTATTAACACAGTAACAAATCAAGAATAGATTATTCAATAGCATCTTTGAAAGTTTTTAACAAGATATCATCTTTCCATATGGAAAAAGTGACCGATAGCGAACATAGCCAGCAAATACTTGTTATAAAGCTGCATTGTATACAACATATAATATATGCAACTGTACCCGGTCAGACAGTAACAATTACAGGAAACTACACTGGAAAGAAGACTCCAAAGAATTTACTAACAAGCTGGCTCAAAATTTGTTTAAAGAATGCTTTGAAGAGGAATCTTTGACTGTAAAGGAAAGATGAGCATATGTCATTAAAAAACTAGTTAATACATAGTGTCAAAACCCAATTATAAGCAATACCAAAAGAGTCAAGGTGAAGCAAGAAATAAAATTAAGTTATCACCCACTACGGAGATCCTGAGAAAATCTCGGAATAGACTTCCGGGACAGATACAAAACGTCCAATTTATATGGTTTTATGATCTAATTTAAAAAGCATTAACTACGACCTGCTGAGGCTAATCTGAGATGAACAAAACCAAGCAAAGCAAGGCAATCTATACAAATAAATAATCAAACTCAAGAGAGTTCTGGAAAATTATAAATGGTTTATCACGACCTACTGAAACAGCTGTATCATCCACATTAAGCAAGAAGGTTGGATCAGATTCTTAACAACACAACTAAAAAACAACTGGGAAATCACCCAAAAGGATGACAGTGTGAAGGTGATAGATATGTTAACAAAGGATGGGGACTATGAAATTGAACTAACAAAAAATTGAGTATGCAAACTAATACAAAAACAAAACGGTGGTGCTCCTGGTCCCAATGGCATTCCATTCACATTATATAAGAATAATCCTGCTCTTTGTGCAGAATATCTCTTGAAGGTGTTTTAGGAAACCGTCAAGACATCAATAAATAGCTGAAACATAGAAGGGCTAATTAATATCACCAATATATAAAAAAGGTGACTGGGCACAGCCTGGCAACTATCAATGAAATACCTTACAAGACACTGATGCTAAATTATTTGCTGGAGTACTACTTTCAAAATTGTCTGCATGGGCAAAGGAGAAAGTGATAATTCCACCAAATCAAACAGGGTTTATGCAATGATTAGGAACCACAACAAATATATTAGTGTTATCAGTATTAAAGGATAAATATATTGCTAAGAAACGACCACTGTATTTGTGTTTTGTGGATTGTAATTCAGCTTTCGACTGTGTACAAAGGCAACTACTTTGGCAATAGGTGAGAAAGCAAGGAATCCCATCTTCCCTCTTAATATTGGTCCAAATACTCTATTCAAATACCTGGGTTAGAGTTCGGATGGGTGATGGCTCGTATGTATCGAAGAAAATTCCAACTTCCAAGGGACTTTAGCAAGAGTGTGTTTTGGCCCTTTCACGTTTTAATCTGTTTCTATCTGATCTAACACAACTGATGGATGAAGTGAATGCCTACCCACCAAAATTAGCTAGTACTCAGATATCAAATCTGTTATATGCAGACAATGTTATCCTATTAAGACAAACAAAGGTTTGGCTACAGCGCATGATAAATTGGATATCAAGCTACTCCCAAGCGAATGGTATGGTTACGACACCAAGACAATAATTATGGATGTTAACAAAAACCTGGAGTCAAAGTATAAGCATAAATGGTTCCTCCAAAACTTGCCATTAGAACAAATAAAATCATACAAATATCTGGCAGGACTATTTGACAATAAAGGATAATTTCATCCACATAAGGCTGATATGCAAAAGAGAGCTAACACCCTACCGACAGCATTTAGATCCTTGCAGAAGTCACTAGGAGGGCTGACTTACCTACCGCTATTAAAAGTAATATCGGCAAAACTATTGCCAACGTTAATGTATGTTAGTGAAGTACTATGTGGAAAAGACTCTATAATCATCAATAATGCTGTGACAAAAATCTTCAAATCACTTTTTCATCTTCCACATAATGCATTGCCTGCACAGATTAGATTGCAATTTGGGATAATTAATCAGCTAGTTGCATGAAAAGGCCAATTCATAAAAGTTGGAAATGAATTAAAATGGATAATGTAAATAAAATGTCCAGCCTGTTATGGCAGGACATAAAAAAAAATCAGAAGTCTCTATTCTGGAAGTATTTACAAGCTGCTTTAGAGCAATATTCAGCACACATGATCTGGGCTATGTCAATAACTACAGATTAATTAAAAAAAATATTTCAATAAAATTACAAAACATCTATCACTGTACATTGATAAAGATTTTCTTGCAAAGAGAGCTCCTTGGTCTTTGAAGATTTTTTTTTAAAGCTTGTTTTAGCATCTTTCCATGCTCACGTTACATATTGCATTGGCTTCGATCAACAGAATTGATGCCCTGTCGCTTATGCAAAATGGGAGGAGAGAACATTATTCATTTGCTGTGTGTATACCCATAACTTAAAGATTAAAGAAAATCGATACTTAAGTGGCATTTTAATTTCCAAGGAATACGGACCTGTACACAAGCACTGATAAGATGTCTACACTCAGATGACATAGCACTGAACTTAGCTTTTGTAAAGTTTTTATTAAGAGTAAGAAGGGAGTTAGACCAGCAAGATTAATTTGAGATACATTCGAGATGCAATATAGGATGCATATGATATGTACATTAGTATTATGAGGTCTGAAATATTAAGTGCTACTATATTTAACTACAGGGATGATTTTGATTAATCTATTAAATGTATGTTTTTATCAATTTTTAAATCAGGCTTTTATCAATATTATACTTATTATGATAGGAATGATTGTCATTGTATTGTAAGATTTTAATTAATCAAACAATAAAAATAGAATTGAATTGAGTCATGTAGGGGTTGAGCAGACTGAATGAGTTCAACTTCACTGTCAGAATGGAGAAGTGCAAGTTCAGGAGGGAGTCCACAGATTACCTAGGGTACACTATTTCTGAAGAAGGATTAATGTCCAAGGAGGAGTTGGTTGAAGCCATACGTAAGTTAAAGTTCCTTGTCAACAAGGAGGAGTTAATGAAGTTACTTGGGATGGCTGAATACTACAATACGTTTGTTTAGGGATTTGCAGGGATATGTGCCCACATGAGAGGTCTGCTTCGTAAAGAGACCAAATTTGCATTGGATGAGGCTTGTGAAGAGGAGTACAAGGTGGTGAAGAAGAAACTGGGGAGCGCCCCCAAAATGAGGAACTTTGACCCGAGGTAGAATTTCCTTTGATTATAGATGCTAGTATAAAGGGTTTAGGAGGTGTACTGCAGGAGGGCAGTCAGGATTCCAACAATGTTTTCGTTTTTCTCTTCTGAGGTCTAAAAGAAGCAGAATTGCATTATCCTGTTGTATAAAGAGAGTCATTAGCGATCTGCTGAGCTGTAAAAACAATTAAGAATCTTTTATGAGGCAGTCATTTCAAGGTAAAGATGGACCACAAGCCCTTATGTGAAATCTTATGTAAAAGGCATTGATACTGTTTCCAGCAGAATCACCAAATGGCTTGTTGCTCTCCAAGAGAACGACTTTGAGGATAAGTACTTACTTGGAGTTAACAACAAAGTTGCAGACACTTTATCTAGATTGGTGCAAATGGATGAAGAGAGTCTGCCTGATACTTCTGAACTTCTGAGGAGGAGGATGAGATGGTTTGTGAAATAAATGATAGTGGCATCACTGAGGAAACATGGTGTGATGCACTTGTCACTGATCAGAGAATGGTGAAGGAGATAGAAATGTTAGAGAGTGGATGGAGTACCAAACTTAAGGGTGTTGAAGAATCTAAGACGTTTTGGGACATCAGAGACATATTGTCTGAAAACAGTTTCTTAATTAGTGGCAAGAGGTTGGTACCGCCCACCTCTCTCAGGCAGGAACCTGTAAGCTTGGCACATGGTGGTCATTAAGGAATGTCCAAGACTAAGAAAAGGCTCAGGTTAACTTACTGGTGGCCACGATGGACACACGTGGAGAGGGCCATCAGGCAATGCATCCCATGTGCCACAAGTGAAAAGGTCTCCAAAACCAAAGTTCAACCCATGATGATAAGAGACTGCCCACTAGTCCTTGGAGGGAAGTTGCCTTGGACATAGTGGGGCCCATACATGCTGTGGGTTGTGATTCATATGTTATAGTCTTAGCTGATCTGTACTCCAGGTGGACAGAAATTGCCTTCTTCAAAGTTTTAGAGACCAAACACATGATACGCTTTCTTAAGGAATTGTTTGGGAGAGAAGTTATACCTGGTGTGATACTTATGGACAATGGGGTGCAGTTAGTGTCAAAATAAATGGAGCATTTTCTGTTTAAACATAATGTGAGACACAAAAAGTGCTCTCTGGGGGGCACTAGGTGGCGCACGACCGAGATGGCCGCAGGCCAGTGAGGCCCTGGCTGCTTGACTGTTTGATCTTGCAGTAATCCTCTACCACTGCCTGGTAATCCTGCCCAATCCTTTAGGAAAATGTTTCTTTATACACCGCTGTCTCCGGTGCCATCTTTGGAAGGCGGACGGCTCTCCCTGCAGACTCCGGAGCCGACTGAGGAACTGAGCGTGGTGCACGTCGGCTGCTGCCAGGAGCTCTGCTTGGCTGCGAGAGGTAATCGAGCTCCGCGGGGCCCACGTGGTCGGCAGGCCTCTGGCGGCGGGCGCGCTCAGAGGAGCTGTGGCCCCACCGGACATCACTGGATGCTCTTCTGACCGGCTCACTGTGAATTGGGACTGCCGGTGTGCGGTGAGTGCAAGCAGCCCAAGATAAATATAACAGCCGCCGCGCAGGTTGCACTTCCTGACTGCTGGGGTGATCACTGCCCCCACTGCCTGACACTGAGCAGACCCGCACTTTTCTTTGTGGTCTGATTATGTTGGTATGTGGACACAACCTGGCTTTCAGTGATCCCCGCACATTGACTTTTTGTATGGCGCTATTGGAGAGAACGGGACCAGCCCATTGCACGCATCATTGAAAGACATTGCTGTCTTTAAGTCACTAATGGTGTAGCCTAGTGCCGTGCAGTGCATTTCTCCCCAGATGCCGTGAGAGCGCCACGTGCTGAATTTGCTGTAAAGAGCTGGATGCGCACCGAGAGTTACTGGGCATAGTGAACTTACCAGAGACTCCGTTCATTTGATAGGCTGCGCCCTATTGTACATCCCACTGAGTGGAACTTCCGTGCGCACAGACAGATCGCTGCCTGGCGGGTGCTGAGAGATCACTGTACAGTATACCTGCGGAAATCACTGTCTGACCCTAACTACTTGGTTCTTCCTCTTAGATTGGACAGCGTCCTTCAATCATGGTAGTAAGGCGATCCCTGACAACCCGGAGAGATGCAGACCCTACCACAAACGATCTGGTCCTGCCTGCATATATTGAGTGACCTCCCCTGGTCAAAGCCTTACAAGACTCCTTGCCCGCATCTGGGATCTATGGTCGCCCTCTCCCTGAGGAGTAGATTGCAGACTCAGGGTCGTCTCCCTTGCATCCCCCTGCTTCTTCGTCGCTACCATGGGGAAACCAGAAAGCCGACAGCCTAAAGTTGTGTTTGATGCCAAGAGAGTTGCTACGCGCTCTGCCTCGGAGGATTCGTTCCAGACATTTGGAGAGATGTCGCAGGCACAGGCTTCGCCTCCTGGGGACGAGGTTAAGTCGCTGCTCTTTGCCATGCAACCTAGCTTGTCTGACCTGTCAGGGAAAATGGACACTTTGAATAACCGTTTAGTCTTCCTAGTCCGGAAGGCGAACAAGGACGATGGGCAGATCAAAGAAGCTGAGTGGCGCATATCGGATAATGAGAAAAATACATCACAACTTCAGCTCCAAGTGTTGCAAATGGACAAACTTCTCAAGGTCATAGCTGCCAAGAATGAAGACCTTGAGGCTCATAGCCACCAAAATAACATCCGACTAATTGGCATACCGGAAAGCACCAACATGGGCCGCATGGAGGATTATCTTGAACGCCTATTGCGAGGAGCCTGCGAGGAAGACCCGTTCTCGACGCACACCGCTCCCTGGGGCCATGTCCCCCTCCTGGTGGGCCCCCCTAGCCTATTGTGGCTCGTCTCCTAAATTATCAAGACCTGAACGCTGCCCTGAAGCTGGCACATGAACATAAGACGCTATGATGTGAGGGCGTGGAATTCACCCTCTTCCCAGATGTCACCGTTGAGGTGCAGGAGGTGCACCGTAAATTCATGGGAGTCAAGCAAAAACTTTGCACAGTACCGGTCGAGTTGCACTTCTTTACCCAGCGCCCCTGAGAGTTTCATACCACGGCAAACACACCATCTTCACTAATCCACACCAGGTGGAGGAGTTCCTTAAATCCGTTCAACCCCGCTATCCTCGAGGACACTCTCATGACCATGCTTCTTGGTCGCCTTCCCCTCACACTGAATGAGAGACTTAGAAACGAACTTCTTCGACATAGGCCATTGTGTGACAGTGGCGATCCCTCGATGGTCTGAAGGTTTCCTACTTGACACATGGTATGTGTATCTGGAGACATGTCCCCAGATTCATCAACAAACAAATTTGCGATACCTTAATAGCGAAAATTACCGATTCGCTATTAAGGAATAGCAAAATGCTATTCATCAAGAAATCACAAAAAAAATTGCGATTTCTACTAATTCCTTAATTGCGACTCGCAAATAGCGAGTCGCAATTGAGGAATATCTCCCCATTCATTCCTATGGGCCTAGAGGCCCATAGGAATGAATGGGAAGACAATCTCAATTTGCTAATCGCAATTAGCGATTCGCAAATTGAGATTACAATTTCAAGGGTGCAGGGGTGTCCAAAGGACACCCTGTTGCACCCCCTGAAATTGATGTGTGCACATATGTTGCGCACACACATGCCCTTAGGGTATGTGTGTGTGCAACATGAAACTTTGAAAAATGCACTTTAGTGCATTTTTCAGAGTTTTTGCTATTTACCACGTAGTTATACTTCGTGGTAAATAGCGGCCCCAGATTGCGAATTCGCAATTTTAAAATGGTTCATGAATTGCATTTAAGGAATCTCAATTTGAGATTCCTTAAATGCAATTAATCGCAATTTAGCGATTTCTAGAAATGCGATTTTTGCATTTGGGATGATGAATACCAAATGCAAAAATAGTGCTCGCAAAGGGCCAGATTCTCAGAATCTGGCCCTTTGCAAGCCGATTTTACTTTGATGAATCTGGCTGTTGGTACTTCAAATGGATGGTGTTGTTCCTCCCAGAGATGTCGCGCAGTCCTCTTCCCAACAAGTACAGATAAGTTAACTCCTGCAATGCATATTTTGTGTTTTTTTTCTGTTGGTTTGGATGGGTACGCATACGTGAAACAGATGGTTTGTAACTGTATTATGCCAAGCACCCTTCCCACCCTGCTCACTCCCCTGTGGGCAGGCCTGAGAGTAGGGAAGTTCTCGTGTTGCCCTGGCGACCTTCTCGTATGGGCATTCCCCGTTGCTTCATTTTTTTGTTCTCTGTGATGACATACAGATCTACTTGTTCTTGGACTGCAATGTCATGGACTTATTGGGCTTTATTGGGTGGTACACTTCCAGCACAATTGGGGTGCTGTTGTGGGTGGGGGCGGGATGGGGAATGTTGTTGTGTTTCAATGGTTCCAATGTAATGTATTGGCAACTAGATATACCTGCACACTTAAACTTCTGCACAGGCACTTTCATAAGGCCTCTCTAGGCAAATATTGTCTCCGCAGTAATGTCTTAGAACACTGACACTCTTCACATAAATTTGCTCACGTGGAATATCAGAGGCCTCAGAGACCCCTGCAAGTGTTGACAAACGCTCGCCTATTACGACAGACATCATATACACATAGCGGTGCTCCAGGAGACACACACAGACCCCCGCTGGTTGCCCTGCTTCGTGGGCAGATGGGCGTCAGACAGAATCTTCTCCTTATACTCATCATATTCACAGGGCACACTGATTCTGGTTAGGAGAGGCACCCCTTTTGTTTCGGGAGGCTCACTTAGTGACCCGTCGGTCAGACATTGTATGCTCTGGGGCACGCTTGGCACGCAATCTGTTACCTTGGTTTGCTGCTACGGACCTAGCACTGACACCCGGATTATTTTACTTCTTTATGGGGGCAAATTCTGAACGTGGGATCTACTCGTGTCATTTGGAGAGGGGATTTCAATACTACACTGTGCCCGTAGCTCAACCGATCACATCCTCAACCACATCACTACACCAAAACTCATGAGACTCTCTCCCATCTGCTCCCTGAACACAGGCTCATTGATGCATGGTGACATGCACACCCAGGGGGTAGGGAGGGCAGATACTACACCACAGCCTGCGCCGCTTGGTCTCACCTTGATTATTGGATCGTCTATCGTGGGGTTGCACCGTGGATTATTGCCATACACCATATGGCCAGGACTCGTTTAGGCTAGTGCCTGAAGCGCTACTAGATACCGTCTTTCAGGTGGAACTGCAAGAGAAGATCGCAAGGTTCTTTAGTTGCAACAAAGGTTCGGTCACACACATGAGTGCTCTATATGAAGCCTTTAAAGTTACGGTGCGGGAGTTCTGTATGGCAAGATGTGTCTGGGTACTTCAAGACATCAGGTGCAGCTTGCATTAGCTACAGGGCGAGCTTAAGCAATTGGAAGAAGATATGTGGCGCGAAGCTTCGGGTGGTCAGAGGGCCGCATTATGTGAAAAACGTACTGAATATACCACCACTGCAGGGCGGGAGGTTTGCTTCCGAGGTAAATATTTTACTGCTCGTAGATATGGAGAAGGGGAGAGGCTGTGCAGAGCACTTGCGATGGACGTCTGTCGGCCCGATTCTCTAATTATAATATTGACATTCTAGATGCTTCGGGAGAGCATCATAGAGACAGTTAAGACATCCTAGACACATTTACGTCCTTTTACAGAGATCTCTACAATACTCGAAGAGCTGAGCCCCATATTTCACTCCCTTTCTTAGAGACATCGCTCTAGGATGTCTGGGAGACCACCAGCAGGAGTTCCTAGATGCGCCCTTCAAGGACGACGAGTTTCAGGAGGCGATTATGCAAATGAATTGGGGAAAGCCCCGGGCTTCGATGGCCTTCCTGTCGACTTCTATAAGTCCTATATAGATCAGTTGATCCCAGTGCTACGGGAAGTATATCTGGAAGCTCAGGAAGCTCAAAATCTTCCAGAATCTATGAGGGAGGTGCTTATCATTTCACTCCTGAAGCCCGGCAAACCTGCGGATCAGTGCGATTCATTCAGGCCTCTCTCCCTCATTAATACTGATACAAAGATCCCAGCAAAACTTTTGGCGAACCCTCTCAGCCTTCTAATGGATAAGTTAGTGCTGCCTGATCACGCAGGTTTTATTCCCGGAAGGGCGACCTCCCATAACCTGCTCACACTATTCTCCATTATGCACAATGTTGATCCCCAATTGGCACTTGTGGCAGTCTTTTAAATGCCACAAAAGCCTTTGACTTGGTAGAGTGGATTATCTTTTCACCATTCTTCAATGTATGGATCTCCCTGTTGGGTTTCTCTCATAGACCAGTCTTCTGTATGCCTCCCCGACAGCGCAGGTGAGGGTTAATGGCCACACTTCCTCTCCTATCCTGCTCACATGGGGCACCCGCCAAGGCTGACCGCTCTCCCCACTTTTATTTGCCCTTGAGACAAAATTCAGGCAGCATCATCAAAAAAAAAGCCCTTCATTGCTTCCTCCGTCCCATATTGATTTCCCTTTATGCGGACGACGTCACTTTATATGTGAAGAACCCGATCCAAAATCTCACTCCGCCCCTTTGATAATTCGTGAGATTCGTCGAACTGTCGGGCATAAACCTTAACTGGGCAAAGCCTCAACTCTTCCCACTCACTCCTCACGGACTTCCCCATTGAGTGGTGTACAGACGAGGTGAAATACCTGGGGGTGCATGTCACAAACAATCGCGAGGAATGTTTGCATCGTAACTATGGCTGCACTCTTGAAAATATAAAGAGCAGTATCAGTCGGTGGATAGCCCTCCCCCTCACCATTGCGGGGCACATTTTGTTTATAAAAATGGTTGTCCTCCCTAAGTTTCTATACCTGTTCTTAAACATACCACTTTATCCCGGCAGACACTTTTTCACTATGCTGCGATCGGAGCTCATAAGACTGCTTTGGGGAGGTAAGCAACCCCGATTACAACAGGACACACTCATTTGCCCCTATTCCCAAAGATGTTTTGATGCACCTAATTTTGAATTGTACTACTTGTGTGCCAGGCACATTTTGCCCACTATTGGGTCCACCCCCCCAGATATACGCCTCAAGTTGCAACAGACCACTGGCTGGCAAATCCTATCCTGCTTGACGGGGTCATCCTGGCTGTTCCTGAGCCTCGTCCGGCAGGCCCGACCTCAGTGGTTTGTACAGTTAAAGCATGGCAATGCCTGACTCACATACTCCTGTCACTTGTGCTCTACTCTTCCACTTACATATCATCTAAAAATGCCAGTTCTTGAGGAAGCATTATTTGCTAAGATCAAAACCAAGTTCAAACTCACTTGTTGGGGAGACCTTTATTTAATTGGTAAATTTTTAGACATATTGCAATTGTATCAAGGAGCTCCGCCATCTCCTATGGACATTTTCCTGTATGTACGCTTGAGACAGGGAATAAAAGAATATATGCCATTGTACCCCTTGGAGCCTCCAACAGTTGCCCCATTGCATCATATGTTGCGAACTACTAATGCTTCACATTTAGTATCTACTCTTTACCATAGCCTTTACATCGAAATAGAACACCCCTCCTGCTCTGCATGCGCCAAATGGAGAGCTGAACTGGGACACACCATTACTGATCAGCAATGGGAATATTGCTGTAAACAGACTGTGCTTGTCTCCTACAACAGTAGATTACGCATCACTCACTACAAGTTCTCTATTACACCCCTATCCGGTTACACTGGTACGGTCCCCGTGACACTATCAGATGGGAATGATGTAGGGCAGAAAATGCTGACTTTCTCCATTTTGCATGGGAATGTAGCGCAGTGCACGCCTATTGGCAGCAGGTTGTCGCAGCACTGGAGCTCATGGCCATCCTAGAACTTCCACGTGCCCCGCCACTGGCGCTCCTTGGATATGCTGAGGCGATACCAGTGGCACAGCATACATTTGTCACATTTAGTATACTACTTGCCAGGCAGAGGGTGGCTTGCAGGTGGGGCAGAGTCAGAGCACCGAAATTTAAGAAATGGCTCAGTGATATGGTCCTTTGGCAGGAACAAGTACATACCTATTTCAAACTCCTTCCACTTTCAGCCCGGCCTTGGAACATCTGGGACCCCCTCAACATGTACCTCATAGAACATCCAATTGCACCCACAGAGAACCCATGCTCGCAGCCTCCCTAACATACCTGCGCTCAATGGGTTATTGGAAAACATATACCCTGAGTTGTGTTGTATCGAGGAATGCTGTTCGCAATTTTCATTATGCCTCCATGTGGGATGGGGAGGGGTTGGTTGGATGAGACCTACTATTGATGCCTTCACTACGTTTGTTTGTCTCTACTGCAATTATAAACTGAGGAATCATTCTGTATGCTGTGTATTATCATTCTCTGATATGTATCATGTGATGGAACCACTTGTTTGTAATGTTATATAACTGCTAAAGCAATAACAAAAAGTGTTCTCTGTACCACCCAGAAACGAGGGTCATGGTGAACTTCAACCCTTGTGTTGAAGGAGACTATGAACATGGCCAAAGATGCCTAGTTGGATTGGAAAATAGAGGTCATTCAGAAGGTAGAAGCGTACAGAGTGTGTCCCTATGTCATCACAGGGAAGACCCCTTTTGAGCTCTAAGTACAGGCATCCCAATAACCTGGTGGGTCCCACGGGGGTCAACGATATGGAATCTAGATCTGGGCATGTTGAACTTGGTGGTGAATGGATGCTGAGGGAGGCCAGGAAGATTGAGGCTCGCAAGAAGCAATTTGATGAAAAAAGATCTGTTTGAGATCAAATAATGGAATCGGGTCATGATTTAGAAACCACGCGTGAAAGCACGTTCTGCAGGTTTCTCCAAACCTATGCAAGTTTTTTAAGTTTCCAGCAATGCTATTAAGACTAACGACTATTGTATATGGAATATGAACGAAGTGGTGGGCTCAGGGATGACATAGTCAACAGGGGTTCTGTGGATTCTGTTGTCCCAGGGTGCTGGAATAACGAAACCTGCAAGGGCTCAGTATACTTTAGTGCCCCAGACTTGCCGTCCAGAAGGTCTGGGAGTAGAGCTACTCAACGTGCTTATTTAATGGAGTATGTGAGATAAGTAGATTCCTCACTTGTTGAAGTACATGTAAGATTAGACTTTTCACACTTTTATTTTTCCAACTGTATATCTTGGTAATATAAGTGTTAAGTGGTAGTATAAGCACAATCCTTCCAGGGGAGAAGAGACTGCCATAGGAAGTTGACTTGGGTGGGTAGAGGTGTCCTAGTCCCAAGTGGGGAGATCAGACATGTCAGACAACGGAGTGAAGAAGTGTCTGAAGACTAGAAAGAGAATAGCCAAGAGGCAGGGTCGGACCGAACTATATGGCAATAAGGCAGTGTCTGATGGACTGGTCTTACAGATCAGTGTGTAGGCCGTTTTTGTTTTAGCAATTTGCGGGCCTCGTTCATGGTCAGGTGGACTGTGTTTTTCCTATTGATTTCATTGATATTACCACAAGAATGGCCTGCAGCACACACAAATGCTTTCAGTCGATCATACCTTGCAAAATACCCATACAGCATGCCTTTACAAGCTCAAAAATGGCCATGTGGTTCGCTAATGCGGGCCACTTTTATTTTGGTGCTAGAGTCTATTTTTGTCCCAGTCCAACCCTGCCAAGAGAGCTACTGGTGTCAAAAAGAGAGCGTTCACCTAAGCGAGTAAAACCAGTCTATTATTATCTCCAAGAATCCAGATGGCCATGAGTTGTATTTCCTGTAAAAATGATTTGAGATATTTCTCACTGTAACCAGCAAGACTGTTTTAGGGGCTTTCCACATAGTACTGAGGTATTTATTTATCTATGTATCTCCAGTTTTATTTAGTGTGACAAGACCCGTCAGGTTAGCAAAGCACTTTGCATAGGGAACAATGAAGGAAGCAAAATATGAGGCTAGAAATAGCAATGTGCAGCGCCATCTGTAAGGCACTTGAACATGCAGAAAATGGGAGCTGGAGAACAGAGAGTGAGAACACATAGGGGCATATCAGCAAGGGCCTGCGATAATTATTGCTCAGCGCTCGGATTATTACCGCAGGCCAATGCTTAATTCTAACCTAGAGATCGCGTGCTATCAGCAACGCTTATCTCCCAAGCGATAGAAATCCATGTGTTAGCCACAAAACAGTGCGATTATCGCACTGCGTCCGGCAATACTTAGCTGATAGAGCAGGGTGGATTTAGCCATGTAATCCACCTCCCATTGGATTACATGGCTCTGCATGTTAGCGTACACCCTGATAATTGGAGAAATGTTGGTTAGCAACATTTCTCCAGTTATTTTGGTGAGGGATGCCCACTTTGCATATCATTAGAGATGCACAGCTGGGCGGTCAGGAAACAGGCACCAAGGCATGGATTCACACGTTAGCCTGTCCATGCTGTTAGGGCGATAAAATGATCGCAGCTTTTCGTCCAAAAGCGGACGCTAAAGCGGTGATAATTTTATCGCATCGCCTTGCTGATATGCCCCATAGTTGAGTACAAAAGAATAAGTTGTGTCGAGTAAGGGTATGTACGAATGCATGATTAAAGACCAGATATCTGCACTCAGACAATCATTATTGTATTTACCGCATACAGGATTCCTGATCTCGGAATTGGACAACAGCAAATAGAATCAGTAGGTGAACTCTCCTTTACTTACAGTTTGGGATTCAGCAGGGTCCATGTTTCATTTTAAAGGGGTGTGAAGGGAAAAAAGTTATATTTGGAAGTTTGACAGTGCGCTATGTTTACTGAAGTGTCCCGTCATTATATACATTGTTTTGGGGGGAACTTCGTTCGTTGGCATTTCCACATTTATGCAACATACAGTACAGGATATATGTATTTCTATTACATCTATTCGTATTTACAGCATACATTTCTATTTTTAATCTATTGTTGGTATCTGGACTTTAATACATTACTGCAGTGTCACAGCATCCTACTGTTCACACCTCTATTTTCCTGTTATGTACAATCTCTGTTTTGACCGGAGTTTTTCATCCATTTTTAACCAGCATCGTGTTTTTCCCACTTCATGCTCGTTACATCTCTGTATATATGACACCAACTTTTTCTATGCCTTAACTTAAAAACTTTGGGGCTTATTTACAAGTCCCACTTTTGCGTCATTTTTAACAAGGGAAAAGTGGTGTAAGGGTGGCGCAACAGGCTTGTATAAAAGCTCCTTTGTGCCTTACAACTCGTTCCTATGCTGTTCCCGCCCATGATCTGCTTATTACTGATCAGTGTTGCGGAGAGTCCAAGTATAAGCGTGGGGTCTGCGCTCTGAGTGCCCTTCTCTGCAAGTCTGATCGCTGCAGAGCTCCTTCTGGGACCTAGGCATTGCACTTCCTCTGGTGTATTCCCAACCGTGCATGAGTTTCCCTTGTGTAGTTCTCCTTCTCCTCTACTTTCTGTGACTCAGCAGATGTTTTGTTTTGGGGTGCTTCTGTGTCATCCTCTGTCATCTCATCATTTTCGAGGCCCAGGGTTTCCCACTTTCTCATCAATTCCTTCCACTGTTCCGCTCTTGGCTTCGTATGTACCCCCCTTCCCCAATGAGTGCTCTCATCTCTGCCTCTGCCCCAATTTGTGAGGTCCCTTTTCCAACATTCTATCTTCCATTTGCCTTCCACCACATTGCTATTCGTCTCTTCACAAGTGCCATGGCTAGGTCAACAAATTTGTTTCCCACCTTCTGCTTAGGTGGGCATGGAAAAAGGCCTAAGAGAAACACCTCTCCTGTATTTCTGGGGTCCCTCCCTATTGTCGCTCTAGTTTGCTAGACCACCACCCCCCAGAAGGAGGTTAATATGGGGCAGCTCTAGACCATATGGAAGAAGTCCAAGTTCTGCTGGGCGCACCTTGGGCACAACCGTGTTTCCCCTCCAAGTATCATTATGATTCTGTGTGGGGTCAAGTATGTCATGTGAACATAATTAAACTGAATATATTTTAGACTTGCATTGCATGATATGGTCTCAGGGGAATGTATTCCATTCTTGGTTTATAAATAGTTTTTCTAAGGTTAATTCCCATTGTTAGATAATTCTTGGCAATGCCGTCAATGATGCCTCCACTAATGTCATGCAGAACCATTTCACCTGATGGCTGGCCCCTTCAAGGGTAAACAGCGCATGGAGCAGAGGATGTGTTTCCGGTACCGCTCCTCCCCCTCCCCATAGTTCCCTAATGATGCAGACTAGGGACTCATATGGCAGGAACTGACCCACCGGTAACCCATATTGCTCTACTAGCTCCGCGAAAGGGATCAGCGTCCCCTCCCGGTAGAGGTCGCCCACTATCTCAAGTCCCACTCCTTCCCATTCCACCAATTGCTCCAAAGGTACTACAAGGGGTTTCATGGGGTAGGCCTACTAAGGGGACCTGAGGAGAGTACCAAGGGGCCACAGGCAGTCTAGCTTTTCTTCCAGCACTGTAGTGCTGTAAGTTGTAGGGTCCCTTGATAGGGGGGCTGGGACTCTGTGGTCCAATATCTTGGCTCACACCAGGGCAGAGAGAGCTGCCAGCCCTCCCATGAATAACCCTTCCACATTATCTCCCTCAAGCCATTTGGCAAGCCACTGAAGCTGGGAAGCCAGGTAATAAAACTTAAAATTGGCACCCCATCCCCCCATTGCGTATTGGACACTCTAATATGTCCCTCCCCCCATATTAAATACTGTACCAACGAGTCCAGTGGAGCAAACCAGCCTCGGAGCAGCACCAGAGGAAGGTTCACAACGTAATAAAGCAACCTGGGCAATATTAACATCTTATTCAACGATACCCGTGCCATTACTGGCAACTTCGGCAAGCTCCAAAGCGCTATGCAGTACCTAAGTAAGCGCAGTGCCCTGACCAAATTGGCTTCACCTAAATCCGTCAACAAATGGTAAACATGTATGCACAGGTATTTGAATGTAACTGGGGGCAAATGAAAATCTAATGGACACGCATGGGGTTTCGGGAGCTGTGCCGCCACCAGAAGAAGGTAAGGCATCGCTCTATTTACTCTCAACCCCGACAGGGTTACATATCCGTACAATATGCTCAAAGCTGTAGCCGATGCAGCCACCGCCTCTTTTAAGTATATCAATACGTTGTCTGCATGTAAGGAGACAATATGATGTTCCCCATCGAGGGTCAGCCCTAGCCTGACCCACCATGGCAGAAAAGAGAGCAAAAAGCACTGGCAACAGATGACAGCCCTGCCTCGTGACGTGGAAAATCCCATATTGGACAGAGAGTGTTCACCACTTTTCACCCAGTCCCATCTGCTCCATGCATGCAAAGAGGTAATTCCAGCTCAAGGTCTAACGACAAGATTGCAGCTTGCTCAAGCGTACTGGCATCTGGGTGGTACAGAACTGAGCATAACCTGAGTATAACCTTCTGAGACTATATGACTTATTTTGTGAAGGGATAAATCCATTTTGGTCAGCATGTATCAGAGTGGGCATGTGGGGAAGCAGTCTCATTGCCAGTATCTTGCTCACAATTATAAAATCTAGGTTGAGCATAGATAGTGGCCGATAGTCTCCTACTCGTTCCGGATCACAACAGCGCATTGCGTCGAGTCAGGGAGCTACCCCAGCTCCAGCGATGCTGCATACAGTTTTTCCAGATGGGATGCCAGCTTAGCACCAAATGCCAAATAGAATTCTGCTGCCATGCCATCCGGGACGGGTGTCTTTCACTTTGCCATGGGTGCTATAGCGCGTTTTATTTCTGCCAGCGTCACTGGGCTACCCAATACTTCCCTAAGTTGTTATTCTAATCTTGGTAATTGCAATGGTGCCAGATATTTTTCAATGCCACCTGGTGGCAACATTTCATATTATGTTGAAAATAGGTTTTATTTATTTAATCTGGATCATGTAGGGTGTTATTCACCTCCTAAGTAATATGTGTTTTTTGGGACCCGCGTGCCTCCAGTTCAATTAGCCTTGCCAGTAGTCGGCCTGATTTACACTCCTCATTATATGCTCTTGCCAAATATCTTCTGTAATCAAATTTCCTGTGTTTTTCTAGCACCTCACTATATTGGGCTCTAGCATCTGCAAGGTCAGCCAAGGCAGTTGCGTCTGTCCCTTGCTTATTATCCAGCGTTTGCAATAGCCCTTCTATCTCATCAAGTTCTTTACACAAAAGTCGCCACTCTCCAACCGACTGGTACAAGCAGTGGTCGTGTATTACCACCTTGAAAGCCTCCCACTCCACCAGCTCGGAGGATGCAGATCGTGCATTTGTGGCAAAGAAAGTGTTGACACCACAGGGAGAAAAAGGGTCATAGGGATATTTAAAGACCTGCCCAGGTTCACATCCCCTACCACTCAATTACAATAACAAGAAAAAAACGGGGGTCTCAAAAGCCACTAAAGTAGCTCGCTGGCTTTGACTCCTCATTGAGTGAGTCAGGACACAAGTTACCTACAAGCCTACAAAGAAAGGAAAAAAGCAGAAGAAAAGAGCAAAAGACAAGTGATTACCAGTAAGATCCACATACAGCTAAATGTAATAGCTCTCAATTGATCTATCTTCTGACTTGGCCCTGTTCTATAAGATATGTCGGTATGACAACACGCAAAGTGCGAACACGTATGCTGGAACATAAGAGTTCATTCAGATGTAAAAAGACACTGACACGACTCACAAAACATTTTGTGGACAAAAATCATGGAGAAGAGGGCTTTCAGTGGACAGTACTTGAAAAACCATTCATACCATCACATATTAGTGACATCTCAAAGTATCTGTTCACCAAAGAGCAGAAATGGATATTCAAGCTCAGTAGTGACACACTTGGCCTTAACGATGATATACCTTGGGCGAGCCTGTGAAAGGCGAGGATAAGGTGTGGGTCCAGCTAATCTTTGGACTTTTGGCTGACTTGTGAGTTCATTTGGCTCTACACTGTGACTGAGTGATGATCTTGAGCCTAAGCGGTATGAGCATTCTAGCCTAGATTGTATGTGAGATATAGAGGTGTGTCCTTAATAGAAAATTGGAAAAAGTAGGTAAATTCATAATACCATCTATCCATGAATTACAATTCCTGTTTATATCCTGCACCAGCACCGTCCTCAAGTGCTTGTAAGGATTACACTTTAATATTTCCAATAATTACTACACATTATGACTTACACATCTAAGGACATAAGTGTGTCTGGTTCTTCTGACATTATGGTAGTACCAACTGGGTTCAATTTACGTATATCTACGAAAGTATGGACATTTTTTGGCTATACATAAGAGCGGACTCTAGGCATTCTAGGGCATTTTAGCAAGAATACCATGACTATGAGAGCCTAGGCAGCACGCTCTCCATGTTGCCAGTAAAGTTATTCTATCCGGGGCTTCGGAACTACAAACATCATCATTATGACGTCAATTTGTAGTTTTGTGATTGCACGCAAGGTTTAGAACGCGAGATCACGGAGCTCTCTTGTGTACCAGCAATCTATTGCGGCAGCGCGGTATGTTTTAGAGAAGAGACCTTCACTTAAAATGCATATAGCAAAGGCACAGGTTGCCTTCGGATATCTAAATAATGATGTGCGTGAGAGGTGGTGCCTGAACGGGATCCGTAAAGTAAATAATGGTATCCTGCTCTAGGTCAATAGAACTACAACTACCATCTTGCTGACGTCATTTTGTAGTTTTACGCGTGCTAGTGAGTTTTGTATATCTGGTCACGCAATCAAACTGTGGAAACCGGCGATCTATATTAATAAAGTGGTCCTCCTCACACAAGGTATTCTATTTTACAAATATGATGTATTTAAAGCATATGAGATGCTTGGTTGTCGGGTCCATTGAGAATTGATCAGCGCTGACTGACAGGGGGCGGGCTTCAATATTATCAGGACCAGCCTTCTAGCTGACTTATAAATATGCCCAAACTGAGCCGTTCGTTGCCTCCCCCTTGACTCAGGTTCTGTCTGAGGCAACGATGGACAGGTGGGTTTTTTGCTGGCATGTTCAATTATTGTTTATGATGGTTGTAATGCTACATCTTTGGTAACTTGCATATTTCAAACAAGTAGGCAGCAGTGTCATGAGTTGCTCTCAACATAGTGTTATCTAGGGCGAAACTGCCTCTCTTTAAACCATACAATGAGCCGTCTTAAGTTTCCTCACTGTTATGATTTAATTTTGTTTGGACTCTATGGGGGTTTGCAATCAAATTAGGGTTTTTCCCATTCATTTTTGCGGTACACAACTCTTTCTAAACAGGTGCTCCATTGGAGACTGAGACAAGATTTGTTGAGCACACCTCGATATAGAAAAGAATGGTCTTTCAATGTAGGTTTTTACATGCTGTGTTTTTACCTGCTGTGGGCTAACTGAATGCTAGGAATTTTGGGAGCCAGACTTGGGTCTTCCGAGAACTGGTGATTGTCTGCGAAGGATAGACGATAGAAGGGGCTGCAGCCAGAGAATGTGAAGGACAAAGAAGCCCTAGTGTTTCTTGCTTCCATTTCCTGAGCTTGGTCCAGGTGAGTTGAGGTCCAGTCCCCGGTCAAGCTGGGTGAGCACAAATAAGTAGTTTTTGAACCTGCATATATTTTTTACAGGAATATAGTAAAGAAGAGAGCGGATTTACAGTAATTTGTTATTTAACTTACTTGTTTTTTGGATGCTATCCACAGTCATTGACGCAGAGGATTAGCACAAGCAGGTTGTAACTGTTCCAACCTCTTAACGTTTCCCTGTATGTTCACTAAAGATCCAGTTTATATATAAGTTTTCACTTTTATACACTCCCCTTTTGCAGTAGCAAAGTTAGAGAGCAGAGGCCTTGAAGAAAGCCGTGGGATTTGTTTCCCTACTGGCTGAAACATGTTGGCCCGTTTGCAGTTATTTGTTGAAACTGCTTTTTTGCACTGTTCTTGTTTTTAACTAGGGGTTGAGCCGATATTCTAATAAAAAGTGCTTTTTTCGCCTCCTCGCCCTATTTTATTCACCACATTTTTATGTTCTTGCACTGCACTGAATTCTCATATGATCTATCACTTATGGCCTAAAGTGATTGTGGGTCTGATCCAATTCAGCCTAATATCGTGGGTAAGGCAACAAGTCTCTATGATCAAGAGACATACCATCCCGACACATGGATGACCAAATCAGAAGATTGATCATTGCGAATTATTGATGGGAATCCATTTAGCTGTATGTGGATTTCACTGGTAATCACTTGTCTTTTGCTCTTTTCTTCTGCTTTTTTCCTGTCTTTGTAGGCTTGTAGGTAACTTGTGTCCTGACTCACTCACTCAGAGGAGTCAAAGCCAGCAAGCTATGTTAGTGGCTTTTGAGACCCCCGGATTGTTTCTTGTTATTGAAAGAAAGTATTGATGCATGAACTCAAAGATTCCTTAAAGGGACCATCTTCTAACATCTCCGATTTATAAACCGCCACATTGGAATCAGGGTTCTATGTCTCAGGGGGGCTGTAAAAAAGCAGTTTTGGCTGTGAGCTGAACAGGTGTGCCCTAAGTATGCAGTATGTGTGACTGCCTCATTAGGTCTGCTGTACAAAGGAATGCGTCTAATCAGGTGTGTAAATGATCCATAGGGGAAAAGAAAGAGTATTCTCTATCTGGGGCATGTTGAACCCTCCAGGTATCTATTAGGCCCCAGTGATCCTCCCAGTCGCAAAACCATGCTGCCATACGATGCGATTGTGCCCCCAGCAAGGGAGGGTGTGATCTGTCTAGCCCAACATCTTCCACACAATTAACGTTTCCCCCTATTATTATGAATTCCGGCGGCAAATCCGCCAGTTGGGCTGAGAACATCTGTAGAAAAGTAAACTGCTTGAAATTCCGGGCATATATGTTTCCAATCGTTAAGGCTCTACTATTTAACTTCCCTGCAGTAGCACGTATCTGCCATCTTTGTCTATCTTGGCATCAGAAACTCCAAAAGGAACACCAGCCCTTATCCACACCAGAACCCCTCTTGCAAATGTTGTGCTCCTCCACTGCTCAGCGGGGCCTCCACTCACCACTACTGCTGTCTATGTTGCACACCTGTTTGTGGTTTCCGCTGTTGGGGCTCCACTCCATGCACTCTTTATGCACGCTTACCGTTCGCTCAATAACCACTCCAATGCTGAACGTTAGCGTAAAAGGCCATTTATTTAGGACAGGGTTGACAACAACAATTAACCAAGAACATCAATAACTTATCAACAATCCCCAATGTGAAGTCTTTCATTCATCATCCATTCCCATACTCCAGTTACTCTCTCCCGCTTCACTCAGCGATCTCCTCCCTTCCTCCATTCCTTCCGCACTTCTCTTTCAACCTCCTCCAGCATCTCCAGCCATCGCACTCTTACATCCCGCACCCCCATCATGCACCTGTAACCCTCCCCAGGGGGGTGAGTATGCTCATCATAGACTCCCCAGCCCCCCACAGTCTGCCAACCAGGGAACCCCCGGAGGGTGGTTACCTGCCCCACCCAAGTTGAGTGCACCTTTCGCCCTCAATCCCGGTGGCACCAAATGAACTCATTACACAGTTTACTGATGACATCCCTCATTTCCATCATGTTACACGCATTACATATGTGCGAAAGGTGCACCCCATCATCACGAAACAGCAGTGGCTCTTCCAGCCGCAAACCCACATGTGCAATAACCTTGATACCTGCGTTACCACAAAAAATTCTCATAGCGCGGTTCAATTTCCTTCGCACCTTCTCAATAGCAGCTGGCTTAAGAGCTCCCCTCCAAGTCCTCTGTGGTACAAACTCTGTCCAAACAATACATGAGCCTGCAAGATTGCTCTTCATGGCTTCCAAGTCGTGTTGCATCAAATGTAACAGGGAAACACCAGACTGCTTTATTAAGTCATTTTCTCCAGGGCAACAACGCTCCCCAGCGCCTCCCACTCTTCCCCCACCAGTACACTTCATGGCGGCTGCTGCGCAGGCCCAGGCTACGGCCGTATTCCTGCCGGTCCCCATACTTTGATGCCCAATGTACAAACGAGTGCCCGACAATCCAGGTAACCGGCTTGGCTCCTGGGCCCCCAACGCAACCTACAAATAAAAACAAGTGTTAATACAAACTGCCCGCAAATACAAAAACCTTCCGCGGCACCTCCCACCACCAGATCCAAACTCAGTTTCGCAGATAGCGCTCGCAGCACCGAGATCTCCACTGCCTAATCTGATGTATCTTAGCCCAAGACCAACCCAAGCGCGCCACCGCCGTTGCCGTGCCAATGCGAAAGGAATGCGTACCATACCTAGCAGGATCCCTACCCAAACGTCTCAACGCCATTCGCAAATGATGAGCCGTCACTCTCTTCTGTGAAACATGAAAAAAAATCTCACCAGACACACACCGAGCCTGCTGACAACAACTTTGCCACTCCTGCACCGGGCACGCCCACCCACAACCTGTTTCGCATAGCCACACCCACTTACCCCTGCCCACTTGCTCAGTTTTAGAACAACCCAACCGAATTCCCAAGCGTTTCCCATCCAATCGCACGTCCTCATACATTCTCCCCCCTTTCCCTGTGCACCCAACAATTCTGACACCCGGAATACTCCAAAAAACATCCAAATCATATATAAACAGAACAACGCAACCTCGTCTTCATCATAACAACAATGCGGCAACTCCGCCAACAAACCTTGCAAGAGATCAAAAGTAATCATCTCCCTAAGCGCCTCACCCCCCCTTAACTCCACTCCTGTCCCCAACCTTTCAACATCCGACTCAACAACTCACTCCTGGCTGGATCATAGCCCATGTACAACATGCTGTAAAAAGAAATCCCTGCCAATTTACCCCCAATCGTCATCTGAGACAACCCCCTGTCAATGCAAATCAAAACAAAATGAATAACTCCTTGTTCACAGCCCTACTGTGACATGCGCCACGTCTCACTGGTCCATCCCAGAAACGATCCCGATTCAGACCATGCCAATCTGTAGGTTCGCTTTGTAGATTCAGCTACGGATTTCTCGACGAGGCCCACCACTCTCACTCCCCCCAGGCCCAGATGCCGTCCGGCACTTTGGTTTTGCAAGCATCCTCTCCTGGTGCCAGATGCCTGAAATGCTGCCACTGAGAACGAGACAATACATCCGCCATGTCTTTGCTTGCACCGGGGACATGCTGCGCGTGAAACATCACATTCAGTCGCAAGCATTGCAACATAAAACTTCGCAGAAGGCTCAGCACTCGCTTTCTGGTGATTCACCAAGTCCACTAACGTCCTGTTAATACTGATCTGTTCCTGAACTCCACGCCCCATACCTCCAAGGCGACCAACAGTGGAAAAAATTCCAAGAAGGCAATACTCCTGACCTGTTTCAGCCAATGTTCCGGCCATCGTTCAGCGCATCACCTCCTGTCCCAGAAAATCCCAAAACCAGAAGCCCCTGCTGCATCAGAGAAAAGATGCACCTGCAAGACCATCTTGTCGTCCACAAAGACCAGTGACACACCATTGAAATCTGACAGAAACATCTGCCACACCCAAAGGTCCGCCCTGACCCCCAACGAGATCCGGACCCTGTGATGTGGGAGCACCACACCCGACATGGCCATGTCCAGGCATCTGCAGAAAGTCCTCCCAGTGTGCACCACCCAGCACGCAAAGTTCAGAAAACCCAGGAGTCGCTGCACCAAACACAAATCAATCTTCTTCTCACCAAGCACGCACAACAGGAGAGCATGAATGTCTGTCACCTTCTGTTTCTGTAACCTGGCCACCCACGCGACCAAATCCAACTCATTGCCCAAGAACGTCAACTGCAGCTGGGGCCAGCTGTTTTCTCCGGAGCCAGTGGAACTCCGAAATCCCGCGCCAGAACCTGGAATTGCCCAAGAGCTCCCTCACACTCACCAGACTGCGCTTTCTCGATGAACAAAAAGTCATCCAAGTAGTGAGAGACTGCCCGATGACCACTCCTGTCTGTGAATGCCCACTACAAAAATGAGCTTGAAGCCTCAAATAATGCACAGGAAATGGCATATCACATGGGCAAAACCTTGTCCACAAAAATGGCACACCCATACTGCATCCCTAACAAAGATAAATCCGCATGGTTTATGGGCAGGCGGCGAAAGGTCGACTTAATGTCACACTTGGCAAATTCTGCGCCCTGCCTGAAGACCCGCACCAAACTGATCACATCGTCTACTGAAGCATACAAAACTCTGGAACCCTCTTCGGCAATGAAATCATTCACAGACCTCCCTGCCAGCCATGACAAATGATGGATCAACCGTAACCAGCTTTTTCTTGTGCACCACTCTCAAAGGTGATGTGATCAGGCAGGAACCGGCCAATGGTCAAAAGGGCCAACTATCCAGCCTTCCGTCACCTCCTTCTGCAATTTCACTCCAGCAACCTCTGGCAATTCCTTTGCAGACCTCAAATTCTCCGCCCATCTCCAATCCTGTGGGCCCTGATAACCCTCCCGGAAACCCTCCGTGAAACCCCAATGGATCCTCAGTGCGGCCTCTCTATCAAGATAACCCGAGAGCCAAGGACCCATGGCCCCGATCCTAACTGCTCTGAGCGTGTGACTGGAGTGAAACATTGTGTGACAGGGTGGCGTCCGCCACACTTGGAGCACTCGTGATTGAATTTGCAGGGGTGCCGTGTGCAGAAACCCTTGTTAAAGTTCCAACATGCACCTGTATTAGCTCCCGTGGACTTGGACAACTGGCCTGTGGACCCAGAATAGCTGGTCTGATCACCCACTCCGGTGTGCGAGCCCTCTCCTCCTGCCCCAGCTTGGGTGGGAGGCGATTGAAAAGGCCGGTGACTGCCAAGCCACTGGCCGTGTGTGTGGATGCAGACGACTGAGTAGAGGACATCCATTGCATCCAGAGCTCCTGATCCACTTCCCCCCATGCCTTATCGGTGTTAGCCCTATTCCTGGCCCAAAACTCCTCATTGTAACTGAGCCAAGCAAAACTTGTGAAATGCATCTGCGCCTTTCTAATGATGTCCATGTACTTAAACAATGCGATAGCGTGATCTAGATATTTTTCACAATATATACTCGCATAAATCGCAAAAAGCCGATGTCCAGTTCTCCAAATTAACCGTCACCGTGGCCGCCTTGTCAATTCCCATTCTTCTTCCTTGGAGCCCTCCTTGACCTGTATCTCCATTTGCAAGAGCTTGAACACATACTCATGCTTCCAAATTCTGGACTTAGTTTTCTCCGACAAGTGTGACACCAGTACCATTGCCAACCCCATGTACGGTAGTTTCTTCCGGTGTTTGTCCCCACCCTTGTCATCCTTACCACCCTGATCGTCAGTCTTATCAGTCTGTACGCCTGTGCTGACCAAGTGCTTTCCACTAGCCCCGCCTCAACTGCCGCTTTAGCAGGCGCACCTGGGGCCCTCATGGACCCCTCCCCCACACCCACTGACCGGCAGGCTCTTTTCCGCCCCCTTTAGCACCATCCTCGCATGCGCCCCACCAAGCACCCTCACCTGATAAATGTGAAGTCACCTCCCGTTCCGCTCCTCGGGCGCCAACCGTCTTTTGGTTCACCTTCTTGGTTCCGCTGGTGCTGGCCTGGGTAGCCTGCAAAACACCAAGAATTTCTGTTGCTGCCTTTGGCCTCCCCCAATCCCCAGTGTCATGCACCTCACCCTCTTCCAGTTTCTCACTCTCATAATCATAGTCCAGTTGCTCCTCTTGCTCAATCGCATCAGACACTGCGAACACTTCTTGTGCCACTCTTTTCATACCCTTTCCTTTCACACCAGGCACAAAATCACACTACAGCACCGTTGATGCCCGCTCCCTTGGTGGAGGGCAGGCTGCCGCAGACCCCCCTGCAATCTCTACCCAGCGTCCAGGAGCTGTTTTGCGCCCCGCCGGTCCACCCATGCATGTACCAGCCACCACCGCTGGCTTGTGCCCCCCTCAGGCTGCTGGAACCTGAGGGGACCCCAGCGGCACTGGGCCTCTGTGCCATCATGGCCGTCCCTACTCCTATTGTGGGCCCCATCTCCTCCACCCAGACCAATTTGCCTCCCGTAGGCCTGGCACGCTGTCCCTGGCTGCCTCCCCCTGCCACAGCTTGCCACTTGCTTTGCTTGCCCCCCGTACACCCCCCAGCAGGGCAGGCCCCCTCCCACCCCACTGGAGACCACCTCCCAGAACACCCCACCTCCTCCTCTGACTCCCCAGAGAGAATTAGCTGAAAGCCTTCAGCTGCAGTCTCCTCCACTTCTGCGCCCTCATCCCTCCACCTTCTGCCTCCAGCGCACATGCCCCCAACTCTGACCCCATACTCTGCTGGTCCTGGGGATGCAACATGCCTGATGAAGCTGTGGAGGCCGCGGCCTCTGCTCCCCCCTGCACCCGGGAATTCCAAGAGAGCGGCATGTCACCTTGCACACACAGGAGAAGGCTCTTACGCCACCCCCGCATTTCTCCTTCTCCTCAGTCTCCATGCCGCAGCCCCACCCAGACAGACCTCCACGCAGTGATAGCAGCTCCTCCTGGCGCGCCATCACCGCTGCAGCGACCCCCGCAGAAGCCGTCCGAGGCGTACGGGTCATCCCGACCCACTCCTCCTCTAAAACTCCAGGCCACAGGAGATCCGCTCTTTCAGCGCCGCTCAACAGCTGAAGCACAGCACGGATAGCGCTGCCATGGGCGTTCCATTTGTGTTGCCGCTCCCTGGGGTCTCAACAAATGCCAGAATCAGCATGTCCACATCGCACCAGTACTCCGGCTGCAAATTCACCCAAATCACCGCCCAATCCGACAGGATGAGCCTAGCAATACCTAACTAAATCCCTGACAACTATCAATTTACACTGAGACTCTACCATAAAGGCGCAGAGGGCAGGAAGATGCAAAAACTCCTCCCCTTCCCTCTTTATACCCTACTCCTAACCCGACCCCTAACCAACCCTCTAGTCCTAAATCAACGCTGTCCTGGTCTCATGTGAACACCCTGGGGGAAGACTGGTCTGCCGACCCTACTCCCCTCAAGGGCTGCAGTGGGCAGCTCCACCCTTTGCACTCTGCTTTTGCAGCCCCTAGTATCTGCACCATAGCTCTCCTCCCGCACTCACTCAGGCATCCGTCTTGGCCTTGGCAGCACGTCAATGCCGCTGCTCGCAGGCCAGGCAAGCCACCATCACCACCCTCAGGCCTGTTCCTCCAGGCACAATCAGCCAGCCCCTCTCCGACTCCGCTTTGGGCAGTTGTCACTGCCAGCATCCTCCAGAGCTCTTGGTGCCCAGTGCCAGTCAGCCATGCCCATTAGGGGCAGATTGCCACACTCCTCCGACTCATCCCTTCAATCAGGCGTAGTCTTGCGTCGCCGCTGCCTCTCTATGCCCACGTCTCACAGGCCCAGGGAGCTGGGCCATAGCCTCCTCTTGTTGTTGTCGTAAAAGTGAGTTGCTACAAGAATTCCCTCCCCATAGGCACTCAAAAACCTCTCAGCCTCTGGTGGCGGGGAGTTAGCCACAGTTGCCGAGTGCGACTCGGTCCTCAAGATTCACAGGATAAAGAATAGTCTGGTGCTGAGCTCAGGGCTCGCGTGTCCGCCATGTTTTGCGGTTAGCCCACGCCCCGTCATGATATATATTCATTCATTCATGGCCTGTCGAGTACATGCTTTGCTGGCACAATGATCTATACCTGCGGAGCTCTAACATGCAGAGGAAAAGTTGACAACACAATGACAACAGGCTGCAGAAGAGAGCACTTCTATATAGAAGTGTTGTTTAGCTTGAGTCCCCAAAGAAAACACGCACACTTTCTTTCCTCCTTCAAGCAAATTAGTATGTGGTCAAGAACATCATCTCCACTCCAGAGGAAAAACAAGTACGGCATCTTTGCTCATGCCTCTGTTTGTAAAACCTAAATACAATAACACTGCCACCTGTGATGAACTCTGTGTCATCCTTAAACTCATATAAATCTTTAATACAAGGTGACCACAAGGTGATGTTTTAGTGCTACTGATACAGAACGACTCCCAAACATCCCTCACAACTCATTCCACTTAATCCAGGAGCTAATTCTTTTACTTATCGGTGAGGGCCCATAGCACCGTGAGTAACACATAGACACAATACACAGCTCCTGAATCAGTGAAAAAAGAAGACGAGCTGCAGGATAGCGGGGTGCCTCATTAACCTAGATTCTAAAATTCCTATACATTATATACATATATGTACATATCAATTTCTCTTAGCAGACATAAGGAAATAACATCAAGGTACTCCGCTGTATGGTCAATGGACCAACTAGTAGAAGTCAGTTGATGGCGATTAAGACCAGCTCAATCACAATATTTCCATTACTCTATTATCTACTTTGTCATGATTTTTATTCTAAATAAAAAGACTCGAGTTTATATTTTACAGAAATTTTATCTAAATTCATTTAGGAAAGAAAATAGAATTTCAAGCGCAATTTAGCATTTATTAATAAATTCTAAAAATTTAAAAATTAGAAAGCATATTACCAGTCTGCCATAGGTGATGACAGAACTATAACAAACAGGTTCCCAAGCTGACTGTCTTTCTAGCCTCCTCCATGTCTACATCCCAACATAGGACTCCACATTCGATCTCTTTGCTCCATCAAAATTTAAAGTCCAAAAATAATTCAAAGTCTTTTTGCACCAAAAATAATTCAAACCGACAGCATGTCGTGGTGTGCAATAAAATCCACGGAACCAACTTTTTTCCCTTTTTCACACAAGCTCTCTTATACCCTTTTCCCTTAACTATATAACTCAAAATTGTAACTTTTAGGGTCCGCACTCATTTCTCATTGGTCCATTTAGAGGGGTGGTGATGATCACCTCATGTCCTCCTTGTTCAAACCAGTTCTAGTTTGGCTACGTCATCCTCAAATACTTTCTCCCGGCCAAAATTGTCCACTTTGCAATTGTCATTCTGTCCTTGTATCTTTTGTACATCATGAGGTTACAGCATGCTCATTTCCCAGGCTTTTAAATGCAAGCATCCTTTGGCACGTCTATTCATAGGCCAAGCTGACCTTGACATCTTTCACTCCGTGCCCAGGCCATTCACTCATCGCTAGCATATTTAGCGCATGCGTAGGGCCATCTCTCCCGGAATCTCACTTAAACAGCCATTTTTTAACTAGGCCGCACGGCCTTAATGTGAACTAATAGGAAACCAAACACAACAGAAGTTAGATATAGAATTTTAGCCCATCTGTTTACCTCCCACCATTCTAATTGTCCCTGTTAGTGGTTACCTAGCAAAAAGCATACAAATATGCGTCATTTTACTTACCGATTTCATTGTTTTTGTCACAAAACTTCTAACATAAGTACAAATACACACGGTTATCCCATTATTTCTGTAATACCACAGCTCTATATTAGTGTAACTCTTTGAGCATTAGCAAATTAGTTTTAGCAAAACAGCAACTAGTTTCCCACATGTAGTTTTATTCTATGTGCATTTGGTTAATTAGTTTTCATGCTCCTCACGTTTAATAAGTGTTACTGTTATGAGAGACTGACTTTACAAAGAGTACACAAATATTTTTGTCTTTCCCCTGCTCCATCAACTCCCCCCTTTGGTGATTTTATCACCACTAATCACCCCAACTAAATTTCTTGAAAACATGTTTCAGGTTCTTTTAATTTGTTTTAGCTTAGACTCAAGTATCTTTTATACTTTGTCCTTTTGTATCATTATACATCTTCTCTTTAAATTCTTACAATTCTATTTCTCCCATTTCACGTTCTCTTTCCCTACTTTTTTCTATTTTCGCCTTTATGTTTTTCAGGTTTTTTTTCTAACACATTTGCACACTAGGCTTAAGATTAATGATATAAAAACTACTATTGTTAATGGAATTAATACTTTCCCTAATATTGACCTACCTATTTCTACAAACCGCTTCTTTACAGCAGAAAAACTCTTATCAAGTTTCTCTAGAACACCATCAACCTCCAGTGGAGTAATTTTTTTCTGTAATTCAGTAATATTCTTAATATATCTTTGAATGTTCTGACTTTTGTCAGGTATGTATGTACAACAGTGTTGCACTTTTAAAACTCTGCAAACTCCTCCTTCTTTTGCCATTAAAATGTCAAGAGCAAGTCTATTTTGTATCACCATAGCTCTCATAGCAACCATTTCAGTATTTACCATTAAAATTCCTCTGGCAGTATTTGTTGATAAACGATCTACTATCGTTGATAATTTTCGAGTTTTATTTGTATTAAATGATATACCCACTGCTGGTACCAATGCTCCAAAAATGTCACCTATTATTTCTAAAAAACTTTCCCTTCTCCTTCGTTTTAATGGTTCACCTTACTCATGAATTCCATTAGTCCCTCTAACTACGTGAAATATTTTCGGAAATACCAAACCTACATAACATGTACCATACCAATGGTCAGGCAACCTATAATAAGCTCTGTTCCCACATATAAAATACATTCCAAGAAAAACAGTATCATTTCCTCCTTTAAATCCCCATCCCCCTTTGATAATATACGTGTCTTTACATTCACTTGCACCCACAAAATAATTGTCATACACAGTATTGTCTCTATGAATACACAGTTTGTCTTGTTGTGGCGTATCTATACCTATTGCTACATCAACATTACTTTTATCAAGATTTTCATCTTCAAAATTCCACATTGTTGTTTTGGGTTTACTTTGCATATTCTAAAGTAATTTCTTGTGTTTCCAGAAAATATTCACTAAAAACTTTACCCATTTTCACTTTGTTCTGTCCATGTGTTATTGACAAAGTTGCAAAAGTGTCATCTGAATCAGAATAATAATATTCTAATTTACCTGTATTGTAAAATAGACTAGCTAATACACTACAAATGATTCCATAAGTGAAAGGAAGGCGGTGATATGTTACTCCCTCTGATACAGATGCTGGTAACTGCATACAGACATAGCAGTCTCTGACATCCATAGTCTCATCGTACTCGTATAACAATCAGGTAAAAGCATTCTTTGAAAAATCATTAATACATCTATCTCTATGCAATTCAGTGTTATCTACAAATTTCACATCATTCTTTAAATCATGCATCTTTTCACTCTTGCTGTTATTGTATTCTCCATGTTCAAAACGTCTAAAAGGAATCACTATTGCTAAAATAAGCTTTATAAGCGCTAATAAACTTGTACAAATTAATCACATTCTACACCATTTACGAAAAATAGTACATTTAGATCTTCTAATATCGTTTTCAGACTTTTTTTTACACAGCAAATGTCCTTTAATCCTTTTCTTTCTAATGTCTCTTTACTCCTTACACATGAAAAAATGTGTCCTCAAAAATCCTTCTTTAATGTAATGTCACTTTTTCTATTTACTTTTCCGACTTTCTTGGATTTGTCGTCCTTCAATTTCCACTTCAATCACAATCTGTCTCTAATCACCTTTTCACTCACCAAAATTGTCTGGGTTTTCTTGGCTGCTTTCGACTTCCTGTATATCAGGTAAATGGATGTTAGCCCATTCAGGTGATTCATATTTCAGAGTTAGTCACCTTACTCTTGTTGGCCTTTGCACTATTTCAACCTTTCCTTTTATCTGATCCTTTTAATTTATTTCATTTACTTGTTCCTCTTGATTTCTGTTTATGTTTATCAATTTGAAAGTCAGTCCTTTATTATCTTTAGTCCAATTTTCTCCTTTTCTTGGATTTTTTATTTCAGTCTCTAAAATTCCACGTTCCATTTTCCAAGCTCTTTTTCTGGGACTTTTTTGTTGTGTTGTTTCTCCTTCACTGTCATCAGACTCTGTTTCAGATCTAATTTCACTTCCTCTTATTTTGAACTTTATGATTTCCGGTTCATCAACTGAATCTGGTGTTTCTTTTGTTAATTCAGTTCTTTTACAAGGGACTTCTCCATGGGTGGTACTTGGAATCTCATCCTCATCGTGAGTTATTTCCTTTTCACCAGTCCTCCAAATTCTCTGTTTGATCTTCAGCGTTCTCACTTTTACCAGTTTTACTTTGCTCTTTTTCAGTGTCCAAACTGGTACTTGGTACTTCCAGATGTCGACTTACAGGTCAATCTTCAAGATCTGGAATATCAATTATCTCTTTCTCTGCTTCAGATGTTGAACTTATGTCTGATATCTCCAGATGTTGACATACAGGTCAAGCTTCTGGATCTGGAGTTTGGTCTGTTTCACCCTCTGTGTCAGAGTCTGAACTAGTATTTGCCTCTTCCAGATGCTGATTTTCAGGTTCTGGTACTCAAATAGTGTGGCTCGCATGAACACACATTTTCACACCGGCACACTTCGCTGTTGTGGTGCTGAACAGGATTACTTGTTGTGATCTATCCCAGCGTGGAACTAAGCAGTGTCTCCTTCTGTGCACTTTTATCGGAACCCAGTCTCCAGGAATCAGGAATCAGCTGGATGCTTTTCCTTTGTACTCGCATCAATCCCAACCTGATGAAATACAGAAGTCACCACGTCAGACAGACTCTTGCAGTAATCCAGTATGATAGCAGCATTTATAGTTAACAGTTTGTCGACTGGTACAAATGCTTGTCTCATTACTCGTCCCATCAGTATTTAATGAGGACTTAACCCTGTTTTTCTGTCTGGTATGCTTCTTAAGGTCATTAGAACAAGTGGCAAAGCATCAGGCCATTTTAGACCTGAGGCCAAACACATCTTTCCCAGTCTGATATTGATTGCTCCATTTACTTGTTCAACTACCCCAAAAGCCTCTGGTCTGTAAGCACAATTCAATTTCTGACGAATGTCCAGTGCTACACATATCAATTGTAAGAGTTCATTTTGGAAGTGACTTCCTCTGTTTGTTTCAATTGTCACTGGAAAACCAAATCGGGGAATAATTTCCCCTACTGTAGCTTTGCTACTGTAACAGTTCCTTCTGGTGGGAAATGCCTCAACCCACCGTGAAAACAAACAAATGATCACAAGTACATATCTCAGATGATTACATGGTGGCATCTCAATAAAGTCTAACTGCATTCTGGTGAAAGGACCTCCTTCCATCCTCTGGTTCCCAGACTTACAACAGTTTTTCGTCCTGGATTCAATTGTTGACACACTAGACATCTTTGACATAAGCTCTCGGCAATCATGCGGAACTTGGGATTATACCAAGTTTGTCTGAAAAGTCTAATCATTGCATCTCTATCAATGTGTGCTTGACCATGGTACATTCGGGCCATATTAGAGATCATGCTATGAGGCATTACTGGTCTTTCATCTCTGTATACCTAAATGTTGTCTTCCTCTCTTTGTCTGCAACCTGCTTTTATCCATGTATCTTCTTCCTCATCACTTGCCCCTCCTTTCAGTTGTCTCACTTCCTGCCAAGTGTCAACTATGTTAGTAAGCATCAAAGGATTTGAAACATGTTCTTTTTCTCTGTCCCGATGTATAGGGGCTGTGTTTTTAGCACAGTACTGGGCAATTGAATCAGCAAATCAGTTACCTTCTGTGACATAGTCATCTCCATTTTTGTGAGCAGCACACTTCACCATCGTAATTTTCCTTGGCAGCTGTATCGCCTCAAGTAACATTCTTACAAACTCAGCATTTCTAATAGGTGATCCCGCAGAAGTCATATATCCTCTTTGAGACCACAGTTGCCCATAATCATGGACAACCCCAAATCCATATTGACTGTCCGTCACTACGGTAATTCAGACATCTTTTCCCAATTTGCATGCTTGAATCAAAGCAATCAGCTCAGCCACTTGGGTTGAACGTATTCTTTTCAAACAAGATGCTTCCATGACATCTGCCACTGTGCACCCGGCATATGCAGCACTCAAAACACCTTCATCTGTTCTCAGACATGAACGATCCACAAACAACACATAGTCTGATTCTTCCAAAGGTTCATCCTTAATGTCAGGTATTGGTTTGGTGCAATACTCAAGCACATCTAGACATTTATGATCAATGTCATTTTTGATTTCCACATCCAATGTATCAGGTAGCAAAGTTGAAGGATTTACGTGTACACATCTTGCAACCGTCACATTGTCTGCACCCAGAATCACTTTCTCATATCTGGTCAAACGACTGTTTGTCATGTACTGTGTCTTGGTCCTAGTGAGGAGTATTTCAACTGAATGTGGCACATACACCTTAACCAGGTACCCCATCACTATACCTTCACTCTGTTTCAAGCTCACACTTGTTGCAGCAACAGCTTTCAGACATCCAGGCAACGCTCTGGCTACTGGATTCAAAACAGCTGAAAAATATGCAATCGGTCTTCTCATTCTTCCATGCCTCTGAATCAGAACAGATAATGCACACCCATCTCTTTCACTGCAATACAATTCAAACTATTTTTCATAATCAGGCATACCTAACGCTGGTGCTTCACACAAGCTAGTCTTCAATTGCTCAAATGCTTCCATTTCCTTTTCATTCAGCACTATATGGTCTTTTACATCTCCTTTTGTTAAGAGCTGTAAGGGTTTTGCAATTAATGAGAATCCACTTATCCACTGTCGATTTTACCCAACCATTCACAGAATCATTGCTTCTGTGTTTTTGGAGGGTTCATTCCTCTAATAGTTTTAATTCTTTTGAGGTCACTTTTCTCGCCCCTTTTCCAATCTTATGACCTAGATATTGTACTTCTTGTTGACAGAACTGTAATCTTGATGGAGACACTTTATATGTCCTCCTTCTGCCAAATGATTCAGCAAAGCAACAATGTCAGATATACAAGCTTCTTTGGTCCTTGATGTCACTAATAAGTCATCAATATATTGAATCAAAAAAGATTTCCCAGGCATTTTTAGACTTTCTCATGATTTCTTCAACATCTGATTAAAAATGGAAGGACTTTCAGTATACCCTTAAGGGATTCAGCACCATGCCAAAATACGCTCACCAAACTTGAACGCAAAAATTGGCTGACTTTCAGAATGTAATGGAACTGTAAAGAACGCATTGCACAAATCAATGACTGTGTACCATTCGGCATCATGTGGAATTTGATACAATATCACAGCTGGATTTGGTACAATTGGACAACATGGCACAACTATTTTATTCACTCTTTATAAATCCTGCACTATCCTAAAAGTTCAGTTTGGCTTTTTCAGTCCCATTATGGTTGAGTTACACGGGCTACTCATTATTTCTTTCAATATTCCTTGTTCAATCATTTTGTCAATTACAGGGGTTACTCCTTCAATTATTTCTGGCATTCATTTATACTGTGGGGTATTTGGGTAAATAGTTCCTTCTTTTACAGTAATTTTTACAGAACTTACACGTTTCATTAGACCTATCTCTTCTCCTGAAAAGTCCCACACCTCTTCTTTGACCATTTCTTTTAATTTAGTTGGGATTTTATCTTTGTCAAACACAGGAAAGATTTAGGGGCAGATGTATCAAGATAGTGTTTTGCGATTCTGTAATTGCGATATTTTGCGATTCGCAATTGCAGATTCGCAAAACGCAAAGTATGTACTATTTTGCGATTAATTAGCGATTTCTTAAAAATCGCTAACAATTCTCAGAATCCATTGCGAATTCTTAAATTGCAAAATTCGCAAATGGGAGTGGTTACCTGCACCTGCTTGCTTGAGCCACACTCAGTGGCAGTTGGAAGACTGTTTGGAGGCTGAAGAGACCTGCTTGCACTGAAATGGAGTCCCAAAACACACAGGAGGAAATGGCTGGAGAGAAAAGAAAGAGAAAACATAAGTTTTCTGAAAAGGAGCAAGAAATTCTAATTAAAGAGATGGTGTGCAGCCATGAGTTGCTTTTTGACAAAAAAGCATTGAAAGTGCCTAAATCAAGAAAAAGAAAGATCTGGCTGGACATACAGCAAAAAGTGAATGCAGTGGGAGTGACCAACCGTACCATTGAAGAACTTAGGAAAAGATTTTACGACATGCGCTAGAGATCAAAATAAAGGGTTGCAGAAAGAATAAAGGAGGCAGACAAGACTGGAGGTGGAACTTCCACAGCAGAGCAACCTACACCACACAAGGAACTTGTGGAGGCCACTCTCCTGCGTGAGAGTGTGAGTGGAGTGGCTGATATAGACAGCTCTGACCCTACACAAAGTGCACAAGGTAAGATGCATGTATTGAAGTCTAAAATTAGTGGGTAAGGCATGTGCATTGGTCTAGTAGAAGTACTCAGTGATAGGAATTTATAAGTCCTGGTACACAGCTTAACATACAGCAAGCAATGCATCATGGGTGTTGTAGTGTACCTTTTACATTTTGAATTTGGCATCAAATAAACACAGGCCCACATTGTGCTTTTCTTAAGAAGACAGAAGTGTAGTTCAAATAATGTTAGCTTTTCAATTAGAAAAAACTTTATTTGTCTCAAAAAGCACATCAACACACAAACTCATATGTCTCACTCTACATCCACAGCACTATCAAGGGATTCAAGGGATCAAACTGAGGGCGATGAATCACCTCTCCATGTTGTCTCTGGTGCAGAAGGAGGAAGCAGTGATGAGACTGTCTCTACTCCCATTGTGCGCAGAAAGCGCAGACATGTGGCCCCTCTGCCTCCTTTGGAAGATGACCTTAATAATGAAGGGGGTACAAGAGGCAGTGGCCTTGACACAATGGTCCTTCGTTGTAATGAAGACCAACCACAAACGCAAAGAAGGACACGTATATATAGCTTGGATAGATCAAGGAGCAGCAGTGGTCATCTGGAAACACCAACAGTCTTTGCGGGTTTAGAGCAGGATATGCTTCATGTGCAGTGCCTGCAACATAAGGCCCTTCGTTCCATTAATAGGCAGCTTTCAAAATTAAACCATAACCAACAGAGCATGGGAAAAGGCATGAAGTGTATGGCAGCACCAATAGACAGACTGTGCTTGACACTAGAACGCACAGAAACAGCTCGCAACAGGACTGCCCACCGTGCACATGGCAGAATGCATGGGTATACTAAAGCCATTAACAGGCTATGTACAGTGACATGTAACTTCACTAGGCTCATCATAAACATGCAGAGAGAGATGAGATGAGTGAATGCACTCAAAACATTGCAAAGGGCCTGGACTAGGTCACATCTGCTGTGGAGATATTGCAAACAGCAAACTCTGATGCCAGTGCACTAATGGCTTCAGCAGACTGCGAGGACACCTCCAGCAGGGGTAGCAGGAACCCCACTCCTACTTCTCAACTTACGCAGCGCAGAAGTGGAAGACATGCTGGAAATACATCTGTTTTGGAGAGCATGAAATGTGAACATCGCCCAGCGCCATGCCGCCAGCGTAAAAAGTGACAATTTACATTGCAATAGTTTCTCCTAACAGCATTTTCACATATGGCTTTCTTAGACATTTTGGGTACATTAGCATGACTGTGCAGCAACATGTCATGTTTCAAAACAGTAGTAAGGTTTTTGTTTTGAGAATAAAAACAATCACTTGCAAAAATAAGATATGTTGTGAGAGTACTTGTCTTACCAAAAAGTAATTTTGTGTTATCTCAGACCGTCTTTGGCGGCCAGCCGCTGCTCCTACTCCTGCTGTAGCCCTTCTAGGTGGAGGTATGTCATCATCATCAGATGTGTCTGAGTCACTCACTTCAATTTCTGTTCCTTTTCTCATAGCCATGTTATGTAGCATTGAGCAGCTAGTTACAATCTTACAACATGTTTAAGACTGTACTGTAATGCACCTCCACTTTTGTGTATGCACCGAAAACAGCTTTTTAAAATTCCAAATGTGCATTCAATGACGCCACGAGTTGACCGGTGTGCCCTGTTATATCTTCTCTCACTTACATTTGATGGATTCAAATATGGCGTAAGGATAAAATCTCGCACTGCGTAGGCACTGTCACCTGCATGAAATAAACGAAAGAGTGAGTGTGTGTTCCATCAATAAGTAACTGATGTATGAATGGCTGTATGTATGAGGTTCATTTACCTAGCAGGTATCCCTCTCCAAACTGTCCAGCACTCAGACGTCTATTAATTCCACTATGTCTGAAAATAAAGGAGTCATGTGTGCTGCCTGGGTACTTTGCCACAATATCATTGATGATGTATTTTGCATTGCACACAATCTGAATGTTGAGGGAATGGTAGCTTTTCCTATTTCTAAACACATATTCTGTGACTGCTGGTGGAGTGATGGCAATATGGGTGCCATCAATGCAACCAATCACATGTGGGAAACGTGCAATTTGGTAAAAATCCAGTTTTGTTTCTTGCATGGCTTGTTGGGTGTTTGATAAGTAGATGTGATGTTGAAGCCTGTTCAGCATTGCATCCCGGAAGTCATGGAAAAAGTATGAAAGAGCACTCTGGGACACCCCACCAACCTCTGCGATGACGCTTTGAAAAGACCCTGAAGCCAAAAGGAGCAGTGAGCACAATACCTGCACATGAGTAGTAATTGATTGTGTCCTGCCTGTTGGATGCTCCAAAAAAGGTTTCAATTCATCAATAAGATCCAAAATAGTGTGTGGGTGAAGTCTGTATTTGTCATAGATGTCCTCTTCAGTCTGCTGGAACAGCGTAATGCGCAGTCTAAATATTCTTTTCTGTCTCTGTCTACTCTGTGCAAGGGCTTGGATACGCAGCCTCCTGGCTATCAGGTAAAGTCTAGCAATTGTGAAAGTTTACATTGCATTGTGGGTTCCTTTTTATACTTTCAACCTGGTTACCACCTGCATGTAGTTGGTGTTAATTGCGATTTCTTAAAATGCAATTTTCATATTTTCGCGTTTTGCTAATTTTTCATACATCTCTTTGCGATTTCTTATTTTTGTGATTTCTAGATTGCGATTTTCGCAAATCAAGAACCACGCAAAATAAGGAATCGCAAAAAAATTCGCAGAAAAGCTGTTCTCGCAAATTAAGTAATCGCAAATATAGCGATTACCTATTTTGCGATGCGAATTCTTACATACATACCTTTTTCCTATTTTTTTGTCGCAAACGCTGTTTTTTAGCGATTCGCAGTGTTTGCGACTAAAAAAGACATTGATATATCTGCCCCTATATTCTCTTCTGAGTCCATTATCGACATTGTCATTTTATACAGAATATCATCATCTGCTGTCTGGAAAGCAATGCCATCTGGTGAACAGTAAATGTCACAGTTCATTTTGCAGAGTATGTCACGTCCAAGCAAATTAACAGGACTGCTGTCACATACTACAAAGCGATGCATCTCTTTAAAATTTCCAATTTGCACCTCCACGTGTTGTGTGAGAGGAGTTTTAATCTGTCTATTTGTTACACCTACAACTTAGATATGCTCACCTGAGAGTGGAAGGTTTTGCATTTCTACTGATCTGACTGTAGAACGAGTAGCACCTGTGTCAACTAGGAAAGTAATATTTACACCATTCACCTTTCCATTCACAAAAGAACCAGACTGATCTACCTCCAGAGTTGTGCCAAGCACGCACTCCACTTCCTCTGCTAGGCACCGTCAATAACTCTCATCGGACTAATTTCCATCCGATCTCAACCAAAACTGCGGAGTCGCAGCTGCACGCGATGATCCTGTCTCTGTACCGTATTTCTGAAGATTAACACTCTGTGGAAGAGGTGGTAATGGCATCTGACTCTGTTGAGTAACTACCTGTTGCTGTGGCGATGACTGTTGATTTACCTCATTCTGCACCTGTGGATTCAATGATTTATTTTCAGGGTTAGCCTTTGGGGGTACCTTACACTCGTTCTTCCAATGCCCTATCTTGCCGCAATTATGACATGGCCATTTCATTTTAGCCTCATCTATATTCATTTACCCTTTTCTTTTATTCATATTACCTTTCATTTTTGCATGCCCACTACATTATTTTGACAGTTCAAGTATGCTTCTTGTTGTTCTGCAACTTTCACTTGTGCCCAAATAGCCTTTTCTTTAAGCTTTCGCTGTCTAGCGTCAATGTCATCACTACAATACTTTGCATATCCCGACACATCATCTACTGAACTGGACTGCCAACACATCATGTGGTGTTTTATCATATCACCTATTTCAGGTCTCAAACCAAACACAAATCTATATACAAAATGACTGATATCCTTTTCACTCAAGGTTTCATATCCACTGTATTGTTTAAAAACTAGAAGCAATCTTTCATAGTAAGCATGTACAGATTCTTTAGCTTCTTGAAGAGTTTTATCTATTTTTACCCAATCAGTTTCTTCTGGAGGAATTTTATTTTTTAAAAATGTTATGACTTGATCATATTTCCTCATTACTTCGGGACCTGGAGCATCTGTTTTAGCATCTCTTGGATATTCTTCTTTTGGCCAATCAATGGTAATTTTATATTCTGTCCACAAATCTGAAGGTAAAACAAAGTCAAATAATCCATCTAAATCTTCCCACAATACCTTTGTAACTTTCACAAACCTATCTACTTGTCTATACCATTCTACAGGTTTTTCTCGTAATCTTGGGAAATCATTTGTGAATGACAATATATCCTGTCTAGTCCATGGCACATGTACATAACCTCCTCCTGGTATTTCTCTCATTGAATATTCAGGTATTACTAGTTCCTTTTCTTTAACAGGGAATGCTAAGGATGTTTTATCATTGGCTTCTTCCTTTTTCTTTGAGCATCTGCTTCTCCATCGATCTACAGCTCCCCATTTTCTTAATAATACAATCAATTATTTTATTTGGGTTAATCTTCCTGCTGTGTTCAGATTATCTATATCATTTTCAGTAAAATCTACTCTGTAGGGTTTCTGTAACATTTTACGTTTTTCAAATTCTACTCCTAATTTGTCCGCCTTTTCTTCTAGTTTATCATGTAGATTTTTAGCTCTCCAAGTTATACTTTTGCACATGAACATAAGTTTGTCATCCTGACATGTTTTTAGTCTTTCAGATCCAATAGTTCCAATAATCAGTTCTTCCTTGTCTATTTTCAATCTAACCACATCTAAAAGTTTAGGTTCCAAATCTTACTTTTGTAAGGTTTTAATCCAATCATTTAATTCTTCTGCTGTTGGCCCTATCAGAGTTTTTGTCAAATCTACTTCTCCTATACTTCTCTCTGAAGTCTCAGATGCTGCTTCTACTCACATGGGAATTCTATATATTGTACTTTGATTCATAGTTATATCAGGCGGAGTAGTTCTAACCGTATTCTTTGTTTCATTTAAGTCATGATAAATCTTCACTTTTACTTTCTGCAGACTCTGATTTAATGCAATGTTTAATGAAGGCTCATTTATTCTCTGATTTTCAAAAACTGGTATTACAGGACCTATTGTTACCGGTACAGTTACAGCGTCTATATTTATGGTTAACTCTTGGATTGTCTGTAGAATGTGATGGCTGTGCACTGCTCTGTTAATCCAATCAGGTGTACTTGTATATCGTTCTCCTAGGAATACTCCCCGCTCAGGAGTACAATGGAAATCTATGAAGGTAGCACCGACACGAGATGTGTGGGTGTCTCCTGGGGCACTGACTTAAGTGCTGAAAAGATCCAGCGAAAGTTTTATAAATAAAGTTATCCTTCAAAAATGTTTCTTGTGTATATGTGTATTAGGATTTCTTACAATTTCCTTGCAGCAACATTGAAATGCAGATCCTTATGATTATTTAATTTATGTTAAATGTATAATATGTTGTGTGTTACAGAGGAGTTATAGATATATTCCTTGCTTTTCAGACTTCCCTGATGAAGGCCTAGTGCCGAAATGCATTGGAAGGATTGTGGTGGTTTATCTAATATGGAAAATTGAATATGTAAATTGAAAAATGAAAACTTGAACAAACAAGAATTTTCATACAAGTATGAATAAAATACTTTGGAAATACACAAGAAACATTTTTGAAGGATAACTTTATTTATAAAACTTTCGCTGGATTTTTTCAGCACTTAAGTCAGTGTCCCAGGAGACAACCACACATCTCGTGTCGGTGCTACCTTCATAACTCTTGGATTTTCTCAGCTAATTCATTTGTTGTTTTTTGCTAATTTAGAAGTACTAGGGTTTTCAACTTGTCTTAGCTCTTGTTTTTCCGGGGTACTTTTTACTTCAGTATATCGTTTTGGGGTTTCTATCAATCCAATCTCCATTGGCGATGCATTTGGTGTCAGCACTGCAGAAGTTGGTTGGTATGGAGGGGGTCTTCTATGTAGAATATCCTCCAGCACCTCGTCTTCGGTGTCACTAATTCCACAACCACCCTTTTCTCGTAATACATTTTTCCTCTTCTCTGTACATTTTCTCCCTACAGTTTCTTCAACTGTTTACATTGGATACATTCCATCCCACATATCAGCATTTCTCCATCTTCTCATTCTACTCTCATGAGTCGTTATCCATAAGACTCTTGGACTACATCAGCTTTCTTTTACATCTCTGAATCTCTCTCTTTCTCTTTCATTCATCTCATCTTCCCATTCTATCAAGGCTTCAAATTGTGTTGGTCTAGGTCTCGGCTCAAGTCTTACCATCTTCTCTCTCAAATTTCATAACACTGCTGCGCTAAATGAACCTGTTTTCGGAAGTGCTAATACTCCATCATTTTTAGTATATTTTGCCCAATTTTCTAGCCATATGCAAGTATGATAGTCAAATTTCGTCACCATGTATGATGCTGGCGTTTTCGGTGGAGGGAGTATTTTTCCCTCTCTGATAACTATTTCCTTGTCCTTTTTAAATAGATTCTTAAGTTTCTTGAACCATGAAGGTTTCTCCCTATCTTGCTCATAATAATAATCAATTTTCCACAGATTTTCCTTTCAAAGATAATCGTACGATGCTTTTTAGCCTGTTCCGATATTCTGGTACAAAAGGGGGTGGTGATGGATGGAGCATCTGAACCAATCAAACACTCACACCCAGTCAACAGATCTGGGTTTGATCCATCACCGTTCTTTAGCCCACTCTGCCACCCCAGTTCAGACATGGCCATATGCAAATCAGTCTGACCCTGTGTCTCATGGGAACAGTCCAGCCCGAACTGCCAAGCCATGCCTTCCCTGGACCGGACTCAAGCTTCCTAGGACCGGTTTCTGGCATTACAACCGTCTTCAGCCAGGCTTGCTTGAATCCAGTGGCAAAGTGAGCAAGGGACTCACGTCTGAGCATACCCTGCCAAACCTATGGCGAACAGAGCGGTACAAAAGGGGGTGGTGATGGACAGAGCATCTGAAGCAATCAAACACTCACATCCAGTCAACAGATCTGGGTTTGATCCATCACCGTTCTTTAGCCCACTCTGCCACTCCAGTTCAGACATCTTTCACCCAGAGCCCAAGCCATTCACTAGCATATTTTACGCATCAGAAGGGCCATCTCTCCAAAAGTCTCACTTAAACAGCCATTTTCGAACTAGGCCGCACGGGCCTTAATGGGAACTAATATGAAAACAAACACAACAGAAGTTAGATATAGAATTTTAGCCCTTCTGTTTACCTCACACCATTCTAATTTTCCCTGTTAGTGGCTACCTAGCAAAAAGCATACAAATGTGCATAATTTTACTTACTTTCATTGTTTTTGTCACAAAACTTCTAAGATAAGTACAGATACATATGTGTATCCGATTATTTCTACAATACCACAGCTCTATATTAGTATAGCTCTTTGATTCATTAGCAAATTAGTTTTAGCAAAACAGCAATTAGTTCCCCACATGCAGTTTTATTCTATGTGCATTTGGTTGATTAGTTTTCATGCTCCTCACGTTTAATAAGTGTTACTGTTATGAGAGACTGACTTTACAAGGGGTACACAAACATTTTTGTCTTTCCCCCGCTCCATCACTACGTAAAAAGTGGCAACGATAAACAACAATGAAAAAAGGAAAAAAATATACACCACAGATCCAGACTGTCATCAGAAAAGTGAAATTTTCTGTTTGAGGTGGTGATACATTAAGAATTTTCCTAAATTCATTTCTCCATGTGCATTATTCCACATTCAGTGCATCCATCGAGGTCCAGGTCTATTGTAATATTTGACCAGACATTATGCCTGACCCACTGCCGCCAGCCAACACCCAATGGGCACAGCCTTCAGTCATGCACAATAGGGCTTATGAGAGCACCAGGCTAAGGCTGGCTGCCAGGCCCTGCATCCCCCCTCCTGTACCTAAACCCCACAGTGCACACCATTTGCGCGCAAGCAGCAGGGGCATGGTCTTTGTTTGTCATCAGACACTTCCTAAAGTGTTTGTCTTTTCCTTAATTTTATAACAGCTGGAATCTCTTGAGTCAGAGGTGATTTGAGGGGCATGATAATTTTGATTCAGAAGTGATTCAATAGTTAATCATAATATGACAATCAATTGCGGCACCTAAAACGGCAGCTAGCACGACTTTCAAATCATTTGTAACTCGAGTGATACACTATTTTTGTAAAACATTTTTTTTTAGCTTACTCATAAAAAATAACAAATGCATAACCCCAACCAACCCCCCTATGGAGCTGCAGCACATATATACAGATGAGCAACATATGGCAGTACCCACCTGATCGAGACTGCAAACATCAAAGCAAAATCAAGAGACCCCACTCAGTTCATAAGTCCAAGAGACCCACATCAGGCCCACACAGCTCCCAAAATGCATTGGTTCCCTCTGCTCCACCCGAGTCCTTACCCATCACTTCCCTTACTCCTCAAGGCACCGATCCTATGTCTTTGGAAACTTCTTGGGGCAACCCAGCACCCGGTAAACAGTTACTCCACCCGCTGGCACCATTCCTTATTGGCCTCCCAGCCCTTCGCCATTGGAAGCACTGCTCAACTCTCAGAACCACACCACGTTACCACGTACCACCTGGTCCCTGCCATGCCACACTGCAAAGCAAGATTGTATATCTACCCAGCATCACCTGATCCCATATGCACATGTAGACCAACCGAGGAGTGAGCACCAGGATCTCCCCAACCGCCTCCAAAGCCCATCCTAGACCTCCTCACAGCAGTTGCAGGAAACCCCCAAAGCATTTGTATGAATGTATACCACTGTCCACATCCCTGCAGGCACCTGTCTGAATATCACTAACCCATCGCCCGGATCTGAGTACATTAGTAGTAAGCCGGTGCAGCAACTTCAGCTGGATGAGCCAGAACCCCTCCTGAATAGCCACCTTTCCAGGATACCCACAGGCCCCTCCCCACTCGTCATCCTCCAAGCGACCCAAAACACATTCCCGATGCTCCCTCAGCCTCTGCAGTGGAGCCTGTATATAACTGAGTAGTGTAGACTGACTACAGCTTCAAAATGGCATACTGGTGAAGCAGGGTGGTCAGTGCTGGTACTCCAGTGGGCTCTCGTTCTCTAAGTCCTGGGGACAGGAGATCTGTTTCAAGATAATTCTAATCTGTAGGTATCTCAGAAACTGTCTCTCTGGCATCTTGTATTGGTGCTGCAGGTTGCGAATGTCAGCCCATCCTACCCTTCACCCCCACAGGTCTCCAACCTTGGAGATGACTATGAATTCCCAGCAACTGGTGCCCGATACCCTTCAGAGCTCAGCCAAATCTCATGAGTCCCCTGGCGGCATCTCCAGGATTAACCGGCTCACCCAGCCCAACTTGCACGTCACATGGTACCAGGTCCATCAACTTCCATGCCCCATAAATCCATTGCATGTTGCCGCATGGTTACAATGCCTGCCTGTCGGCCATCTGGGCTGGTTGCCTTTGGTCTGCAAATGTCCAATCATTTACCAGTTGCAAGCGGGCCACTCAGTAATACAAATGCAGATATGGAAGGGAAAGATCCACAACCGTTGGACACCTTGCCAATGTCCTGAGAGCGCTTCTCAGGGCACATCCATTTCATAGAAGGACCAAGACCTCTGCCTCCACCACTCAAATAAATGGTTTTGCACCACATAGAGGAGCTTAGGGAGGTAGGTAATTCAGTACAAGGCTACACTACCCACTAGGGACAGAAGCAGCCACCACCAGTTTACCACATACCTATGAAAGTTCTGCAGTGTCCACCCTGTGTTCCTCTCATTAAAAAGTGTGCGGTCCTAAGTCTCAAAGAGCCCAAGGTAGGTGAAACAAAATTCTGACCCCACCAACTGCAGGGCCAGCCACCGTGTGGCATCCAGCAAGACAGCGGTTATGCAAAGGATTTACCCCAGTTGACCGCTATACTTGAGAATAACCAGAAGACCCACAGTATTGCCATTACCTTTGGCAACGAGTAGTCCAGATCACACAGGTAGTGCAAGACATCATCTGCAAACAAGGAGACCACATCCTCCCAGTCCTCGCCCCAGCGGAGACCCCTAAACTGTGTATCCTACCTAACCCAGGCATGCAATGGCTGTGTCGGGACCACAAAGAGCAGCAAGTAAAGGGGGCACTGCTGCCGGGTGTCCCGACCTTGCTCAATTTCCTCTGATGGTGTCCCATTGAGCCTCACCTTCTATTTAGGGCTATGATATAGGAGTCGCACCCATGCCTGGAACTCTGGGCCAACGCTCGTGCCCTCGAGAAGGGCCCACAGATAAGGCCACTCCAAGAGTAAAACTCCTTCTCAGCTTCCAACACCAAGAGAAGGGCCAGTTCCCCAATGCTAAGTTGCTGAGCCACGCATTCAAAGAGCCACTAGAGATTGTGGTGCATAGACCTATGTGGCAATAACTTTGACTGATCTGGAGCGGTTTGCCAAGTCCTTATGAGGAGCTTAGTCTCCACATTCAACAAAGTAATTGGTTGATAATAGGCGCAGTCCCTATGGATCAATACAACCTGCATCTGCCGAAGATCCAGGGGACGCCTCAGAAAACAGAGCAAGTAAGGGCTCCTGCAATTTGCTTCTACGTAATCGCAACCTGGAGATCACACACAAACCCATGCATGCCCACCACTGCCTCCTGTGAGAGGCAGGAAGTATAAAGCATATGAAAATAATGAGCAAAGGTCTAAGCAATCACCGCAGACATGTCTGCCCGCTTCCCCCTTGGTGTACAGACCGCCGGGATCCATCATTGGCCCTCCTCTTTCTTGGTCAGCCAGCCCAACATCTTGCCCACCTTGATCCCCGCCTGCTGTGCCACACTCGGTAAAGGGTCCTCAACTCCCAAAGTACTAGCTGCTTATATTGCTAATGGCATTACCTCAAATGGGGTTACCCTATAAAGTCAAAAGGACCTGGGTATCGTATAGTACAGAAAAACAATGGTCCTAGACTAATGTAACTTGAAATTCAAAACATTTTTATCATAAATGTACTTGTCAATGCACATTAGATCATAAGCACACATAGAAATTCAGAAGTAATGGAAAGGCCACATGCAAAGGAGGTTGATAACTCGAATTTAATCATTCAACCAATAAGTTATACTTGTAGAAACACACTTTGGTTATTTCTGATATACAATGTTGTATCAACACCGTTATTACTAGAAAGAAGAGGTACGTGAAAAGTTAGTGGTCAGGTGAAAGAATAAATGGAAAAAGAAAAGCAATGGTAGTAGCATTGGTGATCCTTAAAAATATTTTTGCTCAAATTATATATAGGGAGTCAAAATGGGTTGTAATGGTCTCCCTTATGAGATAATCAGGCCTACCCACATATACACAGTTACATACAATGTTTCAAGATGTTAACTTCACAGTGAGATATCATCTGTGCATCTGAGGTAGGGGGCAGATGAAGGGTGTAGGCCTATTTTGGGGGCGTCGACGTTTCGACCCTGACGCTTAAGGGTGAGTAAGATCCTCAGCGGCGGGTCATCCTCAAGATGGTGGAGGATATCGAAAAACTGAGTCAGGTGAGCACCCAGGGCGAAAGCCTCAAGACAGGTGAACAGAAATGATTCCAGAGAATACATCTTGGAAAGGGGAAGCCATCCCCAGCACCGCTATGATTAGCGGCGGCGAGGGTTCTGGCAAGATTGATAAAGGCAGTGCGGTGCTTCTAAAACACAATGGCTCCGTGATTCTTGTGAAAGCTGTAAATTAGATTCATCAGTTGTGTCCCGTCAGTGTGCTCCAAATGACAGAGTGACAAACGTCGACGCCTCCAAAATAGGCCGACACCCTTCATCTGCCCCCTACATCAGATGCACAGATGATACCTCACTGTGAAGTTTAACATCTTGAAACATTGTATGTATCTGTGTATATGTAGGTAGGCCTGGTTATCTCATAAGGGAGACCATTACAACCCATGTTGGCTCCCCATATATAATTTGAGCAAATTATTTTTAAGGATCACCTATGCTACTACCATTGCTTTTCTTTTTCCATGTATTCTTTCACCTGAGCACTACCTTTTCACGTACCTCTTCTTTCTGGTAATAACCGTGTGGATACAACATTGCATATCAGAAATAACCAAAGTGTGTTTCTACAAATATAACTCATTGGTTGAATGATTAAATTCGAGCTATCAACCTCCTTCGGATGTGGCCTTTACATTACTTCTGATTTTCTATGTGTGCCTATGATCTCATGTGCATTGACAAGTACATCTATATATATAAAAACAAATGTATGTCTGTTTGTCTGTCTGTTTGTCCTTTATGCATTACTACACCATTCATCCGATCGCCATGAAACTTTGGGAAGTTGTTGAGTACACTCCCGGAAAGGTTTCTGGCATATATCTTTTTTAAAATATCGGCCCCCTAGGGCCCTCATAATCTTTCGAATATCGCGCGGAATTACAAAAAGTGGCTCAGTGCACATGCTATATTAGCAGCTATGAACAACGATGTAAATGCCATCAATTTCAGCATTCAAAACGGAATACCAGGCAAAGCGACAAAGTATAAGTCCATCGATACTGTGATGAATCAAGACGAAGTTGTCAATTACCCAACTGAATTCTTGAATTCACTGGATTTATGATAAAAATGTTTTGAATTTCAAGTTATATATTGCTAATGCAGCTGTGCCAACAACGGTGCATGCTCCAGGTCTGACTGCTCCACATAGTCAGTCTTCCCATCCAACAGCTCCCTCTCCAGGTACAGCACCTTATGAAGTCCCTACCTCTCCTTCCCCAGCATATGCACAATCGACTGACCACTGCTGTACACGCCTCTCAAGTATCACTCCCGAGGACACCGAGTCTGCATTCTTCCAGAAGTAATGGCCAGATACCTCTGAGATACTTCGATGAATATCCCAGCCCGTCAGCTCTAATGGGTCCAACCACTAATCAGAACTAGGATGGGGCCCGGGAACCCTCTGCTCCATAGCAATCAGGGAGTGATCTGAGGTACATCTAGTCTGGTAGGTGGTGTTCCTGAACCTAGAACTTTGTGACCCAGGTACCAGAAATTAATCCAAGTCTGCCAACAAATGAGAAGTGTTAGCTGCATATGATAGCTGCCACTCCCCCTGATGCACCAGCATCCTGCCCCATGGATCTCAGAATGGAGCGAAGTCTTGGGTCATCCCTGGGCATCACCGTCTGTACCATATGATCCTCAGCACCATGCAGGGTTAGGTTAAGGTCCCCCCTACCAACACCACAACCTCTGGGCAGCCACTCTCCAGGGCAGGCCCGTGGAGACTAGGAGAAAGTTACCAGGAGACCACCATCAGTTGCTACCATTTCACAAGCCACTGACTGTCGCCCAGCAACCCGACGGATCAGCCCTTGTATGTGTTATTTGGAATGGCGTGGACCTACGAACCAAGATTGCAACCCCCTGGGCTCCCGCTGGGATATCCTGCATGCCCAAAGATCGAAATCTACCCCTTCCCAGGAATTCGCAATGGGAACCTTTAAGGTGTGTTTCTTGCAACAGGATCTGGTCCGGACCCTGTCACGCCAGATACCGTTGCACCACTCCCCACTCCAGCTTGTTTCCAAGCCCATTCACATTCCAAGAGAGGACTCTAAGGAAGGCGCCTCAGGCTACCTGCTGAGAGCCCATCCCTGCCAATATCTGCATGCGCTCTGCACCACCTTTCTATGCTGCCACCATGTCTCTAAAGCAATTGAAACCACTGCGGCACCCTGAAACTGTACCCCTGAACCCCTTCATGTCCCCTTGTGCAGTGAGTATAGAATGACCCACACCCTCAATGCGCAAGGTGCCTGTCAACCTCCCACCTATAAGTACTGCTTTACTATGTCCATGAGGGGTAATATTTGGCCACCCCTGCTGGATTAAGGCCCTCCAGAACACGTCTGCCCTGTCCCACATAGTCCCCCCAATCCCCTTACTCCAAGAAGGCCCATCAGTACTGCTTCTTTGAGACGGCCCCTTTGGCAACCTCATTGGTAGACATGAGGACGACCCTCAGAAGGTGCACCTTATCTGCAACAAAGCCCATCGATCCATCCTCTTACTACTCTAAGGCTCGAGCCAGGGCCTCCCAACGATTCGCTGAAGGTTGCGGGAGCCCACACTATATCTCCATGAACAACTTGTCCCATTCAGTATGTGACTATGCACTGGTAGAGGTCACCATCAAACCTCAATGCAGATGCAACTATGAGCTCTGAATCTGCCACTCCACAGTTTTCTCACCAGCCTGGCACTGCGGCATTGGATGGCCCTGCTGCTCCATTCACTCCCACACCTCCTTCGCCTCTGGTAAAAAGTGCACCCTAGGGCCCACCTCCACCGAGAGATGGGCCAGGCACAGCAAGAAATACTTGACGTTGAGGTGCCGCAATTGTTTCTTCACCCCAGGAAGGACTCATGCTTACGTTGGACTGCCATCATGTAATTCAGGTAAATGTGCACCAGACTGTTCTGAATCTGCTAGGGTCCATCAACACGGGCTAGCTGAAGAATATGGTTTTAATCTTTAAAATTAGGTAATCTAGCCACTTTGTTTAACGCCTACATGGCCCCGCTGGAGGATGTAGTTGCCCCATTCGGGATCAAGATAGTGAGCTACGCGGACGACACGCAATTGGTCATCTCACTCTCACATCTTGACCACCGCCCAGACAATCTGTTGAACTGCCTCCAGGAAATCCACCACTGGATGAGTGATTCATCACTTAAGCTCAACGGTTCTAAAACCGAAGTCATGCTTATGGGCAAGAAATGGGCGACTATTCCTCCTTCGGTCTGGCCTGATGTCTTTGGCGAGATACCCACCCCGAAGAAGGAAATTAAGACTTTAGGAGTCTGGCTCGAACCCAAACTAACCATGAAGACCCAGGCAGCCAAAACAGCAGGAACCTGCTTCGGACTCATGCGCTCCATCCGGAAGATCCTTCCGCTACTCCCTCCCCTATCGAGGAAGCTTCTGGTCCAAGGCTTGATCCTTGCGCGGCTGGACTACAGTAACGCCGTCTATCTAGGAGCCCCCAGTCTACCCTGGCAAAACTTCAGCGCACTCAAAACGCGGCTGCTCGGCTACTAATGAACCTTCCCAACAGAACCTCTGCTAGACCAGCGCTCAGGGCCCTACACTGGCTCCCAGTGCGACAGAGGATACAATTTAAGGCTATGTGTATCGCCCACAAACTCCTCAACGGCCTAGGCCCTTCGATCTTGAGAGACATGGTCACTCCTTACAAAGCACCTAGACTCCTGCGCTCGGACAACGAGCGCCTGGCCAACGTCCCAAGATTCAGGAAGGTTCGCACTGGCGGTCGACGCTTCACAGTGAAAGCATCCTCAGGTTGGAACTCGCTCCTACGCTGCTTGCGGTTGGAACCCTGCCACCTTCTTTTCCGCAAAAAACTGAAAACTCTCTTGTTTCCCAAATAGGACCTCCTTCCCCCCTTGGTCACCACAAGTCCTTACAGCGCGGGGATGCCTCCGGGTCACCAGGCGCTCTACAAATCGTTAAATAATAATAATAACAATGAACCTGGGCTGAGCTCCAGGCCCCGGATCCTGGCATGAAACCCTGTGCACCCACTCCACCAAGAACATCAGTGTCACCATGCCCCCGGCACCTCAGAACCCAGCCACTGCTACACAAACAGCTTTTAAGGCACACCATCTTCTCCAGGATCCCCATAAAGCAAATATTGTTCCGTCAGGTGTGCCTTATTTGATGTTTTTTGCCCAAGGGAAATGGTGGTCTCCCAGGAAGGAAGGTCTGTGGTGCACTGTGCACCATTGTTTTATTAGCCCCGGGAGGTAGTGGTCCCTGAGGCTTGTAACAGCCTAGGAGGGGGAGTCTGTGCTGCCCCCTCCTATAATTAAACAAACCCCAGGAGGTGGTGGTACCAGTCCCAGGGCTCATTTGAGCCCATGGAGGGGAGTCCGAGCGGCTCCGCTTCTACATTATTAATAAACCCCAGGGAGGTGTTGGTCCCTGGGGCTCAAATAGCCTCAGGACAGGGGGCCTATGAATCCCCTTCCTTTTTTAAGAAAATGCCCTTGGGATCTGGCCCACCCAGGGGCCCTTTTTAAAACAAGTGCACGCTTATATTTATTATATTATATTATATATATATATATAATCTCTCTAAAAGACAAAGGTTACAAGGACGTTATAGTTAGGCTGATGTTTTACCCACACAAAACCATAGAAGTTCAGCAGTTATAGTCATACTTATGTTAAGAAACTATAACTTGTGGCCGAAAGAAACTATAACTTGTGGTCGAAAGTTGCTTAACAGGCATGAGTTATAGTTTCTTCAGATAAGTATGTTTGTTGGGCTCTAGATATGGAATAGTTGTTACTGACACTAACCCATTCAGGATTAGCCTTCTAAACTTCTAAGCGGCACCGCCGAGTAGGCGCGGTAAACTGCACGTCATTACGAGCTGCTGACACACCCCACGCCCACCTGGAGGCGGGGCGGCGGTGCACAGTCAGCTGACGCGATCGTCGTCTGTACAAAAGCATACGGAGATGCCTCCGCGCAGCGGACGCGGGCAGCGGGCGCACCTTGGGCGCGCCGAAGGTGCGCCTAAGGTAAGCCCGTCTGCGCCCATCCGCGACAGGCCGGTACACGGGGCCGGAACCTCTATTCCATCTGAGTTAGGCTCAGTGCAGACTAATAGACTGGTTTATTCTGCCGCATCGCTCAGACATATTGGGAGGATTAGGGCCAGCACACAGGACGCGGCTCTAAACTGCCGCTCCAAGTTTCCCGCATATCTAGAGGGCCCAGTGGCCTGTAGAACATGCTTGTTTCAGAGTGATCCTTCATTCAAACCTCCCAGACCAGATTGCCTTTTGAACTCTCAGGCGAGTGTAGAGCACCCTACTTACTTGTGGTGTAATGTAAGGTCTCTAGTAAAACATCAGTTTGAAATTTGGGATATGATTAATTCGGAATCGCCTGAAAACATTTTTATGACAGAAACCTGGCTAAAACCCGCTAATCATCCAGCGATAAACATTGCCATCCCAGCTGACTATAAGTTCATTCACTTGGATAGAGCAGGAAAGGTGGGAGGTGGAATAGCCATTGCCTGTAAACACCACATAAACATCTCGTGGCTGAACTCCATATCAGAGGAGGAGCTGGAAATTGGTGTTTTTAAAGTAACCTTCTCTGCTTCCGAGAGCTGGTCAGGAGCCTTAGTGTATCGGCCGCCTTGCCCCAAAACTGATTTTTCCGATAGGTTAATCGACCTGATAGATATGAATGCTCTGGCAACCAACAAAATCCTAGTCTTAAGAGACTTTAACTTTCATGGTGAACTGACTGCCACGGCGGAGGTGAACAAACTCCTTTCGGACATGGCACAGATTGGGCTAGTACAAAGAATCCAAGGCCCTACCCACATAGGGGGACACATTTTAGATTTAATTTTCACTAACATCACCTCTTTAGAGTATGAGCCACCGTTGCCCCTCACATGGACCGACCACTCCCTGATTAAGTTTTCCTCCTTGCGGGCCTCACAGGACACTAACAGCCGGGCTAGAGTTAGCCATAATACGGCTCTGAGACCATGGAACAAACTCACCCTACAAGCCTTTGAGGCGGTCTTCCAACCCATTTTCCAGTCAGAGGAACAGGGGGTAGAGTCAATGCTGGCAGGATTTAATGAAGGGGTGAGGAAGGTACTGGACTCTATTATCCCTAGTAAACCTAAAGCCTGTCCAAACCGAAAGAGGCCGTCAGCCAAATGGTTTACATCTGAACTCAGCCAGGAAAAGTCGTCCTGCAGAAAATTGGAGAGACAATGGAGACGACTAAAAACTCCCCAATCCAGACAAATCTATAAAACAGCCTTGCCAATCAAATTAAGAGCTCAAAAAATTGTGCCAAAGCACTATTAGATATTGTAAAAGGCTTCGTTGAGCCAGAGGTATGCAAGCAAGCGGTAATTGAATCCAAAGACCTATGTAATTCACTGGCTGATTTCTTCCAGGAGAAGATTGAGAAAATCTATACCAATTTTCCTCAAACGAATCAGGCAAGCTCACCTTGTCTGATCGACCCCCCCCACTAGAGCAAGTACTGTGTGCTTGTTGGAAAATTTTGATCCCATCTCCCTAGCGGATATGGAAAGGGCCTTAGTATCAGCAAAATCAGGCTCTCCTGCAGACCCTTGCCCCCCTAAGATCATGGCATTACTGGCCCACGCCTTAGCCCCGTGGGTACAAAACATTTGGAAAGGGGCGACCACTCGGTCCCCCCGAACGTATGGTGGAGTACCCCGATCCCCCCGGGAAACCGTTTTGGGCGAGAGGCGTGGCTTGGCTGGTATGCCCGTAGTGGCGTAGCCGGGGCGCGCCTTTTCCCGCCCAAGAAGGGTTGTCCTAGACACCTACACCGTTCGAACCGCCCCGTAGGCGTGTCGGGGAAGGCCACGCCCTCCCGAAGAAGGATAAAAGGAGCATCTTGCCAAGGAAGCATCCTCTTGTTCCTGTGCTTGGAAGCTGCACCTCCTCGTTGCTCGTGAGCCCGAGACGGAACAAGGAGCCAATTTTGAGAACTTGTAATTTTTGTGTTTCTCTTTCAGTCCGAAGCTTTGGATCCAGGACCTCGTTGGAATCCCGCGATAGGATGCCTGGCAAGAGGGTCGGGAAGAAAGTTGGGACTGAACAACTGCTTCGCACGCTGGTGAAAGATATGGCGGACATGAAGAAGCAGATGGCGGCAATGAATGGTAGACCGAAGAAGACCATCGGGCCAGCATTGCCGGGAATAGTCCCTGCCGGGAGAGGTAAAAGGGTCAGGAGTAGGGCGGCAGGTGGGGAGGCCCCGGTTCTTGAGTCACCACCGGCGAGCCCGGTCGGTCCAGTGGGGGCCCCAGTTCCGATCCCGAACGCGGGACAGCCGATCCCTGTGGTAGTTACGCCTGTGAGTGAGGGGGATATGCCTCCCGAACTGGCCGCTCAGTTGGCGGCATGGTTGGGCAAAAACAACGAGAGTGCTCCGGCACCAAGAGACACGGCGGCAGAGGCCAAGTTGATAATGAATCAGTTGCGGCAATCGAGAGATGCTGCGAAGGCACCTTGTCCTCTTGTTTCCCCGCAGGTTCCCTCGGATAAACCGGCACCGGTCGTTGAAACAACAGCTGCAACAGATACGGCTCATGGTTCTGGTAAGCAGCCGTTGCCGATAGCAGGGGAGGGATCGTTACCCTCTAGGAGGGAAAAAATTGTTCAGCATATCCCGATGGATGTGAAAGAGAGGATTTGGGCCGATAAATATGTGAACATGTTTTCGTTGTTAACCGATCACTATGAGATAGAACACGTTAAAAATCAGAAGGAGTTGTTGCATCCGAGTGTATGGCGTGCAAAAATGGCGGGTTTCAGGGTGGAGGAAACAATCGCTAATTGGGCCAGGGCGTTCGGTATGTTTACTGCAATCATGGGGGAACGTAGGCCTGAAGTATTATCAGAATTGGCCTGTTATCAGACACGTATTATGGAATTTTTTGAAACATATGAAGGTAATCAATGGATGGGTTATGATAACAAATTTCGTAAGGCCAAGGAGCACGACTCATCCCTGACGTGGGATTGTTTCGACTCCATTTCCTGGCAGAAGCAAGTTATGCCGAACACGGCGAGGTCGTCTTCTTTGGGCGGGAATGGCGCAGAGCCTCCCCGCCATTACTTGGCGGCGCCCTTTCGGGCAGGCGCCAATGGGGATCAGCACAACAAGAATAATGGGAACTCAGGTAAAAAAGGGGTGTGTTGGAGCTTTAACAGAGGCAAGTGCACTAGGCCACAAGGAACATGCAAGTTCAGGCATGAGTGTGCAGGGTGTGGACAGTCCTCACACCCCGAGAGTTTGTGCAGAGCAAAGAATGGTGAAACAGGAGGTAGAGGGGGGGCCAAACAGGTCTAGCATCGCCCGAGGGGCACAGTTACCTACTCCTGTTGACATCATGGCATTGATCCCTTGGCTGAACCGATACCCAGACCATGTCTCCGCTGGGGTGTTGCGAGACGGTTTCTCATATGGTTTCCGCATCCCGGCGGGGGGTTTACGGGGGGAAGCACAGTGTAAGAATCAACTATCTGTGCAACGAAACACGACGGTGGTGCAGGCAAAAATTGCAAAAGAGGTGACCCGAGGTCGGGTTGCGGGGCCGTATGTGCACCCGCCTGTTGTTAATTTTGTATGTTCACCGTTGGGAGTAGTCCCCAAAAAGGACCCAGGTGAGTTTCGGTTGATCCATAATTTGTCTGCTCCCAGGGGTCTTTCGGTGAACGATGCGATTGACCCGGGACTGTGTTCGGTGCGGTACGCATCCTTTGATGAGGCCGTCGCCATGTTGAATCGCCTAGGGCCCGGAGCGCTGATGGCTAAATCAGATATTGAGTCAGCGTTCCGGTTGCTCCCGGTACACCCACAGGATCAGCGCCTCTTAGGTTTTGTGTTCCAAGGACGTTATTACATGGATAAATGTATGCCGATGGGTTGCTCCATTTCTTGTGCATATTTTGAGAAGTTCAGTACCTTTTTGCAATGGGCGTTCACTAGAGCCACGGGCCTCACACAGGTAATGCACTACCTTGATGATTTTCTGTTTCTGGGGGCAGCCGGGGGCACGGAATGTGAACAGGCTTTGATGGAATTCTGTAATCTCATGAAAAGTTTTGGTGTGCCATTGGCACCGGGCAAGACAGTGGGGCCATCTAAGTCTCTCGAGTTTCTTGGAATTGAGCTGGATTCAGTAGAGGGGTGCTTCCGTTTGCCCAGGGAGAAGGTAATGAAGTTTAAGGCCGCACTAGAAGTATGCATTGGCGAGAGAAAAGTAACTCTCCATCAGCTGCAACAGGTTGTGGGTCAGCTTAACTTTGCCCTCAGAGTAATACCGATGGCCCGCCCCTTTTCCCGCTCTATCGCACAAGCCATGGTGGGTCTCAAAGAAGGACACCACCGCACAAGACTGTCAGCCGAGGTTCGCCAGGACATGCGCATATGGTTGGCATTTCTGGTGGATTTCAACGGTCGTGTCGTGTGGAACAAGCCAGCAGTTTCCTCCGAGGAGCTGGGGTTGTGGACTGACTCGGCGGGGAGTGTGGGTTTTGGCGCCATATTTGGTGAGAAATGGTCGGCACAAACATGGCCGGCGTGGTGGCACGATAGTGGGCTCACAGGTAACATCGGGTTCCTCGAGCTGTTCCCCATTCTGGTGGCCTTGAAAACATGGCCAGAGGGGTTGCATGATCGTGCTGTGGTGTTCTGGTCTGATAATATGACTGTTGTTGAATGTATCAATAATCAGGCAGCACGTTGCAAATGGATTCTGAGATTGCTGAAAGAAATTGTCCTGCTATGTATGAGATTAAATGTCCACTTTAGGGCAAGACACGTGCCGGGGTACTGAACCAGGCAGCTGATGCACTCTCTCGTTCCCATATGCAGGCCTTCAGGGGTTTTCTGCCCTCAGCGGACTTGGTGGCGGCACCATTTCCCGAAGCTCTCTGGTCTCTCGGTGCCCCGGATTACAAAACCTCGTGGGAGAGAGTTTAGCACCCAGGACAAGGAAGGCATATGAAGGAGCGTTCCGTTCATATTGGTCATTTTTGGGTTCAACGGGGGGGGAGCATTGGGGACAGGAGGAGTCTGTTCTGCAATTTCTGGTAGCACTACATCAGGCAGGCCGATCACTGGCAACAGCCAACAGGCACAGGGCCGCCATTGCCTTCATGGCACAGGCGCATTGCATCCAGGACCCCACATCGTCCTTTCTCGTGAAAAGAGCGTTGCGTGGGTGGCAACGCCTTGAGGGTCGGAGAGTGGATGGAAGGCACCCGATAGATCTGGCTAGGTTGTCCCTGTTAATGTCCGTACTCCCTGCGACTTGTTCATCTCAATCAGAGACGGTGCTGTTCCGGGCCGCTTTTGCATTAGCATTCCATGGGGCTATGCGGGTGAGCGAGCTGGTAGCAAGGAATAAGTGGGATACGGGGGGAGGTCTGTGTCGAGACCACATTCAGATCAAGGGTGACACAATGGTGGTCACAATAGCCAGTTCCAAGACCGATCAGGAAGCCATCGGGGACAGTGTGGTAGTCCAGCGGATCCCGGAGTCTCCCATGTGCCCGGTAAAATGCGTGGAGGAGTATTTAGCGCAGAGGGCGGCATCATGGGGGGGGAGTTTGTTGAGACACACCGATGCCACCCCACTGACGAGGTTTCAGTTTCAGCGGGTGTTAACAATGGCAATCGCGTCAGCGGGCTTGGACCCGAGCGATTTTGGGACCCCTTCCTTCCGGATAGGGGCTGCTACGGAGGCTACAGCCAGGGGTCTGAGTGTTGAAAAAGTGAAACAATTGGGGCGTTGGTCCTCGAATTGCTATAAGAGGTATGTGCGGTTGCACATGTTGTGAAGCCTATGTCATGCACTCACGCTTCTTGTTTTCTGTTTGATTTTCAGTTGCACGAGCAGGCCTTGCGGGGCGGTCAGTGCTGTTGACCCGACACCTGGGGACCAGCGGTCAAAGTTCACCGGCTGAAGAAAGAGTGGTGTGGGTCGTTGGCCACTCATACGTGAGGCGCGCCGCGGATGTATTCAAAGCAGGTGACATGATTCACGTTGCGGGGGAATACGGGTACAGGGTGACCTTCCACGGAAGGGGAGGGCTCTGTATTGACCAGTTTCAAGGTTTTATGGAGGGCCTTTTAGGGCGGACAAGGTCACCGCCGTCTGTAATCATAGTACATCTTGGGGGCAATGATTTGGTGACCATTGGTCGACGAGTACTTCTTGAGTTAATCTTGGCCTCGGTAAGCTGGTTGGCAAGGAGGGTTCCGGGGTGCACGATCGCATGGTCACACATGATTCCTCGGAAGGTGTGGCGGGGGGCCCTCTCTGTGTCAGCTTTGAATCACTCGGTAAAGAAGGTTAATAGCAAATTAAGTAGACTGTTTCGCACAGGAAAGTTGCATTGTGTACCACATGGATGTATCCGGGGGGACCATATGTATCTGGAGGATGGGGTCCATTTGTCCCGGGAAGGAAATGTCTTACTCATAGGGGACTTCCTAGCTTGGTTAAAAAGTTTGAGTAGCCATGACCTATAGTAGGAGTTTTTGGGGGGTCCGGATAGCCGGTCAACTATCCGGCCTGTGGCGGTAAGGTCATGATCGGTGAGCAGTAATTGGAAGATCCCTAGAGGTGGGGCGCCACCCATTATGGATGGGAGCGCCCGGGGTGAGGCGGCCATTGGCCCCTCACACGGGGAGGCGGTACCCTCTAAGGATGGGGACGCCGAAAGGGAAGGCGGTCATCGGCCCCTCCCTGGGGAGGAGGGGCTATGGGCCCCTCCGGGGAATTTTCCGGGGCCAGGACATCCGTGACGGCGGATGTGGTAAGCAGTGTGGGGTGGGAGGGGGGTCTACGCTACCTTCTAGACACCTCACACGAGTCCTCGGACGACCACCAAGATGGCGCCGAGTAAATATGGGGCCCCCGTTAAGACAAGGGAAATTGGAAGTTGGCACAGAGGTACAGTCCTCTGTGCACCCGCCCCTCACAAATGAGGGGGGAGTTATGGTATTAGGGATCTGACACCGGTTACGACCTTGCCGTTGGCCCGTAATGCTAGGATGTACAATTTGATTTTGAGAAAATGCATCGTAATGTGTAAATGAAATTGTACATGATATGAAACTGTTAATTTAATGTTTTAATTTTTGTTTCATATTTTAATAAATACGGCCGGTGAGGGTAACTCCCTCACCGCCTTCCAAAAGCTCAAGAACCGTTTCCGTCTTCCCATTCTTGGGATTTGTGTTGGGAGGGGGTGACGGGTATCCCGCCCATATGGAAAGGGGCGACCACTCGGTCCCCCCGAACGTATGGTGGAGTACCCCGATCCCCCCGGGAAACCGTTTTGGGCGAGAGGCGTGGCTTGGCTGGTATGCCCGTAGTGGCGTAGCCGGGGCGCGCCTTTTCCCGCCCAAGAAGGGTTGTCCTAGACACCTACACCGTTCGAACCGCCCCGTAGGCGTGTCGGGGAAGGCCACGCCCTCCGGAAGAAGGATAAAAGGAGCATCTTGCCAAGGAAGCATCCTCTTGTTCCTGTGCTTGGAAGCTGCACCTCCTCGTTGCTCGTGAGCCCGAGACGGAACAAGGAGCCAATTTTGACCCACCCACCAGCCCCTGATGACAGCGATTTGTATTGCAATAAAGTCAATTGACATGGATATTATCTCTTCTCAGGTTGTTTCGGTAAAGTTGGGAGGGTCGTGATATGACAATAAAATGGTTGCTCTTTTCTGGCGAGGTATCACAGCTAAATGTAAAAACTGTTAGGGCATAGGTGGAGGTTTATGTTTTTAAATGCCCAGTATAACTGTTATTCTCTTTTAGTTTAAAAACTGTCGTATTTATTTTCTGGTTGGGCGGTAAGGTCATGATCGGTGAGCAGTAATTGGAAGATCCCTAGAGGTGGGGCGCCACCCATTATGGATGGGAGCGCCCGGGGTGAGGCGGCCATTGGCCCCTCACACGGGGAGGCGGTACCCTCTAAGGATGGGGACGCCGAAAGGGAAGGCGGTCATCGGCCCCTCCCTGGGGAGGAGGGGCTACGGGCCCCTCCTGGGAATTTCCCGGGGCCAGGACATCCGCGACGGCGGATGTGGTAAGCAGTGTGGGGTGGGAGGGGGGTCTACGCTACCTTCTAGACACCTCACACGAGTCCTCGGACCACCACCAAGATGGCGCCGAGTAAATATGGGGCCCCCGTTAAGACAAGGGAAATTGGAAGTTGGCACAGAGGTACAGTCCTCTGTGCACCCGCCCCTCACAAGTGAGGGGGGAGTTATGGTATTAGGGATCTGACACCGGTTACGACCTTGCCGTTGGCCCGTAATGCTAGGATGTACAATTTGATTTTGAGAAAATGCATCGTAATGTGTAAATGAAATTGTACATGATATGAAACTGTTAATTTAATGTTTTAATTTTTGTTTCATATTTTAATAAATACGGCCGGTGAGGGTAACTCCCTCACCGCCTTCCAAAAGCTCAAGAACCGTTTCCGTCTTCCCATTCTTGGGATTTGTGTTGGGAGGGGGTGACGGGTATCCCGCCCATATGTAATTGCTCTATCTCAGAAGGAGCCATTCCCCTATCATGGAAAGAAGCCTTTGTCCGTCCGATATTAAAAAAACCTACAGCTGATCCTATGGATCTGGCCAATTACCGCCCGGTATCTTTGCTTCCTTTGCTAGGTAAGATACATGAAGCCCAAATCAACAAGCAGCTAAATTATTTCTTAGAGACCAATAGTGTTCTGGACCCCTCACAGTCGGGCTTTCGGCAAGGATATAGTACGGAGACGGCCCCCCTTGCAGTGAACGATTCACTGAGAACAACGGTGGACAAGGGCGGATCAGCTATTCTGATCTTACTCGACCTCTCCGCCGCCTTTGATACCATCTCTCACAGTAGGCTGGCGGAGAGGCTCAGATCCTTTGGTATCTGTGGTCTAGCCCTTAAATGGCTCCAACACTTCTTGACAGATCGCTGTCAAACGGTCACCATGGGCTCCCATCAAGCAGGAAAAACATCACTAGACAAAGGCGTTCCCCAGGGCTCCTGCCTTAGCCCCACCCTGTTTAATATCTATATGGCCCCTTTGGCGAAGGCAGTGGAAGCTCTGGGGTTCGAGGTCATCTCGTATGCTGATGACACTCAGCTGCTATTTAACATCGGGCCAGATAGACTTCATTTTGTATCAGGAATTATTACAATCTCTAACTGGATGACCGACAATCGTCTCCAGTTAAATCCGGGAAAAACTGAAGTCATGCTCCTAGGGAAAGCCGCAGCTGTTTGGTCGCAGGATTGGGGGCCATTCCAACTTGGCCAGCCTCCAACACCTAAACAGTGTGTGAACAATGTGGGTATTAAACTAAATCACACCTTATCCATGCTAGACCATGTGGCCTCAGTCTTAGGATCCTGTTACTATAGGCTCAGGATGTTAAGGAAAATTCTACCTTTTGTTCCAACTGAATGTCGCCAAACCTTGACACAAGCCTTAGTCCTAAGCCGTTTGGACTATGGAAACGCTCTACTGGCAGAAGTTGGAGTGACTTCCCTAAAAAAGCTCCAGGTTGTTCAAAATACGGCAGCCAGGATGGTCCTGAACGTGCCATCAGGTTCACCGTCCCGTCCCTTGTTGAGGAAGCTACACTGGCTTCCTATTAATCAGAGGGCTTTTTTTAAAATCTGTTGCCTGACTTATCGTGCTCTCCAGGGACTTGGTCCCTTGTACCTGCAAAGGAAATTTAAAAAGTATACCCCGAACTGTTCTTTGAGATCCTGTTCACTGCAACTTCTCCAAGTACCCCGCATCAGGCTGCAAAGAACTGGGGGCATGGCCTTTTCCTTTTTGGCCCCCAAGTATTGGAACAGCCTCCCTGCTTATTTACGAGCCATTCCGTCCTATTTAACCTTTAGGAAAATGTTAAAAACCTTCCTATACTAGGTCCTTCTTTCCCTGGGTTGGTCCCTTTATTGGAGTACTCTAAGTGAAGCGCCGAGATGCCTCCCGGTGAGTCGAGCGCTATATAAGAGCACCTGACATGACATGACATGACAAGTATTACTATAACTATAACTGCTGAATTTGTATGGTTTTGTGTGGGCAAAATTTCAACCCAACTATATCATCCCTGTAACCATTGTTTTTTTCAGTTAATTTCTATGTTTTTTTAACGTAAAGTCATATATTATTACCATACACTAATATAACCCCGAAGCGCATGGCCTTCGCACTGTGGCATCTGGTGTGTAAGTGGGTGAGGTTTTTTTTCCAATGGGCTTTGGATATGCAGGTTTCCGCAGATCCTTTATTCAGTCCCAAAGAAATGTTTGGGCCAATTTCTTGCCTATGTTTGGCCCATCAGGGACTCTTCCGTGTGTTCTATGGGGTTAGGATACCTGATTTCCCACCCCTTATGTGTTTTAACACTTTATTTTTTCCTCCCCGGGGGCCAAATGACAAACAAAATAGCAGCTGCAACTTTCTTTTCAGGTTGTGGCCAGCCAATTAGAGTTTTACTTTTCCCGCCGGATCTGCAGGTAACCATGGGTAACCGTACATCTCCCACTGGTGGATCCACGAAGGCTCTGCATTCCTAGATATCTGTAACTTTCTTTCTTTAATAACTCCAAACTACTGAACGGTATACACCACATTACAAGAAGGACACTTTTTGGACCAAGATCTACCTTTCAAATTTGGTGTAATTTCGTTCCGCGGTTCGGTCTGTAGTAGTGTTCAAAAAATGCAAAATCCCCATAGACATTGCATGGGGAAAAAGCGTTTGAGGATCCACGCTTTTTCTTGGCTCCCACTTGACTAATAACCCAGAAATTCCGTAAACAGCAGCTAACGTCACTGGGACACTAGGTTTGAAAGATTTGTAATTCTGCATCAAAGTTATTAGCAAAACAAAAAACACTTTGTATATGGGAAAAGTTGGTCCTAACTATAACCAACTACTGGCTATCACCAGTAGGTCTTACATATAAAAGGAAGCTGGGAAATCTGGGAAGTTCCTAGGTTTTAGGTGGAGAGCAGCTCTCTCAGATGGAACACTCTACAACACCACTGACAACACATTAAAATCACTCACCACAAATGTCTGTTTTCCTAGCAGAGGTTTTAAACATAGGATTAGCATAGTGCCATCTACACTGAGCTATAAAAATGGCTAAGTCAATCAATTATATTGACTTTTCAATGAAACAATAGTTAAAGAAATATTTGTCCATGGAATTTAATTTTGTTACCCTTTAACGAAATGTATATTTAAAAAGTTGAAATACATTAATTCATTTTAACAATTTTTCTAATGGGGTTCTATTTTACCTGTGTCCCTCCATTATTTTCTATGCAAAAGGAAAAGAAAAAATTAAGGACTGAATGCTGAACAATGCAAACATTCACCCCCAGTCGCAAAGATTTTAGTTTAATCCATCATTCTTTTGCTCACCACGTCACCCCAGTTTGGACCCAGCCAAATCAGTCTTGACACTGTTCCTTATGAGAACAGTCCAGCCAGAACTGCCAAGCCAGGTCCTTTCTGGACTGGAAACATGCATGCTGGGACAGGTTTTGGGGCAGCACCCCTCATTAGCCAGGCTAGTTTGAATCCAGTGGCGCAGTGTGCACAGAACCCATGTCTGGGCATACGCTTCCCACTTAGGGCAACAAATGTAAAAGGAACAAATGATGGACAGCATGCTGAACAATGGAAACATTCACCCCCAGTCACACAGATCTGAGTTTAATCCATCATTCTTTTGCTCACCACACCACTCCAGTTTGGACCCAGCCATATGCTAATCAATTTTGACCTTGTTCTATATGAGAACAATCAAGCCCGAACTGCAAAGCCAGGCTAGCTTGATCCAGTGGCGCAGTGACACGGGGCCCTGCTCTCCATGCCATTGGAGCCAAGCTAGCCTGGCTGATGAGGGGTGGTACCCTGACACCGGTCCTAGGATGCTTGTTTCCAGTCCAGGTAGAACCTGGCTTGGCAGTTCCCATGAGGCGCAGGGTCAAGACTGATTTGCATATGGCTGGGTCAAAATTGGAATGGGATGGGGAGCAGAAAATGATGGATGTAGGCCCAGATCTCTGTACTGGGGTGAATGTTTGACATCTATAAGCATTCTGCCCATCAATTGTTCATTTTGCATCCATTATTTTCTATGGCAAGCAGTTGCAGTACCAGTGGTTCGCCATGTGTTGTGTTGGACTTACTCCAGGTCTTCGCTGGAATACATGTGTTACTTTTTCGTGTCCTTTCTAGCTATAGTAACATTAGAAGTGCAGCTTGTAACTAGTAATGGCCTTATTCTTTTGTGGGGTGGGTGTCAGTGCCTTCCAAAGCCTATGTTACCCACCTAAACCCCTCTCTACTTCTCCATAACCCTTCCATTTCGCAAGAAGCATGCCTTTTTTCCAACCACTCCACCTACTCACACATTTGTTACTAATTAATGAACTTACATGTTTGCGAAGCTCTTTAGAGAGAAGAAGGAAGCAATTTATGGTGAAGCTTTGCACTCGTAGGGTTGTGAACTGCATTCTGTAGTAAGTAGTGCTACTGTAGTACTCCTTTACGTACTACAAAATGCAATTTGTGAACAAGGCAATTCTGTTTTGCCTTATTACATGTTTGTTTCCATATGTGTTTTTATTTTATCTACATTTTACCTTAAATGTGGGCGTGTTTATTTGCAAAAACACACTTCTATTAGCACAAGACATGAGTGAGTCGTTGTTTACTTCAAATCTATACAAATGTCTCGTGCCAGTCAAACCGCGTGCCCCTTCTTGGCTTTCCTATAGCTTTGATGGGGCTGCAGCTGCAGCCAACGAGACCCTGATTTCAATAAAAGGCTAAGGATCCTCTTTATAGCAAGCAATTATGAGGCAGTTGACACCAAACGCAATGAAATGGCCCTTTTCTGTGCGTGAGCAACGCAACCTTGAGCGCAGGCGCCTGCATGCATAACGGCTTTGAATAAACGTGACAATAAAAAGACATGTTTGTAACTGTTGCCTTTTTGTGAGGCAAGCCTCGAGAATTGCTGAAGTCAGGCAGGAGGGCAAGTAAATTCAGATGAACGGGAATCAATTATAGCATCGCTCATCAAGGAGAAGGCAAGTGCGAAGTTCGCAGCTGCGTGTACCTGCAAAGACAAGGACGCTCTGAAATATTCTCTGTACCTCTATTAGTGACACCGGAAGCTGAAAATCAATTGTAAAATGCACGTTATTCGCACTGCAGTCAAACCGACTCGTTGTGTCGTACGGAGTTTCATGCATCAGACTGTGCGTGTTAGTGCGTGTTGTGCTGTGACATGAGTTTGAATTTCAACTTCCTTTGTCACAAATAAATATCAAGTCTATATGTTGTTAATTCGTGTCATTGGCTTTCCTTCAGGGTGCCATATGCAGCACCAAGCTGTTTCGGGGCGCTCGCAGATCTGAGCTGACAAATTCGGGAAACACGACCATTACTCTGGCCAGTTATGTTATGTTATGTTATAAAAACTTTTATATCGCGCTCCATTACTAGCAAGTATCCTGGCGCGGAGAGTGAGGTTGCAGAAGATAGTGGAAAAAAAGAGCTGACAATTAAAGGATCATATGGAACAAATGAGTTTTCAGCCCTTTCTTAAAGGCAGCAACGGTCGGGGCAACCCTAAGATGCAGAGGAAGAGCGTTCCAGGCCCTAGAGGCCCTAACAGAGATAGACTGGCCTCCTAATCTAGAGCACCTAAATCTAGGCACAGTCATTTGGCACTGATTGGCCGAGCAGAGGCAGCGATTCGGGACATATAAGGCAAACCTTTTCCACAAGTACACAGGGCCAAGCTGATGGGTCGCACGGAAGGAGAGAACCAGTGATTTAAACAAAATCTGGTGAGCAACCGGAAGCCAATGAAGACTGCGTAAGTAAGGGCGGACGCTAGATCTCCTGGGGAGCTGAAACAGAAGTCGCGCAGCCGCATTTTGAATAACCTGAAGCCGTTGGATCAGATAAGCAGGTAGGCCACTAAACAGGGCATTCGCGTAATCAAGCCTGGAAAGTATTAGAGCACGTGACACCGTCTCTTTGGCCTCTCTCGGGAGGAGAGGAAAAAACCTACGTAAGGCTTTGAGAGTGGCAAAGCAAACGCCCGTAAGTTTTTTAATATGGTCCTCAAACTTAAGATCATTCCCAAACCAGACCCACAAGTTCTTAGCTGGACCACCCATAGAATTGGGACAAGGCAGATCTGGTGGCCATAGGAGGTCTCTGAAATTATCGGAAAGGAACCATAGAACAAAACCCCGGACTTATCTTCATTACACTTGAGCTGGGCAAGTGCTAACCAGCGAAAAACAGATAATAGGCAAAGCCGAACCGCCGACGTATCCAAATTATCTTTTGACCAAGTGAATAAAAGTTGGGTATCGTCGGCGTAGGCCATTATTTTAGCCCCCAACTGTTCCGCCAAGTAAATCAAAGGAGTCAAATAAACATTAAAAAGCAGGGGGCTCAAGGTAGACCCCTGTGGCACTCCTGTAGTGAGTTTTTTAGGCAAGGAGGCATAAGGTGGCATCCAGACCTGTTGTGTCCTATTATCCAAAAATGACATCAGCCAGTCAAGTGCTGATCCAGAGATGCCAACGGCAGCTAGTCTGGCAAGAAGTAGGGCATGGGGCACCGTGTCGAAGGTGGCAGAGAGGTCTAGTAAAATCAGAACCGCTCTGCCACTTCCATCAAGGCACTCCCGAATCGCCTCAGACATCTCAACCAGTGCCGTTTCAGTGCTATAGGCAGCCCGGAACCCTGATTGAGCCGGTTTGCAAAGCGTGAGATGGCTCAATAAAATTGTCTAACTGTCTGAAAGCAATCTTCTCACAAACTTTTGCCAGGGCCGGCAGCAGTGAAATAGGCCGGTAGCTGGAAGGGACAGCCGGATCTGACCCGGCCTTTTTTAAAAGTGGCAGAAGTTTGGCTTGCTTCCAGCATAGCGGAACGGTTGCAGACGAAAAGGAGAGATTGACAATCTGAGTAACCTCTTTGCATATTGTATCAGCCACCCCCCCAAGAACCCTTGCAGGACACGGGTCAGAGGGGGACCCCGACTTAAGGGCCTCAAGTACTGCCAGAGTGTCAGACTCGGTGGAAGGAGAGAAGACAACAAATTGCTCAACTGACCTAGGCACCGAAAAAAGGGTAATGCTGGAGAGGACTTTAAGCCGTCACAGACGACTCGCAGGTCCTCTTGGATCTTGGCAATTTTGTCTATAAAGAAAGAAGAGAGCTCTTCACACCAGTGATTGGATGAAGGCAACAAAGGTTGCGCAGCGCATGGCGATAAAAAGCCCTGGACAATTGAAAAAATTTCCTTGCTGTTATTGTTAGCTTTTTCAATTCTCCCTGCATAATAGCTGGTCTTAGCTGACCTAATCGCAGCATAGAAATCCTTTTGAGCCGCACGCAAATTGCTCTTTGCCTCAGGCGTGTAAGCTTGTCTCTACACCCGTTCCAGCTTCTTACATACAAGTTTCAGTTCCCGTAAGGTGTGGGAAAACCATGGTTTGGAGGGGGTAGAACGCATCCTGCAAATACATCCCTTGTTGGTGGAAGCAGCAGACCCCTGTTCCACCCATGTGTTGAAGGCACTGACCGCCATCTCGATCTCCGAGGTCAGTATCGGGCGGTTTCGAGATAAAGAGTCAGTCATGATGGCTAAATTGATCCTCTGTAAATGTGCAGATGGGGGAATAATCCCAGCCCCCGTAGCTCTATCCAAGGACCAGGAGAACATAATTAACTCATGGTCTGACCATGTCACCTTCTCAAGGCAAGTCATGACAATATCAAAATTGGAACAGACCAGATCTAAAAGGTGGCCACCCACATGGGTTGAGGCATCGACCCATTGTTTGAGATGGGCCATGGTTAGGGCTTCACCCAAGCGAATGGCCTCAGTAGAGTCCAAAACATCCACATGAATGTTAAAATCCCCCAAAAGGAGATACCTTACAAATCTTAAGGCACGAGGCACAATGGAAAAATGGAGCAACTCCGCATCTCCCAGTTATGGACAAGCTTGTAATTGGTTAACCACTACTAGGAAGAGGTTGTGATATTTTTTAAATGGCTGCCAAATAGTCAAAAAGGCCATTGCATCCTTAATAGCACATCCCAGTTCTTATTGGATATATCTGCGTCTGTGTCAGAAAGAATGGAGTCTTGAATCAAGCTTCGGCTGGGATGTGAACAGAATGATGCTTCATGCCAATGGAAGCAATAGCAGGGGACCATATTGGAAGGGAACTGTGGTACAAGATTCCAAATTCACCAGAGCAACCCATAATGGCCAACATGATGTAGATTTGGTTTATCATCGATCGATGCAAACTCTATCACTTTTAGATTTTTAAGATATGAAGAGAAAAGTAATTTTTATTTATTTCTTGGAAATTTGATCAATATTTTTTACTTTTCTGAAACAGATAAATATTAGTCCCTGAAGGAAAACCAAAATATTATTGGCTTAAATGTCCTTTTTTAAAATAAGGGTACCATTGGCGAAGTTGCCTATGTACCACTAACTACTTCTGTGGAACTCAGTAGAATACATTGCACTTTTCAGTGGTGATAGTAGGGAAACACAGCAAAACTCTGTTGTTTAATTCGGCCTCCTTTAGGGATTCTATTGTTAGGAGTCTGGACTTCCTCGTCGGGCTAACCAAGAAACTCCGAAGAGCGTGTATTTTATTCTTTGCATGACATTCCCTGCGGTCCAAAGCTGAATAAACTTTTGAATGGCTGAAGAGATGGGCAAAAAGCGCCATGATGTGTGTGTGTAGCAGTCCTTAAAGCAACTGACAGGGCAGAACTGTGTGGAGCAGACATTAGAACAACTCCGAGCCTAGAGGGTAGACCGTGTGGAGCAACCAATTGAGCAACTTAAACGCCTGAAGGCAGAACTGTATAGAGCAGCCATTAGAACGGCGGTACTCAAAGTACGGCCCCCGGGCCAGTTGCGGCCCGCCAGGTCACTCCATGCGGCCCCCATGAAATAGAGCAGGCACGGACTCAACACCATTTTCTCACCCGGAGCCCCCCGGCTCACCCTGCCTTTGATGAGACAGCTTCCTGCGCACACAGTCGCACCACGAGCACTTCACAGGTCTTTAAAGACCTTTTGTTTGTTAATGATGCTTTGATGTCCCCCACCCCCGTGATTAAAGCCCCTGCAGCTCCACTCTGCCTTTTTTCTTGAAGAATCAGCCTCCACCCCCACCGAAAATATTCCTTAGGCCCCCCGAAATTTGACTCTACTCTAGTTGCGCCTCTGTGCCTGTGCATGCTGCTCACAGTGTGGCCTCTTTAATGTCTCAATTGGTGCTGATAAATCTCTGTCTCTGTAATTAAATATATGTTTTTAAGGCCCCGAGTTACGGTGTCAGCCAAGCCCAGCCTTTCCTTGCTCAGGCTTTCAATGCCCGCACGTGGTGTAAACAAAATAAATAAAACGAGGATCCAGCAATGTCCTAATGTCGATTTGTGGGCTGCGCCTAGCCTTATGTTTCATGGCATGGCTTTCCATGAGATACCTACAGGCTCACTGTTGAGAACAGTGGTGCTAGGAAAAGTTTGCAGGTGGAATTGGGATAGGAGGATGCAGTTTATAAACAACGTTATATGCCTCGGAAGCAGCCGGATAGTTATGTATAAATCCCAGCTTCCCCACATTTCTTACAGGCTATTCAAATTGCTTTGTGCATTACTCAAGAAAGCGTTTTCATTTAAAGTCATGGCACAGGTCTTTTACATGCAGAATTGAACAGTAAATAGTTATTTAGTTTGGCAGTCATTAGGTAGAGTCAGAGCTGAGGGGACAGGAGGATAGTGTGTACAAAGAGATGAATAGGCAGAGGCTGTATGAGATGGTAGAGGTAAGGGGAAGGGGAAGAGAAAGGAAAACGTAGGTACTGACAGACTCTGTATGAATAAAGCATAAAAGCAGAATGAGACGCGCAGTGAGGAGGTATGGAAAGGTTAGGGTTCAACAGAAGAGAGCAAGGGCGTAGGAGCAATGTGAAATATGAGTGCAGAATAAGGGTATTGCCAGTTATGAGGAGTGTAAGGGGGCAGAAGCACAATAAGGACAGGCAGAATGGGCTGCTTTACACTTAAGGACTATACTGAGCGATATATATGCTAAGTCAGGGACATGGGCAAGGAAATAGTGAGGGGTACAACAACAATGGAACCAACAGCTATGAGCTAGCAGCAGAGTGAAGGGAAGCAGTGGAGTGAAGGTGTAGAGCAGAACTGCAGGAAGAACACAGGACTGTCTTGTAAATAGGGTGAACCTTCAGTAGAGTGAAGGTGTACAGGCACAATGAGTGGGTAGGCGCTTAGTGACGCAATAGGGCACAATGAGAGGGTAGGCGCAGAGTGGTGCATTAGCGTATTAGGGGCACACTTAGAGGGTAGGCAGTTTGACAGCTTATAAGGAGAGTGAGAGAAATAATGCTGAAAAAAGTAGATACATGTGGCACCAAGAGGGTGTCACCAGATAGGGGTAGACTGTGATGGAGGGAGAGCAGGAGCAGCATTAAAACATCAAGGTGTGGAGAGAGAATGCAGTTTAAGAACTTGGGGCCAGGGTAGGTGTAAAATGACAGGCTGTGAGCAAAGTGAAATAGAAGGGCCAGGAAATGAGTAGAAGCAGAGTGAAGAGCGGTGTAATCATGAGGTGGAGAGTCAGACAGTGGAAGCTTATGAGCTTAGCAAAGAGGAACTGGGAGCAGATTGTGATGATGGTAATGGAAAGTGGGGGTAGGGACAGTGTGTGGGGCATTTAATAGATAAGGAAATAACCATGGGTAAGAGGAGAAGCATAACAAGTGGTGTACATTGAGGGTAAAACAATAGAAGTGTAAAGTTGTGACAGAGTGCCAGGCTGCAGGATGGGTCAGGAAATTATTACGGCCAAAGTGGTGGGATGAGGGGGTAGAGTAGAGGAATATGACAATCATGAAACAGTCCTAAGGTAGGGTCAGAATGCAGGGACAGAGTGAAAACCAAGGATCACAGCAGACCCTAAGATCAGAGTAATTGAGTGTGGGGCTCAGGGAAGAATAGCAGTAGACGTGCTGCCTGATACATGCATTATTATTAAATGATAACTGGAACTCCGAAATTCAGCGCAAACCAACAGGAAGCCAAATAACGAAACGGACCCTTGTAAGTTGATTTAAGCGTTTTTATTCCATTCTGTGCACCCTCTCGATCGCCATGACGCATTTCGGGCCCTGGAGCCCTTGATCACATTAAATGATATGCACCTACCTGAGATGATAGTCATTTTATAGATAACACTACAATACCTCTGCTGTATTGTTGGGCAAGCTCATTGACTAGGAGAAGGCAGTGTGAGACACGGCACGTCTCTTGCCCATTATGCCGGACATTGTGCCGTTTTAAATGTGCATTACAGCCCAAGTACATGAATGCATGTATTGTGTGGGCCCAAGGATGCACATTACAGCATGGGGCCATTTATGCATGTACTGTCTCGGTCCATTAAGAATATGGCTGTCTACTGTCACTGGTGCTTGTATTGCCTGTGGTTACATTCATGTGGTAAGTTTCATGAGCTGGGGTGTGCATAGCGGGCTGGACAGAGGACAGAAAACCTACCTCTATCAATGCACTTTGCTTTTATGCTTCTGAGTTTTGCTGGATGATCTTGGGGCTTGGTACTGCAAACACTCAACAGACCCATTGAAGGTTGTTCGTAGCGACTTTAAGAGGCATAGGGGTATGAGTTGTGTCTTCTGAGAGATAAATGAAGTGTGTGTCCAAGTATCTGTGCAACTGAGGGCCAAAGAGCAGGGAACTGGGTTTTTGTCAAAACAAGGCAAAGATAGAAAACTATGGTCAGAAACACACAGACCCCAATAAAAAAATAAATATTGATAGGATTTATTCGGGTTAAATACACACATATATCGCATTTCGAAATACAGCTCTATCTAGTCATGTTTTGAAAAGGGGGTGATTTTATTTTCACCCCAATAGCCCTACCCCTAATGACCCCGCCTCTCCCACCGCCCCCGCCTCCATCACGCAGGCCCATCTGTGCGGCCCTCGGCCACAAGCCAAACTGTAATTTTGGCCCCCGAGAAAAAGTTTGTCAGTACCCATGCATTAGAACAACCCAGAGACTTCAGAGCAGAACCGTGGGGAGCAGCAATCTGAGCAACCCTGCGGCTTGGGGGCAGAACCATGTGGAGCAGCCATTGGAACAGCCCAAAGAATTGAGGCCAGAACTTTTTTTGTTTGTCGTAATTTTTTTATTGAGAATCAAAGAACACAACAGTACGATTGACGCACAACATTGTACATCCACATAGGTTGTGGCTTAATAGGTACATCCGTACTTCAATGGGGAAGAGGGAAGGGGGGAAGGGGTTAAGAGAGGAAGGGGGAGGAGGCAAAGGGGTTAAGAGAGGAAGAGGAAGGGGGGAAATGGGTAGAATGGGGACGGGGTAGAAAGGGGGAGGCTTAACAGTGGGGAGAAGGAGTACATCATACATTATATACAGCATCAACATCGGTAGTGTGCAAGTGAGTTCCAGCATTATTATATGCAATATGCAGTATTATGGATCAGAATATTGTACACTATCTTTAATTTTGCATCCAGGAGCTTCTTTGGTAGCTATATATATATATATATATATATTTAAGAATTGGACAATGCAAAAAGCTTATGCTTCAAATATGAACTTCTATCTGTATATAATGTATATAGTTGTAGAAAATTGAGACTCTCTGGGACACTACTCCAAACTGAAAGAAACATAAGGAAAAGAAAATATGACAAGTTTGATTTTGTTGATTATCAGTACTTTACTGTAATTGAGACAAACCATTTCAGAGATAATGTTCATGCCGTAGGGAATGAATTGCGATTACCTGAATTATTTAACGTTCACTTGTACTTCACTGTGATGTTTATTCAATTAATTAATTTATTAATTAAGATTATGTTGAATTAATTCAAGTCAAATTACTTTGAAACAATGGCGACTCTCTTTTGGGCATAAACTGAGAACAAGGCTGACAGTCTAGAGGAGTAGTAGAAATAGAAAATGGTATCTGCACTTTGCACTTTAAAAATGGTCTAGACAACACAGACTCTATGGTCCAGTGGAAGGCTAGGAGTATCCGAAACGCGTAGGCTGTCCGATTTTTTCACGTAACTCTGCACATGGTGTGTTGGAATAAATAATTTGAAAAAAGAACTTACCTGTTTGCTGTGCCGTGACTTCAGCCAAGAGAACACAAGAGGCGAGAGGATTCAAGGAATATATATACATATATAGACGTTGGTGACAGGTTCTCTGAACTGGGGTAAGTGAAGGGGATGCGAGTTGGCACAGACCTCCTGTCTAGGCTGAAAATCTAGAAGGGGAAGGGTGGAATGCAGGCCCGGTTCTAGCGGGTGGGCTGGGGGTACCAGGCCCAACCAAACATGAGCCTGGCCACCCAAACATGAACCTTGGTCCTCGAAGTAAGTAAGTAAATAGTTTATTGTGTAGTAAATTAAAACCATTACAATATTCCATAACATAAAATATATTACATAACACCTTCACGTAATATAAAAAAATATCAAATGTAAACAATTAATATCAAGTTTAAAAAATATTTTGCAGTTTAACAGGATCCGCAAATATTGCGACATTATTCTTTCTTCAATTGCTCAAAGTGGGTTAAAATTTTGATTTATATAACAAATTAATTGTGGGTCCTTTGAGTCCATACTCGTTAATATTGCCGATCTGCAGGTACAGATGCATTTTTCATTGAACGTCCTCTTAAGCAAATCCTGGTGGCTGCGCCCTAACCCCGGGCAGATACATATCAAATGCATAAAGTCCTGTACTGCTGCTCCACATAGAGCACAATATTTTCGGCCTGGGGTCCTCCAGATCAGTTGATCGCCATTGGACGGCAATTTCCCCATGCGCAGCTCCATATACTTAGTTTTCAGATGCGGTGGCAATGTTAACGCCAGATATGCTGCTGGCTCAGACCTCGTATATGCTTTTAGGACCATCCATGCATGCGCACGTTGGCTTAAGATTGCTTTATCTTCAATTAATGAGTGAGCTTTTGCCGCTTTCTTCATAATCATCTGAAAAGATGTCCATGGCAGTTTCCGTTGCCAGAGAGCCTCCATCTTAGTTATTTTCAGTGAGGAATTAAAGTACTTTGCATAGTATGACTTTGAATCATTTTGCAGAGCTTCCCAGAGTGCAGAGTTGATATCTAGATCCCGATCCAGCCATATTTTGTACCAGAATTTGATTGTCTCATACCTTTTGTGTATTTCATGTTGTTATAATCCAAACTCGAGGCGTACTTGGGCTGGCGAGGCATCACGTGGCAGATGGAATACTCTTTTGTAGACGCGCGTTTGTATTTTGTCTAGTAATAGCGCACTTTTCCCGTGATGAACCCCACTTCCATATGCAATAGTCGGTAGTAGTTTTGCTTTGATAACTGCAAGAAGTGGGAGGAACGATTGACCTTTTAGTCGTTTTAGAATGCTGCAAAATGCAAACAGTAAAGCAGTTCCCTTCTTTTTAATTGTTTCCTGATGCATAGCAAATGAAAACCTTCGGTCGAAATATATACCCAAATATTTGTAGCTGTCAACTACTTCCAACTTGGTGTTGTCAATTATACATTTTGGCTGTTTCGGTCGACAGTGTGTTATAATCATGACCTTTGTTCTTTTTATGTTTATTTACATTAGATTTGTTTTAGTGTAATCGGCTAACTCATGAATTGATCGTTGCAATCCAATTCTGGTATGGCTTAAAAGTACAACATCATCTGCATAGGACAGATGTGTTAGTGGCAGTGTACCCAACCGTGGTGGGTGAGAATTGACCCCGTCTAACCTTGGTGTTAAGTCAGCCATAAATAAATTGAAAAGGTACGGGCCAATACACAGCCTTGTTTAAGCCCTTCATTAGTGTGGATCCTCCGTGTGAGACTCTGACCATCGGCAATCTTAACCTGCATCCAGGTATTAGTGTAGAGATTGATGATTGGGTTTAGAAGTGTGTCTGGTAAACCCTGGTGCTTGAGTTTGGCCCATAATGTTTGTCAATGAACGCGGTCAAAGGCTGCTTTAAAATCCAGAAAGCATAGGTGGAGTGCCTGTCGCTGTCTTAGGCTTTTATCGGCAATTAGCCCTATCGCTAATATATTTGATATTGTACCTGTGCCACGTCGAAAGCCCGGCTGATTCATTGGAATTTTCTTGTTTTCATCGGACCATGTTATCAAGTCAGTTAGAATCAGGGATGCATAATATTTAGCCTCTGCATCTATCAACGCGATCAGGCGATAGTTTGCAGGATCTGTGTGGTCTCCAGCTTTATATATTGGGTTAATAATCGCACCTCTCCAACTTTCTGGGACTCTACTAGTGGTGCTGATCATCTGGAACAGACTACCGATCTTGCGTGCCCAGAAATTGGGGTCCTGTTTATAAATTGCCTGCGGAACACCATTCGGACCCGTTGAGCTGACCTTTTTTTATGATCTGTAGAATTTCTGTTTCAGCATAGGGTGCTGTCAACTGAGATACGTCTTCTTTCTGCTTTTCATACATCTTGGTGACGACTGTGAACAAATGGTCCGGAGTATTTATTGAGAAAGTTCAAATTAAATGCTGTACCCATGCATACTCAGTAACGCAGGCCATGTTAATAGTTTTAAAATTTCTATTCATGGAGTTCACCAGTCCCCAGAATGCTCTAGCATCGGATCATTTTGCGTTATGTAACAATTTCGTCCAAAAGTTATTTGTTTTTGTATTTCCTTTTTAAATGGTGTACTTCATCCCATACCTTGGACCGTGGACTCTGATGTTGAGCCTTTCGGAGGGCCTTTCTTAGGTGCTTTCTCAAGCTTTGTGAGGTTTGACTTAGGTTGCTATTGTTAAATTTTCGGTTTTTAGTTGTGCGTTTGGTGGGTACTCCTGCTTCAATTAGTTTTTCCAGGAAAATGGTCCATGTTTCTGAAGCCGTTTTATTTTCTAGCTCAAGAGATATCGTTAAATGTTTGGCTTTTGAAGCGATGTCCGGTAGAGTATTACACGTCCATCTTAAACATTTCGAATTACTTGTTGATATTTCCCCATCAATGGCTGGGGCTTCTGGATGTTTAAATATTATTATTTTAAGTTCGATATGCTGAGCTGAATGATCACTATTGACTGAGCATTCAATTTGGAAGCTGATTATTTGCCCAAGAAGTGGGAGAGTTACTATTGTGTAGTCCAGAGTTGAGCTTGAACGGGGGCCAATATAAGTACAATTGACAGGTCTATCTTGTTTTATTCTTCCGTTTAAGGCACGCATTCCCAGATGTTCAAGTTCTCGTATCAATTGCTGGCCTGTTTTGTCATTACGGTTTTGTTCGTGAAACAGCTCCGTTTCTACAGCCCAGATTTCGTTTGCTGCGAGGATGTTATCTTCTTCTTCTTTTTCATTTCAGAAAATAGTTTATTAACAGTCATAAAAGATCACTTATACAAATGAAAGAGATCAATACAAAAAGAAAGTATACAACACAATAAATGAAGGAAACAATTTAAAGATGATAAACTTCATATATAACCAGCTATGATGAAATATGCAACAATTGTTAATATATTAACGTACAAAAGGATGATAAGATATCTTCTTCTTCTTGAGGAAGAAATAAATTTGCATTGAAATCACCAGCGAGAATAATCACCCAGGTTGGGTGTTCAAAGCGGAATTCTGTGATGACATCTATAACTTTCTTGAAGAGATCTTTTTTTTATTTGATTTTAGGGTGAGCATAGATGTTAATTAAAATAATGGTGCTTACCCCTGAATGTGTGCCCAGGTCCACTCTTATTATTTGCATGGCTGGAATTGTCGATATCACCTGAGTTGTCGAGATTTTTAATGATGTTGAAATGTAAACAGCAAGATCCCCCTTTGCTCTTCCGTGTTGCTGTGTTCTTGTTGCATTAACGTGATATCCTATCCAACCTGGGACAGCTACAGGGGCTGTCAGCCAGGTTTCTTGTAGAATAATTATTTCATAGTATTCCCAGGATGCTGTCTTTCCTTTGCTCCTGCAATGTTCCAGGCTAGGATTTTTATGGTGGAAGGTGCTGTTTCTCCGGCTAGACTATAATTTCATTCTCCTGTCCATCCCTGGATGGGTAGTCCCTGCTTTATTTTCCTTTGTTGATATTTATTTTCCCCTTCTGCACCTTTTGTGCCTCTTAGTACCGAGGGAACTTTGTTTTTTCCTGGACTTTTTGTTTTGGAAATAAAGGGAGACGGATATTGTTGGATTACTGGGATAGTGAGTGATATTCCCCAGTCCTCAAATTTGGTGATTTCTTGTAAAATTCCAGTTACAGTCTCTTCATTTTTCCATGTTGCTATAGTACCTTCATTTCCGGTATTTTTTCCAGGGTTAACAAATTCAATTGCTATTAGATCTGCAGACATTAAATGTTGCAGTGTTGGAATTTCTGTCATGAGCCGTAGGATATTTCCTCTGTTCAGGTAATCTTGGGGACCCTGTGAATGATAATGGGGGATGAATACAACCTTATTTGTTAGATCTGGTTTATTCTCTTTTGTTTGACCATAAGAGAGTAGTGACTGCTCATTTGGTTGCTTTCTTCCAAGTTCCTTAATATCCCTGCTGTTTGTGTCAAGATACTGCCTTGTTATGATGTTCAGTTGCTGATTTATTTTTGCCATTTTCTAACCGCTCATCTGTCTTCAGGCTATATTGTCTGTCATCTCTCCCAATACTTCCCTTTATGCTTTTCTGATCATGCTTGTACGAATTTAGGAGTTGACAGTTCCTTGAGTTTCGTTCTGGTTCAGTTATTCTATTTTTCTTTAGTTTGACCCACTCTGGGTTTATATTAATCAGTATTGAATCTTCCTTGTTGTTTTCCGAGCTTCCCTCAACCTTCGTGATGACTTGTCTGTCTTGCTTGATTTTGCAGTTATAATCTTGTAGATTTGGTATAGTATTCCTGTCAGGGAAGGCATTTTCTTGTGATTTTATTATCCATTTCTGTTCAGTACCACTTATTCGTCTGGCATCATTATTTGTGTTTGTCTCTTCTGTTGACAATCCTTGTCTACACACACCTGCATTTGAATCTTTTATATATTTTTTTTGTCTGGAAGGACACCATGTACATGTTTGGTCTGGATCTGTCTTGATTGTTGTTTTATTGACGTTTCTGGTTGTTTCGTTTGATTTCCCATATGTATTAATTGTCCTGTTGTGCTCCCTTTAGGTTTGTTTCTTGTTGTTAGTTCCGGATCACTGATTTCGATGCTCTCAATAGTGTGTTGCCCCTTAAGTGTAGGTGAAACAAGGTCACAGCCCACACTACCCTGAGCCCCACCTGAGCTATTTTCTACCAGCTTGTTTGTTTGGTGCGATGTTTTTGTTGATACTGACTGAATGTATACATTTTCTACCTCTTCCTCTTCTTGTTTGTGGTCTTTCCCCAATACCCGTGAGGATCTACATCTGCTCTGATGATTAAAGATTGGGTAATTGTCCACACTATGTTGGCTTGATGTTTTACTGATGTGTAGACGATTTCTAGCCTTCCTGGCTCTTTTTTGTTGTTGTTTTGTTAAGACGGGTGGAGAATTGTTTATTATGTTCATCTGCTTATGCGTTTGATGATTTGCTTCCATACAATGGACCTGTAAACTAAAGCTCGGTTCCAGAGCAGGGTTATCTACTGTACTTGCAAACTCATCTGCGTCTCTCACTGTCTGCTGTTCAGTAGACTTTTCTATTTCACTTGTTACAGCATTTTGGGAATTTTTTCTTCTCAATTTCTTCTCTTTGTTATTTTCTCCTTTTCTGTTAGTAGTTGGAGCAGAGTTATGATTATGTCCTCCCTGGGTGCAATTTTTACTATTCAGATCTTTATTTTAAAGTGAACAGTTTGCGCTTTTGCATTCGTGTAAAAAGCTTGTTATTAGAGTCGGTAAATCCTTTAATTTTTCCAATATGGGACAACAGGGGCAGCTGAAGGCTTGTGCCCGTATTTCATTTCCATCCTGAATATGTCCTAATTGGTTCGTCATTATGTCTAATTTATTATTTCTACCTGAGATGTATTCGGCAATTATATTCATTAAATTTATTTGAATGTCCAGTTTATCTGACTGCATGTTCAGGGTTTTAATTGATGTTTTTAATATATTGACAAAAGCAACATGTATGTTTGTAAGGGATTCTGGATTGAGATCAGCATCCAGCGTTCCCTCTGTTACGTTTTGTATGACATTGTTATGACCCCGCTCATTCCTGTGATTTTGGGGGGAGACTGTATTTTTTTTATTTTCCACCTTGTTGTCCGCATCCATGTGCTCCCTCTGTTCTGGGTTTACTTCCCTTTTTTTACTTAATTTAATGTATGGTTCATCGTACTCTTGGTCTATCTGTTCCAATGAAATTGATATTTCGATTATGGATTCCTTTTTGCCCTGGAATGCATCCACCTGATAAACCTTTCCTGTGGTTTTATCCAATGTACCATGTACTGGTACTGTACTGGTGCTGGTTGAAATGTTTTTCTGGGATTTTCTTTCTCTTATCAAATCTGCTTCTTCTTTGCTAGAACTATTATCATTTGGTTGAACATGGCTCATTCCTTTGATTTTGGGGGGGAGACTGTATTTTTTTTACTTTCCACCTTGTTGTCCGCATCCATGTGCTCCCTCTGTTCTGGGTTTACTTCCCTTTTTTTACTTAATTTAATGTATGGTTCATCGTACTCTTGGTCTATCTGTTCCAATGAAATTGATATTTCGATTATGGATTCCTTTTTGCCCTGGAATGCATCCACCTGATAAACCTTTCCTGTGGTTTTATCCAATGTACCATGTACTGGTACTGTACTGGTGCTGGTTGAAATGTTTTTCTTGGATTTTCTTTCTCTTATCAAATCTGCTTCTTCTTTGCTAGAACTATTATCATTTGGTTGAACATGGCTGTTAACTGTCTTTCTTCCCCCTGAGGTTACCTTTGCTAAGGTACATATTATTTCTTCTATAGATTTCTGAGTTCCTAGTTGAGATATTGATGATGATGTATTCATTATTTCTCTGATGAGTTTGAATTTAGCATTTTTTGCTTGCAGTGTCCCTTTGTTATTTAATGGTGATCAAGACTCCATCCATGGGTCAAACAAATCGTCAGTATTAAAAGAAAATTCACTTTTTCTAAGAGGCTTCCTTTGTTGTCTTAGTGTTGAGTGATTTTTTGGATTTTCCTTGCAGGTACCGTTCGTGTTACTGTTGACTATTGTGCCTATGTCATATATTATATCTTGGTTATCTGAGGAGTGATGTTTTGTTTCCCCGGGTCGGTCCCCGACGGATTCACTGATCGAGGTTGATGTTAAAATTATTCTTGCATGATTTGTGTTTGCATTTACCTCGACATCCATGTCGTCCAATGTAGTATCCAAGATACTGTCTGGGTTTTTACACTGTGCTTGTTCGCCCGTGAAACCAAAATCTCCCGGTTCTGTGTGTACTTGTGCTTGTGTTTGTATTAGCTGTATATTAGTGACCCCACAAAGCGGCTTTTCATCCACGCATACAGTTGTTTTAATCTTTTTTTGTGATTGGTTTTCAGTTGTATGTGTCTCACTGTTCGCTGGATGTGCTGTTCTTGTGGCCGTGATGTTGTCTATTTTCTCATCCATCTTAAGTGAATTTAGTATCTGCGGCGTCAATGGCTTTGGAAGGCCGTTTACCTTTTCCGGCATTGTGTAAATTGCTCTAACTGGATCTTTTAGGAATGTGAATTTGCCTGTTGAGTTAATTGAACCGAAGATTGAATAAATAGATGGTATAAGTGTGTTCCCTTGGTTTAGCGGACGTTTGGTTGCGCTACACTGAGGGAGACTACACTATTTACATTTGATTTGATTGTACTTTTCCTTTTCGTGAGTTGAGGTGGATTTCTTGTCCTGCCTGATCTCATTATACGGCTGTGTATGGTCTGCTGAATGGGCTGCTGTATAATGCTAGGTTTTATCCTCGTTGGTACGGCGCAGTGCAGTACAATAGATACTTCTACTTAGTGACTTTCGGGTTTGCAAAAGGGTAGGACTGTGACCAATGCCTCCTATAGGATGTTTCCTTGTTTGTAGTTCAAACTTGCTCCTGGAGCTCCACACTTTGATCACTCCTTCCCCCTTGCGGTGCGGTCACGCCTTGCTCAACCTTACTCTGCGCCAGATGTCCTCGCCTTTTACTTCATACTGAAATCCCTGAACTGGCCTCTTCTTAATGCTCATGTAGGAGTCTTCAATATGAAATAATGCCTACTTTGTATTATATATATATTTTTTCTTCCCACAGCGTGGACCTGTCAAGTTTGCTAAGCTGCGCAATTTATAGATGAAAGAAGTAATCAGCCCCGTGTCCGGGTGTACTTGCCAAAATCTGTTGGCGCAGGCACGCCTCTGCCTCTTCCTCACAAGACGCCGACTGAGTGCTCTATCTGTGCGTTTCCAGAAAAACACGGACCGGAATCACGCCTCACAGGCCACTGCTAGGGGTTATTACAGTGCTTACAGTTATTACAGAGCTGCCTGGCTGCTCCCTGGGCTCCTGCCACCAGGAATGCCTCTCGCAGCTCCTGCCGCCACCAGGCGCTTCTCGCGGCTCAAGCCGTCACCGAATACCTCTCGTGGCTCCTGCCACCATCGGGCGCCTCTCGCGGCTCCTGCCGCCACCGGGTGCCTACCCAGGCTCCTGCCGCCACCGGGCACCTCCCGCGGCTCCTGCCGCCACCGGGTGCCTCCCGTAGCTTACGCCGAAACCGGGCGCCTCTCGCGGCTCCTGCTGCCACCGGACGCCCTCGCGGCTCACGCCGCGACTGGATGCCCTTGCGGCTCCTACCGATCCTTCGTTGGTCCTTCGCGGTTTCCACCGATGCCGCCGAAGCTCCCCCGGTGCCGCCGCACAACCTCAACAGCCTAGAGCAGCCCCTCACCCCACGCAGCAGTGAGGAAGTGAGGAATCAGGAGCCGGCAAGGGAACGAGAGCCAGCGATAGGGAAATCTGCAGGAATCTGCCGCAGCCGGAAGCCAGCAGTGGAAGAGCTTTAAAGTCCCTCAAAGTGACGTCAGGAAGGCCTACAGAAAATGGCCACTGCAATTTAAAACGTTCCTCTGAATGCTATTTTTTTTATTTTTCTAGGAGTTGCGTGATTGGGCCTGGACTCTTTCTCAAAGGCACCCCAATCATGTATCTCCTTTGAGAAATATGGGTTGTGTCCCCGCCCACTCGTGCAGGTACAGGGGCATGGCAAAGGGGAGAAATCCTCTTTGGCACCCGGTAATCTGTGCGTACCATCCTGCTGCATGGATATATCCTTCTTTTCAGCAATAGAGAAAAAGAGTTTGTTTATCCTGATTCATCTTTCCTGATCCCTTCAGCTGTTTATCAGATCCGGCTGTGACACAGAGTTTGAATGGAGCAGGTTAGAGAATGTGAGGCTATTGTTCCATTTTTTTAAATTTACAAAGGCTCAGCTAGATATATACTTTGTGTATGCTTCGAGGATGTGTTGTAGTGTCCCGCTCTAGTCTCCGGTGCATGGCGTGATGACGCGCCGCGCCGAGGCAAGAGCGGAACACTGGCGCATGCGCAATAGGCACAGGCAAAGCGCGCGAATGAGAGGAAGCGGCAGCAATCATCGGAGCTGGGCACAGTTAGACACTCGGCGCTCTATGTATAGCGTAACTGTTAAGGACGTTAATAAACAGCGCTTCCTCACCTACCTGGCTCCCTGTACTCTGTGGGGGCTGAAAGTAACTTCATTACAGTGGCGACGAGGTTTGGGATCACCCCTCCAGCCCCACACAGCAACTCAAGAAGAGCGAGACAGAGGACAGAAGCAAGGAAAACAGGTCAGAGACGGTGGAAAGGGACACCACACGGGGAGCACACCCTTAGAAACTACGCTATTTACAACAGAGTGCGGCAGCAGCGCTAGACCACAGCATACTGTAACCACGTGGCACCCAACCAACCTAGAACAGGTCCAGGCCTACACAACGCGCAGAGGGACACATATCTGGGAACCTGGCAGAGAGACGGGACAGTGACAGGGAGGAAGAAAAGGCGCACCTCCCTAGTGGCGCACGGAGTGGCGTCACCAGCACACCTGGCAGTCCCAAAAGCCAAGGGGACGTCTCAAATGGAGAAGGGAGTCCCACCACACCAGGCAGCCCAGGGAACAGTGACGGAGGGCCAAGAACAGCGCCCAGAATGAGCAACCAGATGACGTCACTAACGGCGCCCGTCCCATACCTACCCAGACCGGGGGAACCCTTGATGAAATGGGAGGACTGGAAGGAGTATTTCAAAAACTATGTGGGAGCCTTAGAAGATGAGAATGGCGAGGAATTCCCCAGCGCCAGGAAGAAAAGGTTGCTACTGCATAAGCTGGGCCCGGAAGGTGCACGGGTGTTTGCGAATATCGTGCCAGCGGAGAGACCAGCCGCAGCAGATGACGTCTTCAAGAACGCCTTGGAGGACTTAGACAACCATTACCGCCCAGCGGTGTGTGTATCCGTCGATCGGTACAACTTCCAACAAAGGAAGCAAGAGCAAGGGGAGTCGATTGATGATTACGTGGCAGCTTTGAGGCGACTGGCCCTCACGTGCAAGTATGGGCAACTACAGGACGAGTACATCAAAGACCAAATTGTCATGCACACCACGAACAAATCGGTACAGGACAAGTTGTGGGCACAAGGAGAGGCCTCACTCAAAGACGTCATTGCCATGGTTAAGAAAGCGGAACTTTCAAAGCGCTGTGCGGAATCAGCGAAAAAGGAGAGTGCACAGAGGCAGATGGTCAACAAGATAGACGAAGCGTCCTCAACCACGAGGTACAAGGGATCTGCGGGTGAAAGAAGACAAGATCCCAGGTGTACAGGAAAACAAGCAGCTCCAGGTAGACAACCCACGGACAGCAAATTTGCGTGCTACAGGTGCGGGAGTGCGGATCACTCAGCTCAAGACAAACGGTGTCCTGCATTTCGTGCCAGATGCTCTTTCTGCGGCCTCGTCTGCCATTTTGAGAAGGTGTGCCGCAAGAAAGGGAAGAGATCTGTGGTGAAGTACATAGGGCAGTCCTCGTCAGAGGCCCCGGATGAAGAAGACCTGGAGAACGACGACATGGTCTTGTGCATCGAGGAACAGGTCCTGAACGTGGCGGGCAAGCGCTCGGACAAGCCTCGCACAGACATGTTGATAGGGGGAGTGAAAGTCCACATTGCAATCGACTCGGGGTCCCCGTACTCCATTGTGCAACGATCAGTATGGGAGGAAGACTTCGTGCCCATCCTGGGTCCCCGGTTAGATCCCCCGGACATTCGTCCCATTTCATACACCGAAAACGCGATTCCCATGGTAGGTTTCCGCACCTTGAAATTTGAATTCAGAGGCAGAGCTGCGAACTGCAAGCTGTATGTGGCAGAGCGAGGACCCTCTGTGCTAGGCTGGAGAGACCAGGGCGACCTCGGGATCAAGCTAGATCCGGGTGGCAAAGAACAGATCCTGCTGAAAGACGACAGCCTATGGCCACAGCACGAAAAACTAAAGCAGACCTTCCCCAAGGTGTTTGGTGGCTCGGTAGGGAAGTTGGACAAATTCGTGCACAAAATACTCCTCAAGGAGGGCGCCCGGCTGGTGTCACACAAAGTCAGGAACATCCCCATTGCGGTCAGAGACGCTGTCCAGCAAGAACTCCGAAGATTAGAAGAACAAGGGATTATAGAATCGATTGACAGCTCAGAATGGTTGGCCCCCTTGGTCGTGGCCAGGAAACCAAATGGCAAGGTACGTCTATGTGTGGACCTCCGCGAGCTCAACAAATGCTTAATAGTGGAGAAGTTTCCCCTGCCGAGGATTGAGGAAATGCTGGCAAGAACAAGGGGAGTGTCATGGTTTTCCACTATGGACCTCACATCAGCGTATCATCAGATCGACTTACACCCCTCAAGCAGGAAACTAACCTCTTTCATCACACCATTTGGGTGTTATCAATTCCGCCGCATGCCGTTTGGGCTGGCCTCAGCGGCTGCGGTGTTCCAGAAGTTAATGCATCGCTTATTTAAGGACCTCCCAGGCGTCCAGTACTTTCAGGATGACATCCTGATCATGGGATTGAGCAAGGAAGATCATGACGAGAAGTTGACAAAGGTACTGGCAGTGCTTCAAGATAACGGTCTCGCAGCTGAGTGGAGCAAGTGCCGGCTGGGCATGTCGACCGTCACATATCTAGGACACGAAATTGGGAACCGTGGTATATCCCCCAAAAGGCAAAACGTGAAAGCCATTTGCGATGCCAGTGCCCCGGTTAACAAGGAACAAGTGCGGTCATTCCTCGGGATGGCGGAGTACTATAGTAAATTCGTCAGACACTTTGCCACCAAGACTCACAAACTCCGCCAGCTCATCAGAGACAAATCGCAGTTCATCTGGGATGAAGAGGCACAGAGCGAATTCGAGGGGTTGAAAAATGACATAAGTGGTGCTATACCCCTGCACGGATATGACCCTACAGGCAACACCATATTGACAACGGATGCCAGTGAAAGAGGACTGGGAGCAGTGCTGGCACAGGAAAGGGCGGATGGCATGGTAGAGACGCTCAGTTTTGCATCCCGTGCGCTGTCTCCTACGGAGCAAAAATATAGCGTAATTGAGAAAGAAATGCTGTCTGTCACGTGGGCCATGGGCAAGTTTCGACAATTTGTCTGGGGCACCCGCTTTAAACTACAAACTGACCATAAGCCTTTGGTCAAGGTGCTAACCTCAAGCAGCCACGACACTGCCACTCCACGCATCGCTAAGATGACGCTCAAGCTATTGGACTATACCTATGATGTGGAGTACCTGCCGGGGACAAGGAACAAAGTTGCGGACTACTTGAGCCGAGCGTCCGCCATGGAAGACGCACCTGCAGTCCCTCCTGAAACGGACGAGATGGTAGCAGTGATGGAGGATGCGGAAAAGACCATCAGCAGGCAAGAATGGGCCCTGGCCTACGAAGAGGATAGAGAGATGGGGGAGGTCAAACAATACCTGATCTCTGGATGGCCGGAAAAAAGGCACCTCAACGCAGATTTGAGGAAATACTATGAGATACGGGAGGAGATATCGTTGAGTGACTCGGGCATTTTCATGTACCGGGGAGACAAGGTGATGCCCCCAGCGACTCTTATCCCCCTGCTACTGAATCAACTCCACGAAGGTCACCTCGGCATTGTGAAAAGGAAGCTAAGAGCGAAACAAATGTACTGGTGGCCGGGAATGGACAGTCAGATAGAAAGGCAAGTGAGGGAATGTGCCCAGTGCCAAGGAGCTGATAAAATACTGAGACCACTGAGGCCGGCGTTGGGGGAATTTGAGCGACCCCAGGACCCCTGGGAAGATATAGCAGTGGACATTTTGGGGCCCGTACTCGACAACAGAGGCATAGCCAAATATCTATGCGTGGTCATAGACAAATACTCTAAATGGCCAGAGATAGAAGTACAAGAAAACATGGACACAGACACGGTGCTGAGATTCCTCACCTCATTGTTCCTAAGGGAAGGAATACCGAGGACTCTATTGAGTGACAATGGACCGCAGTTCACCTCTGATAAGTGGAACAGGTACATGGAGAGGAATGGGATAAAATCCAAACACACTGCAGTGTATCATCCCGCATGCAATGGACAAGTGGAACGGTTCAACCATTATTATTATTATTATTATTATTTAATTTTATAGAGCGCGTAGTCACCCGTGGGTATCCCAGCGCTAGGATCAGTACCCCTGGCGGGTCAGCGGGGGGGAGAGGGAAGTTTAAGGGAAGAGGTGAGTTTTCAGTAGCTTCCTGAACCTTAAGTAGATAGGTTCAGTTCTCAGATGGTGAGGGAGGGCATTCCAGAGGCGTGCGGTATGGACCGAGAAGCGCCTGCCTCCAGTTCGAGCCTTTCTGACTCTAGGGATGACGATTAGATGTTCCTGATCGGATCGGAGGGATCTGGGGGCTTTATAGGATTTGATAAATTTTTTTAGTCCTGAGGGGCCAGTATTTTGGGTCAGCCTGTGTGCCAGGCAGAGGGCTTTGAACTTTACCCGTTCTCTCACCGGGAGCCAATGGAGGCGCTTCAGAGCTGGTTTGGCCGAGACTCTGGCGGGGGTGTTAGTGAGGATCCGGGCCGCTGTGTTTTGGACCCTTTGAAGTTTGTTCAGGGTTGCCTCCGGGGCCCCAAGATAAATGGAGTTGCTAAAGTCCAGCCTGGAGAGAATCAGGCCTTGAATCAGAAGTTTTTGGGAGTTGAGAGGGAGTAAGGGCAGGATCTTCCGAATTGACCTGAGCAGCCCAAAACACATCCCGGCAACCTTTTGTGCCTGTGTTGTGAATGATAGCTCTTTGTCGAGCCAGACGCCCAGGCTCTTCACCTCTGGTTTCGAATCCGGGAGAGGGCCTAAGCAGGGGGGCCAGATGTCTTGGAGTGAAGTGGGTCCCTTCTGACCAAGGAGGAGAATGTCAGTCTTTGCTCCGTTGAGCTTCAGAGACGATCTGTTCATCCACCCTTGTATCTGCGTGAGACAGTTGTAAAGGTCTGCAGGTTGTTGTTTAGGGTGCGAGAGGGATACCACTAACTGGGTGTCGTCCGCATAGCTGACGATGCTCACTCCGAACGGAATTACAACCTCCTCCAAGGGGGACATGTAGATGTTAAATAATGTGGGGCTCAGGGAGGAGCCCTGAGGCACGCCACATTGGAGGGGGATGTCGGAGGAGCAGGTGTTATTCTCCCAGATTTGAAAGGAGCGCTGACTCAGAAAGGACGCTATCCAGGACAAAGCCATTCCTCCGACGCCGACGCTCCTAAGTCGTTGGATAAGGAGCTGATGGTTGACGGTGTCGAAGGCCGCGCTAAGATCGAGGAGGATCACTGCCACTGATCCCCCTTCGTCTAAAAGTGCTCTGGCCTCCTCCACTGCCATGAGAAGGGCGATGTCGGTACCTTGCCCGGGGCGGAATCCCGTCTGTGAGCTTTTAAGACAGTTGTTGTTCTCCAAAAATTGTGAAAGCTTCCTGTTCACCAGTTTTTCCGCGATTTTACTCGTTCCCGGGAGGAGGGAAATAGGTCTGTAGTTTGCCAGGTCGGCAGGGTCAAGGGAAGGTTTTTTTAGTAATGCCTTGACAACTGCCGATTTCCAGCTGGGGGGGACAACTCCTGATTGGAGAGAGTTATTGATAAGGTCGGTGAGGAGGGGGGTGATCGTGGGTGCTACCCTTTTGAGGATACGTAAAGGGGCAGGATCTCTGGGTGATCCGCTTTTGATGACTTGCATCGTGTCTTCTACTTCTTTAGCTGTCACCTGTTCCCAGGAAGTGAGACATGGGGGGGTGAGAGGTGTGCTTGTATCTTTTCCCTCGCTCGAAGTCGTGGATGGAATGGAGTCGAGGATCATTTGGATTTTCTCCTTGAAGAATTCCGCTAGCTTGTGGCATTTCTCCTCATCAGTTTTAGGGTCTGGGGGATCTCTGGGTCCCGGGTCAGGGACTTTGAGGAGTTCTTTTAAAATGATAAAAGATTCCTTACTGGAGCTCGTGGAGTTTTCTATTCTTTCTTGGTAGAAAAGACTTTTGGTTTTACGGATGGTAATTTTATAGTTTTGCGATGCAATTTGGTAAGCTTTCTTGTTTTCATACGACTTGTCCTTCCTCCAGGAGCGTTCCGTTCTCTTGCACTCCTGACGCAGAGATTTAAGAGCCGGAGTGTACCAGGGGGCAGGGGCCACTCTTTTAGTATGTTTAAGAGTGGTGGTATTAGGGAGAAGTTTATCCAGGGAGGATGTGACCCAGAAGTTAAATTGTTCATTGGCCGTGGCCGGGTCCGTGGAGAGAATAGGGGTAGAGTCTGCTAGTAAGCCAGCCCATTCAACTGAATCCAGCTTGTGCCAGCGTCGGCCCTTCACTTGGATTTTGGGCAGTTGGAGGGGTGCTATGGTGTGGGGGCAGGAAAAGGGGACCAGACAGTGATCTGACCACGGAAGAAAGATGGGGGGATCTGAGGAAATATCCGCGATGTTGGTCAGAACCGGGTCCAGAAGGTGACCTTTATCATGGGTAGGCTCTTTGTTGACCAGTCGGATATTTAATGACTTCAGGTCCTGAAGGAAATCCGAAGCTGGAGAGTCTACGGGGTCATTAAGGTGAAGATTGAGATCACCCACAAGAAGATGGGATACATACAGGCGGCTATAATGCAAGGGAAAGATTGGGAAATGGAAGTTCAGAACATGCTGTGGGCATACAGGATCACCCCAACAGCCCTAGGGTACAGCCCTTTCCAGATCCTAAGGGGCAGACTCCCCTTCACGAGAGACAATGTAGTATGGAGAGATAAAACTGTGACGAGCAAATGGTCGCCGGCTGTAGTACAGCACAACCTGGAGAAAGCCCGTAAGGTGTACGCCGCACATTACAACAGAAGACACAACACCAAAGACACGAACCTGGAAAGAGGGGAATGGGTTAGGGTCAAACTAGCAACCCTCCAAAGAAAAGGCGAAAGCAAGTACAGCAAACCTCTGCAGGTCCAAGAAGTGTACGGGAGAGCAGCTTTACTCAGTGATGGGAGAGTATGGTCCCAAGACCGCATGGCAAAGGTCAACAGGATCATGCAATGGCCGGCAGGTAAAGAGGAAGAGAAGGAGGATCGGTGGCTAACTAACGGCGAGGAAGAGATGGAGAAAGGTGACGAGAGGCAGAATGAGAGATCTGCCTTAGAGGACAATGAAGTGACAATAGGAGCACAGGCAGAGGAAGGGACAGTGGAGAGTGCTGCCCCGGCTGGGGAAGAAGAGAAAAGCACACTGAAGGACGTGAGGAATCTTCCCTGTGAAGGTAACAAGGAAGAGCTCACCCCGGTAAGAAGAACCCGTACTGGGAGGACAGTCACCCTGCCCTCTCGGTTCAGAGACTATGAAATGAGTGACTATTAACTTGGAACAGTGTTTTGTGTTATTGGAATAGAAGGAGATATGTAGTGTCCCGCTCTAGTCTCCAGCGCATGGCGTGATGACGCGCCGCGCCGAGGCAAGAGCGGAACACTGGCGCATGCGCAATAGGCGCAGGCAAAGCGCGTGAACGAGAGGAAGCGGCAGCAATCATCGGAGCTGGGCACAGTTAGACGCTCGGCGCTCTATGTATAGCGTAACTGTTAAGGACGTTAATAAACAGCGCTTCCTCACCTACCTGGCTCCCTGTACTCTGTGGGGGCTGAAAGTAACATCATTACATGTGTGAATATTAGTTAATATTTTAAAAGTCTGTGAGGGCCCAGAAAGACACATACTTCGTGTATGCCGTGCAGAGGTGCAACTAGAGCCACATTTTGGGGGACTACTAAAAATTACAGGGGTGGGAGCTAATTCTTCCAGCGATTATCAGAGTGGAGAGATGGAGGAGCTCTAAGAAGGGTTGAAAAAACAACAAAGCCTCTTTACTAAGTAAATGGTCTTTTAAAGACCTGTGAAGCACTCTGGTGTGGCTGTTTCTGTGCCTGAGAAGCTGTCTCAGCCCGGGCTGCCACACACGACGGGGGGTGGGGGGTTGAAGCCCTTTCAGCCCAATGGGCGTTGCACGCCTGATGCTGTGTATATTTAATTTATATGGTTGTATCGTTATCATGATGGATGCGAGACACAACTACTAAAATGTCCAGATAACTCTGGTGATTAATGATCCCGCTGGAGAGCAATATTTTGTCTGTTTGTAATTTTTAAATGCAGATAAACTGTATTTTATGTGGTTAGCTCACTGGGTTACTTGCAGTACAGAAGTTACAATCCTAAAATAGGACAGTGACCTATGAACTGACCTCAAAGAGCTGCATTCAAGCCTGAATGGTATAATTAGAACTTATATTTTGTGTTGCAATATAGTTAGAATTTCCCCAGTATTTCATCACTCTAATGTTGCTATAAACAGTTTGTTTTTGCAGATATACATTTTAAATAGTATAGCCAACCCCGCAAACACTGAGGTAGGCTTTAAATCCTGTGTTTGTGCTTCTCCAGACCAAACCATCTTAAAACATCCTGTTCACCAGTATGGATGACATGTGATTCCTACACCTTGTAATCCTCATTGGCCTATGTAACATTCCCTATAGGCTGATTTACATATTTATTTATTTATTTATTTATTTATTTATTTATGCGTTTTTATATAGCGAAGTCTTTACCCGAAGGTGTCAAAGCGCTTCACAATAGGAACAGTAATGATACATGAGGAGAAAATTACAAGTGAACAAATTACAAAAGCAAACGTAAATTACATGAGGCAAAAGTGACAATTGTGAGCAAACAAAATACAAGAGGTAGCAAACAGTGCATTACAGGAGGAAAAAATTGACATGTGTGCAAGTTACAAAAGCGTACAAATTACCAGTAGCGGTATAATACTGCAATAAATGACAGACACTCAAACACAAGAACAAACGTTACGTAGGCAATGGTGGCACTTGTGCAAGTATCTAAAGCAAACAAAATGTAAGAGGTAGCAAAGTGTGTGACAAGAGAAAAGTGACGTGTGCATATTACAAAAGAGTACCAAACACAGGTAGAAGGATAATACTGCAATAAATGGCAGACACTCAAACCATAAGAACACACTGGGAAGGCACTTCCATAGTCATGTAGAATAGAATTTCTATAATGGAAGGTCTTCCTTCAGATAACAGAGAGGGCGTGAATTAAATTTGGAAGTGTCTTTGAAGGAGGAGAACTTTGAGGTCAGTGTTGAAGGCCTGGGAGGAGGTGGTGGTCCGGAGCTGAGGCAGAAGTGAGTTTCAGATTCTCACCGCGTTGCCTGAAAAGGATTGGGCCATCGATCTTTCCTTCTTGAAAGTGGGAGGTTCAATCAGTACATTTTCCGCATTATGTATACGTGTATGATTCATTGTCTGCATAATGTGTGCATGATGTAAAGTACTGTGACACCCTACACTATGAGTAGCGCTAGTGTATTTTGTTGGCTCACGATTGTAATTTTTGCCTCAATTAATGTAACGTTTGCTTTTGTATTTTGTTCACTTGTAATGTTCTCATGTATCAGTTCTGTTCCTATTGTGAAGCGCTCTGACACCTTCGGGTAAAGTCTGCGCTATAACGCACAAATAAATAAATAAATAAAATATATAATAAATGAAATCGAATATGAGAGAAGGGCTACGTACAGATGAAGGACACTGTTGGAGGGTGGCAATTAGGGAATCTGAGGAGGAGGGCAATAGGGGGAGAGGCTATGGAGCGATGAGTGGTAATTGCAAACACAACAGTGATGGACAGAATGTGGATCAATGTCACACATTCACCCCAGTCCAAAGATCTGGGCCCAAATCCATCGTTTTTCCACTCCACACCACCCTGGGTTAGACAATGGCGATATGCAAATCAGCGCTGACCCTGTGCCCCATGGGAACAGTCCAGTCCGAACTACAAAAGCCATGTCCTTCCCAGAACGGAAACAAGCATCCGAGGACCGGCCCGGTTTCGAGGTAACACCTCTCATCAGCCCGGCTAGCTTGAATCCAGTGGTGTGGAGTGCCTGGGACTCACGTCTGAGCATCCCCAGTACACTTAGAGCGGTAATTGCAAACACAACAGTAGTTCGGACTGGACTGTTCCCATGAGGCACAGGGTCAGAGCTGATTTGCATATAGCCAGTGTCTGACCCAGGGTGGTGTGGAGTGCCAAAAAACGATGGATTTAGGCCCAGATCCTTGTACTGGGGTGAATGTATGACATTGTTCTACATTCTGTCCATCAACTGTGTTTTTTGCAATTTCACACCGAGTGGGCTGGGGATGCTCAGACGTGAGTCCCAGGCTCTCCACACCACTGGAGTCAAGCTATCCAGGCTGATGAAGGCTGATAGCCAGAAACCGGTCCTTGGATGCTTGATTCCAGTCTGGGAAAGACATGGGTTGGTAGTTCGGACTGGACTGTTCCCATGAGGCACAGGGTCATAGCTGATTTGCATATAGCCAGTGTCTGACCCAGGGTGGTGTGGAGTGCAAAAAAACGATGGATTTAGGCCCAGATCCTTGTACTGGGGTGAATGTATGACATTGTTCTACATTCTGTCCATCAACTGTGTTTTTTGCAATTTCACCCCGAGTGGGCTGGGGATGCTCAGACGTGAGTCCCAGGCTCTCCACACCACTGGAGTCAAGCTATCCAGGCTGATGAAGGCTGATAGCCAGAAACCGGTCCTGGGATGCTTGATTCCGGTCTGGGAAAGACATGGCTTGGTAGTTCGGACTGGACTGTTCCCATGAGGCACAGGGTCAGAGCTGATTTGCATATAGCCAGTGTCTGACCCAGGGTGGTGTGGAGTGCAAAAAAACGATGGATTTAGGCCCAGATCGTTGTACTGGGGTGAATGTATGACATTGTTCTACATTCTGTCCATCAACTGTGTTTTTTGCAATTTCACCCCGAGTGGGCTGGGGATGCTCAGACGTGAGTCCCAGGCTCTCCACACCACTGGAGTCAAGCTATCCAGGCTGATGAAGGCTGATAGCCAGAAACCGGTCCTTGGATGCTTGATTCCGGTCTGGGAAAGACATGGCTTGGTAGTTCGGACTGGACTGTTCCCATGAGGCACAGGGTCAGAGCTGATTTGCATATAGCCAGTGTCTGACCCAGGGTGGTGTGGAGTGCAAAAAAACGATGGATTTAGGCCCAGATCCTTGTACTGGGGTGAATGTATGACATTGTTCTACATTCTGTCCATCAACTGTGTTTTTTGCAATTTCACCCCGAGTGGGCTGGGGATGCTCAGACGTGAGTCCCAGGCTCTCCACACCACTGGAGTCAAGCTATCCAGGCTGATGAAGGCTGATAGCCAGAAACCGGTCCTTGGATGCTTGATTCCGGTCTGGGAAAGACATGGCTTGGTAGTTCGGACTGGACTGTTCCCATGAGGCACAGGGTCAGAGCTGATTTGCATATAGCCAGTGTCTGACCCAGGGTGGTGTGGAGTGCAAAAAAACGATGGATTTAGGCCCAGATCCTTGTACTGGGGTGAATGTATGACATTGTTCTACATTCTGTCCATCAACTGTGTTTTTTGCAATTTCACCCCGATTGGGCTGGGGATGCTCAGACGTGAGTCCCAGGCTCTCCACACCACTGGAGTCAAGCTATCCAGGCTGATGAAGGCTGATAGCCAGAAACCGGTCCTTGGATGCTTGATTCCGGTCTGGGTAAGACATGGCTTGGTAGTTCGGACTGGACTGTTCCCATGAGGCACAGGGTCAGAGCTGATTTGCATATAGCCAGTGTCTGACCCAGGGTGGTGTGGAGTGCAAAAAAACGATGGATTTAGGCCCAGATCCTTGTACTGGGGTGAATGTATGACATTGTTCTACATTCTGTCCATCAACTGTGTTTTTTGCAATTTCACCCCGAGTGGGCTGGGGATGCTCAGACGTGAGTCCCAGGCTCTCCACACCACTGGAGTCAAGCTATCCAGGCTGATGAAGGCTGATAGCCAGAAACCGGTCCTTGGATGCTTGATTCCGGTCTGGGAAAGACATGGCTTGGTAGTTCGGACTGGACTGTTCCCATGAGGCACAGGGTCAGAGCTGATTAGCATGTAGCCAGTGTCTGACCCAGGGTGGTGTGGAGTGCAAAAAAACGATGGATTTAGGCCCAGATCCTTGTACTGGGGTGAATGTATGACATTGTTCTACATTCTGTCCATCAACTGTGTTTTTTGCAATTTCACCCCGAGTGGGCTGGGGATGCTCAGACGTGAGTCCCAGGCTCTCCACACCACTGGAGTCAAGCTATCCAGGCTGATGAAGGCTGATAGCCAGAAACCGGTCCTTGGATGCTTGATTCCGGTCTGGGAAAGACATGGCTTGGTAGTTCGGACTGGACTGTTCCCATGAGGCACAGGGTCAGAGCTGATTTGCATATAGCCAGTGTCTGACCCAGGGTGGTGTGGAGTGCAAAAAAACGTTGGATTTAGGCCCAGATCCTTGTACTGGGGTGAATGTATGACATTGTTCTACATTCTGTCCATCAACTGTGTTTTTTGCAATTTCACCCCGAGTGGGCTGGGGATGCTCAGACGTGAGTCCCAGGCTCTCCACACCACTGAAGTCAAGCTATCCAGGCTGATGAAGGCTGATAGCCAGAAACCGGTCCTTGGATGCTTGATTCCGGTCTGGGAAAGACATGGCTTGGTAGTTCGGACTGGACTGTTCCCATGAGGCACAGGGTCAGAGCTGATTTGCATATAGCCAGTGTCTGACCCAGGGTGGTGTGGAGTGCAAAAAAACGATGGATTTAGGCCCAGATCCTTGTACTGGGGTGAATGTATGACATTGTTCTACATTCTGTCCATCAACTGTGTTTTTTGCAATGGAGCGATGAGTGGCACTGGTGGAGGGTGACAATTAGGGAATCCGAGGAGGAGGCCATGGGGAGGGGCTTTGGAACAATAAGGGGCTCCACTGGAGGGTGGCAATTAGGGAATCCAAGGAGGAGGTCAATAGGGGGAGAGGCTATGGAGCGATGAGGGGCACTGGTAGAGGGTGGCAGTTAGGGAATCCAAGAAGGAGATTATTGGGGGAGAGGTTATGGAGCGATGAGCGGCACTCGTGGAGGGTGGCAATTAGGGAATCCGAGGAGGAGGCCAATAGGGGGAGAGGCTATGGAGCGATGAGGGGCTCTGGTGGAGCATCACAATTAGGAAATCCAAGGAGGAGGTCATGGGGGGGGGGTGGGAGATAGAGAGAGATGAGGGGCACTGGTGGAGGGTGGTAGTGAGGGAATCCGAGGAGGAGGACAATAGGGGGAGAGGCTATGGAGCGATGAGGGGCTCTGGCGGAGCATGGCAATTAGGAAATCCGAGGAGGAGGTCATGGGGGGAGGGTGGGAGATAGAGAGAGATGAGGGGCACTGGTGGAGGGTGGCAGTGAGGGCATCCAAGGAGGACGTCATGAAGGGGAGGGGCTACAGAGGGATGAGGGACTCTGGTGGAAGGTGGTAATGAGGGAATCCGAGGAGGAGGTCAATAGGGGGAGAGGCTATGGAGCAATGAGGGGCACTGGTGGAGGGTGGCAATGAGGGAATCCAAGGAGGAGATCATGAGAAGGAGGGCCTCTGGAGAGAGGAGGGGTGCTGTTGGAGGGTGGTAGTGAGGGAATCCGAGTACAAGATCATGAGGGGGAGGGGCTTTGGAGAGATGAATGGCGCTGTTGGAGAGTGGCAGTGAGGAAATCCGAGGAGGAGGTCATGGGGGAGGGTGGGAGATACAGAGAGATGAGGGGCATTGGTGAAGGGTGGAAGTGAGGGGGTCTGAGGAGGAGGTCTTGAGGGGGAGGGGCTATGGAGAGATGGAGTGCACTGTTGGAGGGTTGCAGTAAAGGTATCTACAGAGAAAGAGGTCAGTGGTGGGGCGCCAATAAATAACTTTCTACATGCTCTGTATACACACAAAAGCAATCCTTGTATCATAGTGACTGTTTGCATGTAGATATGATGTAATCCTTGATTTGTAGACTACCTCCGGAATCAACAATTTGGTCCAGTATTTGCCCACCAGAATGAACCCTTGGCCCACTCAAATAAAAATTCCCGGAGCCGGGCCTAGTGGGGTGGGGGGCAAGAGGGGTGGTAGGAAGGGGGGAAGGCATCCCTTTAGCATATCAGAGCTGGGGAGATTTTGTGTGTCTCAGCCATCAGTAACAGATTAAAGAGGGAAGTAGGTGGGACGTAGTGTGGCGGGGAGGGGGGATTCCGGGAGGTGGCACAGTTCTTGGTGGGTGCAGAGCAAGGCAATGTGCCTAAGGGGGGGAGGTAAGTGTACTAAGCTTTGACTGTGTGGGATTAGCTGCCCATGTCAGTTGGAGGGAAGAGGGTTTCTCCACCACAGTGTGGAAACATTTAAGGTAGTAAATCCCACTCATGAAGTAGGAAATGAGAATTATAAGGAGTAGTGTACATTGTTATTTTGTCAATGCCCACAAACGTGTATGGGCATTTACAAAGTTCACTCAGTCCCCTTCCCACCTAGTAATGGGCAGTAATTTACTCCAGCCAATGATTAGAATAACTCCCTTTCAGGATTGGAAGAGGAACGGATCAGCCCTGGGTTAGTGGGGTTTAAGGGGAAGGGCCTACTCTGCATGTCTTTCCCCACATAGTAAAAGAGAGAAAATAATGTGTATTTGCATGGTAGGGTCCATTCCACTGTACTTATACCTGTGCTTTGCACAGGAGGACTAAGAGCTAGTAGGAGCTGTCACATAACATTCTCAGTAGTACACTTGGAAACCTGCTCCTGGCACAGGATTCCAGGTGTATTCTGAGAATTTTTGTGGATTGGGAAAAAATGTTAAAGGACAATTAGTTGGAGAAATAAATATATGCCATTACCCTTACCTTTCTGTTCTTTAATCAAGCTTGTTGTCTTTAGAATGTGAGACAAACTGCACTCAGAGCTAGGCATGGCACAAAACTATCTTGAAAGTTAAAAATAAATAAAAAATATTTTATAAAAGTGTGAAAGGAATTACTAAAATTTGCAGTTATCAGGACAGTTCCTGTTTCCTAATCTACAGCTCAAATGTACTCCAGATTTTTGTTTTAGGCTTTGTAAACACAAAACTTTACTCTTTTGTACTAAAAGTACATTATAAATGGCAAATATCATTGCAACATGTAATGCAGGTTCTGCAGCTCCTTTCAAATTGGTTAAAAAAACGAGGCTGGGGCATGCAAAGTGCATCCCTCTTCCTAGCGTATCGCAGTGTGATGTTTCAATGGTTTGGGACACAGAAAGCATTGCCAGCATCGGGCGGAACTCCAAATCCCACTCTGCACCGCACTTCTTTACAGGAGGAGGGGGCCCGATCTTCCAGCTGGCCACCCAGTGCCATGATAAGCAGCTCATGGCTCCCAAGGCTCTGGACACAGAAAGCATTGCCAGCATCGGGAGGGGGGGCTCCAAATCCCATCCGGCACCACGCTTCTCCAGAGGAGGAGGGGTCAGATCTTCCCCCCAGCTACCCAGTGCCCTGAAAAGGGGCACATAACTCCCACGGCACACGGCAAAGAAAGCAGTGCCAGCTTCAGGTGGGGCTCCAAATCCCACCCTGCACCGCACTTTTCTACAGAAGGAGGGACCAGATCTTCTTGCCAGTCTCCCAGCACCCTGAAAGTGGAGCATAAGTCCCACGGCAAGGGACACAGAAAACATTGCCTGCATCCTGGGCACTCAAAATCCCATCCTGCACAGCAGTTCTCTTCAGGGGGAGGGGCCAGATCTTCCCGCCGGCCGCACAGTGACCTGAAAAGCAGCTCATAGCTCCCGCAGTCCTGGATGCTCCCAGGCCATACCTGGGTGAAGCCCGGGCTACGGGCGGCCAAGTCTTTGCCTGTCATCGCCCAACAGTGGCTGGGCCGGCCACTACCTTGGTCCTTTTTAACGGGCTGTGGCAGGTACTTCTGTCTTGGTTGTCTACTTAACTATTTGTTATTGTTCAGCTTCTTGCCTGCCTGATGTATAGATAGCCAAACGAAAGGCAGCTACAAATAACTTGAGTTGCCATGAGAACTTGGACCATTGATGCATTTTTGGCACTTGCCTTGGTGGCCCTTTCAGAGCAGATACAACTTGCAAAGCGCTGCCCCGTGACTGAGGACAGTTTTATTTCTGGGCGTTTGACCTCGACTCCACGTTTGGGTAACCTCTTACCTTGCCCTCAGTAGGTTGAACTGGAAATCTCTACAATAGGTATTGCGACCCCTCCCCCCCAGTTGATTTGATTTGTACATTCATAAAGTGCAGGATTGCCCAGGGGCGTCTTGGCTTGGAAGTTGAACTCAGACACTCTGTTAGAGCCCGATCTATTAACTCAATCGCACATGTTCCATCGCAAACTTTCATTCCTACAATATCAGCCATTAGATAGGACCCACAGTGTGAATGTTGTTTCATTACCATGCAAAAGGTCGGATTTTTGCTACTCTTTTCTGTTCAGAAATCTGAGTTTATTTGGTACTATGTCCCTTAAACCAGATCATATCTAATCATTAAAGCACAATATTACAAAAACCTTGCAAATATAAAATATCAAAATACCATAAAATCTATACATATTTATAATTTACTTATAGAGACAAAAATATTTTTAAACCCATTAAAACTCATGCCAATGCACAAGTAACATCCATATATTGCTCATAAGACAAAAAAGCTCTGGATACCGATCTCCCTTATATTATTATTATTTTTTTAATCGGTTTTAAAATTTTACTGCATGCATTTAAAAAGTAAAGGCAGTCCAATATAGTACACCCACAGCTACATAAGCCTTCTAAATTCCTAAAAGATAGTATGCCGGCTCGGTGAGATTGTAGTGGATGAGGTCCAATTCTGAACCTTAAAATTGTAATGCCCATTTCACGATTGGGCAACCTGTGCAATTACTGCAAGGAGGTATTGGATTACCAAGTCTCAAATAAATCATTTGCAGAGGGCTTATGTCTTAGGTACACTAGATCTTTGTCTCTCTCAACCCACACGCCTGCTTCGTTAATTCATTCTTTAAAAGGGCTGAGGGGAGTGCAACAATATAATTATTTATTTGTAACATTTTTGCTTTGCCATGCAATAACTTCTAAACCTTTTTGACCCATCTTAGATCACTTTTCATTATTTCAGCTCTACATAAGGTGACTACTTTTGGTTGCTCGGACTGTATTAATTTAGCCCACAATCTCATAGAACGGACAAGAGCAGTCACTGACCATGGTATCAACCCAGATTCTATCCTAATTGCTTGGTCCATTGCGCATTTCAGAAGGGAAAGTAGATTCTTTAAGCACAAACCTTCCATTTTGCTCAATCGTGGTACCCACTCAAACCCATAACGTCCACCCCATTCAGAAATTGGGGTGGGGGGAACCTTTGCACTGGACGCAGCGAGGACTGGTTGAATTGAGAGTCCCCCATAATCACTTTTACATTTTTCCAAAGCTCTGATGGTTGAGAGTGCTTTAGATTTAAACATATCAATGTGCAAACTCCAGGAGATTGGTGTAGTAAACGTTATTCCTAAACATTGATATTCTGATATTTCTACAACTGGAGTGTTACCAGTTATCCAACCACACCTCACTTTCTTTTTGACAAATGTAATAATTTTGGTCTTATCAAAATGTATTACTAAATCATTATTTTCACAGTATCTCCTAAATTCTGCTAATTTCCTATTAAGGCCAATGAGAGAAGTGGTTAAGATTATCCAATCATCCACAAAAAGAAGGCAAAGGATGTGACAGTCCCCTATTTTTGGTGAAAATGACTGTGTGGCCTGTAAGGTTTTAGGTAGGTAGACTAAAAGCATGCAAAGAATGTTGGGGCCAACACACATTGTTTGCACACACTATTCTGCATATTTATTTTTCTTGAGGGAATCCCCCTTTGTCTACTATTACTCTAACCATAATATTTATGTGGAGTGTCCTCAAAATTCACAAACTATCTTCAGGTATTTCCATAATTTTTAATTTTGACCACAAGGTTTCATGATTTACCAGCTCAAATGGTGATCAAAAATCAACAAAACAAGTGTAAAGCACCCCCACTTCACTTGAAATTCAAGTGATTGTCCAAAGACTAAAAGAATGATCACTAGTAGAGTGAAGTTCTTTGAAGCCCCTCTGCTCTATTGGAATTAAATACCCCTCTTTAATCTTTAATTTAAGGCTATGCAATGGTAGTTTTACATATATCTTAGCTCCCATATCTATAAGGCTAATAAGCCTATAGTTTTAGGGGGCGATAGGGTCATCCTTTTACGGCAAGGGCCTGATAAAAGCCCCTTTTCAATTTGAGGAGTAAACACAGGTAACTGTAAAAGCTTTATGTTCCTCCGAAAATAATTTTGCCCAACAATCGAAATTTGATTTTGTTATTTTGCCATCATATCATCAGGCTCTTCATCCTTAGTGAGCCTGATTTTAGTTAATGTATTTGTTTTTGAAGAAACAGAAAAGAGTGCTAGGATCTCATTGGCTATAGGGCTTTTAGACTTGGAGCGCCGCATCAGCCTTTCTCTTATAGAGAGTGGTGTTATAAACTCTACCCATGATTCTTCAGGCACCAAACTATCTTCACTTTTCTCATCTCCCCAAGAACCAAATGATAGCCGCTTCCAGAATTATTTTACATATTTTCTTAACATCATTTGCTCCCAATTTTACTTATAAAATATTTCCTTATTATGTCATATTCCATTTCAGACTATCTACCAATCTACTCCAGTTCAGGAAGGACTTCAATATTTACAACAAGGGGTGGTGATGGACAGAGTCTCTGAATTAAGCAGAATACTCTCACCCAGTCAAGAGATCAGGGCTAGATCCAACACCGTTTTTTTAGCTCATTGCACCATCCCAGTTTCAGAACCTGGCTGTATGCAAATTAGTCTGTCCCTGGCCCAGTGCATCATGGGAACAGGGCAGACCAGACTACAAAAGCCAATTCTTACACTGGGAAGGAAACAAGCTTCCGGGGACCGGTTTCTGGCATTTCAGCCGTCTTCGGCCCGGCTTGCTTGAATCCTGATGGTGCAATGAGCAAGGGACTCACATCTGAGTATACCCTTCCACGCTTAGGGTGGACAAAAATATTTACAACAAGGGGTGGTGATGGACAGAGTCTCTGAATTAAGCAGAATACTCTCACCCAGTCAAGAGATCAGGGCTAGATCCAACACCGTTTTTTTAGCTCATTGCACCATCCCAGTTTCAGAACCTGGCTGTATGCAAATTAGTCTGTCCCTGGCCCAGTGCATCATGGGAACAGGGCAGATCAGACTACAAAAGCCAATTCTTACACTGGGAAGGAAACAAGCTTCCGGGGACCGGTTTCTGGCATTTCAGCCGTCTTCCGCCCGGCTTGCTTGAATCCTGATGGTGCAATGAGCAAGGGACTCACATCTGAGTATACCCTTCCACGCTTAGGGTGGACAAAAATATTTTATTGGCTTGGTTTTTTGGTCTGCCCTGTTCCCATGATGCACTGGGCCAGGGACAGACTAATTTGCATATAGCCAGGTTCTGAACTGGGATGGTGCAGTGAGCTAAAAAACGGTGATGGATCAAGCCCTGATCTGTTGACTGGGTAGGAGTGTTCTGATTAACTCAGATACTCTGTCCATCACCACCCCCTTTTTGTAATTATTTTGGCCACCATGAGTGTGGAAGGGTATGCTCAGACATGAGTCCCTTGCTCATTGCACCATCAGGATTCAAGCAAGCCGGGCCGAAGACGGCTGTAATGCCAGAAACCGTTCCCCGGAAGCTTGTCTCCTTTCCAGTGAAGAATTGGCTTGGTAGTTTGGTCTGCCCTGTTCCCATGATGCACTGGGCCAGGGACAGACTAATTTGCATATAGCCAGGTTCTGAACTGGGATGGTGCAGTGAGCTAAAAAACGGTGATGGATCAAGCCCTGATCTGTTGACTGGGTAGGAGTGTTCTGATTAACTCAGATACTCTGTCCATCACCACCCCCTTTTTGTAATTAGGAAGGACTTCAAGACATGGCTCTTCCAATAATCCCAGCACTTAGATGGATCTGTTCCCCACCTTCTCCCAGCTCTTTGATACTAAGTGTGGGCGGAGATTGCGAGTTCCTTGAAGTGCAAAAAAAACTCCGTCGTGCTACACGGAGCTCCACAAGCGGCAGAGTTTCTTTAGATAAATGCTGTTTGCGGTGAGTTTCAGTGCCATGTGCTTGTCCACACTGTGCAATCATCGCGAATGGCACCATGTACAACGCAAGCAGGCGCTGCTTCCTTTCTGCCGCACAAGTAGATTTTTACTCGAGCTGCAGCTTTCTCAATGCAAACGGACAGTACGCTACCATTCGCAATGAGAAATCTCGCCAGGAGGTTGATTTTTCACGCCCTTTGCTCACCAACTTGATGTTGATGATTGCGAATGAGGAAAAATCTCGCCGGTAGGTGGATTTTCCTCGCTTGTCCTCGCCAGCATGACGTTGATGAACACGAGTGAGGGTAATATTTTTTCGGGACGCCGTGAGCTCCGTGTAATGCGGAGTTCGGAAAACTCTGCAAACTCCGCGAGCGGAGCGGAGTTCACCGCCCAGACTTATTTGAGACACTCATAGGTGAGTAGTTGCGCTTTACCAACCCTTGATTGATTGATACTGTTTTACCAGTTTTCAGTAACCACGCTATTTTTAATCGCCTTCTGGGAGCTCTGAAACTTCCTTAACTTTTGTTTAAACAATTGACATTCAGACGTGCTCCCTTTTGACCTACAAAGCATTACTTCCTTTAACTTTAGTTTCAACAATTGACATTCGACATTCTCCATTTTGAGCTACAAGACATTACTTTCCTAGACTTCTTCCTCCAGTCATTAACTAAACATACAATCAATGACTGAATGTGTCTACATACTTATTTACTTGGTCCGCTTCATGTGAATGAAAGGAATATGGAGCAATTATCTCTTTTGCTAGTTCATTAATGCCTGGATTTGTTGAGCACTTATCCATGTAGTGTTCTGGAACAGGTACAAATGTTATCCCTTTTGAGACCAGCGCTTCCCTAGCAGTCTCTATAGCTTTCTTTATTGGTCTGGACAAACATTGTGACCACAGTTATTTCTCTAGAGGATATCTCATAACTAAATCCCACATGTTTAAATTCACTACTGGTTATATCTTTTAGAGCTGTGCATGAGTGAAAAACCTTGAGTAAATCCTTTTTAATGGTCTCATTTTACTGGCTCTCTTTCCTTGCTTGATAACATCAATGTAATTTATTAACACCTTACCAAGTGTTTGAAATTCCACCAATTTAATAGGGTCATTGCTTTTGGAGATTTTGGAACTCCATCTATCTTCCCCTGACCTTTCTGGTTTTGATACCTAGTCCCTCATGCCTCAATAGATGTTGTGATCAAGTTATGATGACTGGTAGTGCCTTTATTAGTGAGCTCGTCAATGCCCAAAGGCTGTGCAGCTCCTTCGGAACACACAATAACATGGGTGTGATGCGGTCCCCTCCCAGACCCCATCCGGACCTCTTGTACTCGGACACTCACCCTTCTCGGCAAACGAGTATGAGGCGTCAATGGATGAAACCATGACAACCAGCACCCCTCCCCTCTCTGTGTTTCAGGAACCTATCAGGAGCAGCCGTGTACCGGAACTACACCCCCATGACCCCGGAAGTCCCTCCTCTTCGTCGTCGCCGGAACCAGGAAAAAGCGGAAGCAGGGACAGAGACGCCGTCGGAGCAGCGATCTCGTGGCAGGAGGCTCGGACCGAAGCAGACGCAGAACAGACGAACGAAGGAGAAGAAGAGTGGAGCGAGTACTGGTGGAGTCCAGAGGAGGTGGCTGAAGAGCGGCCGCAACTCACCAGGGAGTTGCGGCGGAGCGTGTGAGTACTACCGAATCCACTTCTGTAGCACACTAGGTGCTTTGTAAATACCGACTTCTCTTTAGTATCACCCGGCCTGGCCAACACTGTAAAATCCTGTATAGCACGTCAACACTTGTACAGCACTTAGCATATAGGATACCTTATCACGCTCCCTCACAGGACACTCATTTCTCTCTTTCTACCCCTTCCTTCCCAATTTCCGTCCCGCCTCCCCTCCCTCACGGTCGTTTCCTTCAAGTCCCTCCACTGTATGCCCGGTGTTGGTTACGGTTTGTACCATAACAAGTCCAGTTGGACTAACCGCTCCTTTCTGTTTTCTTTACCTCCGAGGACCACCCCAGCTCCCGACCTCCCCGGAGGACCTATACCCACCGAAGAACCTGAAGCAACACCAGACGTCCTTTCCCGGAACTTCGCTTCTCTCCTGCACTCCCCAGCGTTGTATTGACTTTGTTCCTGCATAATAAAAGAAACGCCATTGCCAACTACATCCGACCTCCTTGCTTGATTTTCCGGCCCGCCAACACCCCACGGTCACAATGGGGTTCAACAATTTTGTTGGTTTTCTCCACAGGAGGAGGCTTTTTCAAATCCACTTTCCTGTGGGTACATTTACCTCCTGGGTATTTTTTCAAAAATGTCTTTCTTTTTATTAACAGCTGTAACCGTTCACCTTATATGCAAGTTGCCGGCCCTTGATTTTGGCACCCTTTTATTATTCTATTTTTCCCCTTCCTGTCAAGGCTCTTCTTCTATGAAATACAAAATGTTCCTTTTCTCACAAGCATTGGAACCTTTGACACAAAAATGTCAGGCGCACAAATCTCCCCTGATCCATTTCCTGAATGACGTATTGGCATTTTAGAATCATTCGTAGTCCCCAAAGGTCACACTAAGGAAGGCATACACTCAATAGCTTTCAGTTTCATTGCAATAAAGTTGATAAGACTAGTTTTTTTGGTTCCTCATTATTTACAACTGTTGCCTCCAAGATCTCATGCAGAGATTTCTGTATCAGTAATAAATACATCAACAAGAGACCCCCCAGGGTGCAACATTCGACAGGAGCTGATTCAACCGGTCCAATAGAAAAGGATTTTCAAAGCTGTTGACATCTTTCCTGCTTTCAGCCATTTTCTCTTTTGGTAATAATGTTTCTTTCTGGGGCTTAGATGACCTGCTACCAGTATAAGCTTCTATGTGGGCAGGCTCCATTTTAAGGTCAGATGTACTTGCCTGCCAAATTACTGGGGCAGAAGATAATTGTGGCTCTACCAAACATGGCAAATCCATTTCCTGGTGTGAAAAAAGGTGTTTCCCTCCAAATTAAGGGAAGTGATTTGCAGATTCCTTGCACTTGTTTCCATTCGTAGCAACGCTACTTAGTGGCACATTTTTGGCTATCTTTAAAAAAGAGATTCACGGCATACAGATTGGGTGACTACAATACGAAGGATTTGGTCCCTACCTGGAAAAGGAAACAACAAGCTGAAAATTGCCGTCTGTGCGGATATCACAAAGAATCAATATGTCATTTGATGTGTGTTTGTGACCATTTAAAAGTAGAACGAAGGAAGCTACTAATGGCACCTTTTAAGGACTTACAAATTCGTACCTGCAGACAGGCGGTAACAAGCTAGATGGGAGGCTCTTCCAATATTTTAATTTGTCATGGAGTAAAATTCATGACCCAAGTGGACACCCTCTTCTTGAAAGCAGATAATGAATAAATTCAAGGCGTGGACCTGCTTAGGGTTTGTTTTCAAATTGGTAATATTTAAAAGTTTACTGAAAATATGATGTTTTTTAAGTTGTATTTGTTACAAATGTTATTCTTTGCTTTATGGTTGTAATAAACCAAATAAAGTTGCTTTTTGACTGACTGACTGACATTCGTAGCCATTGGTAGAGGACTTGCCCGACCCTTTTCCAAAAATGCTTCCCCACAAATTCTTTCATGGGTGACACCAGTGGCTGTTAATTCTTGAGAGATGGGAGAAATCAAATTTTTATTGGTTGGGGGGTAGTGGGTTCTATGCTGGGCCCAGTGCATTCCCCCACCTTCGAGAGAGCAAATGTTGATGTCCCCTTTTCACTCAGGTCCTTCCCAGGTTTTCATTTACTGATGGAGATAGGGGCTTTCTTCCACCTAGACCCCGGCATGTCTTACCAAAATATTAGTTCCAATTATAATTATATCTGATTGGAAAAAAAACAGGTAACAGCCGCTCTACTCTCACTTTCCTGTAGAATTAAAGGGGCTGACTTTTCTCTCCGAACTAAACGTTGAACGTAGAATGTTCAGGTTATTAGTTGAAAGCCTTAATCCTTAAGTGGGTATTACCCCCTCCTGGGAAAGATCCAGCTCTAGGTGTGTCCTGGACAAACATTCTGAGCCTTAAAGTCCAGATCGCCAAGAGTGAATGATGCACACTTCCTCAGCACCTCAAGGAGATAAACAACGCAGCAGAATCCATAATCCGAAAATCAGGAGAAATACACAGCCCTATAAATGCAATTCTTTGCACATCAGGAACTGACATCCAGATAAAATGACACAGGGACATACCCACCACAGGATGGGGAAACACAGTCTTTAATCCTTATCCTGCCCATTCCAGTGAAGACTACGGAGAAAAAGAGAGAATAAAAATGGAAGGAAGAGAAATGTATAGTACTGTCTGGAGAGATAACTGGGTAGCAGCTGTGCCAAAAAACAAAGGTTTTGTGGAAAAGTAAATTTTGCCATGTTCTGTGTCCCTACGTGTTCCCCATCTTATGTTGTATGTGCATGATTAATATGCATATGTATTCCCCATGATCGATTAAAGACGCAATTACAGTTGTGTCCATCTCTAGTATGCCAGTTTCCAGTTCTCGTGAAAGCTACGAGTATTAGGCCTATGTAAAGCTACGTTGCCACGTTTCTCAGTGTGCACGTTATTTCATTGTAAAGTCCCTGTTTCTAGGCCTCAAAAGGGCCCAGACTCAGATTCAGCTCCTGTCTCCTGAACCCTCGCTGAGGAGCGATACAGCCCCCACCTGTATCCCTGACCTTTCACTTACTTCCTGCCTCACAGTGCCCGGCTCGGCCTGGCTCTGCCTGCCAGTCTGCCAAGAGTATGTTATGATTCCAGTTATCAGTCCAGCTCTCCTTCTCTGCATTCCTAAGCTACTGAATCGCATCAATAGTTTCAGTCATCGTCTAGCCTTTACGTCTCCATGTAAGAGAAATACTGTATTAATGGTCATTTAATATTCCTCAACACACACTACATGTAGAATAATGCATGCACCAGTCTTAGTGTCTGTTAGCCTTTGCCCTGATAACTTTTGGATTCTATCAACATGTTCTCTAAACATCAGATACTAGATAGTGTTTAGGTACATGTCGCTCTGACTCTCCAGACTTTCGTCTCTCCTTCTAGCTCAGAAGTCATAGCCCCCAGCTTCTCCCTAGTTACACGTCATTGCCAGCTTGCGCGCACCACTAGGTTAGAGGTCCCGGCTCCTTAGGTAGCCCCCTCCATGTTTCCGCCCCATTTATGACATATTCTGTTACGTTTATATCACATGTCTATGTACACACCTCTTGTTACACCTACTTTCACCCTTATCTCTCGCGACTGTTACAGGCCCCACCCACTGTTACACCTACTGTATGTACTGTAATGCAATTGTTTTAGTATATATACTTGTGTATTGTTATTAAAAGCCAGCGCGCTCATTCCAGCTCCTGCCCGACAGCTGTCGGGGCCCCCCTGTTGGCTAGCCATCCCAGATCTTGCCCGTGCAGGTTGTCCTGTTCCTGTCCTTTCTGCTGTATTAAACCTGCAAACTCCTACTACCTCGAATCTTGACTCTTATTTATTGAGCTATCTGTTATTGTTATATCCAGTCAAAAATAGAGGTATTATTTATTTATTTACCACATAATGGTGCCCGAATAGGGACTTGCCCTTTCCCCACGCGCCGGAGAAGCCACGCAAGCCCCCTGATCCTCTGCAGCCGTGACGGAACCATACCGTGCACGTGCAGATATTTCTGCTTCAAGTATCCCTCAGGCCCACGGAGGAGACGGAGGTTGCGGTCCAGCATCCAGACGAGGCGGTGGAGGAACGCGGCGAGTCCCGACCAGAGCCCAAGCCGAGAGTCCAAGGTCCGAGGTATCCGGAGGCCCACCCGTAACAGAAGTCCGAAGTTCGTCCGTCCGTCGTCGAAGCAGTCCAGTCCAGTCCGAGGCCTTCCGTTCTTGCTGCCCGGTGAGTACCGTTGCTGGGGTAGTATCTAGACAGGGTCAATTGCATTGTCTCTGGTCCGTGGGTTTGGGTACGCAGATCCAACACGAAGTGTACACTTAGGTGGATGCGGGTCCTGACGTGTCTCTTTATGAGACCGGTAAGTTTCGTACTGTTTTAGTAGTGCATCTAGTTTCTGTTCTAGTCCGTTCTGTTCTCGAGAAATTCATGTATTCTGTTTTCAGTATTCCAGGTAGTATTTTGTCAAAACTGTTAATTTAAATGTCATTCATGTGTTTCAATGTCGTGGTATGAAAGTGGTGTAATCATCGTGTTCATTGTGTATTGTATTGTGTCTAGACTCCAGCCCAGTCATGCCATTGTTTTCCAAGTTACGTCAGTTAAAAACTAGAAAAGGTCTGTTAGAAGAAGCAGTTCCTGTCCCGCCTAGGGACAGTCCAGGTCATTTTATGTATCAAAAGCATGGCATAAGTGCCATATTATATCTAGATTTATGGGTGGAGTACACCAAACAGTTAGAAGAAAAGTACAGATGGCCCGTATCGGGTACATGGGATGCCGAGTGCATCATGCGAGTAGAAGAAGTATTATGGAAAAAGAAAGCCAGACAGTCACAGAAAGATGCCATCGAGTTATGGCGCAAAGAATCTCATAAAAGAACCGAAAAAGAAATCAGAAAGTCAGAATTAAGTAGGGAATCCTTAGAAAGAGCCCAAGAAAGGGAACTAATCGAAATAGGTGAACGAGTTAAAACCGAACAGTCAGACAGACAGAGGAATGCCCTCATTAAGGGTATGTATCCTCTTCTTGCCGAGGGCTTGCCAAAAGCAACCCCGGAAGCACCATGTAATTTTCCGCCACCCTTAGTTCCGACCAAGCTACGTCACAAACAGACCGCAGCTGATATTTTTCTCTCGTCCTATTTGGACGACACAGTCCCAGAATATGCAAATCCTGTTCCGCCAGCTCCTGTAAATAATGTAATTCATGGTCCTCCAGCCACCGGGGCACCTGTTGCAGTACCTGTTACGGTACCCCCGGTCCAGCCCGTAGTACAAATTCCCGCTACTTCAGTCACTCTGCCAGCTCGAAGAGTATCAATCGACGATTCCAGTTTAGGGGCCGCGGGAGGAGGTCCTCCTGGTACCCCGCCGCCAAGTAGACATTTAGGAGCAGTCGAGTTACATGAACGTGCATTACAGCGCACGCCCAAATATAAGTCCATTGCAGAAATCAGGCGACTTCTTACTGAATGCTGTTATGATCCAGTCCCAGGCGAGGATAGTATGGTTATATATTCCGTACGTATAAGGCAGGTGTCCGAGTATTTGGTCACCCTACCGAATATGAAAGAAGATCTAGACAGAATGTATCATTTCATTCGTACATGACAAGATCCAGAAAGTATTGGTGAAGTCATGTCTCACAGAAAATCCGAGATCCAGTTCATGCTGTTAAAGTTCCTGATCAATTGTTTAATAAGGGAACAAGATTCCCCGACTAAAGATCCGACCGAAATGAGAATTCTGACAAAGTGGAGTGATAATATAGCCGAGGGTAAGCACAAGACACTCAATAGTATAGAGAGTATGTACAAGAAAATACGTAAAGAAATAATAAGGTTACACGAACAACGCAAAGAAGCACAAGTAAGCGAGAAAGAAAATGACTCTTCTAGTGAAGAGGTAAACGACGAGAATCCCGCCAGAATAGCGTATGTGGGTAAATCTAGAATTCCAGACCGACATTTACGCTTAGAACACAAGAAAGTCTTTCATCTTCCGGCACCGGAACAAGGTTCTCTAGAACAAGTATTTCAAGCTACCGATCAAATTCTGAAATCACGAATCGGTTATAGTGAATTAAGTACTATGCATGAACAAGAACTAGCCCGATCAGCAGTCCGATGGATTACTGATTCTACCACTTTTCCAGACGAAATAGTGGCACAAATGTTTCTGAAACTGCCCCCAGCCGAGCAGCGACTGGTGGGTATGTATATGATCCAACACCTCATTACACTGTATGAGGGTCAACATTCTGATCCAGGTCCGTTACATGATGTCCTGAACGAGTTACTCCAGTATAGATGGAAAGGTTTAGGTACTGATTTAATTAGTGTCATTCTAGAACAGCGCCACAAATACAGAAAGTTTTTAAACCCGCATTTTGTTCATGTCTCACCTCCAGAAAGTAAACCGTTTTACATAGATAGGCAGCATCCGTTACGAGAAGTACACCCAGTTAGGACAACGGGTGGTGAAATGCAACGAGTATTTGTTTACACCCCAGTTACAAAGATGGAACTCTTAGAGATGAAGAAATTAATTCCCTGTCACGACAAAGATCCAGCAGGGTTCCACCGAGAATTAAAAGACATGCTCCGTATGGGAGAATACACGTATCCAGATATTATTAAAATGTTAAAAGTCCTGTTGCCTGCGGGCATATATGAAAAACTCAAGGAAAAGGGATTGGGAGGTGGGAGAGAAAAAGATCGATTGGACAGCTCTAGAAGCTGAAGATAAGATACGAGTACCAGGTACCGGTCTTGGAGACAAATGTAAAGAATTACCAGAATTATTAATACAAGTTTTGCCTAGATTATTAGCCACTAAAAAGGAAGACTGGGATGCAATCTCAGCCTGTAAACAGAAACAAGACGAAGACACTAGTGATTTTTATTCTAGATTTGAGAAATGTTTTATAATAAACAGTGGTTTGAAGACGAGTAGTGAGTCATACCCTCATCTTTTTGTTACTAAATTAGTCGAGAATTCAAGTCCACAAGTTAAAAATCGAGTTTTGAAAGTCGAGAGTACCTGGCAAGCTAGTACTCCGTCCCAGATGTTACAGATGCTCCAGTATCACCAGAATAGAATCAGAGAAGAGCAAGAACACGAGAGAAGACGTATGAAAGACACGAAAATGAAAGTACTAGTTGCACAATCTGTTCCTCAAGACAGTCAGAAGAGGGGTCCGAATCAAGCCAGTCATCCTGCAGCTCCCGTTAAAGGGACATGCAATTATTGTAAACAGCCAGGTCATTTTATAAACGAGTGTGCAGTTCTGAAACACAATATAGCCACTGGTAAAACTAAAGAAAGACCACGTCCGCCTAGACAAGAACAAGTTTCACAGACTTCTCAGCCACAGAATGCACAACAGACAGTTCCAGCACCGCAGCCTATCGCTGCAACACAGCATGTTACACAGCAGATGTACCAGTATGCTCAGTCCGAGTATCCCGAGTATCAAGCGTATTCATGAAACAGCCTAGAGAGGGAGGTAGGCTTGCCTCTCATCGAGATTCCTGTAGATCAAGAAGGTCCCTATGTTCACAGTCAAGTATTAGGGAAAGACAGAAAGTTTCTGATTGATACAGGGGCAAGTAGGACTACCATTAGTCACGACGAGGTTCCAGGGGCTCCGCTCTCAGGCTCTAGAAATGTTTCCCTTGGATTTTCAGGAAAGCCTATTGTAAACGAGATATCAAAACCAGTTACTCTGGAAGTAGGTCCATTGTCCCGAACTACTGATCTATTGCTTACGAAGTCATGTCCAGAAAATTTGTTAGGCATTAAGACACTGAAAGAATTAGGTGCAGTTATTTGCTGCTCTCCAGAAGGGATACGTTTGTTTTTACGTGACTTCAAGGGTCACTATGTTTTACGAGATTTTGATCCGAGATTGTCTAATGTTCCGCAGCATCTATGGGCGCAAGGTCCAACTGATGTTGGCTTCATGCAAATCACACCCCATCGTGTGACTCTCAAGCAAGGTATAGTCTTGCCACGAATCAGACAGTACAGATTGCCACCTGAGGCTGTAGCAGCCTTATCCAAAATTATTGACGAGCTCATTGCTCAAGGAGTAGTTGTAGAAACTGACTCCAATGTATGTAATTCTCCTATCATTCCAGTCATGAAACGTACTGATCCAAATGCACCTCCAGTATATCGATTAGTGATTGATCTTCGAGAACTCAATAAATGTATCATTCCCCAGTATCCAGTTGTTCCAGATATCTCATCCCTATTGACAGCCATTGATTCTGAGGCTACATTTTTCACAGTCATAGACCTCAAAAACGCATTTTTCAGTGCCCACATTCATCCAGACAGCCAGTACCTTTTCGGTTTTTGTTTAAATGGAAGGAGCTATAAATTCACACGAGCTCCTCAAGGTTTCACAGAAAGTCCTAGCATCTACAGTCAAGCACTTAAGAGACAACTAGACAACATTCACATGCCAACTGACACTGCCCTGCTCCAATTTGTCGATGATCTACTGATCACAGCCCGTTCTGAAAGTGCTTGCGAGCGAGCATCACTTACAGTCTTGTATTTCCTAGCCGAGATGGGGCACAAGGTGTCTCCTTCAAAGCTTCAATTCTGTGTCCAGCAAGTGATCTACTTAGGCCACTTACTGTCCAAGTGGGGTAGGCAGTTGACACCTGATCGTATCCAGTTAATAGCGAGTCTTCCTCAGCCCAAGACCCAGAAGGAGGTACGTGCTTTTATTGGCCTTACTTCCTATTGCAGACAATGGATTCCTCAGTATGCATTTCTAGCTAAACCACTGATACAGTTAACGACACAGGAGGCAGCCGTATCGACTGTCCTCCCTTGGACATCTGAACATACACTTAGTTTCAATGAATTAAAGATCAATCAATCAGTGACACTTATAAAGCGCGCTACATACCCGTAGGGTCTCAAGGCGCTGGGGGGGCGGGGGGTGCCGCTACTGCTCGAACAGCCAGGTCTTCAGCTTCTTCCTGAAGGAGAGGTGGTCTTGGGTCAGGCGCAGGTCGGTCGGGAGGGAGTTCCAGGTCTTGGCGGCCAGGTAGGAGAAGGACCTTCCTCCTGTAGTCGCTCTTCGGATGCGGGGGACGGCGGCGAGGGCGTGGTTGGCTGATCGGAGGTGGCGTTTGGGAGCGTAGAAGTTGACTCGGCTGTTGAGGTAGCTCGGGCCTTGATCGTGTAGAGCTTTGTGTGCGTGGGTGAGGAGGCGGAAGGTGATTCTTTTGTTGACGGGGAGCCAGTGAAGGTCTCTCAGATGTCCGGAGATGTGGCTGGTTCGTGGGATGTCGAGGATGAGTCTGGCTGAGGCGTTCTGGATCCGCTGGAGTCTCTTCTGGAGCTTGGCGGTGGTACCGGCGTATAGGGCGTTGCCGTAGTCCAGACGGCTGGTGACGAGGGCCTGGGTGACGGTCTTCCTGGTCTCGGTGGGGATCCACCAGAAGATCTTTCGTAGCATGCGCAGGATGTTGAAGCACGACGAGGAGACGGCGTTGACTTGTCTGGTCATGGAGAGGGAGGAGTCCAGGATGAATCCCAGGTTGCGTGCGTGGTCTGTCGGTTTGGGTGCGGTGCCCAGGGCGGGTGGCCACCAGGAGTCGTCCCAGGCGGAGGGTGAAGAGCCCAGAATGAGGACCTCCGTCTTGTCTGAGTTCAGTTTCAGGCGGCTGGTCGTCATCCACTCGGCTACCTCTTTCATCCCTTCGTGCAGGTTGGCTCTGGCGGCGGCGGGGTCGTTGGTCAGGGAGAGGATCAGCTGGGTGTCGTCGGCGTAGGAGATTATGCTGAGGTTGTGTTTGCGTACGATGGCCGCGAGGGGGCTCATGTAGACGTTGAAGAGGGTGGGGCTCAGAGATGATCCTTGGGGGACGCCGCAGATGACTTCGGAGGCCTCTGACTTGTACGGTGGCAGGCGGACTCTCTGTGTTCTTCCGTCGAGGAAGGAGATGATCCATTCCAGTGCCTTCTCCTGAATTCCGACGTCGCTGAGGCGCTGCACTAGGGTGCGGTGGCAGACAGTGTCGAATGCCGCGGAGAGGTCTAGGAGGATGAGGGCCGCTGTTTCTCCATTGTCCATCAGGGCTCGGATGTCATCGGTGGCGGCGATGAGGGCGGTCTCGGTGCTGTGGTTGGCTCGGAAGCCGGACTGTGAGGGGTCGAGGGATCCGTTCGTCTCGAGGAAGGCGGCCATCTGCTTGTTGACGGTCTTCTCGATGACTTTGGCTGGAAACGGGAGGAGCGAGATGGGGCGGTAATTCTTGAGGTCGGTGGGGTCCGCTGTCGGTTTCTTGAGTAGGGCGCTGAGTTCGGCGTGCTTCCAGCTCTCAGGGAAGGTGGCGGTGTCGAAGGATGTGTTGATGATGTCTCGCAGGTGGGGTGCGATGACAGCGTCGGCCTTGTTGAAGACGTGGTGAGGGCAGGGGTCGGCCGGTGATCCGGAGTGGATGGAGTTCATCGTGCGGATGGTGTCTTCGGTGCTGATCGGGGTCCAGGCGTGGAGGGTGGTGGTGGGGGGTGGTTGTTCGGTCATGGTGTGCGTTGGTTGGTTGTTGAAGCTGCTGTGTATGTCCGTGATCTTGTTGTGGAAGTATGAAGCGAGGGAGTTGCAGAGGTCTTGCGATGGGGTGATGTCGTTGTTTCCTGCGCTGGGGTTGGAAAGCTCTTTCACGATGTTGAAGAGTTCCTTGCAGTTGTGTGCGTTGTTGTCCAGCCGGTCCTTGAATGCTGTTTTCTTGGCGGCGCGGATCAGCTGGTGGTGTTTCCGGGTGGCAAGTTTGTAGGAGGTCCTGTTGTTCGGTGTCGGTTCCCTTTTCCAGACTTTCTCCAGGGCTCGGCAGTTCTTCTTGGAGCTCTTGAGTTCGTCGGTGAACCATGGGGCCTTCTTGCTGCTGTGTCTGCTAGGCGGGGTCCTCAGTGGGGCGAGTTCGTCCGCGCAGTTGCTGATCCACTTCGTGAGGTTGTCGGCGGCCTGGCTGGGGTTCGCTGAGCTGGCAGGGGGGTGCTGGCTCAGGGAGGTGGCGAGCTGGTCTGTTGTGATCTTGTTCCAGCTTCTGCGGGCCGCCTGTTGCTGGTGTTGGTGGGTCGTCGCTTTATGCCAAGCTCCCGTTCTAGCTACACCGAACTACAGTAAGCCTTTAACACTTTTTGTCACAGAACGTAATGGTACAGCATTATCTGTTCTCACACAAGATCAAGCCGGACAGTACAAGCCCTGTGCTTATTTTTCGAGCACACTAGATCCAGTAGCCCAGGCTCTGCCTGCGTGCCTCAAGTCAGTTGCAGCCACAGCACTAGCTATCAGACAAAGTGATTCCATAGTGTTAGGACACTCCCTGACAGTACAAGTTCCACACTCCGTGGAAGTTCTTTTAAACCGAACACAGACTCAGCACTTGACAATTGCACGTTTAACAGGTTATGAACTGACACTGTTCCAGCCACACATAGAAATCAGACGCTGCAACGTTCTAAATCCTGCTACACTGTTACCGTCAGTTACTTCAAATCCTGCCACACATGACTGTGTGGAAGTAGTTAACACTATGACAAAGCAAGACAAGATCTGACAGATATTCCATTACCAGATCCCGACCTGACACTTTATGTGGATGGTTCATGTATGAGAACGAGTACAGGAGAACTAGTAGCCGCGTATGCAGTGACTACTGACACTGAAGTTATTGAAACACACCGTATTGACACCCTGTCCGCTCAAGCAGCAGAGCTAGTTGCTCTGACCCAAGCCTGCATACACGCCAAGAACCTGAAAGTTAATATTTACACAGATTCACGTTACGCATTCGGAGTTGTACACGACTTCGGAGTGCTCTGGCAGGAGAGAGGTTTCATGACTTCTCATGGAACCAAGATTCAGCATGGTCTCCTTATTCAAGCTCTGTTAGATGCAATACATTTACCGACAGCTATCGCTATCATGAAGTGCAAAGCACATACGAAAGTTACTGACATTATTTCTCAAGGTAATGATCTAGCAGATCGAACAGCCAAGCTTACAGCACAGACACCAGACATACCAGTTAACAAGACACCGACATCCACTCTAGAACAGACTACTTGTATGACAGTTAGGGACCCTACTCAAGATGTCATAGATATCCAGTTACATGCTACTCCCGAAGAAATCAAGAAATGGTCCGAACAAGGAGGGGTCCAGACAGATCAGGGATGGGTGACGAAGGGTAGAGCCACATGGTTTCTCCCCGACTCAATGGTTCAAGTCATTATCAATACCGCACATAGTCCTGCACACTTAGGAGAAAAAGCCATGTTAGACAGTATCCAGAACATTTGGTTTAACAAGCATTTACGAGCTGCAGCCAAGCAGAAAGTCCGTACTTGTATGATATGTTGTCAATTCAATCCAGGTAAAAGTGTCCCGGTGGAACAAGGTGGATTCCAGCCCCCTGACCACCCTTTTCAAGTCCTCCAGATGGATTATATTCAGATGGAGCGATGTCGAGGTTTCAAGTATGTCCTTGTAGTTGTATGCGCTTTGTCCAGGTGGACAGAAGCATATCCAGTCCCAGATTACACAGCCGCGACCACTGCCAAGCAGTTGGTTCGTGAGTTCTTCCCCCACTATGGACTCCCAAGGGTCGTATATTCTGATAACGGCCAGCCATTCTCATCTGAACTCATGAAGCACGTTTCCCTTTTGTTAGGGTACCAGTGGAAGTTTCATTGTGTACGCCATCCTGAAGCAGCCGGTCTCGTAGAGAGACATAATCAAACCTTGAAAATCCGCATTGCCAAAGTCTGTAAAGAGAAAGGTGTAGACTGGTTAGTTGCCCTGCCAGTTGCCCTGTTCTATATGCGCATGGTCGCACATTCCAGATCAGGTCTGTCCCCTTATGAGGTCGTATTCGGCCGCCCCCCGAATGTATGGGGTACACCTAGACCCCGAAGTATTACAGATGTTTCCAGTAATATGCTGACAGATTACCTAGCTTCCTTGATGTCTGCCCTACACCTTTGTCGTTCACAGGTTGCCGCCGCATTTCCAGACAATACCGAGGTGAAACCGCATGAAATTGTTCCAGGAAGCTTGGTCCTCGTCCGCAATTTTGATCGCTCAAGTCCGCTGGAGCCTCGCTGGAAGGAGCCGAAGTTAGTCCTTCTAACCACCCGTACTGCCGTCAAGTTGGAAGGCAGGAAGGGGTGGGTGCATCTGTCACACGTCAAGACATTTCACGGACTAAAAGCTGTTTCCAAGAACTTTTCCAAGGATTGTCAAGATTTTAAAGACTGCCGAGATACTGTTTTTAAGGACTGTCCCGCAAATGACATTGATTCAAAGCCTCCCCTGTTAGAGGAAACTCCGCAGCAGGAGTATAAAAGTAAGCTACGGTCTAGTAAAATAAGTCAGCCAGTTTAATTGTCTAAGTCCTCCCCTAGGTGAAACGGTTAGACAGGTATCTGACATGTATGAAATAGACCTCCATAGTGAGAGAGTTAGTCAAAACTCAATCCGATGTATCGTTTTTCTAAGTTTTATATTGTTTCTCAGCTTGATGGTTACCTGCACGAGCTATGCATTTCATTTATGTTTTCCAATTTCTCATGTAAATAAGTTTTCTAATGCTACAGTAGAGCACACGTTTAGTGATCTGCCTCCTCACGAACTATCCTATCGTCTTGCTATGCGCAACAATTCATTTATCCGTATGTTACATTATTCACACCAGACCAGCAATGCCACAAATTGTTGGGTGTGTGGTCGACTCCCCCCTTTCCAGACACCGAAGGGAGTTCTGCCACTGTTTCCTTATCCATTTTCACATAATGGTTCATGTGGAGCCTGGTCCATGTTAACGTCATCCTCAACTGATATGTCCCTTCTGAACAGTACGTGTTTTCCAGACAAGCAAGGTCTTCCCCACAGAACAGGGTTAGATCTAGAAAATGAAGTTTATAATTTAGGTAATTATTCTTCGAATTTTATGGTCCTGAATGTTCAGTCTGATCCTACTCCAGACTTACCCGCTATTTCAGTATTACCAGTCAAAGGCGAATTATGTGTCAGAAATAATGGTTCCGTACATGTAGGACATAGTGATTGTACTACTATTGTCAAGTATAGTGACAGTGGGAAATCTATTTTTAAAGCTTCACGTCATTCTTATTTTGTTTGTGGTCAGACCGCATATGTTCGTCTGCCCCTCGATTGGGAGGGAACCTGTTACATTGCCTTCCTACTGCCACCAGTTTTTCTAGCCCCATCTGATTATCATAGAAACACACATCTAGTACACATTAGACATAAAAGGGAGATTGAATCCCCGATTGTCGATCAAACTGAAACTGCTCTAGAACAATATACAGATTTCAATAGAGGTTTCTTCTTCTTTATAGGACCTATCCAGAATAGTAAGTTAATACGTAGATTGACCAGAACCCTTGAAGCAGTAGTGAATGAGACTGCCTCTGCTCTAGGTAACTTAGCCGAAGAGCAATCTGCTATGAGGTTTGTCGTGCTCCAAAATCGCCTCGTTCTTGACGTCATACTGGCCGATAGAGGAGGAGCATGTAGAGTCATCGGATCTAGTTGCTGCATTTTCATTCCTAATAACGCGCCGTCTGTTTATTCAGCTATAACCAGACTTCATAAAATTGCCCATCAGTTACACCAGAATCCAGGCACCTGGACATGGTCCGGTTGGTTTTGGAGTATAATTTCTGCCTGGGGATGGAAAGTATTGTCATTTCTAGGTATTGCAGTAGCGATCATATTCAGTTGCTGCCTCTGTATACAATGTGGCCCTGCGATTTGCGGCTTTTGTGCTACCTCTTGTATTCCTAGTCCCAAGTCCCGTCCTAGATCCCGTTCCAAGAAATTTCGAGACGAGCAAATGATACTGTATGAAATGATAGATGGTATCATGAATATTGATGTTTCCTGATGGAAACGTAGTGACAAGGAGGGAATGTGGAAAAGTAAATTTTGCCATGTTCTGTGTCCCTACGTGTTCCCCATCTTATGTTGTATGTGCATGATTAATATGCATATGTATTCCCCATGATCGATTAAAGACGCAATTACAGTTGTGTCCATCTCTAGTATGCCAGTTTCCAGTTCTCGTGAAAGCTACGAGTATTAGGCCTATGTAAAGCTACGTTGCCACGTTTCTCAGTGTGCACGTTATTTCATTGTAAAGTCCCTGTTTCTAGGCCTCAAAAGGGCCCGGACTCAGATTCAGCTCCTGTCTCCTGAACCCTCGCTGAGGAGCGATACAGCCCCCACCTGTATCCCTGACCTTTCACTTACTTCCTGCCTCACAGTGCCCGGCTCGGCCTGGCTCTGCCTGCCAGTCTGCCAAGAGTATGTTATGATTCCAGTTATCAGTCCAGCTCTCCTTCTCTGCATTCCTAAGCTACTGAATCGCATCAATAGTTTCAGTCATCGTCTAGCCTTTACGTCTCCATGTAAGAGAAATACTGTATTAATGGTCATTTAATATTCCTCAACACACACTACATGTAGAATAATGCATGCACCAGTCTTAGTGTCTGTTAGCCTTTGCCCTGATAACTTTTGGATTCTATCAACATGTTCTCTAAACATCAGATACTAGATAGTGTTTAGGTACATGTCGCTCTGACTCTCCAGACTTTCGTCTCTCCTTCTAGCTCAGAAGTCATAGCCCCCAGCTTCTCCCTAGTTACACGTCATTGCCAGCTTGCGCGCACCACTAGGTTAGAGGTCCCGGCTCCTTAGGTAGCCCCCTCCATGTTTCCGCCCCATTTATGACATATTCTGTTACGTTTATATCACATGTCTATGTACACACCTCTTGTTACACCTACTTTCACCCTTATCTCTCGCGACTGTTACAGGCCCCACCCACTGTTACACCTACTGTATGTACTGTAATGCAATTGTTTTAGTATATATACTTGTGTATTGTTATTAAAAGCCAGCGCGCTCATTCCAGCTCCTGCCCGACAGCTGTCGGGGCCCCCCTGTTGGCTAGCCATCCCAGATCTTGCCCGTGCAGGTTGTCCTGTTCCTGTCCTTTCTGCTGTATTAAACCTGCAAACTCCTACTACCTCGAATCTTGACTCTTATTTATTGAGCTATCTGTTATTGTTATATCCAGTCAAAAATAGAGGTATTATTTATTTATTTACCACAGTTTGACCATGCAAATGTTACCACTCAACACTGTTGCTTTTTTCCTGGCTATTTCCAACACTTTAAATGGGGAGAGGCTCTATGCCAGAGTATTCACTCAGCCACCACAGTTTCCCCAGGAGGCACCTACTGCTCATGCAGTCTCTCCTGGTCACAGTCACAGTCAATGCATTTTTTATTTATGCATTTAGTTATGCATTTATTTAATGCATTTATTGATGCTGCAGCAAGCAGTCCCACCAAGTTTATGAATGCCTAATACTAAGTTGCAGGTGGGTCTCTTGCCCTGTCCTGCCCACAAGCCGCTTTGGAGGTCACCTTTGGCCGGTCACTTTGTGGCACCTCCCTGCCTCCACCACAAGCCGTAACCTATCCTGATCTCCAGTGCCACAGTACCACCTTGGAACCTTGTGGAGCCTCAGTTGGCCTGATCAGCTCTCCTTCCCCTCCCCTGTTCCAAGCCACACCCACATCTAATCTCTACCAGGAGAGGCCTGGCAATGGATCAGGTTGTGTGATGTAAATGTAAATGTAAATGTAGTTGAGCTTATATAGCGCACAGCCACCCGCAGTGGGTGTCCCGGCGCTTGCTTAGGGAACCCTTCCTGGTATTCCCCTGTGAGATAGCAGGGTATCCACAAGGTGAAAGTCAGGCATCCCGCCGCGAGGGGCCGTTGTGGAGATTAAGCAAGCTATTGCCCAGAGTCGCAGAGTGTGAACCCGTGAGTCGAGGAGGCACCGGGGCGAGAATTATCGAGTCCGTGGAATTTTTAGCCCAAGACCCCGCCGAGGCGGGGAATTGAACCCTGGTCCAGGACCGATCTCAGCTTCCGGGTCTGCTGCCTCTAACCCCTGAGCCACACTTCTCCACTGTGATGTGGTGGGGAGCACAGAAACATAGATGCTGTGGAGCCAAGGAAAGTCGGTCGAGGTGGATGAAGGCCGGGAAGGCTGCCAGAACCAGCTTGCATAGCCCACTGGGCATGAGGATGCTCCAACGGAGCATAATGTAGCTTTTAATCTATCCTTCATTCTAGAGTTGGTTGACCTAGACTCAGATTCCAACCATTCAGGCATCTTTTTCCAAGGTTCTTCAGGCTTGGCCTCAGTGAGAAAGGCAACAGAGCCTGTTATTGATTCTATGTTTAAGTGGAAGATCCGCCATTACGCAAAACTTGTGGCTTGGGAAATAACATGCAGAGCAATCGATAATTCTGGGCCAATTTCCAGATAGATGTGGCAGGTGGTTCACCAGGATATTTCTGCTCCTTTATTCATATGAACTCCTCCACATCTCATAATTGCATTGGGGATTAAGCTGACATTCCAAACAAGACTCTTTGTAGCAAGTGAGTAGAAAAAAGAGACAGGAAAATAGTGTAGTATTTTTTGGGAAACAGGCAATATAGAGGAAGAGAGGGCTAGAGAGCAAACGTAGAAAGCCGAAAGTAGTTGGGAACAGAGATTGGAGAAAGAAAGATGGAGAGATGAGTGGGTGCAAAGATAAGGAGAGAAAAGAGGAAATGAAACAAGACAGGGAAACAAGAGGAATGAAGTTGAGGTGAGATGAGATGAAGAAAAAGGAAATGAGTACATCAGAGGAGGAGAGGGCACAATTGGAAATTGAACGATGGCAAGAGAGTAAACAATTTAGATTAACAATCAGAATCTATGCCAGGAAGTTCCTCCATCACAATGCAGGTGGGGAAACAGACAGTGTCAATGCACTCAAAACGGGGTACAACAGCAATCAAAACAGCATCTCCTTGAAACCCATCATCATCCTTGATCACTTCTAACTTGGACCGATTCCCTATTTTCATTCACTGAATTATTGACATCCTCCTTCACTGACAGCAAATTAGCTGACAGTCTCATGATTTGTTAAAACAGGTCTTCCTGAGAGCATAACATAGCATCACACTTTTGGCTGAGGTCAATTTGATAAGGTGCATGAACCTATATTCTCTGTTATTGTCTGCTTCAATTGGATAGTTTCTGGACACTACCTGCAGTGCTGTGATTTAGGCTTGTGGAGGGAGAGAATGAAAAAAAGAGTTCAAGTCCCTGGTACAAGACACGGGTTAAGAGATAGAGAGAAATATGGATACTCAATTGTGAAAAATGTCGTTGTTGGTTAGGGGGTGCGAGCCCTTCTCAAGAAACAGCCACAATCCCCTTCAGGGTGAACCACAAATGTCACTAAATTTACTTGTGATTACCCTCTGGTAGCTTGTCACAAAATACAATCAGGCTTTACTTAGAGGCAATGTGTAAAGTATTTATACAACACGCAAACAGTTACAAAGTGACAACACCATGGACTTGCGGGGCATGGCTTAAACACCGACGAAGATGGCTGCATAGCAGATATGCTCCATGCTACGTTCTGGATGTTGAACATTTTCCACCATGGCAGCTGAAATATTTTGGCAGGAAGGAGTGTCGAAATGCACACTCCTTGCTTTTCTGTGCTGCCAATGAGTATCTGCCGCTGATTTTTATTCAGAACAAATGCTGACACATTTCTGTTAGGACTTGAAGCTAGCATTTTGAAAATCATTACACCAATAATTTTGGGAATTTCTGCATCAATGGTGCAGTCACAGCATCTGGACCCTTCTAACCCATATTCTTTCAACATGATTCCTTGAATTCTCATCCTGTTTTGGGAACGTTTTGTAGTTTTTTCTTAACCGCTACTCATCAAAGCATATCTGGATACCACTTTGACCCAATTTCAGACAGGACATCATCATAAGTTTGTTTCTTCATATTTACTTCCACTTTTTTTTAAATGGCTAGATCAGTAATTTCTGTCTGATTACTTCATCAACTATAGCCCACCACTACTGTCTTAATTGCTTTAAAAATACTGTATTTCACAGTATTACTGCTCACATCTCAGTGTATGGGAAGAATACGCCGGTGGAAGCCTGTACATACAAAGTCTATTGAGTATAATACAGACCAGCATACCTTGCAACCTTTTAGACATAATCCCTTTACTATCTCAATGACTGAAGCTCTAGCTCATAAGGAGAAATATTCAAATGGGGCCTCAATACCAGTAAAAAAATCTTTATTATCGTTTCAATAAAAGGCCAAAAAATCCTCCTTTTCAAGTTAATTCTACTGCGCCTCTTTCAGTGGAATTAATATTTGAGAAAATATGGGCATAAAAACTTTTATGGAAGACACTACCAATTCTCTAAATGATCTTGAAGCTAAATGGGCAATTATGGACAAACAGGTTTCAGACATAGAGCAGAGAGTCAGTGATGTGCAAGATCATACTACCAAAATAGATACAATTCAACTAGAAATAAGTGAGTTGAGGAGGAATACGGAGGTTTCCGAAAACTGAAGCCGTAGAAACAATCTTGGAATTCATGGCCTCCCAGAAAATGTGGAAGGGTTTGATCCCCTTAATAAATAATAATAATAATAGTTACATTTATAAAGCGCCTAGTTACACTGAGGCCAGTGTGTCCCCGCGCTACAGTGGCAGTAAGCGAACAGCAGCACCTACCAAACAAAACAGATTAAGAAGCAGGGAAAAGGTGGGTCTTCAAACCTTATCGGAAATCGTTTCGGAGCCCTCCAACCGAGGTGCCTGAGGGAGCGAGTTCCACAACTGGGCAGCCAGGTATCGAAACGAGCGCCCACCCATCCTGTCTCTCTTAATTTTGGGGACATCCATCATACTTTTCCCGCGGGACCTTAAAAGTCTGGTCGGTACATAGGGTGTTAGAAAATTGTGCAGATATGTAGGCCCCTTTCTTTGTAGGATCCGGTGACTCACGCACACATCCTTGAACTTTACCCTCTCCTTAATGGGGAGCCAGTGCAGAGAAGCCAGCGCACCAGTAGCTGAGGCCCTCTTAGGGAGCATGAGGACTAATCTAGCTGCTGCATTCTGGATGCACTGTAGGCGCTGCAAGCATCTAACAGTTGCACCCAGATACAGAAGGTTGTCATAGTCCAGGCGAGATGTAACCATGGCATGGACAAGGATCTTCCTAGATACAGTGGGGAAGGCATCAAGGGTTTTTTGCATTCGCTTCAAGATGGCAAAACAGGCGCCTGCCACCCGCCTGGTGTGGTAATCGAAAGACAGCTTGTTATCCACCCAAACCCCGAGGTTCTTAGCCAGCTCATATGGCGTGGGAGTCGGGCCCAATGACTGGAGCCACCATGCCGAAGACCATACAGAAGGAGCCTTACTAATCACCACCACCTCGGTCTTCCTGCCAATCAGCCTTAGGCAATTGTTTGCCATACAGTCAGCCAGTTCTTGGAGGCAGGCTACAAAGTTGGAAGCAGCACCTGCCCGGGCTTGGGTCAAAGAGACCACCAGCCGGGTGTCATCAGCATAGGACAGGGCATTCATTCCATATTTATCCGAGATTTTAGCCAAGGGGGCAACATAGAGATTGACCAATGTTGGGCTCAAAATAGAGGCCCTGAGGCACCCCCTTCATCAGTTTGATGTTTCTAGAGTAGTAGTTTCCCTGCCTAACTTGAAAGCTGCGCTCAGATAAGAAGGATTCCATCCACTTTAATGCTCTGCCAGCTACACCCCCCTCTCTCTAGATCGTAAAGCAGGGTATAGTGGGCAACAGTGTCGAACGCGGCACTTAAGTCTAAAAGAATCAAGGACGCGGTCTGTCCTTCGTCCACATACTTCCGGATGGTCTCGGTAGAGTACAGAAAGGCAGATTCCATGGAATGCATAGCCCGAAAGCCGGACTGGGAGGAGTGAAGAAGGTTGTTGGTACAAATGTGAGCAGTAAGCTGGATGTTCGCAATCTTTTCCGCAACCTTTGCATAATACGGAAGCAGAGAGATGGGACGCAGATTGTCAAGCTGGTCAGTGCTAATATGAGGGGAAGTACCACAGCCTCCTTCTACATTTATGGGTCCACCCCTGAGATAAAAGACAAATCTCAGAAAAGGCTCTAGTGCGTCAATACTACCCCTCAGCACCCTCGGGGTAGCCGGGTCCCTAGGCGAACCCGACTTAATACCAATGGCAATTTTTTTGAGGATTTCCTGAGGGGGTACTGCAAATTCAAAAAGACCCTACATTTCGGACACATCCCAAGCTTCCTTTTCCACTCTTTTACCATCACGGGCAGAGTTGGGAAAAGAAGAGTAAATTCTCTCTACCTTATCTGCAAAATATTCCGCAACTCGATTGTATTACTCATCAGAGCCAGCGAAGGGCGCTGCAGCGGATGCCAAGGAGGAGATCTCTTTGAAGATCTTAAACAGCTCTTTTGTAGAGTTCTCTGTTGTTTGAATCCTATCATTAAAATAGGCTGCCTTAGCCTTCCTAATGATTAAATGGTAGTTCTTAAGGCTAAATTTATAATCTACTTTCAGGCGGGCTGAATAGGCTTTCCTCCATCGCCTTTCTAATTGTTTGCAGGTGGTTTTAGCGCAATGTAAGTCCTTGCTAAACCAAGGGGCAGATTTACGTCTGTTCATGTACATTTTAGTAGACCAAGGTGCGGTGCAGTCAAGAGCAGCAGCAATACGTCTCTCGAGAGCTTTCCTGCCCAGAGGGGGGATCCTCCCTCAAGAAGCCCAGGTCAAAAGCACCCTGCAAAAAGCCAGCCCACTTCCTTCTTTTTATACCAGGCTTAGCACCCTCCTGTGTTTTTAAAATGGGCAGCTTGATCCTAAGTGGGATCAGAAAATGATCTGACCAAATCACCGGAAGCTGAGACTCCATTTCCAGTGCATCCCAGTTGGCAAAAATAGGATCAAGTGCCCCAGTTTATGGGTGGGTAGTTCAGATTTTAAAAATATTTGTAACACCTCTAGTTACTGGTGCAACTCTTGTGCCCCAGAGTTGAGTGCATCATCAAAGTGCAAGTTGATATCACCCACCAGCAATAGCTTTTCATACCGTAGGGCTGGTTGAATAAGGTAATCGATCAGGCTGGGCATAAATCGCAGATGGGGCCCCGGGGGTCTATCTATCAGTAGCCCCTTCACAACGTAATTAGTGGCCAGACTGATAGTGAACAGGCCTGCCTCCCCGTCTACTATGTCAGCAGGTACCAGAGAGCAGGAAATGTCATGTTTGTAAATAATTGGGATGCGCCCTCCCCTTCCTAACAGTCTGTCAATTCTAACGATCCCATAGCCATTAGGGAGTGCCTCCAGAATTTCAGGCACAGAGTCAGCATCCAGCCATGTCTCAATGAGAAACAGAACATCTATTTGACCCTCCAAGAGTAAGTCACATATTCAAATCTGTGCTTCCTTAAGGAGCTATAATTGATTAGCGATAGCCTGAGTGCATGGCCACCTTCTCTAGTCTCTGCTTGTTCTTCTGCCCTGAAAGAGCAGTAGCTGCATTGCCATCACTCCCCTTCAACATTAATGCTATGCTTACATTTTCTATCCGGGCTTGGGCAAAGCCTCTGCGGGCTGTAGTAGCGTCTCAGGCCAAATCCGGCAGGGGATCTGGCCCCTAGCCCCGGTCGGCTACAGACTGCATGGTAGGTGAGTACCACAATGTTCCCAGGATTACTCCCCTTCTGTACCCAATTTGTCAACTTGCACAAGTCTTATGCCCTCCTTTTCCAGTTCTTCCTCCTCCCTTACCACCATCTGTTTTACACATTCAGAATAGAAGAGGACCTTTGTCACCTCCTTCCAAATTTGATGTAAAGCCTATTTGCCTTATATCACCGGATGTCACCTTCCCCAAGGTAGGGCGTTTAACCAGTATTTGTAGCAGGTGTGAGTGGTTCAGGGGTTTTAGCTTCCTCTGACGTTTTCTCCCTATATTTCTCACCCATGGTTCCATAAATATCCATAGACCATCTCTGTTAGTAGACCTCCCTTTACTCTCCATCTGTAGGTACTTTATCCAACCTTAGGCATTCTCTTTTCCCAGGTAGATCTGGGGAGGTCTCTCCGCTTTTTTTATACCAGGTAACACACATTTCCTCTGCTACCAATTTTTTTTGCAGCCTGCTCTTTCCTTTTTCCTCTCTTCTATGGGTCTTCGGGGTTGCCTACTCCCAAGAAGGGTGGTCTTCTCCTCAGGGCTTATTACACCAACTCTATTCACATTCCCCAAGGATCTTTTTTTATTCACTGTTTCATTTATCTGATGTCTCTCAAATTCTGAGGCCATCACACACTGCGTTTTCCTCCAAATTTGTTTCAGACCCCCTTTCTTTTTCTGCATCTTCTTTATTTCCCCTTTTGTCTTATAATGGGTGTATACCTCATAGTACTCCAGTGCTGCCCTCTTATTACTACCATTGGACACTATGAAATATATGCACTAGGGGGATTTTCAGACTGTGCATCTTCTCCCTCAGCAACAAGGGGTTACACGTATACATTCCTTGCCTTGTCACTGCTTGTTGCTGTACTTCTTTATCTTCCATGGGGCAATCAATTCCACTGAGTGAAAGGCAGGGTGACAATGATAGCCTAGGTTCAGATAGAAACAACCCAGCTTCATTGGTACCCATTTCATTCCCCAGTACTTGGTCCAAATTTGGTAGTATTACAAGAATAATTGAGTCAGTAGTTACACTCATTCCATTCTTTTAGCTCTCTTTCTGGTCATTACCTTGAAGACTTGAAGAAGGGTATTCGCGAGCGTCGGGATTCCTTTTAAAATATTTCCCCACAAATTATTTTATAGATTGTCCCAGGGGTTTTCCACTTGCTTCTTCCACATGGTGTACCAGGTTATCTATCATACTGAGCGTGAAATTCTCTTCTAGAGCGTCAGTGGTAATACTTTCTACTAACTTCCAGTAATGGTCCTTTTTGCACTTTCTTGGTAGGGCATCTTTCTGTCCCTTATTAGCCCCTCGTGCTTTCTCTTTGGGCAGCTTTTCCCTTAATAGTCTTCGGGTCTGTTAGTTCAGCCAACAAGAGCCTCTGTACCTTGGGATCGTCCCTCCCTCCTTGAATGTCAATCCAGGGAAGACCTGGGGAGGTATGTTGCAGGGACTTTCCTATTCTATTTGTGCCGCTGTTGCAGCCAAATATTATCCCTGCTATGCCTTGCGTTGAACTACAGGTTTTACAATCTTCAAGGGGTGCTACAACCTACCCCTACAGGCCTCTCTCGGCTCTAGCCGGGCCGCATCTGCTGGAGAAGGGAAACAAGCATTACAACGCAGTCATTACAATGCAACATCCTTTACATTGCATGCCATTACAACGCAGCCATTACAATGCATGTCAGTACAACGCATGCCATTACAACGCATGCCACTACAACGCATGCCCTTACAATGCGTTATAAGGTAAGTAGTGGGAGACTATACCTTTTACCCGTACACTATCCAACACTTACCCTACTGTTGCTCTCCCTGGAGTGGGAATAGTAATTTTTACCCCTACACTATCCAACACTTACCCTACTGTTGCACTCACTGGAGTGGGAATAGTAATTTTTACCCCTACACTATCCAACACTTACACTACTGTTGCCCTAAAAATATTATGCGTTGTAATGGTATGTGTAGTAATGGTATGTGTTGTAATGGAATGCGTTGTAAGTGTAGTTTCTAAAAATGTGTTGTGATGGCATGCATTGTAAAATCATGCGTTGTGATGGATGTTGCGTTGTAAAAACCACGTTGCAAAGCCATGCGTTGTAAAAGCTTGCGTTATAACGTGTCCTATTCGCTGGAGAACAGGGCACGTGCTTTGGGGAAGCCTACTACAAAAGCTGAGGTGAACTAAAGGTATTAAGGCATGAAAAGCTAAATTATCCTAATGATGTAAAGGCTTTATGTAACAAAATCTTACGAAAAGAAACTTTAGCCTAACTTGAAAAGTTAGTTTTAGCGAATTCCAGTTCACTGAATAAAGTGATAAAGGGCATGGAGGGCTCTAACCTTAAAGCACCAGTAGGCCAAGCCTCAGGGCTCGGGGTGGTGGTAGGGATTCCCAGCCAGTTCAAACTGATAGGGTTGAAAATAGGAACTCCCAGCCCTGCGTTGAGATGTGCCCGGTAGAGAGTGAAATACTGGGCACTGCTAGGGAGGGGGAAACAGGGGCCGGCAAGATAGTTAGAAATAAGCCTGCAACTAGTGTGCGGGTTGCAGAGAGGATGTCAAATAGGATAACACCCCTGGGAAATGAGGGCACTAAACAGCGGTTGCCCTGTATAAACCTACCCCCAGAGGCCATACCGTACGGTCATATTGGCGGGAGTCCCCGGGATTAGTGCAGATAAACAGGAATCATTGAGGGAGCTGAAAACAAGGTTACCCATTGGCTCAACTGCAACAAAACACTCCCAGTGTTTTCTGACGCAGAGATTTTAAATGTTAGAAGGGTGGGTTGGGTGGGTTGTAGGGTAAAGGACATAGAGGGTGACTGTGTAATTGTGAATTTCAGAGACCCATGGGGGTTGAGTATATATGTTATGAAGCTAGGTCTGGAAGAATGGGAGATATCCAATCCCTAGGCCTCGACTATTTTTATGCGCGTGTTCCCCGAGGCCAAACTAACCACACATACAACAATCAGACCAAGAGACCCCTCGGTGTAAATCCATTTGACAGGGTTAAGCCATTTCTCCCTTTGGCAAATCGCTTTGAGACATTTATAGGTCTAGATGGGGTGGATTGACACGAGAAAATCCCTATTGGTATTATTGGGACCCAGCGATTGGGCAGGGAACATGAAGATGATCGATATAATAGGGAGGTGACCCACCCAGATGGAGGAATGATATTGGATGGCGACTGCGTTGCTAGTGGCATAGGTTCCAGCTTTGCTTCCAGGGTAGCCCTAGGGCATTCTGGGGAGACTGCTTTGGAGATGACCAGGGGAGGCGGGACGGATGGCCAAGGTATGAAGAGGTTGATCTTAGGACCCCCAGATAATGGGGCCTCCCTCATGGGAAGTAGGGTATCAGGGCTAAATCAGATGGAGCCTGTACAAAATCAGACGAACAATTTGGATAATCCCCATCTGCTTAAAATTGCTTCCTGGAACATCGCAGGGTTGAAGAGTAAAACCCCCATAGCAGAGTGGTTGGATTTTGTGGAAGATCACGATATCCTGATATTTCAAGAAAGTTGGGCTATAGAGCCTATCCACCTCCATGGGTATTTAAAATTCCATAAACCTGCTATTAGAGGCAAAAAAGGCAGACCCTCAGGTGGCCTAATCATTTGGGTGAGGCAGTCTCTCAGTTATAGGTCCATCGAAGTTACGATGGATAACCCTGACATCCTTGTAGTAAAATTGATTCGGCCCGGCAATTTGGTGATTACCATTGTTAATATTTACGCTAGAGGCCAGCCGGGAGGGCGGAGCTCGGGAATCACAAACGAGCTGGATCTCCTTTTTAATTCTGTTGGGCTGGAAGGCCTTGTGATTGTGGCAGGGGACCTCAATTGTACTTTTGAACCCCTAAATCTTGAGGGGGAAGATATTTTAGCAGAGGAGGACGCACAATGGAATATCCCTCAACCTTGACCTAAACCCAATAAAGACGTGGACAGAAGCTGCCCTACAGTGTTTAGGCTTCTGCCTTGAATGGGGCCTGAGAGCGGTAAACGGACATTCCATTTCTGATAAAACTGGTAGGGTAACGTTTGACAATGGCACCAACACAAGTCTTATTAAAGGTCGAGTATTGGTCCCTCCTTGAGCATATGACGATACATGCTTGTCCTGAGAGTGACCATGGCCCGCTCATACTTAGTCTAAGAATGGATGGCGGCTCGGAGAGTGCTAAAGCGACTGAGATCGCCACAGCGGAGGCCCTGCTCACCAACGACATGCGTCGGGTCCGGTGGGATAGGGTAGTTGAAGATCCTCTAATTCTAGCTAAGATTTCTAATGAGGTTTCCAGTACCCTGAGTGCCCTACAGGCATTGGTAAACCATGATGAAATCATTGCAAAATCAACTGCACTTCATGAACAGCTCTTTAGGGAACTGAAATCCCATTTCTCCAAATGTGGTAAACCCAGTAAGTTACCATCTAAAAAACCAGGAAACCCATGGTACAACAAATCGTGCCACCTGGCCTATGGCTCCCTGGTGAAAGCCATAAAGTCACGAATCACCAAGGACATCAGGAGAGCAAGGCTTGCTTATAGGAAAACCCAAAGACAAGCTAAAAAGGATTGGGATGACCAGGATTGGCAGGATCTACTTGAGGCAAGTTGGTTGAAAAACCAGATAAAGTTCTGGCAGATAGTGAAATGGGGAAAGTTTGTAGAATCGCAAATCCCAGCTAATTATGTGCCTGCCGAAGATTGGGTCAAATATTTTGAATCCCAGTTCAGGGGTGTGGAAGGAGAAACAGTATTTGCCCGCCATGAATTTCTCTCAAAGCTATTGACCCCCAGCAACCCCCTGGCGCTTGATAGAAAAGATGTAGAGAATGCACTTAGGATGGTCCAAGGTGGAACAGCACCAGGGATGGACTGCATTCCGGCAGATCTTTTTAAATCTGACCTAACTAACTGGATGCCTTACATTACCTTTTTAGCAAATGCTATTGTGAAAGGGGCAACGATCCTGGATTCTTGGCAGGGGGCCGAAATCCTGCCTATCTTTAAAAAGGGGTTCCGTTCTGTCCCGGGGACCTATCGGCCCATAAGTCTAATAGATGCTATCCAGAAAATACTTGCCAGGATGGTGCTTGCTAAAATCCAGATATGGATGGATTTTGAGAATGTTTTATCCCCTTTGCAAGCAGGTTTCAGATCCCGTGTTAGCACGATCGAACAGGTGTTTAGGTTTATATTAATTTATTGGAAGGTTGTTATTTTGAGTGGTGGTATTATTTATGCTGCGTTTGCAGACCTAAAGTCTGCTTTTGATTTAGTTCCAAGAGCTAAGTTATGGGATGCGTTAGGAAACATGGGGATGCCACGAGAACTTCTTGACATGGTAATTAGACTTTACGAAGCAAATTTTGCACAGGTCCGATGGGGCAAACAAGGGCAGGTTACAGATAGATTTCCGGTATCCCGAGGTGTACGCCAAGGGTGTGTACTCGCACAGACCCTGTTTTTATTATTCATCAATAGGGTCGTGCAGTACTTTACAGCTTTTCCAACAGATGCCCCTACTCTAGGTGGCACTAAGTTTCCATTACTTATTTTTGCGGATGACACCCTAATTTTATCAAAAACCCAGAAGGGTCTCCAGTCCGCATTAAACAGGTTTGAGGAATTCTGCCAATCTAATGACCTACAGGTCAACGTAACAAAAACTAAATGTATGGTTCTAACTAAGAACAGGCCGCAGCTGGGCCATGTTAGTATGAATGGCTGTGATTTAGAGCAGGTTAATATCATGACATACCTAGGGGTTGTGTTGGAAAGCAGGCTCAGCTGGAAACCCCAGCTTGATGTACTCGCCCTCAAGTTTGCGCAGTTAACAGGGTGCTTGATTAAGGAACAGAGAACTTCATTGACTAAAAGGATAGGTCCTGCCCTAAAAATGTATAATGCTAAAATAAGTTCCGCGATTTTGTACGGCGCAGACTTATGGGCTTTCGCAGACCTATCACCGTTAGTTAGAGTCCAAAATAAATTTCTTAGAAATCTTGTAGGTCTCCCCCAATCAAGTCCCTTAAAGCCCCTGTTAATCGATCTGGGTTGTCACTCTATTGACGATGTGGCACAGTTTAAAACAGAGGCTCTGTGGAGGAGAATTTGGACAACCCCTGAACTGGCACTTTTTGCCAATGAGATTTCGGATGTCAGATCTGTGTTGGGCTCGGGTAATATCCCATGGTTCAGAAAAGTAAGATCGCTCCTAGAAAATATGGGCCTGAGTAATTTGTGGTCAGACCCGAACAAAAATGCTTTTCCTTCTAAAAAGGATTTCAAAGCACTATACTGGTCCACAGTAAGACAACAACGTATTGACCAGATAGATTCCACCTCTTTGTCCGATAGGTTCATGGAGCATAAACTCGATCCTGCACTTCACGAATACTGGGATATTATCGTTAAGAGCAGTGACAGGAATTTATACCACCAGTTTAGAGTTGGGTCCCTTCCGCTAAGATCATTCACCTCTAAATGGCGAGGACAAGCAAATGAGTTCTGCCCCTGGTGTAGGGACCAAAAAGAGTCACTTGGCCACTTCTTCTTTGTTTGCCCTGCTTATTCAGCCTCCCGTAGTAAATGGTTAAAACCCATTTGTAAAAATATGAGTATGCGGGTGGAGATGGAGGCGTTGTGGATTATGAGGGCCGACACAACCGAACCAGTGGTCATAGCAGTAGTAAAGTTCCTGGGTTGGTCATGGATAATTAGAGCTAAGCACCCATAATAATAATATAATAATCCACATTTGTAAAGCGCACAATCACCCGTAAGGGTCTCAAGGCGCTGGGGGCCGTCGGGAAGATTAAGCAAGCTATTGCCCAGAGTCACATGGTGCTGGGCTAACCTGCCGCCGGAGCCGGGGATCGAACCCTGATCCCCAGATTCCAGCGTCAGTCGCCCTGGCCGCGGCGCCACACCTCTCCCACTACCCATCAGAAAGCTAATCAGCTGTTTTAATAATGACTCTATTCAAGTTTTTGTACGTCTTAGATTTTAATTATGGTACATATGCTGTAACTATATTTTGTTTTCTCATCAACTTGCGGAGTTTCTATAGTTGTAAATTGTGTTTTAGGATCTAATTTTTAGCCTTACAATGAAATGTTATGTGAGACTGTTTTTATTACTAATGGTTTTAAATGTTAAAGGATGATGATAGAGCCCATTTTTATGTCTGTCTTTTATGATGAAATATTTCGAATAAAGACGTATGAAACTGAAACTGAAACTACTACTCCATAAATGTGGTGTCGCAAATGATTTTAAGGACCTAGGGTTGCCTGGAACCCCACTAGGATACAATATTTATGGTTAAGGTTTACTAATTCTATCAATGATATGATTAAGATGAACTTTGAAGACTCCTCGCAAAAACGTAGAAATCTTTGTTCCTCATGGAACCCACTATTTTTGTCTTGGTGGGGAAGATTAAGCTCTATTAAAATTATGCTTTCGCATCTTCTGATGTATCTTATTTCCATGATCCGTACTCAAAATCCTTCTTTATTTTTCATGAATCAGACTCTATCCTCTCATGTTTTTGTATGGACCATCAAGTCATCTAGAGCAGCATTATCTCATCTAAAACTAGCTAAATAGAATGGAGGTGTTAATTTTCCCAACGTTCAAATGTTCCATGGTGCTTTCTTTCTTGGACAATCGGCTCATTGGCTTACGTGCAAATCTTACTTTCCTAAACAATTATGGTTATATTAATGAGAAGTCTTTTACTTTACCTTTTTCTTTTAAGGAAATTTGTATCTATGTTGACTAAAAGATCCCCTCTCAACCTTCCATGTATTGCACTATCATGCTTACTTTTACGACCCATCCGCTTTCTTAAACCCTTACACAAAACACGTTCTTTTTGCCTCCTCCTTATGGTATAATAAACATCTTAAAATAAAGAACAGAACTATGGGACTCATTAGGATGATGGTCGGACAGCACAATAGCAGGCTGTCGGTGGTGGTCCGACCGCCGATATCCATTTGGTCTGACCACCACATTTTAATGCTGCTGGTTAGATCCACAGTGGGTAGAGTCCAGACTGCGGCTTCCAACAGGATCTCAGATCCCGACGGGGTGGCATCACAGTCGTGGCCCAGAAAGGCATCTCCATTGGGATTTGGGTATCCCTGAAGGCACTGTGACAGTTTGTATCGCGGTAACTGCCGTGATTGTATCCAGTATGATGCCAAAAAGAGGCTTTCCAATTGTGGGTGTTTTACATATGGAATTGTTTAGTGGCCTGCCTGGTCACGGAAAGCCCCACCGCTATCTATGCGGGTTTGCTGCGCCGATGAAAGTAAGTGGCGCTGTCAGAACTGCGTGGCATATTGACATCGCTACAGAAGACTGAATACTTCCATGGATAGTTGCTATGAGCCCACTAGAGGTTTTATTTAATGAAGGAACACCACGGAAGGCACCCACAAAGGGTGTACTGTTTAGGATTTCAATTACAATAATGCTCCAAAACCACGCCCACTGTGGCAAGACTGTTTAGAACGTAACAGAGGAGCATAATTTCTTGCCTTCCGAAGTTCCCCCTGTGCCGAGCCAGTGAACAAGGGATAATTCTTTCCAGAAACGCGTATGACAGCTGAAGGCACCGTAACAGTTTGTATTGCGGTAACTGCTGTGATTGTATCCAGTATGATGCCAATAAAAGAACTTTGGACCCGAAACGAGAGGCTTTCCAATTGTGGGTGTTTTACATATGGAAATGTTTAGTGGCCTGCCTGGTCACGGAAAGCCCCACCGCTATCTATGCGGGTTTGCTGCGCCGATGAAAGTAAGTGGCGCCGTCAAAACTGCGTGGCATATTGATATCACTACAGAAGACTGAATACTTCCATGGATAGTTGCTATGAGCCCACTAGAGGTTTTATTTAATGAAGGAACACCACGGAAGGCACCCACAAAGGGTTTAGTGTTTGGGACTTCAATTACCATAATGCTCCAAAACCACGCCCACTGTGGCAAGACTATTTAGTACGTAACAGAGGATTGTCATTTCTTGCCCTCCGAAGTTCCCCCTGTGCCGAGCCAGTGAACAAGGGATAATTCTTTCCAGAAACGCGTATGGCAGCTAAAGGCACCGTGACAGTTTGTATTGCGGTAACTGCAATGATTGTATCCAGTATGATGCAATAAAAGAACTTTGGGCACGCAACGAGAGGTTTTCCAATTTTCGGTTTTTTACATATGGAAATATATATATATATATATATATAGGCGACCTCACTGCCACTTTATTTGGAGGTCAAACGTGTCCCTCGCGGATTACGCATTTATACCATCCCATCCCATGAAAACCCGGACCCTGCGCTCCTTGAAGAGTGGTCTGAATTCACATTGGAAGCAAGCGCTGGGATGCTGAAGATTCTCATAAAGTTTGCCTGGAGCGATCGAGAGAAATGCCTGAAAGAAATAGCAGAGGTTGAGGCATTAATTGACGCAAGCACAGAAGTGGCAGATAAAGACGACCTACGTGAAAAAATGAAAGGACGACTGATCGCATACCAAGAGAAAATCAAACTAAGAAAACATACCAAATTTAATCGCGATGCCAAAGACTATGAACAAGGGAGAATCTTGACCTTTGCGTGAAAATTTGACGCACCAAGGAAAGTTCTGCGAGGTGGAGGTCAAAAAAATTTACAAACCAAGGAGACATCAGAATCTGCAGTTATTACCGACACGGAACAATCGGGGGAAGAATGCACAGGTACAGCCCAATATACCCTAAGTGGAAGAGAGCGTTTTTAGAAGAGTTCCAACTAATGCGCAGTTCTCGACAACGCGGAGGGAGAGGCAGATCACAGGCTCAAAAAAGTGTACCAAAAGGAAGACAAGAAGGGGTGGCCGATACAGGAAGACAACAAGGAATGGCCAGCCAAACACGCAGCAAGCGAAACCTCAAAAAGTAGAGCCAGCTGCTGACCTGTCCGACCTGTCCATTATCAATCTGACCAAACATCAGTTATCCAAAGATCAGGAAAATGTGTTAAAGAAAGGATTAACTTTTTGCCCCACAAAGAAGTTGGAATATACCCAAACACGGATTGACCTCTATCTATTTACTCGCAAATTAAAGTTACGAAAATGCTTCAAATTAAGGGGTTCTATTCAACCATCAACCCCAATAGCATCAAGTGCGAGTATCGAACCCTCCACACTGACAGGTTCGGACTTCAGAACTTTACAAATAATCTCGAGTCAAGTATCCACTGACTCTCAAGACCCTGATGCAAACGTAACGGAAGCAATAAGATTTGGCATCAAGCGAAGATCAGCGACTACTCTTTTCAAAGCTAAGTCCACATTTACACCTATGTCGTCCTTTGACGCCATTGACGTGTTCGAAGAGGCAGTGAACCAAGACCTCTTACAAATGAGAACCTTAAGGATGACCAACCTAACCTACAATTTGACAAGAGGAGAACAAAAGGCACTAAAAGAACTACAAGATAATCAACAGTTAATATATAAGCCTTCAGACTAGGGCGGCAATGTTGTCCTAATGACACCAGAATTTTATGTTCAGGAGGCAGAACGTCAATTATCTGATGGTAATTATTACTTGAAAGTCAGCAAAGATGACTATATTAGGAGCATTGAATTGTATCATCAACTCCTTATGAAATGGGCTGAGAGGAACATGATCAACGACAATGAATATAAATTTCTTGTATGCCCATATCCAGTGACTTCTACCTTTTACCATCTGCCAAGAATTCATAAGGACACAAAACGACCACCTGGCAGACCTATCGTCTCCTCAATTGGATGCTTGACAGAATCCATGTCCCAATATATTGACTATTTTCTCTCAGATTTTGTCAGAACTCTGCCTTCATATATTCAAGACTCAACACATTTTATCAAAAACATTATGGACATACCATGGGAGCAGGATGTGTAGATGATTGTACTGGACATTACTAGCCTATAGACAGTGATTGACCACCAGAAGGCTTTACAGGCAGTTAGATATTTTCTAAAAGCGAGGTCACTTACATTTTCAGAGCATACGAAATGTTATTGGAATATGTGGAATTTGTTCTCCAAAATAACATCTTCCTTTTTGAAAAACAACACTATCGCCAGATAAGGGTAACCGCGATGGGCACCTGCTTCACCCCCAGCTACGTGAATTTATTTGTAGGCTGGTGGGAGAAGCAGGTGGCCTGGGCAGAACAGTACAGTACATGGGTTAACTGCACCATATCCTGGCACAGGTATATAGATGACCTGTTCATCTTATGGAAAGGTCCTAAATTGCAAGCAGAGGCATACATTGCTGAATTAAACAGAAACTCTTTAAATCTCCACTTCAGTGGTGAAATGAGCCAGAGTGCAGTATCCTTCCTTGATCTACAAGTATTTATTCATGATGGCAAAATTTGTACAAAGCTTTTTAGAAAATCAACAGCAGGGAATTCAACCCTAGAGGCGAGCAGTAGTCACCAACAAACTTTAAAAAACTAGTATTCCATATGGGGAACTATTACGCCTTAAAAGGAAATGTTCTAATAATGAAGATTTTGAACAGGCAAGTAAAGATATCATCGAACGCATTAAAGTCAGAGGGTATAAGACCGCTTTATTGACCAAAACATTGAGAAAGTGAATAAAATCTCAAGAAAGAATCTGTTAAGAGATCGATGTAAATCTACCACAAGTGAAATTGAACCCTGTAGATTTATTACCACATTTTCTGGTGAAGCTGGAGTATTGAGACAGATATTATATCGAAATTGGCATATACTAAAAGCTGACTTGGTAATTGGCAAGGAATTACCTGAACAACCACAGGTTACCTTCAAACGCAGTAGATCTCTGAGAGATCATTTGGTAAAAAGCAATTACGAGTCTGTCCCTTCATTCCCAGAATTAGCACTATGACAGGTTTCTTTTCTTGCTCGAAATGCAAGGCATGTAAAAGCAGCACAAAAGTACTAACTCACTAGATACCAGGCAGAGAAGAGTTAAAGAAAATTAACCATTTTCTAACATGTACTACACCTTTCTGTGTATTCTGTGTATACTGCCTGGTATGCCACATGAAAATGTATGTGGGTAGTTCTAAACACCCTGTAAAGAAGAGAATATTAGAGCATGCCCGAGCAATCGAGAATAAAGACCCAACCTATCCAGTGGCCAGGCACTTCTCTGAGAGTCACAATAGTGATCGGTCACTTCTCAAATTTTTCTGCATTGCCCACGTTCCCGCAAGTGAACGTGGTGGTGACAGAATACAGAAATTACGTAGACTAGAATCGAGGTATATCATCGATCTACGTACAATTATTCCCTCAGGCCTTAATTCAGAAGAATTAGCGATACACTTGGGATGATAGGGCTCTGATGACACTGAAAGCTTAGCATTATGAATTTCAGTATGTGATATGCTTCTGAATAATGTAAATATCGAGGACTGTTTATTTGATTGAGATATTTAATCATGGGCATTGAATATGAATTGATTAGTCTACAATGTATTACCGTTAAAGACCATATCTGTTGCTGTTGAAAATTAAATTTAGAATTGTGATTAACACATATACCCATTCAGGGTACAATTTTGTTTAAACATTTCTTTTTAAAAGTCCGAATTAATTGCCCATTCAGGGCTCATTTATGAACAAATGATTTACATAAAAGGACAAAGAGCGAACCAAATATTAATTGGCTATTATTAATGCACTGAAATGTTAGTTTTGTTTTTGGTATTTCTCTTTTACTTTGAGATATGCTATGTAAATAATGACTATGAACACATTTCAAGATGGCCCCGAAGTGGTAGCGATGAATTGTCTGCTCTTTATGTCCACTAACGTTGTAACGAAGAAAAAAGAAAAAAATGTACCTCAGCTGTTTGCTTTAAATGGCGGTTAGCGTTTCTGTTTGTTTGAAACACAGGGGAAAAAGGCAGTCCGCCGAAACGTGTCCTGTTAAAGCGTGAATAATATATATATATAAATTCACAAAAGGCATTTAGTAGTAGTAAAGTTCAGAATCCTGACTTTACTACTAATAAATGCCTTTTGAGAATACCGATAGCCGTAAAGTTAGAATTTTGTCTCAGTTTAGTAGCAGTAAAGTTAGGAGTCCTAACTTTACTACTACTAAATGCCTTCTGTGAATACCAAAAGTAGTAAGTTTAGGATTTTATCTCAGATTAGTTTTTGTGAATCAGCCCCTAAGAAAGGACACTTATGGATTCCTGTAACAACATTTCTTAACAAGTCTAGTTCTTCAACCAAATTGACTGACATTGTTGCTGAAGTAGTTCTCAAACCTCATTGAATATCCACCATCAAAATATTTTACTAACAGTATGTTGTAAATTCATACTGTAATATCTGTTCAATGCTTATAATGTATGTAATTGAAATACTATTATGCAAGTTAACGTGTTGTATTTTTTATACATTTTTTCTCATCTTCATTGTCTGCCTAAATGTCTTTCAGAAATCACGTTTTCTTCTTCCTTCTTCTTACTCACTTATCTCCTTACTTTTCCTGTTTATGCTTTATTGAAGAGCATATATACCTTTTTATATATTCCTTTATTGAATGATGTTCTTATAATCTATTTTCAAAATATTATCATTATATCTTTTTTCTCAACAAAGCATAGTTAAACAAAAAAATTTGAAAACATCACACAAGAAAAATCCTACACCAAGTAAGAAAAATAGAGTATATTTTAATAAATTATTTGACAGCAAAGAACAACAATCCAATCCATATAACTGGGAATATGTGATTTTAAAGATTTAGGTAAAAATAGTGCTTAAAAGCGCAAAGTGACAACTGTGGTTATCTGGTCACACCAGATCAGAACAAAGTCACAAGTTCAGACTGACTATGATTATGCATGGGCTGGATACGAGAAAAAGGTTAGGCCAATCGAGAATTCTACCTTAAGTCCTTGTTGTGGGGCATTGTGGCGTGCAGCTGCGCCTCCGACGAGCTATGTAGGGTCCTGCATCAAGTTGCATTGAGTTGCACCACGCTGCGCTGGTTCTGATGAGGAGCTGTGAAGCGGCTTTGTGAGTTGCATCACGCTGCTTCGGTTCCAATGAGGAGCTACTAGAGTTGTGTTGGGTTGAGTCATGCTGATGGCAGACCACCTTACTCCCACTTGAGGGGGTCAGGAGTCACAGCAGACAGAGTCTAGGTGCAGGGTTTAAGATGGTTGGAGTCTTTTCTGCTCCTGAGGCTCTGATCAGGAGGCAGGCTAACTGTCCTTCTGACTCAGGCAGTAGCGCAGCAGACCTCTTACAGCATAGCAGTCCCTCTTCTAAGTCTTCCACAGGTCCAGGTGTGTTCTGAAGAGTGGGTCTTAGTATCCAATATTTATACTTGGTGCCCACTGTGAAGTGGGAGAAGCTTCTTTAGTTTCCCCTTACACAGGTGTCTGGAATTTCCTGCCTCCCTGCCCTGTTAGTCTGTCTGGAGGTACAATAGGCTAGTTTGAGGTAAATTGTGTGTGAGCTAAGCCAGTGCCTTTGAAGTGCATTTGTGGTAGGTGACAGTTCCCCCCATCAAGTAAGAGATGGCCCATCCTGCCAAAACCCAGACCATCTAGAGCGATGCTGCCTGGGAGGAATACACAACGGCCAACTGGTAATCACAACTACTCATGTGACTCAGGAACAGGCACCAGCCACCAAATGGTTAGAGCACAAAAATGGCAATTTTATAAATGTGGCATTTTTAGAATTGTGACTTAAAATCTGACTTTATCATTAAAGATGCTTTTACTCCATAATTCCTCTGACACCAAACTTGACTATCCTTCCTGCTCCCAATCAAAAGTTCATAAGAAATAATGGGGTGACCCTGTAACCCTCAGAACCTGGGCGGGTAATTAGACAAACAATATTGGTTCTGTTGGGAGGAAAAAGTGTACTTAAACAAGGTATTTCAACCTAATGAAACTTGTGTGTCCCTGGTGGGGTACAGACGTAGTAGTATAAATCATTAAACACTGACCCTAAATGGCTAAGAAAGTAAATCTTTAGTAATACGCTTTCTCAATACTTTTGACTTTATCAAGCATTGATTGTGCTGTCCACAATACAAAAGGACATATATAGTGCTATACAACGTGAAATGTGAAAGACTAATACAGATTTACAAAACACAGATACATACAAATCACAAATATTTAAGGTTATCAACTGTCAACACAATAGTCATTAGGCAAAATGATTTCTTTTGTTCTTTTACCTTGTTTAAGTACACTTTTTCCTCCCAACAGAACCATTATTGTTTGTCTAATTACCCAATCAAAAGTTAGCAATGATTAAATGTAACAAGGTAATCCAGTATTATCCAATTAGACAGGTAGGCCTCATAGAAGTAACATATGAATTTGTGAGTTTTTCACTACCAAGACATGTAAAACTTAGAAGTGCACATCATACTTACAATGTGCCCTGACATCTTGGCTGTTTAGGGCCTACAATGGTGGTGACATATGTAACAAAAAGGGAGTATTAAAGTTGTCCAAGGGATTATACTGCAAAATTGAACTGGTAGCTTAAAGTACAGGCGGGCTGTAGTGACAGGCCTGAGACATGTTTTAAAGGGCTTCTTAAGTGGGGTGGCACAATATGTGATGCAGGCCGTCTAGTAGCATTTAAATAACAGTCCCTTGGTATGTCTTATATTTAATGTACTTTTAAGACCCTAGTAAAGAGGTATGTCAATCAAGTTTATTCCAATGTTACCATATTTTAGGAGTTAACACCAGCACTTTAGCACTGGTTAGCAGTGGTAAAGTACATAGATTCCTAAGGCCAAGAAAAACAAATTCAGAAAAATAGGAGCCGAAGGCAAAAGGTTTGGGGATGACCCTGCAGAGAGGGCCAAATCTAACCGCAACCATCATTCCATTGGAAAAATATAACTGGAGAGAACTGCTATCAGGTCACTTTGGGGAATATTTACAACATAGTGGCGGAGCATGACGTTAGCCTCCTTGGCTTAACGCCACGCTCCACCACTTTACGACAATTGGTCCATCCTTGCATTTCCCCCGGCGCTGGCACTAAATTCAGCAGCCTAACACCAACGCAGGCACCCTTGCACCATGTGCAAGGATTTCTACAATGAGGGGAAGATTGTTTATGTGCAGGAAAGAACAACTTGATGCAGCACACATAGAAGTTACAAAATGTCATTTGCTTTTAAAGATTGTTTATGTTCCGGAAGGTACGCCTTCCTGCACATAAACAATCAATGGCCTTTTGCTGTTTCTTTGTGTGCTGCACAATGCAGCACACATGGATACAGTAAAAACGAGCAGAAATGAAGCATGTCTCCTTATTTCGCCTGTTTAAGACCAGATTTTCCCTGATGTTAATTTTGGCACTGCCTCCTATTTATGCTGCCCCTGTAAATAGGGGGCAGCATCAAAATCAATGGGTGTTGCAGTGGAATGCCCACTGCAACACCGATTGCCCTCCCCTTTCACTCTAAGTACAGCGTGAAAGGGTGCCTTATTTACAACACAGCGTTAAGCCACGTTATGTGGTTTAACACTGCCTTGTAGATAAGAAGCACATGTCACCACATGAACGTCACTAAAAGTGATGTTCCTGTGGCGATAGGGGCTTGTAAATATTAGCCCAAGTTTCACACTAAAGCTTGGCAAATTCAACAAGCTGCTGCTGGAGCTGTCCCAACTTTCTTGGCCTGCAGCCAAGCGATGATGAAAGTACAAAACTGTTGCACAGCTCTGAGGAACAAATCATTAGTAGTTACAAGTATGACATATTACACTGTACCTAAAACATGGTGTTAGTGAAACATTTACATTCCACTAAAGCACAAGGCTACAATCGGCTCATAAATCTGAATAGGAGGTCTGTTTTACTTTCTTGGGCTGAAGACAGAAAGAGGGGTAGAATTACATGGTTAACAAGAAAAGTATGATGTCATCATATAGCGGAGAATAACAACAATGTGACATTGTTTTCCATGTAATGATATCATTCAAGCATCAGAAAAGGATCATTTATGTTACGAATGTATGCCAGTTGAACATTGAATCATTCTTTTTCCAAATTTTCTGGGAAAAGAAAGTATTTTCCATGGTCACCTGCAGCGCCCGTGACTATAACTTTCAGGAACAAGTGACACATTAATGCTTAAAAGCAGCAGGACACTGCAGAAATGCGTTCCCTCAATCAACTCTCCTGCATGTAAAGCACGCCTATAGATTTCACTTTGCATTAAACATTTGTCATGGTGTCTGTGCCAGACAAGCTGTAACGTGTAAAATGCTTGAACGGGTATCGTGGGCGCAAGAAATGTGTTAAACGCTTTGCACTTGCACTGAATCCTTTCCTTGTATGTGAAGCGCAGACAACCAAGGAGGGATGGTTTGCTGATTTGTATCTAAGGGCTGTGCAGCAGTTCTATACTTTCATCATCGCTTGACTCAGGCCCCTGACAGCATTCGTGAGTCCTCCGATGGTGTGTGAGATATATTATGGTTATCTAAGAGTGGTAAACGAGCCCTCATATCATGGTAATCCCTATTTGCTCCCAAATCAAGATTTAGGATTTTGCAGTAATCACCGATCTTGCTGATTTTTATCGAGGTAAATTCAGGTAGAATTCTTGCAGACCAAAAAATACATTCCAAGTATTCATAACTAAGGATGGGGGGGAAACGTGTACTGTTACTGAGTTAGCCCCAATTCAGACATTACCCACTAAACACTCTATTGGTATTTACCAGGGGCAGCATTACCATGGTCAATGACGGGCTACTCAAAATGAGGCCCCAAAATGTAAGGGTCAAACCTCTGGTGACTGGAGGATGGATGAGAGATTAGACAAGGGAAATGCATGCCAGAGCCACAGCCAGTGCAAGGTGTTCTGTCCGGATCACTGACATAATATAGAATGACAAAATATAGACTTACCAAAATATAGTCACCAAAATATAGAATGCCAAAATATCGAATTCCTATCTACAAACAGGTAAGTACAAAAATATCGAATCCAAAATATAGTCTGTAAAAAATATAGTCAGTCAAAATATCGATTTTTTTAATGTCTTAAAAGTAATTTAAAATTAATGAAATAATAAATATAATAACTAAAACATACTTAAAAATACTCAAATAACCTTAAAATTAAGATATAATTAATTTAAGTTATTAATAAAAAAATGTACAATATTTTACCGTAGGATAGCAGGCGGGTAACATTTAATATTACCACTCCAGTGAGTGCAACAGTAGGAAAAGCGTTGGATAGCGTAGGGGTAAAAAATACTATTCCCACTCCAGTGAGTGCAACAGTAGAGAAAGTGTTGGATAGCGTAGGGGTAAAAAATACTATTCCCACTCCAGAGAGTACAACAGTAGGGAAAGCGTTGGATAGCGTAAGGGTAAAAATTACTATTCCCACTCCAGAGAGTGCAACAGTAGGGAAAGCGTTGGATAGCGGGAGGGTAAAAAATACTATTCCCACTCCAGTGAGTGCAACAGTAGGGAAAGCGCTGGATAACGTAGGGGTAAAAAACTACTATTCCCACTCCAGAGAGTGCAACAGTAGGGAAAGCGTTGGATAGCGTAGGGGTAAAAATTACTATTCCCACTCCAGAGAGTGCAACAGTAGGGAAAGTGTTGGATAGCGAAGGGGTAAAAAATACTATTCCCACTCCAGTGAGTGCAACAGTAGGGAACGCGTTGGATAGCATAAGGGTAAAAATTACTATTCCCACTCCAGAGAGTGCAACAGTAGGGAAAGCGTTGGATAGCGGGAGGGTAAAAATTACTATTCCAACTCCAGAGCGTGCAACAGTAGGGAAAGCGTTGGATAGCGTAGGGGTAAAAATTACTATTCCCACTCCAGAGAGTGCAACAGTAGGGAAAGCGTTGGATATTGGAAGGGTAAACATTACTATTTCCACTCAAGAGAGTACAACAGTAGGGAAGGCATTGGATAGCGTAGGGGTAAAAATTACTATTCCCACTCCAGAGAGTGCAACAGTAGGGAAAGCATTGGATAGTGTAGGGGTAAAAAATACTATTCCCACTCCAGAGAGTGCAACAGTAGGGAAAGCGTTGGATAGCGGGAGTGTGAAAATTACTATTCCAACTCCAGAGCGTGCAACAGTAGGGAAAGCGTTGGGTAGCGTAGGGGTAAAAATTACTATTCCCACTCCAGAGAGTGCAACAGTAGGGAAAGCGTTGGATATTGGAAGGGTAAAAATTACTATTCCCACTCCAGAGAGTGCAACAGTAGGGAAAGCGTTGGATAGCATAGGGGTAAAAAATACTATTCCCACTCCAGAGAGTGCAACAGTAGGGAAAGCGTTGGATAGCGGGAGTGTGAAAATTACTATTCCCACTCCAGATAGTGCAACAGTAGGGAAATCTTTGGATAGCGTAGGGGTAAAAATTACTATTACCACTCCAGAGAGTGCAACAGTAGGGAAAGCGTTGGATAGCGTAGGGGTAAAAAATACTATTCCCACTCCAGAGAGTGCAACAGTAGGTAGAGTAATGAATTAATATATTATTAAAAATAAATTAAATATCAATACCAATGAAACATTAATTGAAATTAATAACAAATTTAATATTATGTAATAATTAATTAGAAATACAACTACATATTAGTTATTAAACATTAATAACCTATTCATAATTATTTAACAACTAATTAATTTTCAATAACAAAAACTAATTCATAATAAAAATTAATACCAATAACAAATTAACAGTAAATTAATTATCAATACACAAAAAGTATTTTTAATATGTAATTAATTACCATTACATTACTTCCCACACTATTCCCCTATAAACCCACATCCCACTACAGAAAATACATTAATACAATTATCATAATTATCAAATATTTAATTAATACAAAATATTTACCGATTAATAAAAATTAATTGCCAATTAATAGGAATTAATTACCAATTAAAAATTAATTAACAATAAATTTAAAATCAATACCAATAAATGAAAATAATTATTTACTTAATTACAATTAAATTACTTCCCACCCTATTCCCCTATAAACCCACAACCCGCTACAGAAAATAAATTTAGAAAATTAACATAATTGACAATTAATCAATTAATACAAATTAATTGGCAATTCATAAAAATTAATTACCAATTAAAAAATAACAATAAATTCAAAATGAATACCAATAAATAAATACAAATATTTAATTAATTACAATTAAATTACTTCCCACCCTATTCCCCTATAAACCTACAACCCGCTACAGAACTAGAAAGCAAAATTTAATTAAAAATTAATAATAATTGCTACAGAATTAAATTACGCAAAAATTAAATAACATAAAATTCATTACTTAAAATACATTAAACATACATTACAAAAATTAATATACACTTTTCACACATATACTAACATACAAAACAATTTAAAAAAATTGATATTATTAAAAAATCGATATATTTAATGCTTATATTGTATACTTCGATATTTTGACTTCTATATTTTGAAAATCGATATTACTTACCTTAAATTCGATATTTTTAACCACTATATTGTGTCCATTCGATATTTTGTCCATTCTATATTTTTACTTCGATATTATGTCCATTCTAGATTTTGGAATCGATATTATGGCGGTTTACCGTTCTGTCCACTAGACAAAGTTATATTTTGAAGGCCACTCTTGGTAACATGGCCATATTTTATGCTCATACGTGCAAATTGGCACAACTGGTGACAGCACATAAGTATTTAAGGACATATTATCAAGGGTGGCGATAGTGAATTTTCACCGCTTTAGCGGCCGTTTTCCTAATATGCCCCATTGTTCTAAAAGAAAGAGCCTTGGACTGGGTATGCTGAAACCTTTAATTATACATACATAATGGCATGCAGTTCTCAAATAATGGGCTTTGAGTATTTTGCAATGTGTTTTTCTTCTCACTTACACTTTCTCGAATAATCTTTTTTTATGATTTCTCACTTAACATTCATTAGCCAGGAGGCGTATCAAGGAGAAGTATCTTTATTTATTCTCTTTACTTCATCTTTCCTTGTGTTGGATTCTGCAGCAGGCATGGAAAGAGGAATAGGCCTCCAAGGGTTGTTTTAGTGGGGGAAGGTATGCCTTCCGGCACAAAAGCAATCCTGCATGTAATGAAGGCAGCTTGAAGCATGGTGCAAGGGTGCCTGCATTGGCAGTAGGCAGCACACAGGGTACCAGCAAAGAGGGAGAGCAGGAAAGCATCATATCTTAGTAGATATGACTTATTTCTGCTGTCTCCCTTTCACGCAACACATCGCAGTAACGTTGCATTCGGCTGTGCGTTGCATGAAATGTAAGCCACAGTAGCATGCACTGTGTGACCAACATTTTTCATATGACATTACCTAGTGAATGCAGTTTTGTCATGAATTATATCTACTTTATATGGGGAAAATCTGTTTTGCACAGACTTTACTTGGACTCTTCTGTGAATCTTATATGTTGAGTAGTCCTTCGGCCATAAATGTATTACAGGAGTGAATGTTTATCTAGCCTTCGGATCAAGGCAACTGCTTCTAGGGTGAGACAAATTGGTGTAGGACACCTTTCTCCATGAGCACCATCCATTTCACATGGTTAGGTACACAATGCATAATTGATTAGAGAATAGCTTAAATTCTGATCGAAATGACTGGGTATTAGGTGTAAGTGATAAAATGCTGATATACACAAGCATAACAAATATATTGGGTAAATTCCAACTTTTCTGGAATCGGGCCCAAGGTGGGTTGTATCATCTGGCTTGCTTGGACGGTTCCACCCAAAATTGAAACTGAAATTACACTAGAACTGTTGCCCACATTTAGAACTTCAGATTTTGTCTTTTGCAGTTTTTAATTTGTGTCAGCTAAAGTTCATTATTTAAAATGCCATCCGACAGGCAGGAGTGCATGGTTCTCTAATTGAAAATAACATAGAATCTATCTTCTACCTAGTAATCCAAGACAATGCAATGGCTGTAAATGTAGTGATAGAGAGGTGAAGAATTAATTTGAACAGAGTTTTAGAGATTAACTTATAAAATCTTTAACAACACACGTTAGTGTAGTTTGTTTTATTGTACATTGTCTGGCAACTAGCATACAAAAAGCTACAAGAGAGTTTTTTTCCTGAATTGCCCAGCTGACCGGTAACTAAAAGAACTGGACTTGATCCTGCTGGTGGCCTCTTTTGGAGTGAGTCCTGGCCGCTAAGTGCAGTCACTGATGTCCCGAGAACTTTAAAAGTGGTAATAAGGAGCTACAGAAGAAACTCTAAAAGGTTGGGACAGTTTTGGACTTCCAGACATCTGGATGACTTGGACCAACCACCCAAGTAAATCCAACCAAGACTTGACAGAGGCAGGTGAAGTTTTCAAGCTGGTACAGCTCAGAGATTTTTGATACTATTAATGTTAATGTTAATGTTAAAGATATTTGTAGAGCGTCCTGGCGCTATAGATGATGATCCCCTGCAGGCACATTAGAATGCCTAGACTTTATGTGTTGAACAGCCAGGTTTTTAAGGCTTTTCTAAAAGCGAGCAGCTCCGTTGTGCCTCTAAGTAAGATTGGGAGGGCATTCCATGCCTTAGCCGTGCCCACAAAGAAACTTCTACCACCCCAGTTGACTTTCTTTGCCAATGGAATCCGAATCACTTTGGCACCCGAGAAACGTAGAGATCTAGACAGGACATACCATTTTGTATTTTGGATACACGAGTCGCGGACGCGCTGTGCTGGTGAAGGAGTGGTCCCATCATGGCGCGCCGCCCCGCCCACGCTGCTGCGATTCCGCGCCTGCGTGGCGTGTTCTATTAAGCGGGTGTGGCCATGACGGAACCACTTTGTCACAAGCACAGCACACCCGTGGCTCGTGACAGAGTGGTTCCGTCACGAGCATGGCAGCGCCGCGCAGCCCCCCTCCCCCCAGCGCCGTGGCGGAATTACCGCCGCGGCCAAGGGGTTAAAATTCATTTCACCAGTTCATCTTTTTGAATCTTCGTCATTTCGTTGCCATGTTCGTTACATTTTTCTATACATTTCTAAATTGGAGTAGGATTTTTAGTGTGCTTTGTTTTTGTTTGAGTTTTTAACTGTTTTGTTACTTCTAAATGCTTTGCACATTTTTGCTAAGTTAAACCTGTATGCTCTGTGTCATAGTTCCCAGGGTTGAGCTCAGGTTTAAATTAGTGAAACCTTTGCCTTGACCTAACAGATTAGTGACTTTATAACTTGTGGTGTACTACCATCCATCTCATTTAACAATTCACTTTCTTACAAAATGGCAATTGAACAAAAAAATAATAAACCATAATTAATGTTGGTTGAATAAAAAATACTTACCCATCAGTAAGAAAAAGGAAAAATAGAAGAAATACTAATGGGAGTTGATGATATATTCTAGTGGGTCTAGGAGGTTTGGAGCTAAGGGTTCCCTCATTTCACATGACTGTATTCAAATTAATCTTTATTATTCACAACATTTACTAGTATATCAAAAACACTGGAGCATGCACTGGTGGCAGAGAACATGACAAAAAGAAATCAAGTCTAATTGTTGGAGTTTTTTTTACTTGTTGAGGGGGGTTAAAATCTACTCAAGCAGCAGCCACAATCCTTGTCAGGGTAAGGCACAATTAAACCTCAAGTAAACCTGTGCTTAACCTTCTGGTAGCGTGCCATAGAGCAGTCAGAATTAGTTTCGAGGCAATGTTTAAAGAATTTATGCAACACTTCAAATCGAAATAAAGTGAAACCCCAACACATGAAAAACCTCACCCTCATTTAGAAAAATAGAGCTCAATGTCATAAATATAACAAGATTAAAACAACAAAAGCCTAATCAGTAGACCCGGAGAAATGCAATTTTAAAGATTTAAATGAAGATAGCTACAAGAAACACAAAGCGCCACTCGTGGCTATCTGGTCTTGTATGACTGGGAGAAATTCACATGTTCAAGCAGGCTGCAATGGAGTGCTGGTCGGATAGGGGATCAAGTTTGTCCTGCTGAAAGTTACTTTCTCAGTCTAATGCTAAGAGTCCCGTTCACAGTGAAGAGGGTTACGAGGAGCAGAGAAGCGTCGCGGATGATCATAAATGCAGTGTGAAGAGCAAGCCTGGCGTCATGGACCGTCATTGCTGTAGCATGAAGATCCTGCTGTCATCACAAGCAGTTTGGGTTGTGCTTCATGGTGACACTCCCTGCGAGTGGTCGATGCTGTAGCACGAAGGGTCAGGCTGACGGAACTTCTCATTGGCGGGCTGTGCAAGTGACAAGGGTTCGGCACCAATGGGCCCATTCACAGTTACAAACAGTCCAAAAACTTCAATTCATTCTCTTTAAGGCCACAACAAGGGTCCAGGGCCTGAGGGGCACCACAGTGGGGTCAGGGGCTTACTCCAGCTGGATCTGGGTGCTGGTGCAGGTGGTTGTGAGCCTGTTATGCAGCAGGCCAGCAGAGTGACTGCCCTTTAAGCAGCGCAGCATTCCTTCTTCCTGGCAGACTGCCTCAGGTCCAGAAGTGTACTGAAATGTTGGTGTCTGAAGTCCAACATTTATACCTGGGCCTTCCGTTGAAGTGAGAGAAGGTTCTAGAGGGTCCCCTTTGAAGTGTAACAATGTCTTCCCTTTCCTGCCCAGGCTCCAGACTAACTACAGGGGGTATGCAGTCCTTTGTGTGGAGGCAGGATACAGCCTCCTCAAGTATAAGTAGGACTGTGCCTAGATCCTTCTTCTCATCTGCCAGTGAGGCCCATCCAGGTACACCAGAAGCAACCTAAAGAGTGTGGCTGCTAGGAGGAATACACAAAGCCCAACTGTCAGATACAACCAGTCATGTGACCCTTAGACAGGCTGCAGTGGCTAAGTGGCTAAAGCAGAAGAATATCATCTTTCCAAAAGTGCCATTTTAAAAATTGTAATTTAAAATCCAACTTCACCATGAGAGAGGACTTTTCATTACAATTCTGAACACACCGAACATGAACTGGTTACTGTTTCCCATTTGGGAGTTACAGCTTATTAAATGTGATAAGGTAATTGCTGTCCTTCGAGAGAGGTGACCTTGCAGTAGTGAAAAACAAATGTAAGAGTTTTTTCACTACCAGCACATGAAAAACTTAAAAGTACATATCCAACTTTTTAAATACACTGCACTCTGCCGGTTGGGCTGTCCATTAAAAAAGGAAGTTTTAGGGCTTGGCAAAAGTTTTATTTTGCCATGTCAACATGGCAGTTTTAAAATTGCATTCACAGGCTGCAATCACAAACCTGAGACATGTTGAAACAGCTACTTAAGTGGGTGACATAATCAGTGCTACAAGCCCACTAGTAGCATTTAATGTACAAACCCGGGGCACAGGTAGTGGCACTTTACTAGGGACTTATAATTTCATTAAATATGGCAAATAGGTATAAGCCAATTCTACCATGTTTTAAGAGGAGAGCACAAGCACTTTAGAACTGCTTAGCAGTAGTAAAGTGTGCAGAGACCTAAGACCAGTAAAAATTAATTCTGCAAAACAAGAGGGTTGAAAGCATAAAGGGGCCGATTACAATGGCGGAAGGACCGTCACTGCCAGCCATGGGGTGGCGGCCCTTCTGCCATCGCACTGCGAATTTCCCTGCCACATTACGATGGCTAAACATTAATGATTTGCCTTGTTTGCTTCATTCTTGCATTTACACAACAGTCTTTTGCTAATGTCTGTTTGTTATTCAATGTATGTAATAGGCCTGGGCTCAATTTAACCTATCGAGCTTATTCTTCCTTCCAATTTTACTCCAATTCTGGAACAATTGGGTCCTGTGGTGGTGATCTTTGAGAAGGTCGTCCTTAAACATTTGAAATAAGCTACACTATATGTACCAATCACGCAGCCCAATTTGCATTAAGGAGGAAAAGCAAGCCCTGAAGTCACTAACTAATATTAGAACATTGGAATGTTGGGAGCTCCATTGCATTGGAGTGCCCGCAGAGCAACATTCCAATGTTCTAGAAAGGCTTCTCGAAGTTCGAGGGGATTTATATCCCCTTGAGCTTCGAGAACCCTTTGTTTAATTGTTAGAACATTCTGCCCTCTAGTGGCAGAATGTTCTAATAGCCTTATAGCCCTTCGTAGCAGGGCTATACGGCTATTAAAGTCCCGCTGTTTCGTTAAAGTCCCTCGCCTTCGGCTCGGGCCTTTAATAGCCGGTATAGCCCGCTACGGCGGGCAATACGGCTATAACAAAGCATTAACAGTCAAAAATAGCGACAAAGGATGTGAAATTGTGTTAATGGACACAGAACTCTACTTTTTTTTGTTACATTTTTTATAGTTTTATATAGCACGAACTAGACCCAAAGGTATCAGAGCACTTTTAGTTGAGCATCAGTTGCATTACAGACGGACACATTCATTTTTGTTAGGCACAGGAAGATTACGTGATTTGCTCAGAATCACAGGATGTTGAGCGTCCCAGCTGAGACTCAAACCCAGTTCCCCTGCTCTGAGTTCGACCGCTCTGGCCATTAGGCCACTTCCTCCTCCTCTCCTACTTAGCCAAGATGATGACTTTTCTAAGTAACAGCGATCATTACATCAAAATTCAGTCAGATCCCACAAGCAGTGTAGCTAAATAGATCGACAGTCTTCCAAATCGAGTTCTGCAAGCTGGGATGATATGCAAGAAGGAATATGAATTCCTCAATGTCAAAAATCCCAAGATGGTAGTATAAACAGAGTCCCAAAAATACATAAAGATACACAGGATTCCCCATATAGACCCATAGTGACCAAAATAGGTTCCATGGCGGAACTGCTTTCCAAATATGTTGATTCCAATTTAAGACCGACGGTCCAGAGCATTCAATCTTACATCAAAGATAAAAGACACATGATCACCTCAGTTGAGGGTCTTATTTTCAATCCTTATTGTCATGTTAGACATTGAGGCCTTATATAGTAATATCCCTCTTTAGGAGGCCTTTCACACAGTAGATTGGTTTATGGAAGAACACATGAGTTATGTCCTCAAGGTCTTTATCAGAGAATGTCTTCAAATTGTGCTCAAAGAAAATACTTTTGAATTCAGAGGCCAACTATATAAACAAACAAAGGAAGTTGGCATGGGTGCCTCTTGCGCACTCAGTATAGCTAATATATATATGGCACCATTTGAAAACAAATATATTTATAATGAAATTTCCCAATTTTTTTGAGTCAGTGACACAATGGTCATGGAACATAGATGACACTTTTTTTCATCTGAGTAGGTACCCAAGAAGATCTGGACAAGTTCCTCCTATGGTTAAATCTATGTGATTGAAATATGAAATTTAGAGCACATAGCAGTCATCATCTAAAGGAATTCATAGGCATACTGATACGCCACAGCAATGGATTGTTGGGGGAATACCTTTTTGTGAAACCTGTTGCAAGGAGTACGCAGTCACACTTTTTACTCTGACAAGAAACTGTACCAACTTACAAGACTACGACATGAGAGCCAATGCCCTTTTTATTTGCACTCGTTTTTTCACAAAAATCGTTTTAATTTACTTTACTCGACTCCTTTCTCTTTTAGGACTATTGCCCACATACTAGCACTATAATTGTGCCTCCACCGCTCTTTTAGCGGATCGAGTGGACAGGGGATTTCTGTGTAGCCGCCATATTGGTGGCAGCTGGGGAGGTCTGCCTGCGTATTCACGCTGAGCGCTCCAGTGCTCAGACGCCCAGGTCAGGTGAGCCCTACTTAAGGCGAGCACTTGTGTGAGCTCTGCCTTGGGAAAAAGATTGTTTTAAATTGTGTATCGCGCTTCATACTTACCCACTGCAATGCTAGTCCTCTGATAAGCGGAAGCGCTAATTTTAAATGCGCTTTTTATTTGCACTCGTTTTTTCACAAAAATCGTTTTAATTTACTTTACTCGACTCCTTTCTCTTTTAGGAATATTGCCCACATACTAGCACTATAATTGTGCCTCCACCGCTCTTTTAGTGGATCGAGTGGACAGGGGATTTCTGTGTAGCCGCCATATTGGTGGTAGCTGGGGAGGTCTGCCTGCGTATTCACGCTGAGCGCTCCAGTGCTCAGACGCCCAGGTCAGGTGAGCCCTACTTAAGGCGAGCACTTGTGTGAGCTCTGCCTTGGGAAAAAGATTGTTTTAAATTGTGTATCGCGCTTCATACTTACCCACTGCAATGCTAGTCCTCTGATAAGCGGAAGCGCTAATTTTAAATGCGCTTTTTATTTGCACTCGTTTTTTCACAAAAATCGTTTTAATTTACTTTACTCGACTCCTTCTCTTTTAGGACTATTGCCCACATACTAGCACTATAATTGTGCCTCCACCGCTCTTTTAGCGGATCGAGTGGACAGGGGATTTCTGTGTAGCCGCCATATTGGTGGTAGCTGGGGAGGTCTGCCTGCGTATTCACGCTGAGCGCTCCAGTGCTCAGATGCCCAGGTCAGGTGAGCCCACACAGCTAGCCTAGAACCCACTGCCACCGGGTTCACAGAGTCCGCTGCGCGTGTGCATGAGGGGGGCTTAAGAAGGTCAGAGGTGCAGGAGACTAGAGCGCTGACCTGGGAGAAGGCTCCCAAGATGGCGACCGACAACCCCGTCAGCCCTCCGATCAATCGGCACTCAGCCGTGTCGGACCGGGGCTAGGGGAGCAGAAGCCAGACAAGAAAAACACAGGATAAAAATATGGTGAGAGTGCAATTTTTAAAATAAGGTTTGTACTGCCAAAAGCCAGCCACCAACACCGATACACACGCAGCTAGCCTAGAACCCACTGCCACCGGGTTCACACCATCCGCTGCGCGTGCGCATTAGAGGGGCTTAAGAAGGTCAGAGGCGCAGGAGACTAGAGCGCTGACCTGGGAGAAGGCTCCCAAGATGGCGACCAACAACCCCGTCAGCCCTCCGATCAATCGGCACTCAGCCGTGTCGGACCGGGGCTAGGGGAGCGGGAGCCAGACAAGAAAAACACATGATAAAAATATGGTGAGAGTGCAATTTTTAAAATAAGGTTTGTACTGCCAAAAGCCAGCCACCAACAGCGTTACACACGCAGCTAGCCTAGAACCCACTGCCACCGGGTTCACAGCGTATACTTTGACAATACTTGAAGATCAGAGTCAAGGTATCTATGGATACTAAAAAGATTAGGTAAAAAGCGACATGAGCGTCCTGGTTTAATTGGGGACTGACTTGTTTTTTAACGTCACTTCCAAAATTGGAAGATGACCTCGAGATTAATTATGTAGATACCTGATTCTAACAAGTGCAAGGCATGTGATAGTGCTACTGAGACAGAGACATTCTGCATGTCTGCATGAATCAACATACGGTGCACCTGGGGACTTTCAATAACTTTAGAACTGAAACCGTTATCTATCTCCTTATCTTCCCCTGTAATCTGTATTATGTGGAGGAGACATGATTTAATTTTGCAAATCAATTCACAGAACATAGATTAAAAATCAGAACAGTCAGGATGAATGCACCTCTAGTAAAACATTAGCTGGACAAAACGTATGAACCACAGGAAAATTTGATGGCTTATCCTAGAACAAATTGAAATAAAGAAAGGAGTGGATTCAACAAAAATAAGCAAAATAAGGGAAGTGTTTTGGATCTTCACTTTAGACACGTATGCCAGAGGCCTAAATAGTGAAATCCTTTGGTAGAACGCTATTAGATATAACAAATAATAACTCTAAGGGGTCCATTATGATGTCGGGCGGATTTCCACCGCCAGGCTGGTGGTAGCTACCGCCAGCCTGGCGGAGGAAATCCGCCTGACATCATCAGCACAATTCCCCTCCGCCATATTAGGATGGCGGAGGGGACTGTGGCGGTGCGAAACACCGCCCGCCTGTTTTCCGCCCCGGTCGCCTAGCGGCCGGGGCAGAAAACCTGTAACATGGTGGCGGTGTCTTGTAGACACCACCCGCCATATTACAATGTGCTTTTCACTATGCATTTCCGTGGCGGCAATGGAGGGGGGTTGCACATGGGGGGTACCTATGGTACCCCCCCGTATTTCAAAGTGCAACATGGCAGGCACCGCGCGGTGCCTGTCATGTTGGACTTTGAAAAGCAAAATGTGCACTTTTCACATAGCAGCGGGCAGAGATTTCTGCTCCGCCCGCCGCAATTGTAACCATACAGGTTGCGCCCGCCTGTGTGGCGGGCGCATCCTAATGCCCTGATCGGGACCCTCGCCCTTATGGCGGGCGGTCCCGGGTCCCGATGTGATGGCGGGCGGACTAAGTCCGCCCGTCATCATAATGGACCCCTAAGTGCGGCACATATGCTATGTTATAATCAGCTGTGTTGACACTCTTGTAATTAATAGAGGGACATAATCTGTTTAGTCCCTGCCTATATGGCTGCCATGTTTTGTAGGTTTTTGTGATATAGCAGTCAGACTGCTTGCACGTAACTGGAAGTTATGTGCCATGGGGCTGGAGGCACCTTTAAAACAGCTGAGGCCGACAGCTCCCGGAGAGGTCTTGAATTTGCCATTCAAAGCTCACGGAGGGCACATATACTTCTCTCAGCCACACAAAATATTCGTAAATAGCAGATGATTCATCACACGGTGAGTGGTGTTGTGTTTGTTTTTACAGTTGTATGAACGGCCTGTGGCTCAACATTGCATTCATTTAACGTTCATCTTCTGCCCTGGTTTCACATGTTTAATCTAACTAATATTCATGTGAGGCCATAGTTTTAATGCAGGCTTTGTTACACGGTGAGCGGTTACATGTTCGGTTTGACTGTGTGCTAATAATGGCCCCCCATTTAGAAAGTTTCTCCTCGTAGCGCTCATGTTACTATCGTCTCTTGTCTCGTGTTAGCATTTTCAATCCATTAATATTGAAATAAAGATAAACAGATTGGGGCCACATAAATGCATCTCGGGCCCATACCAGTCTGCACATCTGTGTTTACCCGGTTTAAACAAAACGGATAGACGGTGTACTTTATGGTCTACCGGCCCCTTTGTTAGAGAGTTGCTTTGAGCCGTGCTCATTTTATTTTTGCCTAATGGCTCGTGTTGGCGCCATTTTAATCCAGTGAACATCGAAGTAATGTTGAACATCTTGATAGCCACAAATATTTCACATGGGCCTATACCAGCATTGATATCTACATTCACCAAGATTAAATGAACACGAGAGACACTGGGGGGTATATTATCAAGGACGGCGATAAAATTATCGCCGCTTTAGCGGCAGGAAACTGCCGCTAAAGCGGCGATAATGGGCTTGATAATATGCCCTTGTGAATTCCCATAGCAGCCCAGGTTAACACCAGAACCTTGGCTGCTATGGGGATTCACAAGAGCATATTATCAAGCCCATTATCGCCGCTTTAGCGGCAGTTTCCTGCGCTATGGAAGCAAGCTAGCAGGGGAGAATTCATTATTGATTGAAGAGCCAAGTTTTTATTTTTCTCCTGAATATGAGTAATGACGTGATTGTCTTAATTTGGGGCGGAAGACTATTCCAAAGTTTGATGGTGGACACAAGAAAGGATCTGTCACACCAAGAGGCTTTTTTTGTTCTTGGTACCTCCAGTAATTTGGCTGAGGATGAAGGTAGGCATCTTGTGGGAGTGTGGGGACAGAGTGAATTTTTTAAAAACTCAGGTCCAGATGAATGTAATGTTTTAAAAGCAATGCACAGTGCTTTGAACTTGGCTCTCTTTCTGACAGGGAGCCAGTGAAGTTGTCGAATTGTGTTGGAAATAGGTTTAAATTTGGGAGTAAAGGTTATCAGGTGTAGAAATGGACACTTGTAACAAATCTAAACCGTTGGATAGAAAATTCTATAGCACCCTCATAAACTCAATGTATTACGGTATTGCGGTGTATATCTTTTCTCCGCCCCACATTGTAGTTATGGCATTTATCATTGGGTGCTATAGTTTGTAGTTAATGCCTGCCTCATCCAGAGGCTCTTCTGGTCTAGTTTGCAGTGTTCAGAGATACTGAGGGGTGCCCCCACAAGATAAAGGTAAGTGAATAATCGTGAAAGGGTGGGTTAAAAAATATAGAACTCAACTTAAGAAACTTTAATAAATGGTGTGAGTCTATACTAGTAAAACATAATTCGTACTTATAAGAGATCGAGTTACTTAATCTCTAAGTCTATTCAAGGTATTGTCGACATGTTTCAGCCCCCTTGGCTCACAGGAGTCTATGGGGCTTTCGTCAGGACTTACAAACAAACAAACACTGAAATGTGTCATGTACTTACACCATTTGTGTAGTGACCTTTAGGATGCCTAGTTTAAGGCTTTCACTGACCAATCACCCTCTTTTGCACTCTGGATGGAGAAAAAGAGAGGAAAATACAGACAAGAAAAAACACTTTTATGTCTTATAAGTGTAGTACGCTGTATTTAGTGGGGGGTAGAGAGATCAGCTCATGTCTAATCTTTCTAAAATCTATATTAAGATTGAATCTGATAGGTGAGTGGGAGGACTACTGGTGGCAAAAGACTGAGAATATGGTTGTCATCATTGAGAAGATTGCTTTTTTACAAAAGATTGCTTTTTTACAAATTAGGCGGCTAGTGTGTTAACGCCCATGAGATCGATAAGTTATATTTATTGTTCCTAAATATGAAGTGATATGAGCCTAGTTCAAAACTCTCTGTTCTATGTTGCACCCTTCACAAACATACTGAGTATTCATGCCAATATGTGTCGTCTTAGTAGACTGCTCACTTAAAATTCGGCACTCAGACAGGTTCACATTCATATAATTTTCGTTCATTCTGCGCATGCATAGGTACCTTCGACTGGCGATTTTCTTACCTAGCGGTGATCGATTATGCGCCTCTTCAGGGGGTTCCAGCTTTCTATTAGCTCAGAGCTAAAGGAAAGCGGAACTCAGTTAGTTTTGTGTGTGGAGATCTTACCGTTATTTCGGAAAATAGCCGAAGGCTGGAGGCTGGAGAGAGCTTAGGCGCCATTACCCACATGGCTTAGTCTGCCGTCGCTTGTGCTGACTCTGCCCCTGGATGGGGAAGTGCGTCATCATTCAGTCATTTAAAGGGGTCGTATTTCTTTTTTTGTTTACTTTATTGTTTCTGGTTTCAAAGCGCATTCCCAGTAGCACATATACGATATGTCATTATGCAGTGCGTCATCGCTTAATATTCTTAAGTGGTTCGTCTTTTTTTTTGTGTGAAATTCATTGTTTCCAGTTTCAAAATACATTCGCAATGGCACATGTACGATATGTCATATATTTTGCAAAGGGTATGGAAACAGTCTAGTTGATTGATTATACGATCTCTTTATTCTTTTTCTGGTGCAGAACTTTTTCAGACTATCAGGTTGCTAGTCTTGCTATAATGTTCAGTTTATTGTTCTGGGGCGTATCTACTGGATAGATAGTGACATATTTTTGCAAAGAGGTCTATAAGGCATGTCAGGTATTATCATAGTCTTGGCTAGAGGGCTTCTCCCCTCAGGGTATTCATCTTGTGTTTTGCCGTGTCTACTTATTCATACACATAGGCGAGATGTTTACAAGCTATTTGCCTTAAGGTGTTGACCATTTTTTAGAGCGTGTAATGTTGCTTTGCATATTGATTTGTCCTGGGGAATTAGAAACTCTGTTTATCCCACATCTCATATGTCAACTCATTATATCTTTTTAGATCTCTTGAGGCATATATTGAAGTTATGTCGCGGATTGGTGCCAAGGTATATTGTCATTGAGTCCCCAGATGTGGGTTTCAAGACGGTTCACCCACCTTTGTTCCTTTTCGTATAGTTTCCTTTCGGCATCATGGGTTTTATCCTCGAGCATTTCTAAGACTGTCCAGCGTAAGTCTTCACTTGAATGTTTTGTCTCTATGAAATGGGCACAGAGTTTGGTGGTTGTTTTGTTGAGTCTTATATTGCTTCTGTGTTCCCCTATTCTGGTTTTGACCTTCCTACAGGTCATCCCTATATATCTCTTCTGGCAGGGACAGCTTGCCATGTATATGACGTGGGTTGAGTTACAATTCGTATGTTGTCTCTGCGTCCATAGGAGGGTGTCTGTAAGTTGTAATTGTTTTGTTGTTGTTGTAAATTTACAGACAATGCAATTTCCACAGGGATGATGACCTGTTATTGGGGTCATAGTTATGTCTCTCATGATTTCTGGTTGTGGTTTTTTCTTCCTGGGGCGTGTATGAACCAATGTATCCCTTAGGTTCCTAGTCCTCTTATTCGCGAATCGTGGTTTTCGCCAGGAGAATTTTCCAGTGTTCAGGATGCTCCAGTTTTTATTTACTAGCTTTTATACTGCATAGGTTGAGGGACAGAATGTTGTAACACAGGTAGCTAGGTCTTGCACTGGGTCTTTTGGGTGGATCTGCATGGGTGGATCTGCAGGAGGCAATCTCTCGGTTGATTATTTGCACGTTTTATGCACTTATTGATGGTAGCTGTGGTGTAATCTCTAGCTTTCAGTTTCGTGCTAAGTTCTTGTGCCTGTTTTTTGTAATCAGCTTCTTTTGAACAGTTTCTTTTTATTCTCAAAAACTGACTGTATGGAAGGTTGTCTCTCAAGGGCTTAGGGTGATAGCTCTTGTAAGAGAGGAGACTATTTTTGGCAGTCGGTTTGGTGTATGTTTTGATGTGTAAACTGTTGTTTTCAACGAAAATGGTAAGATCCAGGAAATCAATACATGAGTTACTCTCCGTGTATGTGAATTTAAGCCACGGATCACGGCCATTGAGCCAGTCAATGAATAATCTCAAATAATTTTTTATATCCCATATGAGAAGGATATCATCAATGTATCTCTTCCAGTATAAAATACTGGAAGAGTACGGATTGGATTGATTAAGTACGTGTTGACTCTCAAATTGGCTCACGTAGAGTCCTGCCACCGATGGAGCAAATGCACTCCCCATGGAGGTGCCATGGTTTTGCAAATATAGATCTCCTTCATACTCTAAAAAGTTTTCTTTTAGGGCCAGTTTGCAGCATTGGAGGACGAAATGCCTCGGAGTGTGGTAATTCCAGTCTTCGTTGTAGAGGACGTCTTTGAGCATTTGTAGGGTGTCGTCTTGAGGTAGACTTGTATATAATGACTCAACGTCTAATCCTACTAAGAGCATGGATTTTTGATCAAAAGATTTATCAGAGATCTGTATTAACAAGTCTCTCGTGTCCTTTAAATAGGTGGGCGTCTTTTGAACCAAGGGTTTTAGATATTCATCTGCAAATTTTGAAAGTGGTTCCAGGACCGACCCTATGCCTGAAACTATGGGTCGTCCAGGGGGAGGGAATTTATTTTTGTGTGTTTTGGGAAGTGAGTAAAAGTAGGGTATCTTTGGTTCCTTGGTGATGAGGTAATCTGCTTCTTTGTTGGTTATCCACCTGTTGGTTTCGGCTTCATAGATCATCATTGTGATGGTGTTGACGAGTCTCTCTGTAGGATCTCTGTCGATTTTTCTGTAGAACTTGGTGTCTGATAGGAGGGCTAGGCATTGCTGATTGTACCCTTCTTTACTTAAGATTACAACCCCCTCCCCCTTGTCAGCGGGTTTTATCACTATGTCATCATTGTCCTCGAGTGTCTTCAGCGCTTGGCGTTCATGTCTACTCAGATTTTGAAATGGGATCTTCTTGTTCTTCTCCATAGCGTCTACCCCTTTTAAAAGGGCTTGTTCAAAGGTTTGAAGTTCTGGTGGTACACTCCCTGTTGGGGGATTGAAGGTTGACTTTTTCCTTAATTTGGTGTCTCCATCTTGTGTTGGAGTTGGAGTCCCTGAGAAAAATGCTTTCAGTTTTAGGATGCGGCAGAATTCTGCTAGCTCACACTTGAGTCTGAAGCTGTCCATAGGTGGTGTGGGTACGTATCCTAATCCTTTATTCAGTACATTCTTTTGGTCTTCTGATAGTTCCATGTTAGAGAGATTGATAATTAATGATTGGACTTGCTCGTTGTTGCTTGTGCTGAGGACATGCTCCTTGTTAGTATGTTCCGCTGTTGGTCTTGCCACCCTAGAGATTTTCTTCTTCCTCTGGGTTGGTTCTGGCCTCTGGCTAAAAAAGGTGGTTGTTGTTGTTGTTGATTCTGTTGACCTGGTTGTTGTTGTTCTCCCATTGGTGGCATCGGTGGCATTCCGTAATTGTAAGGATCCATCCATCCTCCATATTGTGGCATGTATGGTTGGAAATATGGTATGTTCATATTGGGGTAGTATAGTCTTTGCCATCTATTGCCCTTTCTTGGTCGTTGGTAACGGTTGGTATTTCTGCCTCTTTTTGTGGTGTAATCTTCAGAACTATTGACTGAGTTATTTGAAGAATTCTTTCCTACAGATTCATTATCTGAACCTTGGTCGGCGATGTTATAATCTTCTTTGGAGTAAGGGTGCATTTTTTCTTGACTGAATTTTTTCAGGTCTTTCCCCAGTTTTCGTAACTTCGTTTGCATTATGAACTCGTTAGTTTCATCCATTTCTTTATTGATTTCATCTAGTTTCTTTTTGTAAATCTGTGGATTGATACCTTTCTTCAGTTCATTTTCACAAGCTAGAATCTCTTGAAGTAATGCTTCCGAGAGTCTTTTTGCGGTTTTTATTATGAGGACAAGGTAGTCTAGAGTGCACTTCCAAGAGATGGAAGACCAGTCTCGGCGGAATGCCAAATCATGTAGAAAGATTCTCGGTGTGTTTGTAACCCACAGACCCCTTGGTGCTGTTTTAAAACGTAGGTATTCAGTCATTATGATGCCATGAATGGCTGTGCGAATTTGATCTCTTTTCTTTTCGGAGAGTGTGTCCCAATCATCTGTCTGTGCCAGTGCTTCAGTTAAGTCTGAATTTTGTAGGAGTGGCTGTGCTGCCAGTATTTCTTCTATGTCACTTTCATCAAAACTCAGTCCCACATTGCCTTCCATCGTCCTTCACTTACAATAATCAGATAACAAGAAACTATGTTTCTCTGGTGTGAAGTTACTCCCGCAGCTGTGCGCTGCTTATTATATCAAGTAATCAAGCGGTAGGGAGGAGGAAAAAATGTCCATTTATTTCCCCAGGTTGAGACTAAAGGTTATCAGGTGTAGAAATGGACACTTGTAACAAATCTAAACCGTTGGATAGAAAATTCTATAGCACCCTCATAAACTCAATGTATTACGGTATTGCGGTGTATATCTTTTCACCGCCCCACATTGTAGTTATGGCATTTATCATTGGGTGCTATAGTTTGTAGTTAATGCCTGCCTCATCCAGAGGCTCCTCTGGTCTAGTTTGCAGTGTCCAGAGATATTGAGGGGTGCCCCCACAAGATAAAGGTAAGTGAATAATCGTGAAAGGGTGGGTTAAAAAATATAGAACTCAACTTAAGAAACTTTAATAAATGGTGTGAGTCTATACTAGTAAAACATAATTCGTACTTATAAGAGATCGAGTTACTTAATCTCTAAGTCTATTCAAGGTATTGTCGACATGTTTCAGCCCCCTTGGCTCACAGGAGTCTATGGGGCTTTCGTCAGGACTTACAAACAAACAAACACTGAAATGCGTCATGTACTTACACCATTTGTGTAGTGACCTTTAGGATGACATAGTGATAAAACCCGCTGACAAGGGGGAGGGGGTTGTAATCTTAAGTAAAGAAGGGTACAATCAGCAATGCCTAGCCCTCCTATCAGACACCAAGTTCTACAGAAAAATCAACAGAGATCCTACAGAGAGACTCGTCAACACCATCACAATGATGATCTATGAAGCCGAAACCAACAGGTGGATAACCAACAAAGAAGCAGATTACCTCATCATTAAGGAACCAAAGATACCCTACTTTTACTCACTTCCCAAAACACACAAAAATAAATTCCCTCCCCCTGGACGACCCATAGTTTCAGGCATAGGTTCGGTCCTGGAACCACTTTCAAAATTTGCAGATGAATATCTAAAACCCTTGGTTCAAAAGACGCCCACCTATTTAAAGGACACGAGAGACTTGTTAATACAGATCTCTGATAAATCTTTTGATCAAAAATCCATGCTCTTAGTAGGATTAGACGTTGAGTCATTATATACAAGTCTACCTCAAGATGACACCCTACAAATGCTCGAAGACGTCCTCTACAACGAAGACTGGAATTACCACACTCCGAGGCATTTCGTGCTCCAATGCTGCGAACTGGCCCTAAAAGAAAACTTTTTCGAGTATGAAGGAGATCTATATTTGCAAAACCATGGCACCTCCATGGGGAGTGCATTTGCTCCATCGGTGGCAGGACTCTACGTGAGCCAATTTGAGAGTCAACACGTACTTAATCAATCCAATCCGTACTCTTCCAGTATTTTATACTGGAAGAGATACATTGATGATATCCTTCTCATATGGGATATAAAAAATTATTTGAGATTATTCATTGACTGGCTCAATGGCCGTGATCCGTGGCTTAAATTCACATACACGGAGAGTAACTCATGTATTGATTTCCTGGATCTTACCATTTTCGTTGAAAACAACAGTTTACACACCAAAACATACACCAAACCGACTGCCAAAAATAGTCTCCTCTCTTACAAGAGCTATCACCCTAAGCCCTTGAGAGACAACCTTCCATACAGTCAGTTTTTGAGAATAAAAAGAAACTGTTCAAAAGAAGCTGATTACAAAAAACAGGCACAAGAACTTAGCACGAAACTGAAAGCTAGAGATTACACCACAGCTACCATCAATAAGTGCATAAAACGTGCAAATAATCAACCGAGAGATTGCCTCCTGCAGATCCACCCAAAAGACCCAGTGCAAGACCTAGCTACCTGTGTTACAACATTCTGTCCCTCAACCTATGCAGTACAAAAGCTAGTAAATAAAAACTGGAGCATCCTGAACACTGGAAAATTCTCCTGGCCAAAACCACGATTCGCGAATAAGAGGACTAGGAACCTAAGGGATACATTGGTTCATACACGCCCCAGGAAGAAAAAACCACAACCAGAAATCATGAGAGACATAACTATGACCCCAATAACAGGTCATCATCCCTGTGGAAATTGCATTGTCTGTAAATTTACAACAACAACAAAACAATTACAACTTACAGACACCCTCCTATGGACGCAGAGACAACATACGAATTGTAACTCAACCCACGTCATATACATGGCAAGCTGTCCCTGCCAGAAGAGATATATAGGGATGACCTGTAGGAAGGTCAAAACCAGAATAGGGGAACACAGAAGCAATATAAGACTCAACAAAACAACCACCAAACTCTGTGCCCATTTCATAGAGACAAAACATTGAAGTGAAGACTTACGCTGGACAGTCTTAGAAATGCTCGAGGATAAAACCCATGATGCCGAAAGGAAACTATACGAAAAGGAACAAAGGTGGGTGAACCGTCTTGAAACCCACATCTGGGGACTCAATGACAATATACCTTGGCACCAATTCGCGACATAACTTCAATATATGCCTCAAGAGATCTAAAAAGATATAATGAGTTGACATATGAGATGTGGGATAAACAGAGTTTCTAATTCCCCAGGACAAATCAATATGCAAAGCAACATTACACGCTCTAAAAAATGGTCAACACCTTAAGGCAAATAGCTTGTAAACATCTCGCCTATGTGTATGAATAAGTAGACACGGCAAAACACAAGATGAATACTCTGAGGGGAGAAGCCCTCTAGCCAAGACTATGATAATACCTGACATGCCTTATAGACCTCTTTGCAAAAATATGTCACTATCTATCCAGTAGATACGCCCCAGAACGATAAACTGAACATTATAGCAAGACTAGCAACCTGATAGTCTGAAAAAGTTCTGCACCAGAAAAAGAATAAAGAGATCGTATAATCAATCAACTAGACTGTTTCCATACCCTTTGCAAAATATATGACACATCGTACATGTGCCATTGCGAATGTATTTTGAAACTGGAAACAATGAATTTCACACAAAAAAGAAAGACGAACCACTTAAGAATATTAAGCGATGACCCACTGCATAATGACATATCGCATATGTGCTACTGGGAATGCGCTTTGAAACCAGAAACAATAAAGTTGACGAAAAAAGAAATACGACCCCTTTAAATGACTGAATGATGACGCACTTCCCCATCCAGGGGCAGAGTCAGCACAAGCGACGGCAGACTAAGCCATGCGGGTAATGGCGTCTAAGCTCTCTCCAGCCTCCAGCCTTCGGCTATTTTCCGAAATAACGGTAAGATCTCCACACACAAAACTAACTGAGTTCCGCTTTCCTTTAGCTCTGATCTAATAGAAAGCTGGAACCCCCTGAAGAGGCGCATAATCGATCACCGCTAGGTAAGAAAATCGCCAGTCGAAAGTACCTATGCATGCGCAGAATGAACGAAAATTATATGAATGTGAACCTGTCTGAGTGCCGAATTTTAAGTGAGCAGTCTACTAAGACGACACATATTGGCATGAATACTCAGTATGTTTGTGAAGGGTGCAACATAGAACAGAGAGTTTTGAACTAGGCTCATATCACTTCATATTTAGGAACAATAAATATAACTTATCGATCTCATGGGCGTTAACACACTAGCCCCCTAATTTGTAAAAAAGCAATCGTTTGTAAAAAAGCAATCTTCTCAATGATGACAACCATATTCTCAGTCTTTTGCCACCAGTAGTCCTCCCACTCACCTATCAGATTCAATCTTAATATAGATTTTAGAAAGACAGCGTACTACACTTATAAGACATAAAAGTGTTTTTTCTTGTCTGTATTTTCCTCTCTTTTTCTCCATCCAGAATGCGAAAGAGGGTGATTGGTCAGTGAAAGCCTTAAACTAGGCATCCTAAAGGTCACTACACAAATGGTGTAAGTACATGACGCATTTCAGTGTTTGTTTGTTTGTAAGTCCTGACGAAAGCCCCATAGACTCCTGTGAGCCAAGGGGGCTGAAACATGTCGACAATACCTTGAATAGACTTAGAGATTAAGTAACTCGATCTCTTATAAGTACGAATTATGTTTTACTAGTATAGACTCACACCATTTATTAAAGTTTCTTAAGTTGAGTTCTATATTTTTTAACCCACCCTTTCACGATTATTCACTTACCTTTATCTTGTGGGGGCACCCCTTAATATCTCTGGACACTGCAAACTAGACCAGAGGAGCCTCTTTTTTTTTTTTTTTTTTTTTTTTTCTCCCCCAGAGCGTGTCACTGTCTTTTTTCCCCCGTGTTTTTGCCTGTAATTGTGCTTGTTTTTTCCTCCCCAGAGCGTTTCACTGTCTTTTTTCCCCCGTGTTTTTGCCTGTAATTGTGCTTGTTTTTTTCTCCCCAGAGCGTTTCACTGTCTGTTTTCCCCCGTGTCTCTGCCTGTAATTGTGCTTGCTTTTTGCCGCTTCTCGTCGTGCTTGGCCCCCTCGCCGCCCCCCGCTCCCGCTTCCCGCCACCGCCTTCAGCCCCGCCCCTTTTCTCTTCTGTTTCCCTCCCCGCTCCCGCCTCCCAGCTGCTCCGCCCACCCGCGCACTTGGCCTTAAATGGCGACCGTGCGACACAGGTGAGTGTGACCCACTTGTGGGACACCCCCGCGCCGCACGGCCACCAGCTGCTGCGTGTGCCCCCAGTGCCTGCCTCTGCCTCAGCGCCGGCCTCGCTGCCGCCCTGAGCGCTCTCCTTGGTTTTTCCCTCGTTTTGCCTGAAATTGTGCTTGTATTTTTTTCTCCCCCAGAGCGTGTCACTGTCTTTTTTCCCCCGTGTTTTTGCCTGTAATTGTGCTTGTTTTTTCCTCCCCAGAGCGTTTCACTGTCTTTTTTCCCCCGTGTTTTTGCCTGTAATTGTGCTTGTTTTTTTCTCCCCAGAGCGTTTCACTGTCTGTTTTCCCCCGTGTCTCTGCCTGTAATTGTGCTTGCTTTTTGCCGCTTCTCGTCGTGCTTGGCCCCCTCGCCGCCCCCCGCTCCCGCTTCCCGCCACCGCCTTCAGCCCCGCCCCTTTTCTCTTCTGTTTCCCTCCCCGCTCCCGCCTCCCAGCTGCTCCGCCCACCCGCGCACTTCGCCTTAAATGGCGACCGTGCGAACGCGCAGCGGTCACGCGCAGCGGGCGCGCCGATTGTGCGCCGAAGGCGCGCCAAAGGTAAGCCCGTCTGCGCCCGTCCGCGACCGGATCGCGACCAGCGCCAGGACCCCTGGCCCCCACCGACGGAAGCCGACCCGACGAACCTACAGCGCCGCCGACCTCACCGCACTCAACACCGGCCACATCCCAGGATGTCACCGAGCCGCCCCGAAGCACACCCACGGACCCTTCAGCTGCCACGCCTGCAAGTTCACCTGCATCCGGACCTTCCCTGCACCCGCCAAGCCGACCTCCAGCAGCACCCACCTCAAGTGTATCCTGCTCAACACCCGCTCCGTCCACAGACACGCCGTAGAACTCTGGAACCTGCTCGACACCACCGCCCCCGACGTTGCCTTCATCACCGAGACCTGGATGAACGCCTCCTCAGCCCCAGACATCGCCATCGCCATCCCAGAGGGCTACAAGATCACCCGGAGGGACCGCGACAACCAGACCGGAGGAGGCATCGCCATCATCCACAGAGACACCATCCGCATCACCACCAACACCGATGACACCCTCACCACCGCTGAACACCTGCACTTCCAGATCCACACCAACCCAAAGACCACCCTCAGAGGCACCCTGATCTACCGACCCCCGGGACCACGCACACGATTCAGCGAGGACATCACCGACTTCGTCAGCCCGCACGCTCTCCCCTCCGCTGACTACATCCTCCTGGGGGACCTCAACTTCCACCTGGAGAACAACAACGACCGCAACACCATCAGCCTGCTCGACAACCTCGACAACCTAGGACTCAAGCAACTGGTGACCACCCCCACCCACTACGCCGGACACACACTCGACGCCGTCTTCTCATCCAGCAAAGACGTCACCTTCAGCCACGCAACAGAACTCCACTGGACGGACCACAGCTGCGTCCACTTCACCTTCAGAAGAACGACGATCCACCACCACCAGCAACAGGTTGCTCGAAGAAGCTGGAACAAGATCACAGCCGACCAGCTCACCGCTTCCCTGAGCCAGCACCCTCCCGCCAACTCAGCGAACCCCAGCCAGGCCGCCGACAACCTCACGAAATGGATCAACGACTGCGCGGACGAACTCGCCCCTCTGAGAACCCCACCCAGCAGACCCTGCAGCAGAAAAACACCATGGTTCACCGACGAACTCAAGAGCTCCAAGAAGAACTGTCGAGCCCTCGAGAAAGCATGGAGAAGGGAACCAACGACGGACAACATGACCACCCTCAAGCTCGCCACCCGGAAGCACCACCAACTGATCCGCGCCACCAAGAAAAATGCATACAAGGACCGGCTGGACAACAACGCACACAACTGCAAGGAACTCTTCAACATCGTGAAAGAGCTATCCAACCCCAACGCCGGAAACAATGACATCACCCCGTCGCAAGAACTCTGCAACTCCCTCGCGTCCTACTTCCACAACAAGATCACGGACATACACAACAGCTTCAACAACCAACCAACGCCAGCCACAACCGCAACGACGCCACCCACCACCACCCTCCGCACCTGGACCCCGATCAGCACCGAAGACACCATCCGCACCATGAACTCCATCCATTCCGGATCTCCGACTGACCCCTGCCCTCACCACGTCTTCAACGAAGCCGACACTGTCCTCGCACCCCACCTGCGGGACATCATCAACACCTCCTTCGACTCCGCCACCTTCCCTGAGAGCTGGAAGCACGCCGAACTCAGCGCTCTCCTCAAGAAACCCACAGCAGACCCCACCGACCTCAAGAACTACCGTCCCATCTCGCTCCTCCCGTTCCCGGCCAAAGTCATCGAGAAGACCGTCAACAAACAGCTGGCCGCCTTCCTCGAGACGAATGGATCCCTCGACCCCTCACAGTCTGGCTTCCGAGCGAACCACAGCACCGAGACCGCCCTCATCGCCGCCACCGACGACCTTCGAACCCTGATGGACAACGGAGAAACAGCGGCCCTCATCCTCCTGGACCTCTCCGCGGCTTTCGACACTGTCTGCCACCGCACCCTAATACAGCGCCTCAGCAACATCGGAATCCGGGAGAAGGCACTGGAATGGATCACCTCCTTCCTCGACGGAAGAACACAAAGAGTCCGCCTACCACCGTACAAGTCAGAGGCCACCAAAGTCATCTGCGGCGTCCCTCAAGGATCCTCGTTGAGTCCCACCCTCTTCAACGTCTACATGAGCCCCCTCGCGGCCATCGCACGCCAACACAACCTCAACATAATCTCCTACGCTGACGACACCCAGCTGATCCTCTCCCTGACCAACGACCCCACCACCGCCAGAGCCAACCTGCACGAAGGGATGAGAGACGTAGCCGAATGGATGACGACCAGCCGCCTGAAACTGAACTCAGACAAGACGGAGGTCCTCATCCTGGGCTCCTCACCCTCCGCCTGGGACGACTCCTGGTGGCCTCCCGCCCTGGGCACCGCACCCAAACCAACGGACCACGCACGCAACCTGGGCTTCATCCTGGACTCCTCCCTCTCCATGACCAGGCAAGTCAACGCCGTCTCCTCATCATGCTTCAACATCCTGCGCATGCTACGTAAGATCTTCCGGTGGATCCCCACCGAGACGAGGAAGACGGTCACCCAAGCCCTCGTCACCAGCCGACTGGACTACGGCAACGCCCTCTACGCCGGAACCACTGCCAAACTCCAGAAGAGACTCCAGCGGATCCAGAACGCCTCGGCGAGACTCATCCTCGACATCCCCCGACGCAGCCACATCTCCGGACACCTGAGAGATCTGCACTGGCTCCCGGTCAACAAGAGAATCACCTTCCGTCTCCTCACCCACGCACACAAAGCCCTACACGACCAAGGCCCGAGCTACCTCAACAACCGGATCAACTTCTACACTCCCAAGCGCCTCCTCAGATCAACCAACCACGCCCTCGCCGCCGTCCCCCGCATCCGAAGAGCGACAACAGGAGGAAGATCCTTCTCCTACCTGGCCGCCAAGACCTGGAACTCACTTCCCACCAATCTGCGCCTGACCCAAGACCACCTCTCCTTCAGGAAGAAGCTCAAGACCTGGCTGTTCGAGCAGTAGCGGCACCCCCCCCCCCCTCCCAGCGCCTTGAGACCCTACGGGTGAGTAGTGCGCTCTACAAATGACCTGATTGATTGATTGATTGATGAGGCAGGCATTAACTACAAACTATAGCACCCAATGATAAATGCCATAACTACAATGTGGGGCGGAGAAAAGATATACACTGCAATACCGTAATACATTGAGTTTATGAGGGTGCTATAGAATTTTCTATCCAACGGTTTAGATTTGTTACAAGTGTCCATTTCTACACCTGATAACCTTTAGTCTCAACCTGGGGAAATAAATGGACATTTTTTCCTCCTCCCTACCGCTTGATTACTTGATTACATTTGGGAGTGCCTGTGAGCAGTCTAGCTGCTGCATTTTGTACCAGTTGCAATTTGTTTAATACTCTTTCTTGAGCATTAATGAAAAGCCTGTTGCAGTAGTCAATGCGGGACATGACTAATGTGCTAATAAGGGTCTTAGCTGTAAAGATAGGAAGATAAGGTAGGAGTTTCTTTATCATTCTAATAATGAAGAATGCTGCAGAGACACCTTATTGGCATAGTCCATAAATGACAATTTATTGTCAAAAATAACCCCCACATTTCTTACCTTTGCAACTGATGATGGAGGTGACTCCAGTTGAATTGGCCACCAAGTGGGGGACCATGTAGGGGAAAGATTGCCAAAAATCATAACCTCTGTCTTCTCAGAGTTTAATTTAAGGCAGTTGTCTGCCATCCATGTACTGATTGCTAGCATTCCCTGTTGAAAATTATGCGCCATCTTTTGTCCGTTATTATTCACTGCCAGCACCAGTTGGGTGTCGTCTGCATATGATGTAATGCCCATGTGATGGGACTTAATGACCCTCGCCAGGTTTGACACATAGATGTTAAATAAGGTCGGACTCAGCGAGGATCCCTGGGGAACACCACATGGCAAGGCAAACGACGGGGAACTGAAGTTACCAAGGGTGACTGATTGTACTCGGTTGGAAAGAAAAGAGGACAGAAGGGCTTTTGCACAGCCTGAGATTCCAGCGTCCGCGACATGGCCGATCAGAGTGCCGTGGTCGACCATGTCAAAAACGGCCGAGAGATCCAGCAGTATCAAGACTGAAGCCCCTCCCCCATCTAATATCATCCTGATTTCATCCGAAGCCTTGATAAGAGCAGTTTCGGTAGCATGTCCCCTACTAAATCAAAATTGAGATTCATCCAGGCAGTTGTTTTGGTCAATGAAATCTGGTAGTTGGCTATTCATAACCTTTTCAATGATCTTGGCTGGAAGTGGAAGACAGGCTATAAGTCTGTAGCTGGTGGGTGACAGCTGAAGGATCCAGATTGGTCTTTTTAATAAGGGGTTTGATAACAGTTTTCTTCCAGATGGAAGGATATACGCCTGTTTTGAATATCACATTACAGATCTCAGAAAGGTTGGTGCCTATGATGTTAGGAAACAGCTTCAAGGTGGAAGGGGGACAAGGATCGTCGGGAGATCCAGAGTTGATGGTAGTAAGTAGGTGAAATATCTTTTCTTGGGAGACCTGATTAAATTCCTGAAATGAAGGAGCACAGATGTGTGTAATTGACATACAAATGAGGAGGATTATTTGGCGGTATGAGTGGTGAACTTAGAATATATATCACTGACTTTTTATTGGAAGTAAGTTGCCAGTGAATTACAGAGATCTTGGGATGCAGCGATGGAGGAGGAGAGACCTTGTTCCGATAACCAAGTGACCACCTGATATAGGTGCTTCACTGAATCTTGTGCTGATTCTTTTTGAGTACAATAGTGTTGGTTCCTTCCGGCTATGCCCATACAATGCAGGAGCGATGATCAACCCGATCCACTACCCTTGCCCATAAGCGACCCACTGAATATAATACAATGAGTCAGCAGAGGGGCAACGGACAGGGGGCGGGAAAAGGGTAGTGACAAATAAGGGATCCCAGGTGTTCTTCTAAGGACTACTGCAATGACCGGTGTTCTTATCTTATCTTATCTTATCTTGACTGCACCTACAATAACGGGAATAGTTACAGTCTAACACATATGGTATTACATACACAACATAGTGCCTCTCAATGTGACCATGCCAGTGCAACCCAACACCTCCTTACCCGCAAGCGCTGTATCCGAAGGCTTGTGGAGAACTTCAATGTCAAGATGGTAAGACAGCCAAAGCAGGGAAAGGGGAGGGGAAGATGGCCTGAAAGAAACGCTCTGGAAGTCACAGAGCCTACAGTATAGGAGGAAAAAGTCGTTATAACGACTGAAAAAAACTCCTTCCAGGTCCAGGGGTTATACTCAGGGGAAATACGGGGATATGTGCAGGGAGGAGACGCTGTAATCGCCGGCTTCCAAAGCGGATTCTGCTGGACCCGGAAGCGTCCGAACTTCACTCCACCTCTGCACAACGATGTGGAAAGGGCGGAAAAGACGCGGAAATGCGTATACCGCGATGCCCACAGTCACAAAGTTTGTGGAAGTAATCCAGCCGGACCACTATCTTCAATTCAGGAGAGCGCCGGAGCCCCAGCTACTCCCAAATCCCATCCGGGCTAAAAGGCTCAAACTAAACAAAATCAAAAGGGAACACAACAAGGTAGAAGGGAAAGCACATCCAGGGAATACAAACAACAGGAAATAGGCGAAGGGCAAGGTAAGAAGAGCAAGGGATAAGCAAGGAGCCCACTAAACGAGTTAACTAGCTCACGAGCCCGTGAACTACCGCCACAGTGTCTCAAAATACAATATGTCCCTAGCCCAAAAACCAGGAACCACACGACTAGATATCAAGCACTGAGGACAGGGAGAAGGCAGCTTATAACTCCCCCCATCAGGTCACATGGGCTTCACAGACATGGCCACAAAAAGAGGACTACGCACGAATCCTAACAAATAGAATTTACTTTTTTCTGTGATCAGGAGTTGTTTATATTTGGACAGAGCCTGTTTATAAAATAATTTATGAGCCGAATCGTAACCAAGTCGCCATCGGTGCTCTAGGCGTCTACAGCTTTGCTTTTCAAGCCTGAGGATTTCGTTATACTAGGGGGCCGATAGCTAGGCCCTATTGGTGGACTTTTTGTTTATAGGGACGACCGTGTTGACAGCATCCGCATTCCACTTTGTGTAGTTAAGTGCTGCTGTCTCAGGGTCAGAGGAAGCAATTGAATGAGATGCTAATAGGTTGGCTTTAAATGCTTGTGCGTCAATGTTACCCCATGCTTTAAAGTAGTTAGCAGTAGTGGGTATGCTGGGTAAAGCAGGGGTAGTTTTAGATTAAAGATCAAAGAGAACTGCACGGCGGTCCGCCATGGCATAGGAATGATATCACCCAGTATAAGCTGCTGTTGGTTGGAGAAGAGGCCGTCTACTGTGTGTCCCGCGGAATGAGTGGGGGAAGAGACCAGATACTGATGTGCACATCGCGATATTTACATGGCTGCCAATACATTTTAGCAGACGTTAGTCCAGGAATGAGTTGAATAACTTAGTCAAGAAGGGATCCAGATCCTGACTGAAGGACTTATAGAATATGGCTGAAAAGCCATCTGTACACAGTGACTTTCCTAGTTTTAGGTGGGATATGGCTGAGATTACTTCTTCTATGCGTATGTGTTGATTAAGCTAATCCGCTGTCAATTTTTGTAAGGGAGAGACTGTACAGTTCTCCAAGTTAGAGAGAGGGTGTAACACCGGCAGATCCTGTCCTGTATAGAGAGTATGGTAAAAGGTTCTGAAGACATCTACTGTCTGCGAATCTGCACTGACCTCCTCCCCAGTCGGCCCTTTGATCGCCTGAATCATTGATGTCTGCGTTTTAGCCCATAGTCGTTGTGCCAGCAGCTTACCACACTTATCGCTGCTAAGATAGAATTTATGGCACAGTCTGAGAAGCGCATGCTCTGCCCTGTCGAGGTCTAAACGCTTCACTAAAAGCCTTTTCTTCTCCCATTCTCTCCATTCCCTCAGAGCCCCTGTTCTTTTATGTATTGACTCCATCTCCGCTACCCCCTGCTCTAGCTTTAGTCGTTTATCTTTCTAGACCTTATTCTCCGCTGCCTAGGTTGCATTAAATTCTCCTCATAATAGCAGTTTTAAGGCTTCCCAGACAGCCAAAAGGGAAGCAGACCCCACATCATTAATCTATAGACATTCAACTATTTTTCTTTTGATCCCAGCCACAATATTTGGGGAGTGCAGGAGACCCTCTCTCAATTGCCATCCATGGGGGGTTGACTGGAAAAATTGTGCGTGGATTCTAACATTAATTACTGCATGGTCAGATAAATACTGAGGCTCAATAGTAGAGTCTAGTAGCCGGCGTGCCAATGAGGTGGGGGCAAGAAAGTGGTCCATCCGCTCATACGATTTGTAGGCTGCAGCATAGTAGGAATAATGTAACAATGCAAAGTACCGCAATCAAAATGATCGCGTTCCACTGTCGTACATCCGCGGGAAGCATCGTGTGCCCATGCGCATAGTATCCCTGGAGAGGAGGTGAGTCTCATGTAGAAGACAAATATCGCCCCAAATTTTCTAGCAAAGAGAGGATGGCCGATCTCTTCACTGGATTATTCAATCCTCGAACATTAAGGCTTAGGACCTTGAGATTCCTACCCATAATAGAAGAATGAGGACGCTACAGCATCCAATGCCCTCTTCTCACTTTCTGGCCGCCCAGGACTCCATGAGCAGGTGTTATCTGGTAGGGATAGGTCGGACACTCTATAGTGACTGATGCAGAAACCCCAAAATGAAAATCAACAACAGTCAAAAAGAGTGAGAACCCCCCAGTCCCCAAACATGCGAAACATCTAGAGACAAAAGTTCATCTGCATATGGAGACCCATGGGGGCCATGGCACAGCTGATGCTTTGTGTGGTGAGATACCTGTTCATCACCAGTCATCAAGATTACATTTTTCGGTGGGGATCATGGACCGTCCTCACATGTCCTCCCGGCATCACTTCAAGTAATCCATTCTGGCACATTGTAACCAGCATAGGTCATGGGGAGACCGGGCGTTCCAAAGGCTGAGATAGTGAAGTGAGTACCGCTTCTCTTTTTTTGGCCTCCCGACCTGCTGCCATCGTGAGAACTTCAGCGCGGAGGGCTCACAAGACCCATTTTCATGCTCTGCCACCGAAGAATCCTCCAGCCACAACACTTCAAGTGCATCTTTGAGGGAACGCAGCTGCCTCAGTCGCCCCTGATGCTTAAAGATGACGCGGAAGGGATGTCCCCATGAGTACGCAATTCCTTTGTCGCACAGGTAGGAAGTAACAGCTCGAAATAATCGCTGCTTGTTCAAGGTTGATGCAGCTAAGTCCTGAAAGAGTGCTAGAGCATGACCTTGGAATTGAATGGGCTGGAACTCTTGGGCTTTGCGAATCAACTGCTCCTTAAGCTGAAAATGGTGAACACATATGAGGATATCCGGTAGCAGGGCCTTATCCCCTCTCTGCAGGCCCACCCTATGTACCCGATCCATCTGTACGTCTTTAGTGTCATCACTGCCCAGGACATGCCGGAAGAGGGCAGGAACATAGTATCTGAGTTTGTCTTCCTCCGCCCGCCAAGGAACCCCCCGTATCCATACATTGTATCTCCAAGAGCAGGTCTCGAGTTCTTCGGTGTGCGCCTCTAAGTCCATGTGCTACTCCTGCAGGCAGAATAATTCTTCTTACATCATTTGGATTTCCTCTTCCCTGCTCGTATCGTGCTCCTCTAGAGTGGACACTTGTTCACCCACCTCCTCTATGTCACATCTAATCTCTTTCAGATCAGAGGAGAGTTGATCCCTTCTACTCTTGGATGCCGTCTTTGAGGGAGAACAGCTCCGTCGTAAAGGCCTTGGTAGCAGGTTCATCACCACCCTCAACCACTTCTGACAGGCCCTCATCAGCGTGTGTGGTGCTCGAGGAACTAGAGGCTCCAGTTTATTTTAGCAGCATCTCTTTCAGAGTCCTGTCCTTCATGCGGACTGCAGCCATTATGTCAACTCAGTCCTATGAATTATTCTTCCGATGACCGGTCGGTTGTCAGGCCCTGTGGCAATCCAAAATCCGTCTCGAACGCCACTCTTGTTCCCCTCTCCATGACCTCCTAGAAGGGGAATGGGTACTCTTGGCGCCTTCTTGTGCGCTCCTACCCTGCGGCTTGATGTGGAACTCCAGACGTGCCTTCGATTCAATTAAGGGTTGACTCGCTAGACTGAGACTTCTCCATGCGATAGCGCATGTAAGGTGCCTACCACATAAATGACCAGTGCTTGGTTCCACCTGTCCGTAGGGCTACCTGTAATGTGGCCTCAGCGAGATCTAGACGTGCAGAAGGGAGGTGACAGGAGCAGTACAGGCCCTTTGCTAGCACTGAAAAGAGTATAGTGACGTCTTTGAACCCTTCCATCGGTTGCCTGCAAACCATTAGATCCCTCTGCCCATGTTGTGGTAGGCCATTTTTAGTATCAGTGACAATACAGCATTCACATGCTTGAGGGCAGCTGTGTACAGTAATTTCCCTGTGCACCACCAGTGAGCAATCCTTAGGCTGTGGGTTCCCCGTCCTCTGCGTCTGAGAACCCACCCCTCACGGATGGCCGCTGCGGAAAAGGTCCAATATCTGCCAATTTGGCTGCAGGATTATGTCAAACCCTTCTACTCTGGGTCATGAGGCTCAATGATTAGTTGCTTTAGAGGCCCATCATCAGTCTGCCCCTCACCTGGGGATCTTGCAGAGCCAAATGCTCCTCCGGTCAGGTAAAACTGCTGGCAATTAACACCCCATACAGCCAGGCCTTTCGGTTGGACTCACAGGTGTCTGTAGGTCTCGCTGTTCATATGCCCCTCTTCAGCACCTTGGGCATCTATTACTCCTTGGACCTGGCTCAGGCTATGCACTGGCACCTGGGCCTGCGGGGCACCATGGGCAGCATGCACCCTGGCCGCCTGGTGTTGTCGGCACATCTGGGGATCCTGCTAGGCCCGGAGCTACATCCGCAGGTCTAAGATGACCGCCTACCCACTCCGTGTCATGCCGCCGGGTCTCAACACCTCAGTCTCGGGCCTCACAGAGTCAGCACAGCAGCTGCCGCTCCAATGGTTTGTAGGTTTCGACAGTACTTTGGGGCCAGCCTCTTGAGGCAAAATGGAGACACCATGCTCCACCGCAGCGGGTTCCGTAGTACGCTGATGGTAGCCAAAATGTCGGGCGCTGTGTCGTCTCTGCGGATTTGTCATCCGCGGGCCCAGATCATCTCCCCAGAGTGTCGTCGTCAGCCGGGTGAATCACAATGAGAACCCAGTGATCAAATGCCCATAGATCCGCTGTGGGGACACGCCACTCAGCTGAACCAAGCTCCGCTGATATTCAAAGCCCCGCCTTCAGCTCTATCAGTCTGGTCTCTGTCCCGCTGTCTTGTGGACCGGGCTAGCGGGATCGGTAAAATCGACAAATTTACTCTGCTCCTCATCGGTACCCGGAACTCCCTACATGCACTTGAGGACCGGGAATGGGACGCAGATCAAAGCTACAGAATGGTGATGCAGGAGGGTCACGATTGTGTGTCTTATCCGGCCACCATCTTGGTCACGCCCCTCATAAGTATCCTTTTAAACAAGTGTCAGGCCTGCCGTTGCAGCCTGTTTGTAATTTTTAACTGGCATTTGAACCTGGCAAAAAAAACTATTTGACAGGCTTCAACCTTCCTGTTCGCCCCTACAGTAAGCCCTAAACAGCCCTTAGGGCAGGGTGCATTGTATTTAAAAAGTTGGACATGTACTTTTAAGTTTTACATGTTCTGGTAATGAAACACTCTTAAATTAATTTTTTACTACTGCAAGACCTACCTCTCCCATAGGATAACACTGAAGTACCTTATTACATTTAATAAGTGATAACTTTTGTTTGGGAACAAGTAGAAATATCATGTTTGGGTTCTTATGAACTGTAATGAAGACCGCTTATAAATTGAAAAAACGCATCAAAGAGAGCTCCAGCAGCAGCAAAGAAATCTTCTTGATTATCAAAGATTTCACCACACCTACAGGTCCCATCAGCATCGCCCCATTTCAAGGACTGTGTAACGACCTATCCAACCTCTTCCACTGCAAAATCACAAACATCTACAACAACTTTGCACACCAACCAGACCTCAGTGAACTCTTGGCTAACCTGCCCATCAATAATCAAGAGAACCACCTGACTGAATGGGAGATCCTCATCAGTCATGTAGATCATCCTCACTGGGGCCCCAACGGATTGATGCCTCCACCACATTTATCACCTCAGCATATCACCAATCAGCACAGCCCTCACCCACATCCTGACTTCCTGGATCATCTCTGCTATGTTCTCAGAAGTCTGGAAGCACACAGCAGTGAAAGCCTTCAGCCAGCCCAAGCCAACTACTACCTCATCTCTCTGCTTTCCTATCCAATAAAAATTATCAAGAAGGCCATAAACAAAAGTTCACAAGCCACCTTGACCTCCACCATCCACTGGACAACACACAATCAGGCTTCAGAAAAAACCATAGCACAGAAACACCACTCATCGTAGCCACCAATGAGATCAGGACCATCCAAACCAAGGAGAAACAGCTGCTATCAAACTACTCGACCTCTCAGTGGCATTCAACACAGTTTCCCACACCACACTCAACAGATGGCTCCTTGAGTTCTTCATCCAAAGATGTAAACTCAATTGGATCTGCTCCTTAATCACAGGAAGAACCCAAAGGTCAGTCTGCCACCTTTCACATCCAAGGCTATGAAAATAATTTGCAGAGTCTCCCAGGGATCATCTCTGAGCCCTACCCTCTTTAATTTATACAGGGCCCCATTTGCCACCATATTCAGATTTCAAGCCTTTGCCATCATCTCCTACCCAGAAAACACCCACCTCATCCTCTCCCTGACAAGATATAAAACACCAGAACCAACTTTGTCAACTGCATGCACTCAGGAGCAGAATAGATGAGAACCAACTACTTGAAATTTAATTGCGAGAAAACATAAGAACTGGTCTTTAGTAACAGGAACTCCCCAGGAGGATCATCCTGGATGACAAGCTCAACATGAAGGCACAAGTCAATGGAGTAGGCTCCTGCTGGTTTCACATCCTGCAGATGCTTCAAAAAATCTTCATGTGCCACACAAGCACTCATCCATCATAAGCAGATTTATCTACGGCAATGCACTGTATGCTGGAATTTCAAAGGAGCTCCTGAACAGACTTCAGGCCATTCAGAACACCGCTGCAAAACCCTTTATCAACCTTCCAGTCCACACCCACATTTCACCTAATCATATAGAGCTTAACTGGCTCCCAATTCAAAATGGAGCAAGTTCAAGCTCCTCACTCACACCTGCAAAGCCCTATACAACACCCAACAGCATAACTCAACGGCGGCATACACTTTCACAACCCATTCAGGTACCTAGGCACAGCCTCACTCTCACTTGCACACGTCCCCTTTCACAAAAGCTGTGCATGGTGTTGGTTGTTCTCCTTCATCACACCCAACACATGGAACAACGTTCCCTTGCTATTGGCTCTTCGAATAATACAATACAGTTATTAAGATTTTCATTAGGTTACATACAATTGTTGCTTACCAGTTTCCAAGTAGTGTTTTGGTAACTTGCACCAAATATTTTTTGACTAGTTAGCAATTGCAATTTGAGAATCTGTTTTCTGTGACCATCAAGTTGCCAGCAAATGATGGCCTCACAAGCAGGAAGAGATTTGCTAGTTTCACTTCTGAGACTACAAAAGAGCAGAAAAGAGGAGAAGAATGTCAGAGAAATTAAAAAAAAACTGAAATGTCATCCAATGAGCCTGAACTTGAAGGAGTGGCAGGAAATGAAAACATACACTTAGCTAATCAGAGTTTGACCTGTTAGTAGAAGAGTGAATGGCAGAACAAAGTTCAAGGTTAAAAGCATCTATATTCAATCTTTTGATAAAGATCATAGAAAAGCATGTCACAATTCAGCATACATTCACAAAAACACATCATAGTAACACAGAGATAATTAGAAAAGAGTTAAAAACAACAATATATCATTCCATAAACATATTAAGATAAAATATTAATCATCCTAAAATGCCAGAACAAAAAAGGTGCGTAGAGTACCAAATACTAACTTCCAGAGCCCTTAACTCTTCATTAATTTCCTACAGCGTAAATACATCTTAAAAAACTGCACGCACTAAAACAAATATTGTAGCTGTTTAACAATTGTAAATATAACAGCTATAACATATACTTAAGACACAAATAGAAGAAGCAGCAGTAAAATATGCAAAACAACATAAAATTTAAGATTGATTGCTCAACCAGGCCATCACAGGGACATGCAGGAAGATCACTGCCCCACACCGAAGCCTCTTCAGAAAAGCATAGGTCGCCTCACATCGCCAGACCTACATCTGAATAGGAGAGACCTCTCCAGCTGCGAGAGCTCCATGGTTAGATAAAAAGCAGTAACTCCTGTAGCTAAAGTACAAACGGAGGGGCATATTATCAACAGCCAGCGATAATTATTGCTGGCCGCTCTTAGCGTTAAAATGTTTAACGCCGGCTACCGCAGATAATTATCGCCATGCTGGTGCTATATTAACAATGCTTAGAGCAATGGCGATAATCATCCTAGCAATAGCGACGTTTTCCATAGAACAACGCTGGTTTTCCAGCGATGTTCCATGGAAAACGGCGATACCCTTGATGATAGGGGCCTGTGGTCTTAGCCACACAATCCACCCCCCATGTTAAGTATGCCTTAGTCAGGAATTTAACAGACGTTAAATTCCTGCGTTAAGGACTACTTAACGTGTTTTCAAGTATCGCTACCCTTCCTTGATATTATTGCGAATTTCACAGCCACGCCTACTTTGCATCTCATTAGCGATGCAAATTTAGGATGAGATGCAAAGTTTGGCGTGCTGGAAACGGGGCCTAAGTCAGCAAAACATGCGCTAGCATGTCCTTACTGATTAGGCGATACATTTATCGCCGCTTTACGCACAAAAACGGACGCTAAAGCGGCGATAGGTTTATCGTCTGGCCTTGATAATATGCCCTTTCATCCTTTGGGAGATAGTATGGACTAAATGGCGAGACTTTACCAGCCTCCTATCCTGTTTGATAGTGTGTCGGGGGCAAAAAAAAATTCATGGAGACTGTTAGACCTGGCATCATTGGTGTGAGTTTCCCTTCCATTTTTACTGATTGCCTCCTCTGTTTCTGATATGTTTTTGCTGGCTATATGCTTTGGGCACTGTGCCACTGCTATTCAGTGCCACAGTGCAAGTGCTCCCTATGTTAAATTGATGTACTAATTGGTGACTCCATTATTGGGGTATTTGATTTACTTGTCAGACCCTAGCACAGCGCACCATGTGTGCCCAGTGCTTGTAAATCAAATGCTGCTAGTGGGTTTGCAGCACTGGTTGTGCCACCCACAGAAGCAGCTTGTAAAGTGTGTCTCAGGCCTGCCATTGCAAGGCCTGTGTGCAGTCTGTGACTGCTATGTTGACTTGGAAAGCGCACCCACTTGCCAGTCCCTACACCTTCCCTTTTCTTCATATCAGACACCTCTAATGTAGGTCCAAGGGCAGGGTGCATTGTAAGTATAAGGTAGGACATGCCCTGGTGTGTGTAGCATGTCCTAATAGTGAATTACAACCATTTTCGTTTTTCACTATTGCAAGGCTACCTGTTCTCCATAGGCCAGAATGCGCAGTTAGATTATTACATCTTATAATCCTAACTGACTCAGGGAACATGGTAGAAATTTGTATTTAGCATGCCTGAACTCAGAATGATAAAATACATATTTAAGTAAAGTTGATTTTAACATTCTGCGTTTGAAAATACCACTTTTAGAAAGTGGGTATTTTCTTGTCTAGCTATTCAGGCCTTGCTCTTCTAGGTTGTGTATTCCTTGTCTGGAGATTGAGTGACAGGGCTGGGGGATTCCAGGAGACAGAATGAGTCAACCAAGTGGTGAATAGGGAGATTTGCACCTAGATGGGAGGGATGAATTGCACCTGGGACCTGAATAGGGCTGGGACTTCCCTCCACAATTATGGCCCCACTTCTTTGGGTGCGGCTGATGTGTCTGCCCTGCACTGCGAAAGAGGAGAAGGAATCCTGTCAACAAAGTGCTCCTGGACTGTGCTTTCCCTCCACAATGCTGGCTCCATCTCCATGTTTCTGCCCTGCACTGTGAAAGGAAAGAAGGAGTCATGTAAACAGAGTGCTCCAGAACTGGTTTGGACTTGGCAAAGGCCCCTCTGCCTTCAGAGAACAAAGAGAAAAGTAGTATAAATATTGGGACCCAGACCCAATAACTTTAGATCACTTCTGGTAACAAGACAAACCTTTTGCCAAGGAAAAGAACCAAGGAAGCTGCAGGAGTTTGGACTGCCCCTCTACCAGTGTGCTGTTTGCTGGATTGGCCAGCAGTGAGGAAAAGGAGAAGGAACTTTTTAAGGACTTTCATCATCTTACAGAATATTCTTCAAGAGCTTGAACTTGTGCTTTCCTTCTGCTGAAGTCTCAGGGACAAAAGACTTCATCTCCAGTTCCCCTCCGAATTTCCTTGCTGGGAATTCTACCTGCAGAAGCCTGAGTGTCGCTGGGAGCTGGAAGTGTGATGCAATGAGAAGAAGCATGGCGCCGCCGTAGCTGTAGTCGTCGCATCTCCGGAGAAGCGTGCCGCCGCTGCATCTCCCAGGAAGCATGTCTTCGTCGAAGCTGTCTGCTGTTGTAACACCGGAGAAGCGTGGCGCCATCGAAAGGGTTGCCATTGCATCGCGGGAGAAGCATGTCGCAGGCCTGTCACGGCTCCAAAGTCGTCGCAAGGCTGCCAGGGCGTGAACACATCATCGTCGCATCGTCGCATCAAGAGCGCCATCTTCTTGCATCGCACCAGGATTGCCGCATCGCGGCACCATCTTGCGCATCGCAACTGGGCTGCAGGTCGAGAACCTACGCATCAATCCTGCACCGTCAAGGATCACGACGCATCCCCTATTCTGCGCAAGCATTGAGGCGCGACGCATCATCTCCCACGGAGCACAGAACCAACACATCTCCCTTTGCGAGCCTTTTGTTTATTTCGCATTACGCATCCAAGTACTTTTGTGAGAACTCTGTTGCATTTATCACCAACTTGAACTAAGTAACTTCTACCATCTTTAAGTCAATCTTAATTACAGTAATGTGGATTTTTGTCGTTTGTTGTCTTGTGTTAAGTCTATATAAAGAATACTTATTTTTATAAAACCTGTGTTGTGTCCATCTGTAGTGTTTTCACTGTATTACTGTGTATATTCACAAATGGTTAACACACTGCCCCTGAGATAAGCCTGTCTGCCCGTGCCAAGCTACCAAGGGGGTGAGTAGGGGTTATCTAGGTGTGTAGTTTCCTTATCCTGACTTAGAAGCAAGGGCCCTATTTGGACAAAGGTAAATACCATTGCCAACTAGAGACCCCTAGATCTAACAGAGACCAATATCATTAAATGATTTGCTGACGAACTGCAACCAGGAAATGGAAAGCCTCCTTTCGAGACTAAAACAGTCATCGATAACAGGGCATATTAACAAGGGACGGCGATAAAAATCGCAAAGCGCGCTTAGCGGTTGCATATTTATCGCCGGCTATCTCTGGAATTTATCGCCCGGTTAGCGCGTTATCAACAATGCGCATCGCCAAGGGGATATCATTTCCAAAGATTGTGTGGATATCACCGTTTTCCATGGTGGAAAAATGTGATATCCTAGATGATAGGGCCTGTGGTCTTAGCCACAGAATCCACCCCCAATGTTAAGTATGCCTTAGCCAGGAATTTAACAGACGTTAAATTCCTGCGTTAAGGCATACTTAACGTGATTTAAATAATTGCTACCCTTCCTTGTTAATATTGCGAAGCTGTCTTCGCAATATTTTCACTGGTTGCTTTCACATACACGCCTACTTTGCATGTCATTAGCGATGCAAAGTTAGGCGTGCTGGAAACAGGCGCTAAGTCAGCAAAACACGCGCTAGCTTGTCTTTGCTGATAAGGCGATAACATTATCGCCGCTTTTCGGCTGAAAACGGATGCAAAAGCGGCGATAATTTTATAGCGCCGCCTTGTTAATATGCCCCAACATCTCTATTAAAACTTACTTCCAGGTTTGACCATACCCTTACCCAAAGCAAGAGAGGAGCCAGTTTGATTCTATCAGAAACATAATCAAAGTTAAGTTCGGAGTGTAAAATGTAATGAGGGCTAATTGGAGGGAGATAAAAATTGGTCTATAAAGCCTATTGTCTTCAACTTGTAAAGAGGAAACATTATGGTACCCCCATACCCTGCTCCATATGAAGCCGTTGGGACACACGGCAAATTAAAAATCTTCATATAAGGAAAAATGGAACCCCTTCTTCCCTCTGCACAAGATTAAAAAGTGAGCCAGTCACCCTTCCTAGTTTCATGATGGATTAGTCCACATAGGGTTGCCAGGGGTTGTAGGGGGTCACACGTTCTACCCAGTTAACACAAGTTCTGTACAGAACTCAAAGAATGATCTAGAAACTTTAAAGATGCCAAGTTTCTCCGACCTGGTCCATATGCCATTATGTGCGATTTTCCATAATCAATGGTCATGTCCAATTTACCCATAAAGGAAACAAAGGGTTCTACCAAGATACGTAAAGCATGCGTGGCACATAACAGGTTTTTGGTAAAAGTTCACTCTATATGCCAGTGGCCATGAAATGATCAACTTGGCTGCAAATTCAAAAGAACATAATTTCTGTGGGGGTATTGTGGAGTCAGCAGCAGCTGGGTGGGGAGGGGGCTTGGTGGGGACGGATTTCGACAAACAACGACAAGGTAAAATAAATTATTTAATTTCCCTTCGTGGTCATCTGTTAAATAGACCCCCCCCCAACTCGGCTCCACCGCTCTTACCTGCACGGACTGCACCTGTGTGGAGTAGCGCTGATGAAATAAGAAAACAGTGGTATGAACTACCCTCATGAATTAAAGAAACAGAAAGAAAAAAAGAGAAAAAGAAGAAAGAGAAAGGAAGCAAGAGGCACCAGTGGGGACGTCATCTCAACCCACCCAGACTAAGGAGACAATTGAGAGCATTTTGTTTACTGAAGCATTCTCAGGAACGTCTGATATTGATTCTATTAACAATTAAATTACGGTAAATTATTTCTCTACATTCTAAATATACATTTCAAGAAATAATAATTTGTGGTTAGAAAATCATTTCAAAGTTCAGTTCTAGAGTGCATTTTGACCAACACATTTTATTCAGAAAACTTCAGTTTGTCAATGAAGCAGCAATAAATACACTTTATTTAAAAACTTTTAAAATATTAACTTTCTAAACTATTTGCACATATCAGCAACAAAGGTAGTGACAAATATTTAAGATTTAGAAAAAAGCAGCACACAAGTTATATTTCAATATACAACAAATAGGTGTGGGCAAATTGTGTGATACACTGGCGTAATTGGGATAATTTCTTATTACTTTGGTGTATGACATTCCAGAAATGTGTCTATTATGCCTTCACATTATGACAGAGCTGTTGCTCGCGGTGCTTTTGTTTATTTGCATACTCATGTCCAAATGATGAATTTTGCTCTAAAATACAGCGATAAATAGCAGTTTTTATTTACTGATATTATGTGGAATTTCACAAAATTCTGCTGAAACAGTCAAACATTAATTAGTGGAATTCCAGGAGGCTGTGCTAATGGCACCTCCACGCACACTAACTCACAAGTCAGACAGAATGTTACACAATCATGACAAAAGTGAGGCATACCAAAAAACGCTAGATAAGTCTGCAGTCTTCAATAAATGTGCAACAGATTATGCAACAGCATGCAACAAATTGCACTAATCTGCAGAATTTCATCCCAATTTCCCTTAAGTAAAATTGTCAGCAGATTTCATTAAGACACAATTACATACATGTTCACATATTCATATATATATACACATATATATATATATATATATATATATATATTCACTGAAAAAACCATAGGTTATAGACCATATATAGTTAGGAATTAGCATTTAAAAAACCTTATTTTACTCACACAAAACCATTGAAATTCCATATATAGTTAGTTGCACTAACTATATATCGCGCACCCGCAATCCACTGCTGATCATGTCACATATTACATCATTCATGACATGGTCAGTGACATCACTGATGACATCACTGATGACATCTCAAATGACATCACTGATGACAACATCCAGTGACTGTATGTTTCTGTAAAGTTAAAATATGTCTTACATATTGAAGAATGAGTGGATGTATAAGTGTCTGGATGAAGGATTTAGTAGGTGCGTGACTGACTGTATGAGTGAGTGATTAAATGTGTCTCACTGAATGCATGGGTTAGTGACTAAACTGTCTTAATTTGTGCATCATTATGTCTGTTGTGATGTAAACTGCTGCATGTGTTGATCATTAGCTATACGAGAGGCTATATGTGTTATTAATTGGTTGCCCAAGTATTTCTATGGGAGATTGAGTTTGTGTGGGGGTGGCTGGAAGGTGTGTGACTCTGTGCATAGATGTGTGAGCAGTTTATTCACTAGGTGTATGAGTTCAAGAGTGCATGTGGAAACAGCTACATGGGCAGTTGACTGTGTGCATGAGTGTATTGATGAGTGAATGGATATCTCAATGCTACATGTCATAGTAAGTACATATGTAAAACACAGTACATGTGAGAGTTGGCATATATAAATAACTGTGCATGAGAGCCACTGAATGAGTGAGTGGTTGTATCGATCATTGTGAACTTGTATCAGGGATTGTATAAGAGAGTAAATATGTGTTAGTATATGTTTCAATAAGTAAGGTGTGTATAACTGTATAGTTGAAGAAATGGAGGTGAGATTGTTTCTTTGCATGACTGACTGGGTGTGTGAGTAACTCCATGGATGAGTGGCAGTGTGTGAGTGTCTGTATACACTGAGTGTATCTAAGGTTATATTAGAGTCTGAAGAGGTTTATCGTATTAGCACAAGAATGATGTCAAATGAGACGTCATCAGTGATGTCATCAGTGATGTCATTTGAGATGTCATCAGTGATGTCATCAGTGATGTCACTGACCATGTCATGAATGATGTAATATGTGACATGATCAGCAGTGGATTGCGGGTGCGCGATATATAGTTAGTGCAACTAACTATATATGGAATTTCAATGGTTTTGTGTGAGTAAAATAAGGTTTTTTAAATGCTAATTCCTAACTATATATGGTGTATAACCTATGGTTTTTTCAGTGAATTTTCAAGGTTTTGTAAATGCTAATTCCTAACTATATATGGTCTATAACCTATGGTTTTATCAGTGAATTTCAATGGTTTTTTAATAGCAAATATCATAAGCTGTCGAATGTCAAGTACGTGGTAAGTAAAAACATTTTCGTGTTTATGCACACTGATCTGCTTTGAATGCTGCCCCTCATTTCTATTAGGAGTACTCTCTCTTTGCAGATAGTGAAGGGTAGTTAACGCAGGCCTTTGCCCCCGTTGTAATCCGTCGTGCCTGCTTCTCTCTCCATTTGATTGATTGTTCTCTTTGGTTCATTCTCTATTTACAAACAAGCACAGAGTCTTTGCAGATAGCGAAAAATCGTGTAAAAAAACAAAAGGAATCGAGCAAAATCAGTAGGCCACTAATGGGATCTCTTTTTGACCTCCCTAAAATAGAAACATTAGGAACAACCTGTTGATAATACCAATGTGTATGTACATAAGCGGCGTTCATTTGTGTTCACAGTACCCCTTGTTGATTGTTTGAATCGACCATTGAATTGTTCGAAGTTGGTTCTCTTAAGAATCTTCTCTGCCTGCAAACGAGGAAGAATAGGAATATTCTCTCTCCCTTTGCAGATAGTGAAGGGAAGGGTAGGTAACGCAAACCTTTAACACGTCGTGCCTATTTCGTTCCTCATTGATTGATTGTTTCCCCAAACATTGACTGTTTGGGAATTGGTTCTTTTTGGAGGTATTCCCTGTTTGCAAATATACGTAGGAAAATCTTTGCAAATAGTGAAAGGGTACGTAATGCGGACCTTTCTCCCCCGTTGTAATCTGTCATGCCTATCTACTCCCCACTGATTGATGCACCTGTTTCACCCGGACCATTTACTAGAGATACGTCATCTGGCCCGACCAGAGAGCACCCCTAGTGAAAAGGACATATGCAATAATAACGAAGTGATCACTGTATCCTGTTAACAGAAACTTTAACATAAAACAACCTGGAAAGAAAAGAATAGGAAAACGAAAATCAGTAGGCCACTGATGAACATGAACTTTTATTAAACAACGAACAAAGAAACGATAACATAACGTAATGATAAAACCTATTAATGTCCTAGAAACAAGAAAACGTTAGAAATATGCCAGTGGTGAGAGACCAGAAAAACAGTAAGAGAAACCAAATCACCCCTCGCTGTCCCACCGCCTGCCACGCCAAAAAAATCGATAGACTAGGGAAAATGCAAGTCAGTAGAACATCCGCCCCCACTCTGGAAACTTCCAAGGTGGGGCAGGGTTGCGGCTATGCCCAGCCGGGAGCAGCCCATATAAGGCGGGTCCTGCTGCCACGCCTCGGCCAGGAGATCCTAACGTAGGGTGTAGCCGGAGGAGAGGCCGAGGCCAGCGGGACCCGGCCAGGGGATTGCCTTTACAACGCTGAAGAGTTGCAGGGGGGGGAATGTCTCCTCGACCCTCCCCTCTCTCTCCCAGTCCGGCCGCGGTGGCCCTTGAGAGTTTCAGGTAGTCCCGCCACATGCTCTTCCGGTCCGGCCACCAACGGTCGGGGGGCCGAGGCCGACGGGATCCGGCTGCAGCCGATAAACCAAGGAACCCGTTCATGGGGCCAGAGCCAGGGGCGTCCGGCCGACATCCACCGGAAGCCCGGCCCAAAGACGGACGGGACATTTTTTCTTTTCTCCTTCGTAATAGCAGCGGCAACACGCCAGGCACCACTTCTTTCTTCAAAAATGGCTTTGACAACACTGGGGGGGATGTCTTGCACATGCCTCCGACCCCCCCATCCCCCGTCCTCATCGCCACCGGCCATAACAAATGTCAAGCGGGGCGCCGTGGGGTGCACTGGGAGGGAGAGACGGTGCGAACAGGCCTCTCCCGCCTCCTCAGGTGAAGGCTTCCCAGCTGCACCCTCAGTGCTCCAGGCGCCCCGAAAAGGGTTCGTCCACTGTGGCGATGCTGCAACGTCTCGCCCGGCAGGGTGGAGCCCGTCCGCTCATGTGACCCCGCGATCGCCGGTAGCTGCCGAACTCTCAAAATGGCGATCGACCTGGCAAGAGCGGGCCCAGCATGAAGAAATGGCCCGGTCACTGGTTGACTCCACCACCGTAGTCCTCCACGACCTTGAAGATTCTACAGGAGCCGCGGGAGTCTCCGACCCCCGATGGGGAATGACTGCCATGATCGCCCGTGGAGTGACGAAACTGTATCCGTGGGACGTCGGTGCTCCCATGCTGGCGCCAGCCTCACTTTGAATGACTAGAATCCTGCAGACCTCAGTTCCGGTGAAAGCACAGTGTGACCCGGTAGGAAAAATTGTTGCACCCCCTCCCCTTTTGAAGTGATAGTTCAAACCACCGATCCTTTCCTTTGCCCTTTTAACGGAACTTTGGACTGCCTCCCCCTCTTTTACATTTTCTAGAGAAAACAAAACATTAACCACTACATTACCATAGCAGTTGACACCAGAACTGTTTTCAAATTGAAAACCAACAACATCTTCAACAGAATCCTTTTTGTTTCTGCTGTGACCATGCTACAGCACAGGCATTGTCCCCAGCAGTAATTCTGCAATGCCGGTAAGAATAGCTGTGGTGCCTACTGGACTCACTCACCCCCGCGGCGCCCCACGCCGTTATTTGCTGGGCGGCAACTTACTAGACATCACTTTCGTGCCATCTAGATTTCAGCGCGTTCTGCTGCCTTGGAACTATTCGCACAACAGACTGCTACTGACGACCCACCCCCAGGCAACATCTTCTGAATTTTCATAATTTGAAAGAACTAGTAACATGTCCTCATCAGGAATTCAAAAGAAATTGCCACGGTCTCTTCGTTGTTTAAATGTTTTTACTGTTTTTGTTTTGTTGTATATATTTATATGTTATTAAAGTTTTATATTCCTACTACTTTGTTGGAGTGCTATATATTTTTAATGTGACACATAATTGTAAAAACTTTGATGTACAAAGAGTCATTCCTAGAATCTTCCGCTTCAGGCTCGGTCCCCTCCCCAATCACAATACAGGATGGTTTTCAGATAGTAGGAACACGTGTGGTGTGACGGATCTCATCGGGTGTGGGCCTTGATCTACTATAACTTATTTGAAGAGGGGTGATTCTTTACAGCTGGAGCCATAAACTACATCTGCAGGGCTAGCTGATAGCCTGGACAATCGGACACAGAGGAAGAGGAGTGTCAGAGGGTGCGGTAGTGAATAGGGCGAAAGGGAGGTGTCGGGCGGGCACAGAGTGTGATTCTCAGGGAAGAGCAGCGCAGATGGGGGGAGGTTTATTGCCCATGCATAAGACAGAGAGCGGGGGTGACCAGTGCCTGGGGAAGATGCTTGCGAGGGTGGGGAGCCATGCTACGAATCGACAGCGTGCAGAGAGTGGGTCTGGTCAAGGCATCTAAAATGGCTGCCGTGCACGACAAAAGTGTGGCATTTCAAAAAAGGCAAGATGGCGCAAACAATGTTTTTCAACACTTCCTCATTTCCTTCGAATCGAACGTTAACAGACGTTGGTGCATATTACCAAAGTTAAGCGATATTTATCGCTAACGATGCTTACCAACGAATTTTTTACCGCTAAGCATCGTCAGAAATTATCGAAGATAAACCTTGCTATTATCAAGGTTTATCGCAAATGCGATAAAAAACGGCCGCAATGCATGAATATCGCTAAAAAGTCAGCGATATTCATGCATTACCGAGCTAATGCTCTTAGCCATGTAATCCACCTCCCATTGGATAACATGGCTAAGAACTGCTCAGGGCAGGTGTTACTTTTTGGAGATATTCGCGCTTAGCGCGAATATCTCCAAAAGTTGGTAATAGGAGATATATATCTTGCATGTTGTAATGCAAATTATTGTGGTATATGGAACTCATACCATAATCTCTCAGGAAAGCAGAAACTGATCCTTTTGGGACCGCCTGAGAAGGCCTAGGGGGTGAGGGGTACTCTACTTTGCCCCCTTTTCACGTTCCGAACTATTTTATTTTACTCTCTTCTGTAATTACACAAAATAGCAGCGATAAGATGCATCAGAGACACACAGTGAGAGAAAGGAGGCCGGAGATGAAGAAGAGATGTCACATACACATTGGAGATAATATAGTGGGAGAAGGGAAGTAAATATGAGTAAACTTACCATGTAACATAAAAATGTTGCACTCTATACTATAAGTCTCATTTTATACTACAATCACTTCGCTACAACCTCATAAATTAAAAATAAAAATGAATAATGTCTCAAACTATTTTTGATTTCTAAATATAAATTTATTCTTCAGAATTTTCTAAATTTGAAAGAACTAGTAACATGTCCTCATCAGCAATTTCCTCTTCAATCATCTCATCTGGAATCTCCTCATTAAAAGTCTGCAATGATGATTCTTGTAACTCTATGGTCTCCAAACATTCGATAAATTCGCCATCAACAGATTGATCAAAAAAATCATTCAAGTCATCTCCTCCTTGTGACAATATTTCATTATTGGTGCTGTCAATTTCAATCAATGTAGTGGAATCATTCAAGTCATCTCCTCCTTGTGACAATATTTCATTATTGGTGCTGTCAATTTCAATCAATGTAGTGGAATCATTCAAGTCATCTCCTCGTGACAATATTTCATTATTGGTGCTCTCAATTTCAATCAATGTAGTGGAATCATTCAAGTCATCTCCTCCTTGTGACAATATTTCATTATTGGTGCTGTCAATTTCAATCAATCTAATGAAATCATACAAGTCATCTCCTCCTTGTGACAATATTTCATTATTGGTGCTCTCAATTTCAATCAATGTAGTGGACAATGCAAAAGAAATTGCCACGGTCTCTTCATTGTGAGCCATTTTATTTTGAAATTGCTTGCTGTAAATTGCAGAAAAAAATAATCACTTTCATTTATCGTTTTTAGTAATACATAATATAAAACTAACTTTATCAAGTATTTAGTATAACAGAAGGACTGCAAATAAATAACAGAAAACATTTTTCAAATTATCTTCAAGTGTACAACATAGTTCCCCTTACAAATTAACAACTCACCTTTTTAAAAGTAGGAGAAGTGTTAGTACTGTGTAAATCAAACACCAGAAATTCACCACCAAAAATTCCTCACAAATGTACCTCAGACAGTAGTATCACAAAATGGCTGTGGTTTCCTCTCATTTGAGATATTCATAACCAATTAACTTTCATCACACACAAATACAAAACCAAAGTAACATTTTAATTGGTTCTAAATTTCAACACTTTCAAAAGTGTTTTCCCCATGCAATTTTCCATAGGACATTTACATACGTCTACAGCCTGAATGGCTGAACGGAATTACACCAAACTTGGCAAAATGGTACATCAAACCTAAGAGGTCAGGAAGCATCTACTATGCCCCCTTATGGTCATTTGCCCCTTCGCTTTGGCCTCCTCTTGTCTCTCGATCCTACCGAGAGACAAGATGGCGGCCGCTACGGACTGTTTGTAATGTTGACAGACGCCGGAGAACCAATCAGCTTCGCAAAGCTCCGTAACGCGAAAAGTACGCGAAGCGGAGCGCTGTTACAGATATATATCTTTTTTTGAACGTTAATTTCTCAAAATCCACTGGAGCACATATATTGAGACCTAGCAAAGGCACATCGGGCTACCAGTCCCTAATATTTTGCCAAGTTTCGTGCAAATCCATTCAGCCGTTCGATTATAGACATTTAGATACGTCTACAGCCTGAATGGCTGAACGGAATTACACCAAACTTGGCAAAATGGTACATCAAACCTAAGAGGTCAGGGAGGATCTACTATGCCCCCTTATGGTCATTTGCCCCTTCGCTTTGGCCTCCTCTTGTCTCTCGATCCTACCGAGAGACAAGATGGCGGCCGCTACGGACTGTTTGGAATGTTTACAGACGCCGGAGAACCAATCAGCTTCGCTTCACAAAGCTCCGTTGCGCGAAAAGTACGCGAACTGGAGCGTTAATTTCTCAAAATCCACTGTAGCACATATATTGAGACCTACAAAAGGCACATCGGGCTACCAGTCCCTACAATTTTGCCAAGTTTCGTGCAAATCCATTCAGCCGTTCGGGCTAAAAGTGAGGCCAACCGCCCTATGGAAAACTCAATGTTAAAAACACGTTTTGGGACCCCCCTTTTTTCTCGACCCCCCCTGGACGAACCCCCCCCCAATTTTCAGGGGCTGCTCAGAAACAAAATGTGCCATTTTCCTGAAAATTTCAGCCAATTCCGTCCACAAACGCCAAAGTTATTAGACATAGAATTTTCAAAAATCCCATAGAGAAAAAATCCTAACTATATATACCTACTGGCGACCGCCAGTAGGTAATATATATATATATATATATATTTATATATATATATATATTACCTACTGGCGGTCACCAGTAGGTAGTTATAGTTAGGACCTAGTTTCCATAGGAAATCCGCAACATTCTATTGGGAATAACTTTGTCGCCGGTTGAGGAATTTGTGTGTACTTTTCCAAAATCTAGGCCAGCTCCGCTCCGCTCCTTCCCTGGAAGTTTCGGGGGGATTCGTTATGCGGGGGCTGAGAAAAAAGGGGGGTCCCAAAATGTGTTTTCCCCATGTTAATTTCCTTAGGACGTTCAGACACGGCTACAGCCCGAACCGCTGAATGGAATTACACCAAACTTTGCAAAATTGTAGGGACTGGTACGCAGAAGTGCCTTTGCTATATTTGGTGAAAATTGCTCCAGTGGTTTTTACGGAAATTTACTTCAAAAACACATTTATATCTATATGCGCGCTCCGAGCGCTTTGGGGTACGCATACCGGTAAGCCACGGAAGTGCGCTAGCGGAAAGCTGATTGGCTCTCGGGTGTCTGTCAACATTCCAAACAGCCCGAAGAGTCCGCTATCTTGTGTCACGGTAGAATCGAGACACAAGAGGTGAAAAAAAAGGGGGAAATGATTAAAAGGGGGCAGGGTAGACCCCCCCTGACCCCCTAGGTTTTCTGAGGGGGGCCTAGAAGGAACCTGAAAGGCAAAAAAACCTTTTTTTTGCGGGGTAAGCGCTGGGTGCGTTCCCATGCACGCTTCCAGGTACGCGTACCCTGAGCGCACCACGGGGAAAAACAGTGAAAGAAAATAGTGTAAAATAAGAATTTAGAGGTAGGGTAGCTCTGAAAAGAGCTGTTGTATTATGTGGGTGTTTTTTGTACTTACAAGTAGGTACCGATGCAGAGTCTAAAATTAAAGAGGAAGACTCTATTCCCCTCATCTGTAAAAAGTACACCATCTCTCCTATAGATGCCTTGCATGTTGTAACGCAAGTTGTTGTGGTATATGGAACCCATACCATAGTCTCTGAGGAAAGCAGAAACAGATTTATTCACATGTTTCCTTGCTTTCTCAATCTGTGGACAAAATTGGTTGGACCAGTTCCATTTTTGCCTTTGGCATATATTAGAATATACCAAGGCAGTTTTTGGAAAAAGTGACATCAATTGCCCAAAGGTGTCCTTTAAAAACATTTCCAGACCTACCCCAGTCAAAGTGCCCAGGTCATTGCCACCACAGTGCACAATTATGAGGTCAGGGTGTGGGAGATGCATAAAGGATTTTACCAATGGTATCAATTGGTGACATCTCAATCCTCTCTGGCCAATCCACATAATATCCACATTTGGTATACCTCTGTTTGCTGCATATCTTTAAATCCAGTGAACAAAGCTATGACCCACAATCCAGACTTTAGGCATCTTAAAGGTAGATGTGGTTGTATTCAGATGAGTTGTGGAAATGGCAGTTTGAAAGTAGGAGTTATGAAAAAAAGTGGTTGAGATTCAGTGCACTTAAAAAAGAAGAAATGATTGGTGTTTTTTTAAAATTCTCCACTGAAAATTAGGGTGCATGCTTTTGTTTTTTGAAAGAAGTAATTCTAATGGTTGAGAAAAAGTCATTGAAAGAAACATTGCACATGATTAGCTAGTATATTGAGAGCTCAAACACCCTTGCTGGATTCATTTGCAACATAGTATGATGAACTTTTCACCTGTGTGCTGAGTTAATTGGGAGTTACCATGGTAACAGGCTGAATGAGCACTGGGGGGATGGGTGAATATTATGTGAGTTTGAAAGTGTTGAAATGTAGAACCAATTAAAATGTCAGTTTGGTTTTGAAATAGTGTGGGAAGAATTTTGATTGGTTAAGTCCAGGGAAATGTGTGAAGAATTACAGGGAATCAGGGCCATTTGTGGTTGCAGTGTTTGAGGTGCATTTCAGAGATTCTGCTTAAGAAAATCTGGTGTGTGTGACTGACACTGTTCTAAATCTTCAAAAGCATTTTTTAAGGTGAGTAATGATTCATTTAATATAGATAGAGTGCTGTATTCACTATGGGGAAGATTAAGAAGCATATTGGGCTTGTTTATTCTTGCAGTGTGTCTCATGTTTCTATGTAATGCTGGCAAAACAATGAATGGTGCATATTGGAAATGTATTTTGGAAGTGAGTCAGGTTTCTGCCTTGTACTGTAGTGGTCATTTAAATGGGCTGTGATCTGTGTGTAAAACGATTTACTATGCTACATGTTTTTTGGTAAAATGTAAGATGGTGAGAGATGGTGAGATGGTATGAGCACAAACACACATAGTGGAGGCAGAGACAGACATGGTAGATTACATGTAACTTCCTCGCCATGTGCCTAAGATCACACTGTGAGTCAAGCTTGATTTTAAATTAATCTGGGTGAATAATCAGCTTAGTTGATGTGTTAAAAAATATGGGAATACATGTATTCTTGAAGTCAGTTAGGCTTTAGGATATGTACTAGTAGAGAATCTTAGCAGCATGTCTGTTAGGCCTCTTAGTTCCCAAATAGGCTCTAAGCTGTGCAATAAAGATCCAGGGTGTGCTGTTGAAATGAAAAAGGATTGTTATGTCTTGCTTATATATATATGGTCTGTTTTCTGCCAGTAGTGACAATGAGATAGTATGAGCACAAACACACATAGTGGAGGCAGAGACAGACATGGTAGATTACATGTAAATCCTGGTCATGTACCTAAGATCACACTGTGAGTCAAGCTTGATTTTAAATGAATCTGGGTGAATAATTTGCTTAGTTGATGTGTTTAAAAATATGTGAATACATGTATTCTTGAAGTCAGTTAGGCTTTAGGATATGTACTAGTAGAGAATCTTAGGCAGCATGTCTGTTAGGCCTCTTAGCTCACAAATAGGCTCTAAGCTGTGCAATAAAGATCCAGGGTGTGCTGTTGAAATGAAAAAGGAATGTTATGTCTTGCTTATATATATATATGGTCTGTTTTTTGCCAGTAGAGACAGTGAGATAGTATGAGCACAAACACACATAGTGGAGGCAGAGACAGACATGGTAGATAACATGTAACATCCTGGTCATGTGCCTAAGATCACACTGTGAGTCAAGCTTGATTTTAAATGAATCTGGGTGAATAGTTTGCTTAGTTGATGTGTTTAAAAATATGGGAATACATGTATTCTTGAAGTCAGTTAGGCTTTAGGATATGTACTAGTAGAGAATCTTAGGCAGCATGTCTGTTAGGCCTCTTAGTTCACAAATAGGCTCTAAGCTGTGTAATAAAGATCCAGGGTGTGCTGTTGAAATGAATAAGGAATGTTATGTCTTGCTTATATATATATGGTCTGTTTTTTGCCAGTAGAGACAGTGAGATAGTATGAGCACAAACGCACATAGTGGAGGCAGAGACAGACATGGTAGATTACATGTAACATCCTGGTCATGTGCCTAAGATCACACTGTGAGTCAAGCTTGATTTTAAATGAATCTGGGTGAATACTTTGCTTAGTTGATGTGTTTAAAAATATGGAAATACATGTATTCTTGAAGTCAGTTAGGCTTTAGGATATGTACTAGTAGAAAATCTTAGGCAGCATGTCTGTTAGGCCTCTTAGTTCCCAAATAGGCTCTAAGCTGTGCAATAAAGATCCAGGGTGTGCTGTTGAAATGAAAAAGGATTGTTATGTCTTGCTTATATATATATGGTCTGTTTTCTGCCAGTAGTGACAATGAGATAGTATGAGCACAAACACACATAGTGGAGGCAGAGACAGACATGGTAGATTACATGTAAATCCTGGTCATGTACCTAAGATCACACTGTGAGTCAAGCTTGATTTTAAATGAATCTGGGTGAATAATTTGCTTAGTTGATGTGTTTAAAAATATGTGAATACATGTATTCTTGAAGTCAGTTAGGCTTTAGGATATGTACTAGTAGAGAATCTTAGGCAGCATGTCTGTTAGGCCTCTTAGCTCACAAATAGGCTCTAAGCTGTGCAATAAAGATCCAGGGTGTGCTGTTGAAATGAAAAAGGAATGTTATGTCTTGCTTATATATATATATGGTCTGTTTTTTGCCAGTAGAGACAGTGAGATAGTATGAGCACAAACACACATAGTGGAGGCAGAGACAGACATGGTAGATAACATGTAACATCCTGGTCATGTGCCTAAGATCACACTGTGAGTCAAGCTTGATTTTAAATGAATCTGGGTGAATAGTTTGCTTAGTTGATGTGTTTAAAAATATGGGAATACATGTATTCTTGAAGTCAGTTAGGCTTTAGGATATGTACTAGTAGAGAATCTTAGGCAGCATGTCTGTTAGGCCTCTTAGTTCACAAATAGGCTCTAAGCTCTGTAATAAAGATCCAGGGTGTGCTGTTGAAATGAATAAGGAATGTTATGTCTTGCTTATATATATATGGTCTGTTTTTTGCCAGTAGAGACAGTGAGATAGTATGAGCACAAACGCACATAGTGGAGGCAGAGACAGACATGGTATATTACATGTAACATCCTGGTCATGTGCCTAAGATCACACTGTGAGTCAAGCTTGATTTTAAATGAATCTGGGTGAATAATTTGCTTAGTTGATGTGTTTAAAAATATGGGAATACATGTATTCTTGAAGTCACTCCCTCAGTCCCCTTGTCTTACACTCGCCCGCCTTTATCTACCCTCTATCATCCCTCTTTCCTCAACCTCACTGCCCTTCTCTCACCCTCCCTCACCCCTGTTCCCTTACTCCGGTTCCCTCACTTATCCTCATTCCCATCCTTAACTCCCCTTCCCCTTTCCTCACGCAGTCACCTTTTCCCAGTCCCTCTACTTCACTCCCCTTCCCCTTCTTTCCTTCCTTTGCACCCTCAGTCATTCACCTTCCCTCACTCACCGTACTCCCCTTTACTCACTCCTTCTCTCACTCCCTCTGTCCTCTCACTTCCTCACTCCTCTTCCCTCACTCCCTCTCTGTTACCCTCATTCCCATTGTCCACTCACTCTCTTACGCCCCTACACTCCCCCTCACTCACCTTCCATCCCTCATTATCGTGAATCCTCCCTCACTCACTCCCCCTTCCCTGTCACTCACTCCCCTTTCCTCCTTTAGTTTTCCTAACTCACATTCCTTTAGTATCTTACTCACCTTCACTTCATTTCTCTCTCCTTCTCTTCCTCTCTGTCACTGAATTTATCCGTCTCATTATCCTCTTAGTAATTTGCTCTCCCTCTATTTCTTTTTCACTCTCTCTGTCCTTCACCATTCCTTTGTTTCTCTTTGTTTCTCTTTCTCTTTCTGTATCCTTCACTCGTACTCTATTTCTTAGTACCCTTTTATGACTTTTAATCTCCTGCCTTGTCTCTTGTATTTTGAAATATATATTATAAATATTATAACTTACTTTTTCTCTTCCACAGATATTAAATTTAGTAAAAATATGTAATTAAGTTTACATTACTTATAAGGTAAGTTTGACAAACAAAATTTACTTTCTCATCACTCTTTTCCTTAACCTCACTACTCTTTTCTCACCCACCCACACCCCCGTTCCCCCGTTCCCTTACTCCGCTTCCCTCACTTATTCTCAATCCCCATGTTTACTCCCCTTTCGCTCACTCCCCTCCCACACTCACCTTCTTTTAGACCCCCTGCTTTACTTCCCTTCACCTCTCTTCCCTTCCTTCGCTCCCTCACTCATTCCCCTTCCCTCACTCACCTTACTCCACTTCACTCACTCCTTCTCTCACTCCCACTGTCCTCTCCCATCCTCACTCCCCTTCCCTTACTCTCTCTCTCTCTTAGCCTCACTCTCTCTGTCCTCTCACTCTCTCACTCCTCTTCCGTCACGCTCACTCCCTATAACTCACCCACACTCCCTCACTTACCTTTCGTTGCTCCCTCACTCAGTCCCTTTCTGTCACTCCTTCCTTCACTCCTTCTATCCCTTCACTCTCTCACTCGCCTTGTCTTACCCTCATTTAATTTTATCCACCCTCTTTCACCCCTCTTTACTCATGCTCTCTGCCCTTCTCTCACCCTCCCTCACCCCCGTTCCCTTACTCGTTTTCTCACTAGCCCTTATTCCCCATTCTTCTCTCTCCCCTTCCCTTTACTTTCATCCCCACTCACCTTCTCTCAGTACCTATGCTTCTCAGTACCTATGCTTCAGTCCTCTTCCCCTCTATTTCCTTCCTTCACTCACTCACTCATTCCCCTTCCCTCACTCACCTTACCCCACTTCACTCACTCCTTCTCCCACTCCCTCTGTCCTGTCACATCCTCATTCTCCTTCCCTCACTCCCTCTCTTTTAGCTTCACTACCTCTGTCCCCTCACTCTCTCAGTCCCCTTACCTCATGCTCACTCCCTTTAACTCACCCACACTCCCTCACTTACCTTTCTATGCACCCTCACTCAGTCCTCTTCTCTCACTCTTTCCTTCACTCTCTCTGTCTCCTCACTCCCTCACTCCCCTTGTCTCATGCTCACTTGCCTTTATCCACCCTCTATCACCACTCTTTCCTCAACCTCACTGCTCTTCTCTTACCCTTCCTCACCCCCGTTCCCTTACTCCGCTTTCCTCACTTATCCTCATTCCCCATGTTCACTCCCCTTCCCCTCACTCTCCTCCCACACTCACCTTCTTTCAGTCCCCCTGCTTCACTTCCCTTCCCCTCTCTTCCCTTCCTTCGCTCCTTCACTCATTTTCCTTTCCTCTCTCACCGTACTCCACTTCACTCACTCCTTGAGAATATGTAAAGAATATAGCTCTTTTTGGAGAATTGGAGGTAGTTCTAAAAAGAACTGTTTTTTTTCTTCTTTTTTAGTTTTTTCTTTTTTTTTTACTTTTTCCAAACAATTAAAAAAAAAATTGTATTTCTTTCAGAACAAAAACAAAACTACGGAATGCTAAACTGCTCAACAGGAGCAAAAAAAGGGTAAAAATTAGTGCCGGGTGGAGCAGCGGTGTTCCTCCTTTCTGCGAACAATAAGTTTGACGCTCTGCTCCCTGTAGCAAATGAGTTAATCGCAGTCATTGCAGAGAAATTTCAGACCTGCAAAGACCGGCTGCACGTTTGAAACTAGTCTTTCAGGTCTTCCGGAAGCTGTTACTCCTCCGGTGGAGGTGCTGCTTCCATCTCTTCGGGGATTGCGTGCCAGGTCCCTGACACTCTCCCTTGAAAAGTTATTGGGGTGCCTCCTCTCCACATGTCTGATTAAAGTGGCGTTGCCTAAACTGTACTCTTCTTTATTGGGTCACCACGTGACAAGGTAGTGCTGCAGATTTTGCAGCACACCTTCGCCGCATTCACCTTCTTCTCACCTTCAGGGAAGGTAAAAAATTTCCAAATAAAGTGCTCTTTTACTTTGCGCCGAGGAGGGTCCTCTGGCACAAACTCTTCTTCTGAGTCACTGGAGGTTGGTTGTCTTCCAGCCATTGTTATGAAAAAGAAAAGATGCTGCAGATGATCCAAGGAACACCTCTTGCTCTCTCCAAGTTCAAAGTGGTAGTGAGGGAAATGGGTGGGGGCTTTCAATATTTGGAAAAAAAACTGGTATGAACCAATGAAAGTGTTGTTTTAAGGTCACGTGCTCCGGAGCGCTTCCGGGTGCGTTTACGCGGCACGTACATAGGCACTTACGGAGGCGCTTCTGGGGGCGCTTACGCGGCACGTCACAATGACGTTTTACTTGATTTTCGGAAATGTGCTTAGAGTCAAAATACGTTTTTTACAAATAAAAAATACTACTTTTATGAGTATGCTACTGAATGTCTTGCATTATTATTTACTTTAAATACATAATTATATTTTTTTTCGCACGCGGGAATAGCGCTCTCGCTACGTGTACGGGTGCGTTTACGGGTGCGCGTACCCTGAGCGCACCAGGGTAAAAAGATTAAAAAAAAAGAAAAAATACATTGAAAAATTCATGTTAGAAAAATATACATTATTTAAAGAATTTTATAAAAATTATAATAATTAATAGCTATAAAAAATAGCTATTAAAAAACCGTAATAATTCACTTTAAAAACCATAGGTTACAAACTCATTATAGTTAGGAATTAGCTTTTAAAAAACCTTTGAAATTCACTGAAAAAACCATAGGTTTAACACTCGTTATAGTTAGGAATTAGCATTTAAAAAATCTTTGAAATTCACTGAAAAAACCATAGGTTTTACACCAGTTATAGTTAGCTGGACATTTCACTCATACAAAACCATTGAAATTCCCACGTTTTAGCTAGTTGTACTCACTATAACTCGCACCCCCGCAATCCACTGCTGATGATGTCACATATTACATCATTCATGACATGGTCAGTGACATCACTGATGACATCACTAATGACATCTCAAATGACATCACTGATGACATCATCCATGTGATAATACAATGCACCTCCTCACACTCTAATCTAACCTTTGATACACCCAGTGTTAAATAGAAACTACCATTCTTGAAACCATTGACACACCAATACCAGTTACCACATACGCACTCACTGATTCCTAGGTCTACACACACATCCACTCATTCGCCCATAGAATCACTCATACATACAGTCACTTATCAATACAACACTATCATATGCACTCATACACCTATACAGACACTCACACACTGTCACTCATCCATGGAGTTACTCACACACCTAGTCAGTCATGCAAAGACTCAATCACACTCCTATTTCCTCAACTATACAGTTATACAGACAACACCTCAATTATACACACATATACTAACACATACTTACTCTCTTATACAATCACTGATACAAGTACACATTGATCCATACAAGCACTCACACAATCACTGGCTCTCATGTATAGTCATTTATATATGTCAACTCTCACATGCACTGTGTTTTATATATGTTCTTACTTGGACATGTAGCACTGAGATATCCATTCACTCACCAACACAGCCATGCACACAGTCAACCGCCCATACAGCTGTTTCCTCATGCACTCTTGAACCTATACACCTAGTGAATCAACTGCTCACACATCTATGCACAGAGTCACACACCTCCCAGCCACCCACACACACACTCAGCCTCACATACAAATACTTGGGCAACCAATCAATAACCCATATAGACACTCATATAGCTATTGATCAACACATGCAGCAGCTTACACAACAACAGACATACTGATGCACACATTTAGACAGTTTAGTCACTAACCCATGCATTCAGTAAGACACATTTAATCACTCACACATACAGTCAGTCACGCACCTACTAAATCCTTCATCCAGACTCTTATACACCCACTCATTCTTGAATATGTAAAACATATTTAAACTTTACAGAGACACACAGTCACTGGATGATGTCATCAGTGATGTCATTTGAGATTTCATCAGTGATGTCATCAGTGATGTCATTTGCGATGTCATCAGTGATGTCACTGACCATGTCATGAATGATGTAATATGTGACATCATCAGCAGTGGATTGCGGGGGTGCGAGTTATAGTGAGTCCAACTAACTATAACGTGGGAATTTCAATGGTTTTGTATGAGTGAAATGTCCAGCTAACTATAACTGGTGTAAAACCTATGGTTTTTTCAGTGAATATATATATATATATGTATATACATACACTCATACTTATATACACATATATATACATATATATACACACATATAGTTATATAAAATGAATGTAATAATATGATACAAATACAAATAAAATTTTGTGATAACAATTTAAATACCTGTTGTTGAATAAAAAAATTCATGTAACTTTTTACAAATAATAATCAGATTAATTCAAATATGTTCTATACATACATTTTGTAATTTGCAATACCAAAAGGTAAATGCAAACATTGTACTTTAAGTGGGATTTTTTCAGTATGTGTTTAAAAATGAATGGCAATTTAATGTAATATTTTAAAATTGATTAGAATTTTAATTCAAAATTAATTACTCAAACCCATTGTGGTTGATTGTGTCCAGATAAATTATTTTCAATTTATGAAGCAGGTCTGTGATTGGTGTTAGAAAGTCAACACTGACACATTTTCATTAGTGATTTACAAACTTAAACAACATTCAACTCCCTCTGGAACCTTCCATGTGTTTGTAGCTAGATCTTCTCATAAAATGACAAAGCCCATGTAACTGATTGAAGACTGGTAAAAAGGAACACATTTCAGGCTTAAGCAACAAATGATGTCTGTATAATCAACACGAAGCTTCCTTTACATGTTCTTCGTGTTTAGAAGGGCCTTTGGAAAAAGTTAAAAAAGATCATCACAATAGATAACCGTGGTGTGAAGTAGTAAACAATCAAGTCCATGATGCAATGGAAGACTGCTGGGGCATTACAAAGACCGAATAGCATAACTTTGTATTCAACAAGCTCAAAAGGTGTTCTGAAATTACTTTTCCACTCATCTCCTGCTTTGATTTGGATAAGCTCATCATAGATCAAGCTTTGTGAATATCTTTGCTCTTTGTACTGCCTTTAAGACATCAGAAATGAGAGGAAGCAGATGTCAATCCTTTACACTTTGTAATAACTGTACTACTTTTGGTATTCATAAACATCAGGTGCAAACTTAATACAAAAGGGTAGGTCTCCACCCCCAGAGTTAAGCAATTGGATTGCTTTTGTGTGGGTGCGTGTCATCCTTCCCTAAACCCCTTCTACTTCCCTCGAATTCAATCACTTTTAGAAGTAAATCTCCCCCTTTTCCCATGCAATCTCCTGCAACTCTTCCACATTTACTACTAACGTCTATACATACTAAGGGTGGGCATAGTTAACAGAGTACCACTATGCGGAATTCTGCAGAATTGATTAAAAACTCTATGAACTCCGCTTCACATCATTCACTCCATCTCACCCCAAATAACAAACAGAAAACTCACATACTCTTGATAAAACAACAAGTAACTCTATAATTACATGCAAAAATGCATATAGTCATTACACAAAAGTGAAAATCAAAATACAGCAACCAGTGAGGGAGGTGATGATTTTGGTGTCCTCGCTAACCTAGGGAGAGAATCAAGGAGATGCCTTGAACACAAGGAGCACATCATGCTGAACAATTGGTGGTAGTCCCATCCTCCTAGGACCACCCCAAGCACAGTTATGGGCAAAAATACAATCCCAACTAAAGGCAGTGCAAAGCGTTATGGGACTAGATTTTAGAGTGCAGTGAATATTATAGTATCCAATATGAAAACATTCCTTAAGGGGCAGGCTCTCTAGGCTCAGCTGAGAGCTAATACTATAATATTCACTGCACTCCAGAATCTCACCCCATAATGCTTTGCTGGGCCTTTGGTTGGCATTGTGTTTTTGCCCATAAATTTGCTTGGGGTGGTCCTAGGAGGATGGTACCACCACAGAATCGTTCTGCATGATATGCTCTTTGTGTTGAAGGCAGCTGCTTGCCCCTTCCCTAGGTTAGGGGTGACCCCAAAATTATCACCTCTCTCATTGCCTGATATTTTTCAAAGTTCGCTTTTGTGAATTGGTTATATGCTTTTTAGCATGTAAAGTCGTTTTATCAAAGGTTTGTGGGTGCAGTGGTACACCCCACTATGTAGAGGAGTTTGAATTATTGCATGAATTTTGTGTTTTCAATTAAATGTGTAGTTGCCAAATGTCTGCAAACTCTGCGAGCGGAGTTCATTGCCTACGGTTATTATATACATGTGTGGTGTCTTTGCAGTTGGGGCAGAAAACTTTGCAGATATAAGTGAAGACAAAACTTACATTATGTAATGCATTTAGCAGTATGTTCTTTAGTGCAGCAAAATGTACTACAACATTCCCACTTCCTCATTCTCAAAATTATTGAATATCAAACTGCAGCAACAAAATCAAATTCTATCTCTTCATGATGCTTATCTGTTAAGGAAAACAATGATTACGTTTCTTCTTTGACCAATCCTGAAGAAATAGATGGGCCATCGACCTCTACTGCAATATGAAGCTTATTGTTCTGACCAAAGGGAACTAAGAGCCTGATTACGACGGTGGCTGAACGAGCATGTGACCACCATCGTTTCAGGCCAGTGACCGTCCGCCAATGTGATGATGGTCCCACCTGCCCGATTGCGAAAGGACAGCCATGCAGATGGTTTTAAAACACCTTTTTCAACGGCGGCTCGGGTTGCGGCCCTGAAAAAGGGCCGCAGTACAAGCCGCGATTGCAATAGGACTGCCATGCAGATAGTTTTAAAATACCTTTTTCAACAGCGGCTTGTGCTGGGGCCCAGAAAAAAGACTGTAGCACAAGCTGCAGTTGAAAAAGGCACTTTAAGCACAGCTATGCACCGTGGTTCAGGCACCATTTGGTGCCTAGCGCCCGGTGCATGGATGTCTATGTGTGGGTATAGTGGCCCTTCCTGAGGCCACAAAAGTTCTTTTCCGACAGCCTGTACATGGGGCTCAGACCAGCATGAACAGGCTGTCGGAAAGAAACATCCCTACGGCGCTGC